>NW_027362765.1:50122713-50722963 GCF_046119375.1 Phyllobates terribilis
TTAACTGGACAACCCTTTTAATTCGGGTTATATTTTTGGCAGATGACTGTTCCAGGAGATTACAACAACATTGGATATCTTCAGATTTCAAAGCAGAAGATGACGGCATAGCACAACATACATATGAAGAGCAAAGCAAAGATCTATCATCTGAACATTTTAAACAGGTCCTATCAAAGATTGTTAAGCAAACTAAAAATCACAAAAGGGGTGATAAAACGCAAACAACCCACCCGCTAAAGAAGTTATGGTTATATTCAGAATGCAGGAAATTTTTTAGCCAGAAATCAGATCTTGTTAAAAATCAGGGAACTCACGCAGGGGAGAAGCCATATTCATGTCCAGAA
Organism: Phyllobates terribilis; assembly: GCF_046119375.1. Classification (NCBI taxonomy): domain Eukaryota; kingdom Metazoa; phylum Chordata; class Amphibia; order Anura; family Dendrobatidae; genus Phyllobates; species Phyllobates terribilis. The sequence continues at coordinate 50,123,061 of NW_027362765.1, forward strand.
TGTGGGAAATGTTTTCAGAACAAATTATGTTTTATAAGACATCAGAGAATTCACACAGAAAAAAAGGGCATTTTCATGTTCAGAATGTGGAAATATTTTTAGCTACAAATCCAAACTCATTACATACCAGTGAATTTACAAAGGCGAAAAGCCTTTTTTTCACATTCAGAAGGTGGGAAATGTTTTAATATTAAATCCTCTCGTTATGCATCAGAGAATTGGAGGAGAACAAGCCAATTACCTCATTTTAGAAAGTGGAAACTCTTTTGAATAGAAATGAATACTTTTTATACTTCAGAGAAGTCACACAAGGGAGAAGCCATATTCATGTTCAGAATGTGAGAAACGTTTCAGCAATAAGACTACAAATTCATACAGGAGAAAAGCCATTTTCATGTTCACAATGTAAAAATAGTTTTAACCCCTTAGTGACCTTTTTTTTTTTTTTTTTTTATTCGATCAGTGTCACCTTATGTAGTAACAACTCAGGAATACTTCACCATTTCCCATTGATTTTGAGATTGTTTTTTCGTGACACATTATACCTTACCGCACACCTCAAAGTATTCAAAACTGCTTTAATTTTCATGCTGAGGATGTGGGAAATATTTTACTCAGAAAGCAAATCTTGTCAATCATAAAAAAAGAGTGAAAATGTAACGGTTTCTTCTGTTTGCATCGCCTGTCAATATACAACAGCAATGCATGCATCTGCCCCTAAAATGTACAATTTGACTGTTTATACAATTTAGGTAGCCTAAAAAGAGGTTACTGCAGTATGCTGTTGGTTACCTCTGGGTACCATACGTTTTCCCCTAGCCAGATGGTTGAAGTTATTTCGGCATTACAAAGGCTGTGTTTGCATTATAGAGCTCAAGACATGTTCAATTGACTCTAGGGGAACTCATAATGTACTACAAATATTTTCCATGCAATTTGAGACTTTTTAACTATGCGATTTATGTGAACTTATTCATTACAAATCCAAATTTTGAGTTTATAGGGGTATTCCCTTCTCCAAGATCCTATCCCAATATATAGTAAATGTGATAATATAAGTAAATACCTCCAATTAGAAATGTAGAATAGTTCTTCTGATTTCCTATGTCACCTTCCCCATTTAGGGCATTGCAGTAGCTTAGGTATCCATGGTTATGGCCACTGATACAATAACAGTTAGTTCGTTGTTAGTGGTCGTAACCATGGATACCTAAGCTACTGCAATGCCCTAAATGTGGAATGTGACATAGTGAATCAGAAAAACTTATACTACATATCTAATTGGAGTTATTTGCTAATATTATTATTACACCTACTACATATTGGGATAGGATCTTGGAGATGGGAATACCCAAAGCCGGCAAATTCAAATTTCTTACTATCAGCTCATTTCAGTAAAACAGTTTCCACTTGGAAATCATTTTCAAGAATCACACATGGAATATTCCTAACTACTAGTAGTAAAGATCTACAAATTATATTTCCTCATAGGTTTCCCCTTATTATCTCAAGTAATTTTTTATGATGCTACATCGTCATCTTCTCCCATTCAGGCCCCTACAATATCGCATCCTCTCAGTGGAGATCTTCTATATAAGAGAATTTTCTTGATTGACTCGTCAAGGATGAATAGTGACAAAATGGTGGAGAGGATATTACACCTCACTGTAGAAATCCTATTCCGGCTTGAATGTATTCAATGCAAATCAATTTTTTTGTGTAAATTCGTTGAAGCCGCTGAATTTGAATTTCTACATGGGGTCCTTTATGATTTTACATTGGCTCATCTTCTTCCCATTCAGGTACCTACAATATCAAATATTCTCCTGATTGATCCAACATGGATGGATAGGAAAAGGGACAAGGTTGCGGAGAGGATATTTCACCTCACCCTAGAGATCCTCTTCCGGCTTACTGGAGAGGTGAGAGATTCTGATGACGTCACATTACATCATTCTTATCTATGGGAATAACAGATGGACAGAACTGGAGAGGTGAGGACTCTGGAAATGTCTGTAGTGAGATTTATTAATGTGTCTCTCCATAACCAGGATTACACAGTAGTGAAGAAGACCTCTAGTGAGTGCTGTCATGCCCCTGTGTCTGACGGATGGGAAAGAACCCTGAGCCCAATCAAGGGGCCTCCACCTCACCCCCTGATACATGAGGACATCAATGACCAGAAGATCCTAGAACTCACCTACAAGATGATTGAGCTTCTGACTGGAGAGGTGACACTGCTGGGAATGCTGGGACATTATACAGTAACGCTATGAAGGGATCGGGGGGATGACTGTTTTATTGTATGTGTCAGGTTCCTATAAGGTGTCAGGATGTCACAGTCTATTTCTCCGTGGAGGAGTGGGAATATTTAGAAGGACACAAAGATCTGTACAAGGACATCATGATGGAGGTTCCTCAGCCCCTCACATCACCAGGTAATAGGCAGTACTAAATACATACGGCGTATAATTATCTATATGTAAAGAATGAATTCAGTCCCTGTATGTGTTTCCTCCAGTTCTATCCAGTAAGAGGACAACACCAGAGAGATGTCCCCGTCCTCTTCTTCCACAGGACTGTAAACAAGAAAATCCCAATGTTCCTCAGGATCATCAGGTAGATGGAGAAAAGGTGTCATGAGATCTCTCCTATGATGTGTAGAAGCTTGTGAAGGTTTTGTTTTATCCACCAGTATTATATGTTTTATACTTGTGTAATGAGAACGGTGGAGATGGCAGGATTAGAGATGATCATAGATATGACTTCTCTGTTTGTCTGTGACTTTGTTACAGGGTAAAGATCTGAACAATATTAATACCATAGAGACATATGTAAGAAGCGATGTGCAGCGTAAAGAGGAGATTCCTACCGATGATGACTTAGGTGAGTAAGAACCACTGTAGAGAAGTCACAGATTCAACTTCCACATACAAGCCATTTTGTCTTGATAGGATGTCTGAAACTCAGCTAATTCTGAAATTAGGGAGAGATTTAATCTAGGAAAGTTCTGCAAAAGCCATTTCATGAGGTGAATGAACAGGAGCAACCTTAAAAATAAGAAAAAGGATAAAGTATGTTGAAGCTTGCTGCCTTTCTACTGGTATAAATAATGTGTAGACTTTAGGAAAATATTATTATTTATTTTTAGAGAATCATTGTTTCCATGGTGCTTTACATGTGAAGAAGGGTTTACAATACAAAATACAAATATAAATTACAATGAAAAGACTAGGTATGGACTGGAACAGAGGGACTGGACTGGAACAGAGGGAAAGAGGGCCCTGCCCTTGGTACAGTCTGTAGAGTGATGGGGACGGATACAATAGGTTAGCAGTTTTTAGCAGCTCCGTTGGTGGTGAGGTGACAGGCTGTAAGCTACCTTGAAGAGATGGGTTTCAAGTTCCATCTGAAAGATCTGAATAGCAGGGGCTCGCAGCAGGACTGGTGACTGCACAGAAACACTCGCTACTGTGATAAAACAGGCAGGGAAATTTGTTACCTCCCAGAACTAAGCAGCTATGAGCACCTTGTGGTGTGGTCAGGACCAGATCGAAAAGAAAGGGGAAAGAGTCATTGGATATAACTGTATACCTCCCAGCTGTCTCGCTGTCCTTGGAGGTCAGGGCAATGTCCCGATTTTCACTTCTGTGAGATGTCTCTCTTTTACCTTCTGCTGTCTTCACTGCTCAATACTTCCTTCTTTCCTTGCTCTGGGGGTGGGTCTGGCATCTCTTCTTTCTGCAGACTTACATGCACTTAAATAAGTCATTCTTCTCTTTTCTTGAGATCTGCTCTTTTTGGGGTTTGGACACCCAAACTGTATCATTGCAGGAAGCAGAAAGAGCTGCAAGCCACAGCCTGCACTGTCAAGTATTGGAGAATTTTCTCTTCTTGAATGTGCATTGTACTGTCCTAAATTACAGGAAATTTATACTGGTGTATAAAGCTACATCTCTCTATCCCAGTGTATTTCTATATGCCTGTATTTTAGGGATGAAATAAAAGTCAGATTTTTCTTTCAAACTATAAAATTGATAAAAAATAATTAAAAACAATTGCAATAATGACATTTTAAAGCTCTTACAGCACATTTAGTATCCCTGTAATCATAACAGACCATACAGTATAGTAAACAAATTATTTATGGTGACGTGATTGCTTTTACGCCTTCAATGGACCCCATACAAAATGTAAAAAAATGTGTCATTGAGATTGTGATTACATGGTGGGTAAATGTTGAGTTTTATCTGTACGTATTCTTCAGGTATCATCACCACACTGTGCAATAAGAATCTTAACTGATTGTTGTGTTTTTGCTGCATTTATTTTTATTCCTTTTCCTTTCTTACTTGATGCATTTTTAATGCAGATTTGAAGCAACAGGGTTTTTTTTAATAGTTCGGTGCAGGCACCTGCAGAAAACGTGCAGAACACAAAACAGTATTTATGCAACATGTTAACGTGGGCTTACAAACACAAAAAGCCAGACCCTAGAGTGAAGCTATACAGTTATGGCTGCTTCAACTATAAATGAATGGACAAAAGAAAATAAATTCAATAATTCCAACCGTTCCGGATACAGTGAGAAGGTACTGGATTTGAATCTACACACCGCTTTCCCTGATGGTCTGATCTAAGTCACTCCCTGCTACTATGTCTCCTCTGGCATCTCCTCCTGCCAGGATAGACAATTTTTCTGTCCTGTAAAAGTTGGGAGGCACTGTGGCTTGCGAAATTATTCATCCCGTTGGCATTTTTCATGTTTTGCTACCTCGCAACCTGGAATTTCATTAGTTTTTTTGGAGGGTTTGCATCAGTTCATGTAGAGAACATGCCTACAACTGTGAACATTTGGTTTTCTTTTTATTGTGAAGCAAACAGCAAATAGGACAAAATAATTGAAAACTTCAGTGTCCATAACTATTCACCCCCTTAAGTCAGCACTTTGAAGAGCCTCCTTTAGCGACCATTAGAGCTGCAAAACACTTTTGATAAGTCTCTATGAGCTTTCCACAAATTGCCACTAGGATTTTTGCTCATTCCTCTAGGCAACTGCTCCAGCTCCTTCAAGTCAGATGGTTTCTTCTGGTGAACAGCAATGTTCAAGTCTGACCACAGATTCTCAATTAGATTAAAGTCTGGACTTTGACTAGGCCACTCCAAAACAGTTACACCATTCCCCTTAACCACTTAATGTACGCCGATACGCATTAAAACGGCGGTCGTTAAGGGGCCTTATTCCCTCATTGCCGTTTTAAAATGGCAATCGGGAAAAAGGCTGTAGCGACCCCCAGAGTCGGAAAATCTCCAGGGTCTCAGCTAGCGAGGGTAGCTGACCCTGGAGAACATGATCAGGTCCGGATTTTCCGGTCCCCGATCACGTGATCGCTGTTATTCAGTTATTGTCACCCCCTTCTTTGCTGTTAGGGTTGGAGGTTAGGGTTGGTGTTAGGATTGTGATTTTTTCAAAAGTAAAAAAAAAAAAATGATGACGATATGATAACTAGTGTTGAGCACAAGTTCTCGGTACTTGAGTTTGGATGCTCGGCTATACACTGAGTATCGCGGGTGCTCGAATGACATGCCATAGTCCCCACCCCAAATGTGTTGTGGCTGTTATACAGCCAAAAATAACACGTGGTGATTGCCTGCCATACACGGGCAATCCCCGGATGTTTGTTTTTTTGGGTGTCTAACAGCCGCGAAACATCAGGGGCGGGGACTCGAGCATGTTACTCGAGCACCCAATGCAAACTCGAGCGCACTTGCGCTCAACAATAATGATGACGTATTCACTACGACGACCTCTGGGTTCAAAATTCTTACTATATCCCTTGATAAAATCCTTGATGGGTGTAGTTTCCAGAATGGGGTCACTAGTGGGAAGTTTCCACTGTTTAGGCACATCAGGGGCTCTCCAAATGCGACATGGCGTCCGCTCTCGATTGCAGCCAATTTTGCAATCAAAAAATGATACGGTGCTTCTTCCCTTCCGAGCCCTGCCGTACGCCCAAACAGTGGTTTTTCTCCACATATGAGTTATTAGCGTACTCTGGAGAAATTGCTGAACAATTTTTGGGGTCCATTTTCTCCTTATACCCTTGTGAAAATAAAACATTTGGGGCTAAAAATCATTTTTGTGGGAAAAATTAGATTTTTTATTTTCACGGCTTCTTTATAAACTTCTCTGAACCACCTGGGGGTTCAAGTTGCTCATCTAGGTAAGTTCCTTGAGGGGTCTAGTTTCCAAAATGGGGGGGTTTTCCCTGTTCAGGTACATCAGGAGATCTCCAAATGCAACATGGTACACGCTCTAGATTCCAGCCAATTTTGCGTTCAAAAAGTCAAACAGTGCTCCTTGCCTTCCGAGCCCTGCCATGCGCCCAAACAGTGGTTTTCCCCCACATATGGGGTATCAGCATGCTCAGGAGAATTGCACAACAAATTTTGTGGTCAATTTTCTTTTGTTACCCTTGTGAAAAAAGTTAAATGTTAATTTTCTCCAATGACCCCCTATGACAGCACACCGGAGGATGTAAACCCACCCTAATAGGGACGGGGAAACACAAAAAGGTCAAATAGTCCCTCCGACATCCTCCCTCCAGTGTTTTTTCCTGCCCCTAATGTAATGAAGAGGTCATTCTATGGTGCTCTGTGGCACCGGCTTCAGGCACTGGGGAAAAGTTACTAGTTCGGGCAGCAGGAGATTATCTCTCCTCTCTAAATGCTGATCATGTCTCCCATGTGGACTCAGGACTTCCCCTCCAGTCCGTGCCTTCGGGTAAGGTCTGGAGGTTCTTCGGGCTGGAGGCCTCTCTGAACTCTCCAGCCCATCTCCACCCACCTCCTCGCGTGCCGGACCTGGGAAGCGTAGGATGCAGGGCTCTGCTACTTATGGCTTGTCCCACGCTGGAACGCATGTGATCGGTTACTGGAAGTGACGTCAGATGCAGGGCGTCTTGTGATGTTGTCACCTCCGATTTTTGCGTGCCACGCTGGAACACAACGGCGCCTCTCTTTCAGGGGGACAAGAAACCTGCACAAAGGAGCAAATCTAAGGCCTCAAGCCGCAAATGTGCAATTTATGCAAAAAAGCTGACATCCGCCCATAGGAAACCTCTATGCCAGGAGTGCACTGAGAAAATCCTCAGAGGAGCAACCTACCTAAATGGAGGAAATTAAAGGGATAGTTCGCCAGGAAATCCAGTCTTCCCTGGCCTCTTTCTCCCAGTCTACACCCACTCCCAGTGTACCTCCAGCGGCTAAAAAGAGGAATATTAGCCAGGAAGAAGAGGGAGACACGGACTCTCAGCAGGAGATGTCCATGCCGGAAGAACTTCTAGAGGAAGGTGAAGTAAGCTGAAGCCCGGAAGCTCTCCAGGATAGGAAATACTATTTCTCTTCCGAAAACATGGAAGAGCTCCTTATGACAGTGCGGAGAACCATGGAGGTAGAAGAGGAGAAGACTATCCTTACGGTACAAGAGGAGATGATCGGCGGTCTCCGGTCAAGGAGAAAATTGGTATTTCCCATACATAAAAATATCCGAGACCTAGTCTTGGAGGAATGGGATTCTCTGAAGAAGAGGCTAAGCACTCCCGCCGAACTAAGAGATAGGTTTCTGTGGACGAGGAAACTGCTTAATGCTGGTCTGAGGTACCAAAAATTGATATTCAGGTTGCACGAGTGACCAAAAGGACAACCTTATCATTTGAAGACTCCTCTCAGTTGAAGGATCCCCTGGAGTGCAAAATGGAAGGCCTTTTAAGAAAATCCTGGGAGATTTCAGCTGCACTGCTGAACAACAATGCCGTCTCCATGTGCATAGCACGATCAATGTTTTGCTGGCTTGTACAACTAGAAGATCATCTTTCTGCGTCTACTCCCAGAGAAGGCATTCTATCGTCTTTACCTCTTCTCCAGGCGGCCTCGGGATTTCTAGGAGACGCATCGGCGGAGTCGGTAAGATTGGCGGCAAGATCGTCAGTCTTATCGAATTCAGTAAGATGTGCTCTCTGGTTAAAGTCATGGGGTGGTGATGTAACTTCAAAAATTAAGTTGTGCTCTATTCCCTTTAAGGGGAAGTACATGTTCTGACTAGCTCTTGACGATTTACTAGAGAAGGCTTCAGACAAGAAGAAGCCCCTGCTGGAGCCCAGAGACTCTAGGAAGAGATCCTTTCAGCCCTCTCAAGATCAGCCTCCTCAATACAGACGAAAAGAAAAGTTGGGCTGATGGAGCGATCCAAAAGACGGATGGAGCAGAAATTATTTCTCTTCTAAGCCCAACGTCAGAATAAACCATGATGCCAAAATAAAACTAGGGGGTCATATCTCAGCATTCCTTCCCCGATGGCGCAAGTTATGTACAAACTCATGGACCTTAAAAACAGTCCTAGAAGGAGTAAAAATAGAGTTTGCCTCCTATTCCCCACAGAGAGTGAAAGTAACCCAACTCTCCTCTCCAAAACTTCAAGACACTCTAATATTTGGTCTGGAAAACCTACTGTCCTCAGAGGTAATCTCCCTAGTTCTGGAAAGGGAGAAAAATGGGACACTACTCCCGACTCTTTTTGATAAAGAGACCAAGTGGGTCCCAACGAATTATAATAAATTTGAAATCCTTGAACCAGTACATTATATACAGAAGGTTCAAGATGCAGTCCATCAGATCAACAGTTCCCCTGATAGGACAAGACTTTGCCATGGCTATGATCGACCTACAAGACGCGTACTATCCCGTCCCTATTCACTCAACTTATCGGAAGTTCCTAAGGTTTGCGGTGGTCCAGGGAAGACAGATAATACACTATCATTTCAATGTCCTCCCGTTCGGGATAACATCGACGCCACAAATCTTCACGAAGATTATGGCAGAGGTCATGGCTTACATCAAAGGTCAGAATATTTGTATAATACCATATCTTGACGACTTCTTGCTCGTGGCCCCCTCGATACTGTTACTCCCGGAACATTTACAGATAGCAACCCAGATTCTAACATCTCTGGGATGGCTAGTGAACCACCAAAAGTCCGACATGATTCCATCCACGGCAAAGACATACCTAGTTGTTCTACTTGATTCTCACACTCAAACATCCTATTTACCCAAGCAAAAGCAGATTCAGTTAAGAACAATAGTAGGCGTCTTACGGAGCAAAAGATCTATGTCGGTAAGGTTCGCTATGTCAGTCCTCTGCTCCATGACATCTTGCATCCAGACTGTAGCTTGGGCCCAAATGCACACCAGAACCCTCCAGACCCATATTCTTGCAAATTGGGACGGATTGCCAGGTTCCCTGGACAAGAAAATTCTAATACCTGCCCTGGTAAAAGCATGTCTGTCCTGGTGGCTCAGCCTAAGGAACCTAAACAGTGGAGTCACCTGGATCCAGGACCCTCTGGTGACCATAAACGTAGATGCCAGCAAAAGAGGATGGGGAGCCATCGTCTCCCAAAACTCCTTCCAGGGACTTTGGTCAAGAAAGATCAGCCAGCAATCCTCCAATTCCAGGGAGCTGAAAGCAGTGGATGAAGTACTCAGAGTAGCAATAGCTCTGATCCACAATGCCCACTTAAAAATCTACTCAAACAACGTGACTATGGTCGCACACCTATGTCACCATGGAAGCACGAGAAACGAAGGTCTGAAAACAATCCCTGCAACAATATTCTCCTGAGCCGAAAAGCATCTTCTTTCCCTATCCACTTTCCATATAAAAGGATCTGTCAACATCCAGGCCGATTTCCTAAGCAGGAGAGATATTCACCCGGGAGAATGGAGCCTAAATCCAGAAGTCTTCATGATACTGACCAGTAAGTGGGGTTGCCCAGAGGTAGATCTTTTCGCAGGACGTCAGAATGCAAAAGTAGCCCAGTACTTTTCCTTAAACCCGGACGATACCTGTCTAGGCGTGGACGCGTTTGCCCATCAATGGAAATTCAAACTGGCGTATGCCTTCCCTCCGGTTCCAATCCTACCAAGAACACTGCAGAAAATAACAGAGAGGGCCAGAGTAATCCTAATATAACCATTCTGTCCAAAAAGAAGCTTGTTTGGTACCCTAATCAACTTGAAGTATAGACGGTCCCCTGTTCCTTCCACCAATCAGAGACCTCCTTCACCATGGGGCCAATTTACCACCCAGGCCTCAAGAATCTACACCTGGCTGCCTGGCTTTTGAATTATCAATTTTAAAATCCAGGGGCCTCTCGGACTGAGTCATTAAAACCCTTCAGAAAAGCAGAAAGCCGATAACAAACGCCATATATCACAATATATGGAAGACTTTCGTATCATGGTGTGCACCTGAACGTCCAGATCTTTGGCAACCAAACATCTCCCAAATCCTGTATTTCCTTTAGGATGGCTGGGAAAAAGGTCTCAAACCCAGTACCCTCAAGGTCCAGGTAGCAGCATTAAGTTCTTACTTTGACCAGAGCCTGGCTGAGCATCGTTGGGGGGAAAAGATTTATTACCGCAACCTCCCGCCTTTGTCCTAGCATAATCAATCTAATCCCCTCTTGGGACGTTGATATCGTCCTTAAGGTCCTGACACTTCCACCATTTGAGCAGGTTATCTCAATTAACAAGCCATACTTGAGAATCCTGGAAGACTGGCTTATTTTTCGTGTCGACCCATCATTTCTACCTAAGGTTGTCTCAGAGTTCCACAGATTTCAAGAGATAATTCTTCCCTCCTTCTGCCAAAATCCAGCAAACAAGAGGGAAGAAGAATTCCACACTCTAGACGTAAAAAAGTGGTTCTTCATTACCTCCAAGAGACATAGACGTGGATGAAGGATCAAAATCTGTCTATCCAATTTCATGGCCAAACTAAGGGGAAGAAGACTTCCAAGGCTACGATTGCCAACTGGACCAAAAGAGCAATTACTGAAGCATACCAGATCCAAAACCTCTCACCCCCAGAAAAACTCACGGCTCACTCCACTAGAGCGTTATCAGTGTCCTAGGCTGAGAAAGCCAGCTCTTCCATCGAGCAGATCTGCAGAGCTGCTACATGTTTCTCAGTCCATACCTTCTCCAAACATTTCAAACTTAACTTAGCGTCTGTTAGAGATATGTCTTTTGGGAGAAAAGTTCTCCAGGCTATTGTCCCTCCCTAGACATTACTCTTTGGTATTCCTCCGGTGTGCTGTCATGGGGGGTTATTGGAGAAAATAGAATTAGACTTACTAGTAATTCGGTTTCTAATAACCCAACACGACAGCACAGGTAATTCCTTCCCTTTGCTCAATTATTATGTTTCGAATCAAGTGATAATAAATATAATTTGAAGCATTCGTACTCTTGTGGTCCTTTGTAATAACACTGGAGGGAGCATGTTGGAGGGACTATTTTACCTCTTTGTTCTTCCTGTCCCTATTAGGGTAGGGTTACATCCTCTGGTGTGCTGTCTTGGTGGGTTATTAGAAACCGAATTACCGGTAAGTCTAATTCTATTTTTTACTTCCACATTGCTTCAGTTCCTGTGAAGCACGTGAAGGGTAAATAAACTTCTTGAATGTGGTTTTGAGCACCTTGAAAGGTGCAGTTTTTAGAATGGTGTCATTTTTGGGTATTTTCTGTCATATAGACTGCTCAAAGTCACTTCAAATGTGATATGGTACCTAAAGAAATGATTTTATAAATTTTGTGGGAAAAATGAGAAATCGCTAGTCAATTTTTAACCCTTATAACTTCCGAACAAATTTTTTTTTCTGACTGTGCTGATATAAAGTAGATATGTGGAAAATGTTATTTGTTAACTTTTTTGTGTGATTTATCTCTCTGATTTAAGGGCATAAGAGTTCAAAGTTTCAAAATTTTTAACATTTTCGCCAAATTTCCATTTTTTTTCCACAAATAAACGCAAGTCATATCGAAGAAATTTTACCAGTATCATGATGTACATATTACGAAAAAACATTCTCAGAATCAGTGGGATCCGTTGAAGCGTTCCAGAGTTATTAGCTCATAAAGTGACAGTGGTCAGAATTGTAAAATTTGGCTTGGTCATTAAGGTCAAAATTGGCTCTGTCACTAAGGGGTTAAACTACTCTAGTGTTGCTTTAGCAGTATACCCTGGGTCATTGTCTTGTTGGAAGATGGAAGGTTCCTTGTCTCAAATCATTCGCATACTGAAACCGGTTATGCTTAAGAATATCTCTTTATTTCGCACCATCCATTTTCCCTGTCCCTGCTGCCGAAAAACATCTTCACAGCATGAGCGTGAATTATGTCTCCCAGAAAATTATTGCTATTACCAATGTTTTGTTGTACACATGTTTAGTTCCTTTGTGTGTATTGGAATAATAAAAAAAAAAAAAAACAGAAGAAAGGGTTCTGAACTTCACTCTAATCTTAAAGTTTACGTTACAAGAATCGCTACTCAGTCAATTCAAATGCTTTGGAGACATTACGTTACAAAAACGCGCTGGACCTAATATGATAGTGAGTCACTTGAGGGTTTGTGAAACATCTATGTATATTAAACTTAACTCTTTTAATAAAGTTTGTCTTTTTGTCAGATTACTGTTCCAGGACATTACAAGGACATCTGATATCTTTAGATTTCAAAGCAGAAGATGATGGCGTAACACAACATACATATGAAGAGCAAAGCAAAGATTTATCGTCTGAACATTTTAAACAGGTCCTATCAAAGACTGTTAAGCAAACTAAAAATCACAAAAGCAGTGATAAAGCACAACCAGCCCACCCTGTAAAGAAACCATATTCATGTTCAGAATGCAGGAAATGTTTTAGCCAGAAATCAGATCTTGTTAAACATCAGAGAATTCACACAGGGGAAAAAACATTTTCATGTTCAGAATGTGGGAAATGTTTTAATCTTAAATCAACTCTTTTTAAACATGAAAAAATTCATCTAGTGTTGAAGCCGTTTTTGTGTTCAGAATGTGGGAAATGTTTTAGCCTGGAATCAGAACTTGTTACACATCAGGGAACTCACACAGGGGAGAAACCATATTCATGCTCAGAATGTGAGAAATCTTTTCATCACAAATCATCTTTTCTAAGACATCAGAGAAGTCACACAGAGAAACAGGAATTTTCATGTTCAGAATGTGAGTTATGTTTTAGATTCAAATACAAACTCATTATGCATCAGAGAGTTCACACAGGTGAAAAGCCATTTTCATGTTCCGAATGTGGCAAACGTTTTAGGATTAAAGCTTCTCTTGTTATGCATCAGAGAAATCACACAGGGAAAAAGCCATTTACCTGTTTAGAATGTGGAAATTCTTTTCATCAAAAATCAAAACTTGTTGTACATCAGAGAAGTCACACAGGAGAGAAGCCATATCCATGTTCAGAATGTGAGAAACGTTTCAGTAATAAGACTGGTCTTGTTCTCCATCAGAAAATTCACACAGGGGAGAAGCCATTTTTGTGCTCACAATGTGGGAATAGTTTTAAACTGAAATCAGATGTTGTTAGACATCAGAGAAGTCACACAGGGGAGAAACCATTTTCATGTTCAGAATGTGGGAAAAATTTCAGTTTTAAGGCAAATCTTGTTGCACATCAGAGAATTCACATGGGTTTCGAGTTATTTTTAATTTCAGAACAGGGGAAAGATTATAGCATTAATTCAAATATCGCGCAACAGAGAATTCAAACTAATAAGCCATTTTTATGTTCAATATGTGGGAAACATTATAGCAGTAAGGCATATCTTGTTATACATCAGCGATCTCACACAGGGGAGAAGCCCTTCTCATGTTCAGAATGTGGAAATAGTTTTAACATGAAATCAGACCTTCTTGTACATCAGAGACTTCACACAGGGGAAAAGCCATTTTCATGTTCAGAATGTGGAAAATGCTTTACAAAGAAGTCCACTCTGGTTACACATCAGAGAACTCACACAGGAGAGAAGCCATATTCATGCCCAAGATGTGAGAAATGTTTTACTCGGAAAACAAGTCTTGTCAAACATCAAAAAAAACATGCACATAACTGAAAAAAAGTATACAACAGAAACAGTCAAAATAAGGGGTCAGTATTGGGCCCGCTTCTTTTTAACATATTTATTAATGACCTTGTAGGGGGCATACAGAGTAGTATTTCAGTATTTGGAGATGACATTAAACTCGGCAGGGTAATCAATACAGAGGAGGACAATTTTATATTATAGGAGGATCTATGTAAACTAGAAGCTTGGGCTGATAAATGGCAAATGAGCTTTAATGGGGATAAATGTAAGGTAATGCACTTGGGCAGAGGAAATAAAATGTATAATTATATGCTTAACCCCTTCGCAACCTTGGGTTTTGACGTTTTTGCTTTTTCGTTTTTTGCTCCCCTTGTTCCCAGAGCCATAGCGTTTTTAATTTTTGGACAATATGGCCGTGTGAGGGCTTATTTTTTGCAGGACAAGTTGTACTTTTCAACGCCATTACTAGTTTTACCATATCGTGTACGGGAAAACGGGAAAACAATTCCAAGTGCGGTAAAATTGCAAAAAAAGTGCAATACCACAGTTGTTTTTTATTTATTTTTTTTACCACGTTCACTGAATGCTAAAACTGACCTGCCATTCTTATTCTCCAGGTCATTATGAGTTCGTAGACACCAAACATGTATAGGTTATTTTATATTTAAGTGGTGAAAAAAAATTCCAAAATTTGGTAAAAAAAAAATAGCGCCATTTTCCGAGACCTGTAGCGTCTCCATTTTTCGTGATCCTGGGCTGGGTGAGGGCTTATTTTTTGCGCGCCGGGCTGACGTTTTTATTGATAACATTTTGGGGTAGATCCGATGTTTTGATCGCCCGTTATTGCATTTTATTGCAATTTTGCGGCGACCAAAAAACGTAATTCTGGCGTTTAGAATTTTTTTCTCGTTACACCGTTTACCGATCGGATTAATTCTTTTTTTATATTGATAGATCGGGCGATTCTGAACGCGGCGATACAAAATATGTCAATGTAGGGGTTTTTTTTTTATATTTTATTTTGAATGAGGCGAAAGGAGGGTGATTTAAACTTTTATATTTTTTTTATATTTTTAAAAACATTTTTTTTTCACTTACTGCATGCTTCAATAGTCTCCATAGGAGACTAGAAGCAGCAGTTGTCTGATCGTCTCTGCTACATACAGGGGACGAGCAGATCCCCTGCATGCAGCAGAAATGGTCCTGTGCTATGAGCACCGACCACTAGGTGGCGCTCATAGCGACCAGATCATGACAACCACAGGCGTCTGCTGCAGACCCTGGGTTGTCATGCCCACCCATCGGTGACCCGCGATCACGTGACGGGGTCGCCGATGGGCGGGGCTTATGACGCGCAACCCGGAAGCGCGCATTAAATGCCGCTGTCGGAGATTGACAGCAGCATTTAACATGTTAAAAGCCGCGGGTGGATCGCGATTCCACCCGCGGCTGTTGCGGGCACATGTCAGCTGTAAGAATCAGCTCACATGTGCTCGGTTCAGTGAGGGCTCAGCGCAGCAGCCCTCACTGAACGGGGGGTACGCAAATGTGCTTACTAATACGGCAAGGGTTGGAAAGGGGTTAATTGTAAAACACTGGGCAAAACTGTCACTGAAAAAGACCTGGGTGTATTGGTGGACAACAAGCTCACGTTTGGTGGCCAGTGTCAGGCAGCTGCTGCAAAGGCAAATAAAATAATGGGATGAATTAAAAGAGGCATAGATGCTCATGAGGAGAACATAATTTTACCTCTATACAAGTCACTAGTGCGACCACACTTAGAATACTGTGTTCAGTTCTGGTCTCCGGTGTATAAGAAAGACATAGCTGAACTAGAGTGGGTGCAGAGAAGAGCGACCAAGGTTATTAGAGGACTGGGGGGGTCTGCAATACCAAGACAGGTTATTACACTTGGGGTTATTTACTTTGGAAAAACGAAGGCTTAGGGGTATACAAGTGTATGAGGGGACAGTACAAAGACCTTTCTACTGATCTTTTTACTCTGAGGCCTGAGACGGGGATAAGGGGGCATCTTCTATGTCTGAAGGAAAGAAGGTTTAATCATAATCTTAGACGCGGATTCTTTACTGTAAGAGCAGTGAGGCTATGGAACTCTCTGCCGCAGGATGTTGTAATGAGTGATTCACTTCTAAAATTTAAGAAGGGCCTGGATGCCTTTCTTTAAAAGTATAATATTACGGGCTATATATACTAGATTCCTTGATAGGGCGTTGATCCAGGGAACTAGTCTGATTGTCGTATGGAGTCAGGAATTAATTTTTTTCCCCAATGTGGAGCTTAGTGTTTGCCACATGTTTTTTTTTTTGCCTTCCTCTGGATCAACATGTTAGGCTATGGGTTGAACTAGATGGACTTAGTCTTCCTTCAACCTTAAAAACTATGTTACTATGTAAAGTCACATGTCATACATGTGAAAGAGAAAACAGTTTGGAGCAGACTTGAGCAAATTGCAGCCTACAGCTACATCTGTCCGTTTGGCTGTGTCTGTCTGGTCCGCTGACAGGGATAGTCAAAGGACTGAAAAGATCATTTCAACTGATCCATTTTTTTTTTTCAGAATCATAAATTCCATTGTGGCCCCAACCCCGACGGCATATTCTTATCAGTGGAAGTGAATACTGCTGAAGGAAGCAAGGAACTGCTTAGTCCTTGCAGTTAGCAGGGCTGCTCAAACTTCGACGGGAGCATTTATGAGGAAATCAATGAGCAAATGTTAGTGTTATAGCAGAAGATGAGGCCCCTCAAATTCAAAGACCCCATCTATGCTATACAAGTCTGAAAATTACTTTAGGTCAAAATAACACCAGCTGTGAATGTTTCTTCTTGAATCAATAATGCGTCCTTGCTAGTCATCAGAATGTATCTGATTAAATGTGTCTAATTAAATGTGTCCGAATAAATGTTTCAACACAAGCATAGACATCACAAGAATAGAAACTAATCTTTGTGTGCTAAAATTGTATAATCAAACCATATATGGTAAATCCGTTTCCTGCCTTCAGAGTGGATATAAACCCATGCTTTGTAATAAAGTTTAGAGCTTGTTTGACACACATCCTGTCCTGTGTCTCAGTCTCTCCGAGCTCGTAATCCAAAGGATAGAAGACTCAGAATGCAGTGACCACAGCTGGCGCCCGAACAGGGACCTTGAGTTAATCTACCCAGGGGTGCTCGACCGGTCCGAGACGTGGGACGAGTGAAGCTCTCTGTTGGTGATATATACAGCGCTGAGGTAAGAATAACTTATATTCTACCTAATTATATCACTGCATAGAAGAGACTCCCTCACCCCCGAGCGGTCGGCTCCCCAGGTAATTCACAGATTGTTGTCTGGCTCAGGTCCCTTTGAACCAGTAGAATTCCCTCAGATAAATTGACAGTCCTGCCTTCTATCCTTTGGAAAAACTTAAGATTGAAAGTATGGATCCGATGATTGTGTTGTGGGTGTGTCTCGGGATTGGTGTTTTTGGTCTGTTTTTCTGGTTGGCGTGTAAGTCCTGGAAGGCTAGTAGTGGAATGGTTCAGAAACCTTTGTGACCCATTGTCTAAGTGACCATTGTCTAAGTGACTGAGGAGTCTACTCTAAGTGAGGAGAACCAAAAAAAAATGGGGAACCAAAATGCCAACGAAGGCATTATAGCCAAAGACTTAGTGGTACGCAGAGAAGGGAAACAGGCACTGATTGGAATTGACAAAATATTGTGTAAAGCGGGAATGAATGAGAATGGAGAGATGAATGGAGAGAAATGGAAATCCTTATTTAACTGCTATCATGGATGGCTGAAAGTTAAGGGTCTGTTGAAGACAGTGGATGTATGGATGAATGCATGTGCTCATTTTAAAGGAAAAATTGAAGAATTAGGAGACGGACGTTACAGACTGACAAAAACCGGAATGACAGATTTTTCTCTCTGTCCGCTCCCGACGTCACCCAGCTCACCCCCACCCCAGTAACAGAATTCTCAGGAACCCAATTGTTGGGTTTGCCCCAGGTGTGGACTCCAGAACCCCTTGACAGTAGACATCTGTGTGGCATGTGGAGGACCGAGACCCCACCCAGCTAGTCTATTCCCAATGAGGACGGTAGTTGTGCCAGGAGCACCGGGAGCAGCAGCAGCGGGGGGGGGACGCAGTTGTTCCAGGTCAGGAAGCTCCACAATGTTAATGTATAGACCATGGAGTCCCTCAGAGCAGTTGGCATTGATCTCCCAGCTGCCAGATCCGTCCCAGTCCCCTATGGGTTTCGCTAGAATGATCACCACCATACAGGATACGTACCATGCCACTAGAATAGATCTGCAAGGGGTAATTAAGGGGAAATTGGCAGATGAAGCTCGGTATGACAGATTGACGGACGAAACTTATAAACAATATGACAATAGAACGGGCCCTGATGTAGCAGAGGCTAATGATGCAGCAGCCAGGGTTCAGTACGTAAAAGCGTTGGTAAAAGCATGTAAAGACAGGCAAGCAGAAAAGCAAGTTACACTAGAAGATAGAGTGCAGGGGAAGGAGGAAGATCCTAAGGATTATTTCTATGCATTAAAGAAAAATTCGTCAGAAATGGGGTTCAACCCCGGAAATAAGACTAGTGAGAGGGTATTAGCAACTGCTTTCATGAATGGACTAAAGAAGGAGATTGCAGAGAAGGTAAAAGCAAGTAGACCGGACTGGAGATCAGTGAAGGCAGAAGATTTAGCTAGAATAGCTCAGGGGGCACAGCATGACATAGCGCAGGCAAAAAGAGCTGCCAAAATACACATAGTAGAGACGACCCCCAGAAACAACAGAGGCAGAGGACGGACTGAAGGAGGAGGACAGAAACTGTGTTACGGATGTAAAAAGCCAGGACATTTTAGAAAGGACTGTAGGACCAACCCGTATCCAAATTCTCAGAGTACGGGTCCTCCAGCCGACCAAACAACGCCCCCATAGGATGAGGGTAGCTTGCACATGAACCCCCTCATCTCCTTACCCCCAACTCCCAGTTGTATAGTGCAGGTGAACCTACCAGGGGGACATGAAATCAATTTCCAAGTAGATATGGGAGCCGACAATTCAGTAATTACGCAAGGTGATTGGCCATACACTGACACTGATTTTTCACATCATGTCATTGCCACCCCCTTCAATTCCCCGTCTGTCCTGCTCCCTGTCACTAAGAGAATTCCCCTGCAAATTCAAGGAACTACTGTACATAGCCAGCTCATGGTATCGCCCCGAGGCCAATGTAATCTATTGGCAAATGATGTGTTGTCCCAATTACAAGCACATATTGAGTATCATCCCGATGGCACTGTCACCATGACCCCAGGTTTAAAACCAAGTACCCTTTGCAAAATTATGTCACTAGGTATTGCCAGCATAGAAGAGAAAAATTAGTTTCCCCCGATATTGGAGCATGCTGTACCACATGATTTTTGGGCCTCAGACAAAACAGATGTTGGGAGGTTAAGAGTTCAACCAGTAATGGTAAAATTAAAACCAGGAGCAATTTTGCCTCAACAGAAGCAGTATCCCCTTAGCTCGGCTCAGGAGAATGCCATAGCCCAGCAAGTCCAAAAATTACTACAGAGGGGAGTCCTAGTCAAAACCCAGTCCCCTTGCAACACTCCCCTGTTCCCAGTAAAGAAAAAGAGCGTGCCAGGACAACCAGCCGCATATAGAATGGTCCATGACCTCCGGTTGGTTAACAAAGCCACAGAACTTCTAACTCCAGTTGTGCCCAACCCGCATACTCTTCTGTCACAGATACCTTCTAACTCTTTGTTTTTCAGTGGTCGATTTGGCAAATGCATTTTTCAGTGTACCATTACATCCTGACTGCCAGTACCTGTTTGCTTTCACATTCCAGGGTAGTCAATATACATGGACAGTGTTGCCACAGGGTGCCCAGAATTCAAACACAATGTACACTGCAAGTCTGCAGGAAATACTGGAGGGATGGTCTGAACCACATATCGTTGTTTTGCAATATGTCGATGACCTGCTCATTTGTGCCCCCTCCAGGAAACAATGTCATAGTGCAACTATATGTCTTATGTTGTTTCTCTATCACTCTGGCTGCAAGGCATCGAAAGATAAGCTTCAATTTTGTAAATCTTCAGTCACCTTTTTGGGACATTGCATTACACCAGGAGCTCGTCATTTAACAAATGCACGCAAACAAGCAGTACAGGCATTCACCGTCCCCATTAATGTTGCAGCCCTCAGAACTTTTCTTGGACTTGTTTCCTATTGCAGACAGTGGATTCATGCCGTCTTTATTTTGATGCAGCCCCTCTATGACTGTCTTACTCCAACACCTTTTGTACTAACACCAGAGGCAATAGACTGTTTTTATTCTCTCAAAAAACGTATTTTGGATGCTCCAGCTTTGGGTACCCCTAATTATGAGCTCCCATTTACTCTTCATGAACAAGCCGGACATGCAGCAGGAGTTTTAACTCAAACACACGGTGATAATCAGAGACCTGTTGCCTATTTTAGTGGCAGATTAGACGCGGTAGCCAGAGGTGCACCATCCTGTGTACGTGCTCTGCATGCTGTTGGACTATTACTCCATAAATCCGCAGACATTGTTCTTGACCACCCGCTCACCGTTCTAACACCTCATGATGTCTACACTATATTGAACCAAGTGCAACCCGCTCACCTCTCAGCAGCACGTCATCTTAGGTTACAATGTGCACTGTTAATGCCTCCCAATGTTTCTTTACAGAGGTGTACTACCCTGAATCCAGCAACTTTGTTACCTCTCTCGGATCTAAAGGAGGGGTCAGGTACTGTGCTTTATGACTGTGTACAAATAATGGCACAAGAAACGGCAGGTTTACCTACTGTATTTGAACATGAATTACAAAATGTAGATTTTGAATTTTTTGTAGATGGATCCCGTCATCAGGACGATTCAGGTACTTTCCATACTGGATATGCAGTTGTCTCCCTCAATGCAGTAATGCAGTAATCAAGGCAGAACCAATGCTCTCACACCAATCGGCTCAAGAAGCTGAACTTAGGGCCCTAACCGAGGCCTGTAAACTAGCGGAAGGTAGTATTGTTAACATTTACACAGATTCTAGGTACGCATTCGGTATAGCGCATGATTTTGGTCCCATATGGAAGTCAAGAGGTTTCCTGACGGCAGCAGGACACCCCATTAAGAATGCTGATGTGGTCCAGCAGTTAGTTGATGCACTACAACTACCCAAAAAGGTAGCTGTCATAAAGGTAAGAGCACATACCAGACGCACCGACCAGGTAAGCAGAGGTAACGCGATGGCAGATGCAGCGGCAAAAACAGCAGCCTGTAAGCCGCAACAAGGGTCAACAGTACGTCAGTTAAGTGCCCCTAAAAACCCCTTTGTGTCGGAGGACATCTTATCCCAAATGCAGGCTCAGGCTCAAAAGGAGGAGGTTGATAAGTGGTTAAAGGAAGGTGCATGCTTGAATGAAGCAAATGGGGTATGGGGGAAAGGGACACGACGATGCCTTCCAAGAGCACTGTACCCAGCAGCTGCCCAGATGCTACATGGGTCGACACACCAATCTAAAACGGCTGTGATGAGTGTGATGCAGAAACATTGGGTGGCACCAGGATTCTCCACCTGTATAGAAAACCTGGTACAAGGGTGCATGATATGTGCTACACATAATCAGGGTAGAGTAGTTAAAACACCACCCAAACACACCCCCCGGCCCCTCTATCCATTCCAGAGACTGCAAATTGATTATATTCAGCTGCCAAAGTCAGGATCATGGGAATATGTGTTGGTCTGTATTGATTTGTTCTCAGGATGGCCAGAGGCTTTCCCGATTGCCAAAGCCACGGCTGCGGCAACCGCAAAGAAACTGCTTGCGGAGGTGGTCTGCAGGTATGGGGTACCAGAGGTAATTGAGAGTGACAGAGGTACACACTTCACAGGTGAAATAATGACTGAAGTCATGTAAGCTCTAGGAATTCAACAAGCATTCCACACCCCATATCACCCGCAAAGTAGTGGTAAAGTGGAAAGACTGAATGGGACATTGAAATTAAAAATTCAGAAAGCCATGGCTGAGACAGGAAAACCATAGCCGGACTGTTTACCGCTTGCTCTATTTTCAGTAACATATACGCCTAATAGAAAGACTGGACTCTCTCCATATGAGATATTGTTTGGCAACGTACCCAGCCTAGGGTGTTTCTATCCGCAAGCATTAGAAATGAATAACCATGTGCTAAGTTCCTACGTGAGGGCTTTACACAAAAAGATTAAGCAAGTACATGATAATGTCTTCAGTTCTCTTCCAGATCCAGATCAAGACTCTAGCAGCCATACGCTGCAACCTGGAGACTGGGTGGTTATAAAAAGACACGTGAGGAAAAGCCTAGATCCACGGTTTGAGGGACCCTTTCAAGTTCTGCTGACCCCAAGCACAGCTGTTAAGCTAGAGGGAAAGAGACCTGGATCCACGTGTCCCATTGCAAAAGGGTACTAGGAGAACCAGTGGACAAAGAATGATGACATTGTTTATACTTACCTGCATACTTACAACCACAGGTGCATGGACTAGGTTGAGCACCACAGATGGAGACGACAATAGATTCATTAAACACCATCTTGCTCTAATCGATGGACTAAAGGAGCAAAACCAGACCATTGCTAATTGTTGGATATGTACACATGCCCCTGTGACATCCACTAGCATACCCTTTCTCGCTGTTCCAGTCTCATGGGAAGAGATAAACTTTTGGGGGAAGTGTTCAGATAATAGGGCTCGCATGCTGCCATTACATAGACAATTCTAGTGTATTGACGCTGAAACATAAATTAGAGGACGTTGTAAAACTAAGGAAGCTTTATGATGAGGCCAACCTCAAGAATCAGGATTCCTGGTGGGCAAACACCTTTTCCTTTCTAAATCCTGCTAATTGGTTTAAAGGTATCGGTGGGTGGTTGACTGGTATAGTGCAAGCTATTTTACAGGTTTTGTTAATGTGTCTTGCGGTTTATTTGGTTTTTAAGCTTTTTCTAATGTGTATTCAGCGGTGTACTAAAAGAAAATATAGAGAAACATATTGATAAATGAAGGAACAAAAGGATGGAATGTTATAGCAGAAGATGAGGCCCCTCAAATTCAAAGACCCCATCTATGCTATATAAGTCTGAAAGTTACTTTAGGTCAAAATAACACCAGCTGTGAATGTTCCTTCTTGAATCAATAATGCGGCCTTGCTAGTCATCAGAATGTATCTGATTAAATGTGTCTAATTAAATGTGTCCGAATAAATTTTTCAACACAAGCATAGACATCACAAGAATAGAAACTAGTCTTTGTGTGCTAAAATTGTATAATCAAACCATATATGGTAAATCAGTTTCCTGCCTTCAGAGTGGCTATAAACCCATGCTTTGTAATAAAGTTTAGAGCTTGTTTGACACACATCCTGTCCTGTGTCTCAGTCTCTCTGAGCTCGTAATCCAAAGGATAGAAGACTCAGAATGCAGTGACCACATTAGTTACCTTTCCCATCTGCTGCACATAACTGGCAACTAGTCAGTGACTAAATTGGGCCCGTAATTAATTAACAACTATGAGACGCCATTGTGCTGTATAGATCTCAGTACAGGGGCTGCGTCTCTTAATGCTTACTTAATCCCCTAATTGTCGGAACAAATATCTGACTATAGTTTGTATGTTGGGAGATCAGCTAATTAGTAGCTGCTGCATCTCCCTGGAACATCTCCTGTCAGCACAAACACTTTGTAAAGGACTGGTTGGTGGAACCACTGTGTCGTGACCCGAGGAGAGCCTGGAGGGGCGTGATTAGGTGCCTCACCAAGTCTGACCTCAGATGCACAGCGGCAGACGATACCGCAATCTGAGGAAAGGGGAGGGCGGCGGGACCAGGTGCTACAACTGGACTGACCTTGGGTGGATGGCACCTGAACCCCAAGGGACAGGATGCAGGAACAGCCAGAAATGGTAGGTTGAGCAAGTACTGGCACGGCTGGTATAGTGGCTGGCACGACAGGCAGGCAGGTACCGGCGAGCACAACTGGTATCCTGGCAGGCAGGTGCAGATGGGCACGGCTGATAGGCAGGCTGATGCAGGCAGATCCAGCTGATATACAGACGGGCATGGCAAGTGGCGACGGATCCGGATGATATGCAGCTTGGCACGGCAGGAGCTGGCGGGTCCATCAGATATACTGATGGGCACTGCAGTTGTGGACAGGACCGGTAGATATATAGGCCTGAAACACAAGCAGGCAAGTGCTGGCTGGCACGGCAGATATACAGGTGGGTGAGCTGGAAGATATAATTGTAATACAGGCAGGTACGGATATACAGGACAGGTATACAAAGATACGAGCACTGTGGACATGAGAACTAGCAAGCGTGTTTGGGAACAGACTAACAGCGTTGCACAGGCACCTCCATGCAGATGGATGTGCTATAAATATTAAATGGAGGGAGCACACGTGTCCTAAGCAGAGTGCCCAGGGATCTGCGCTCAGTGCGTGTACACCGGACATCAGCAGCAGGAGAGGAGGGAGGAAGTGTGGGACTGCGGCGGTGAGTGGGTCGGCATCTCTGCCGGGGGACGGAGGCAGAGACGCTACACACTTGGGCAAAGAATTCATGATAAACTCTGCGTCCAACAGTGGGAAGTACCCCTCATCTCCTCCAGTACATGCGGCCTTTATATATAATAGTCTATGTTCCCCTTCCCTCCATCCTTCAGTGGTGAAATGTCCTCTCTATACTGCTCCATATCCCCCACCATATACTCTGGTGCATCTTCACTTTTGCGTGTAAAAGGGGTTAACGCTTACCTCCCCCTTTGCACCAGATTATGTATTATTTTGCTGTGTTGTATGTCTTGTGCAGTAGAGGTAGGGGTTAAGCCCTTCAAACATGTTCCCTTCTTGATTGTAGCTTCTCATATACACTCCACTGACTCCATTAAAAATTTCTCACTTCTTGATGGTCTCTCGGCCCCCCCTTCCCCTCACCCCACATGTGACATGTGGATCCATGCATGTAGAACAGGGGTGGCCGAAATGCTTTTTCCCAGTGCTCACAATTTTTCCATTGCTTGATTAACTGATAATACTATAAAGGTTATTGTACCATGCATTATTATGCTATGTTCACAAAACTGTATTTTTGGTCCGGAATCTATTGTGTAAAGTAACTGACTTCACCCAGACAGCAGTAGGACAAGTTTTATGCTAATGGGCTGCTCAAATGATTCTCTATTCTGTGCCGTATTTCTCGCCCTGTCAAGTCTTTGGGTGCAGACCACTAGTATAACATTCGACTTTTGCGAATGAATTGAAATTATTAATATAGAAAACTGTATTTGGTCTTGTAAATGTAATTGACTGCTGGTGACAATACAGATGAAAAATCAGCCATTTTATTGATATGCTCGTGTGATCTTAGACTTACCAGTATCAGCTAATCAAAACTGTACAGTATGGATTTTTATAAAGTGATAAAATTAATATTGTACAGAATAAAATTCAGCAGATTTGTTCCCAGTTTCTCATGTGATCTCCTTTGGGAAAATTAATTGTCTGCATTTACCAATATTTTAATTTACCCAAAAAAAGATAACCCGCTATATAAAACATACATTGGATATTTCCCATTAATTTACGTGTTCAAAACTTGTTAAAAAATAATAAATGTTTCCTTTAAAACTTATATACTTGGGCTTGGTCTTTCTTTATCATTTTGAGTTGTCTCACCTTCTGATGTTGACTTCAAGATAAAAAGGTGAGCAATGCTGATGATTTTGCTATGGCATATGGATGACACTTTCGATCCCAGACTTTAAGACACTATTTTTGAAAATTATCTTTCTATAGAGGATAATCATATTAACCATATTACACTACATAGCCATGTTTGGATGTGTCCTATCCAAATAATTGCTGCCCTTTTATTTACAAGGAAGATTCCCTTCCTAGGAAGAGTAGGGTTTGATATGGAACCACTAACTATCAAAAAGACATACTCAAGAGGTAGCTGTCATTGGATAACCCTTGTAAACAAGGTTTGCTGTCTCAGTCCCAAAGTTACATATACCATGCCAAAACCATATTAGATGTATAAAATAAGTGTCCATTCTCTATGACAGGGGTGGGGAACTTCAGGGCCGAGGGCCATTTACGGCCCTCGATTACCTTTTTCCGGTCCCCGGGCAGATTCCTGGGTACCACAGTACTGTCACGGGTGTGTCAGAGGTGACAGTCGCCCTGCAGTTGATTGCAGGAGATCTCTACATTTGGCATTACAGACATCTTCTTAGAGGCTGTCTCTAGGACCCAGTGGCTACCTCCCTCTGGCTAATTAACACCCTGCCTGGATGTATAAATACCTGTTGTGTTTCAGAGGGAGGTGCCGGCGATATTCATTACTACTTGGGAAAGCTTTAGCAAGAGCAGTACTTTGTCCTCTCTGGAGCTTGAGGACGTGTGCGCATTTGTCTGGAATTCGTCTAAAGCTAAGCAATTTCCCCCTGTTTGTCTATCCCTGTTGTCTATAGTGTTTAGTGGAGATCGACTAGTGCTCATCTCCTCCCTTCCCTAACCTTAGCCATACGCCCAGGAAAGACAGGGCGAGGTACGCGTGCGGCGATTGGTGAAGAGCCAATACAGGGACGTTAGGGGAGACAGGGTGATGCTAGATCAACCAAGGAGGTCTCCACTTCCCCCCTTTCCATAGAGTCTGGGCTCCCTTTTAATAATTCCCTTTGTGTTGCACTAAGTCTTTCCCACACCTTGCATGACAAGTATTTGGGTCGGCAGCCTCGTTTTGATGGCCACTGGCCTTTTAATTTCTTCTTGTTCTGTGAACACACACACGCAGCGTTCACTACTGAACGCTGAGGCGCACACAATGAAAGTTTGCGTCGTGACACCAGTGGCATTGTCAGGACATACGTTGTGGGCGGACTTAGCACACAATTTGTACGGCCCCCGAAGGGTTGGTATAAATATCCAAATGGCCCTTGCTAGAAAGAAGGTTGCTTACCCCTGCCCTATGACATAGTGATATTGGAACTCTACCACTTCTAACTAGGCTTACACGGACCTTGCCAAGCTGGGTATGAGAGGTGAAATGATTGCATGAACTCAGAACTTTGTTCTATTAGAGCCAAAAGTTATTTTTTAAGTAGCATCTGGGTTAATATCTGTACACTAAAACATAATTTGGACACTCTTCACTTAAGACGGCTAAACAAAGAAGGTTAAAGAAAGCATGGCAGGGAAATTATGGACTACTTCAGAAAATTATGTAAGCTTCTCATGCTCTGAAGCACACCACAGACTGTCTGAAGACCCAAAAGCCAACCAGCTTCCTACACTCAGCAGCACTGCTGCTTTAATCATCTAATTTACCCATCAAACACTCTGAGGAATATGTAAGGCATAGACATAATGTGAATGCTGCAGCCAGTCAGTGACTGCTGATTGACTGTAACACTTACGTGATGACCCCGGGAGATGTTTATCCAAGATACAGTACTGACTACAGAGGAGTTGTGGTGGTTCAGGAGGTATCAATTTTTTTCTCACCTCTCTAGGCCCATTAATACGGTATTGTGCAGTAGTGAACAACCCCTTTAAAGGTATTGTCCATGAAGCCAATGGTATTATAATAATAATTTTTATAATTTCTAAATATTTCACAGCACTTTACAATTCAGAGGTTACTTTTACAAACAAAATAAGACATTACAACGCAAACTTAGAAATTCTGAAGAAATAGGGGTAACTGAAAAGCTAAAAATAAAGTGCTTGTCGTGTAAGGTCAATATAATAGGTGTCAAGATCTGAGGTTGTGGGTTGTAATAATCACCTAGGCAGGTTAATGATGCAACTATTTTTTATTCCTTACGTCCATGGTTTTACAACAACTCCGGGTAAATGGCCAAAATACATTGCCCCCCAGTTCACAAGATCCCTTTCCTGGGGCAGGTAGTTCCACTGTCCCTGTACCAGGCGATACTCACTGTCTCCCAACTTTTGCCTTCCCATACAGATTTCATATCTCCCCCCAGTATAGACTGTAGTCACAGTCCACGCTCCTCCAAACGACAGATAACACAACTGAAGCCCACATATTCAGCAGCAACAGTCCTTAAGAAAGTTCCTTAAATCCAGAAGGCAGATCCCTCAACCGTAGCAGGGGGAACCAACCCAGCCAGCAATTGATCTCCAAAACTCCATAGGCCATCTATCCATGGGCACGAGGACCTCAGCTTAAATCCTCTCCCTTTGATGCCATTCTCCCACTCCCTCACTAAACATGTGGCTTATTTTCCTCTCTCCCTGGGATCAACCCCCTGAATGGGCAGAAGTGTTCACACTCCCCTGCCCCCCCCCCACCTCAAAGCTAACTGTCCATTAGGGAGTATTTTTGGCAGGTGGAACCCATCACCTGCGACTGCATGTGAGACCCCCTGTGGTGACGGCTCAGCTGGGTCTACTTTCCCCATCCACACAATCAGACTAGTGGCTGCGAGAACAATGGCTTAAGGCCCCTGAGACATTAACTACAGTAATGGAATTATTGCTTTCTTTGATTACCAATCTTGGGTCTTATGTATGCATAAGATCCAGCCTGCATGTCTTCCTCCGCTTACTATCACTGAATGGAGACATTGATTTCTGAGGCTGGACTGATGAGCAAGTAAATCTCTAATAAAACACAACAATAAAATTGATGTAACCGATGTTCCGTGCTGGAAAAGGTCTGCATCCTTTAGAGCCGCGGACTACGCTCCACATGCATTGGTCCAATAATCTTTAGTAAGTGGCCAGCTCCACACACCTCTCCCCCACTTTTTCAGCACGGACACGAATGTAAGAGATTTCACCTTCATTAGAACTAAATTTTGTATCATCTAGTTTCCTCAAAGCCTATACCATGTCGTTCTTGCAAATAAACTTCACAGTCCCCATTCCACCCTGGTGTACATCTGCATAGTAGACATCTCCAGCTTCTCTCATATGATATTTCAGATCCTGCCAACTCCCCGATGGAGGAAGCCCTGAGACGACTCTGTATTCAGTTTGCTGGGACAGGGGTCTGTTTCTCCCACGCGGTCCTCCATATCTCCCCCTTGTCCCCGGTTTGTCCTGGGAAACACCACACGTACCAGACGGGAATCAAACTTGTATCCATTACGTCCAGCCCCAGAGTGCTGACCCCCAGCTAGGGAAATGGACACTTAGCGCCCTGGTAAATAATATTCTGAGGGAGCAATATCTTGGGCTGACCAGGGTGATGGTAGACCCAGTGTTCCGAAATCCCTGGGCCTCCTCCTTGATGTTATTTACCTCCCCCAGGTCACAATTCTTCATGGTAACAGCCATTGCATTTAGTACATTACTCACCACAGGGGGTTAGTCTGCATGTTGAAATTGCTCCGTGCCCTCTCAGCTGACGCAGTGTGAACCAGTCCTTGGGTTTGCGTTACAACATTGGCCCAGAGGCACACCAACCCTGCTCCTAGGTTGTTTCCCAACAACACAACTACTGGTAGGTGTTGCACTACTACATCCACCATTCCATGACTGACCCCAGTCTTAATGTAGTCGGGCCCTCCGAATGTTCAGTGATTCTCCTCTGGCTACATTGGTGTGTGTGTGTGTGTGTGTGTGTGTGTGTGTGTGTGTGTGTGTGTGTGTGTGTGTGTGTGTGTGTGTGTGTGTGTGTGTGTGTGTTTTAACATCTCTGATCGCCAGGAGACAAGTTATTAAAAGCATCTCTTGCTTTTCCGATCAGGCCAATGCTCAAAAATCTGAGCCATTCACTGACTGACACCTCATGCACCAGGCAGAGATTCTGGAGATGCTCATTAATATTTGAGATGTCCTCATCGAACTGTGATATTTTCCGGTACCTAAAAAGACGCAGGCCACTCTCTCTGGTTATCCTGTCATCTGTGCTGGGGCGGGTGGGTTTACTACTACATGCACACCCAAATATTAGCTTAACACTGCCGCCCACTCTATCTCCGTGGCTTTCTCTTCTAACATGGCCAGCATCTGCCTCAACTGAGGTTGGTTGTAGCTTTATGTAGCGTCACTATATGCCATCTTGCTTTTATGAGTCTGTATGCGTTCAGGTGTTGCAGAAATACTGTGTTTTTGGTTTTCAACGGATGTCCGCACCAAACTACACAATAACAATCTTCTCCACCTTATTTGATGCGTTTCTGGTGCAAATGTGAAGCCGCGTTTTTAATTTGCTTTTTATAGTACTGAAAAGCTTTGATTCTGCACTTAAAATATCTGCAGTTTTTTTTAGGCTCCACATAGAAGCATCTAGAGAAAAAAAAGCACCAAAACTTCACAGGTAAGCCGCGTCCTTACCTGTGAAAAGTTAACTACTTTAACTTTTTTGTTAAAGTAGTTTTTATTAAGGATTTTTTTCATAAATGGGTAAAGAAAAAGTGAGGGGGGGACATATAAATACACAGCAATATAGAAGCAAACAAGAGCAAAGTAAAAGCAAAATTTAAAGAGATGAAATATATAGGCAAAATAAAGGGTGGAAAGGGTTAAGAATGAGAGGGGGAAGGAAAAATATGGTTTATTAAAGAAAATGGGAAAAAGAAAAAATTAAAGGGATAGAAGGAAAATGAAAAATATTGGTATGTAGAGGATAGGCAAGGGAATGAGGTTTAAGAGGTAGGTGGTCAAGAAAAGGAAGGGGAAAGGCAAGGAAAGAAAAGGGAAATGAAGAACACCTGTAAAAACAGGTGTAGAGACAAGCATATAGATAAATACTAACTTCTAAATAATGTAAAATACAATTTGTTGAATTCTAATAGCGGGCGCAGTTCTCATGAAATCACATCCACTTTGCTCGGACATTTAAACAGCAGAATTTTTGTGCAAAACAAGCAGCAGAAGATATGCTACATGTGAACACGGTCTAAATATCCAAGCAAAGTGGACGCGATTACATGAAATCTCCCCTCTTTGTGGTCTGAAGACGCTGCTGAACTCTGCGGTTTTGATGCATTTTTCTCTGTAAGCTTCTTCTGAAAAAAACTCATGAATAAAAAAAACACCGCTGCATTTTTAAGTGCAGAATCAAAGCTTTTCTGTAGTATTAAAAAAGTGTTAAAAACTCTGCTTCATATCTGCCCCAAAATCGCATCAAATAAGGGGGAAAATGCATAAAAGAAACGCAGCAAACACACAATACTCAGAGAAGATTGTTACTGTGTCGTGTGGGGCGGACACTCGCAGAAAAAAAGCAGAATGGACGCAGCAGTTACGCTACATGTGAACAGGGCCTCAGCATTACAGTTTTATTACATTTTTATGGGCTTAATAGAGAAGAATATAAATTACGCCATTTTTTTTACGTCCTTTACCTATCCCCATAAATAATCTGATCGCTGTGTTGTGCAGGATGTTACGATTATAGGGACACCAAATATGTCAGTGTTATTTGTGATGTTCATTATTTAAAAATAAACACATTAAAAATGACTCTTTGAGGAAGAGGAGGAGCGATGAAAACATTGTAGAGGTAAGTATAAGCCAGGAGAACAGCTGTGCTGTGATGGGACAGTCCCACCGAATCCAGGTTGGTTGGAAGCTATGCAATGGACCTGTGTGGGATTTTGGGGGCATATGGTGCTGGGTGGATTTTCAGGGGGTGTGCGATATTGGGGGAATGCCTGTGTGGTATTTTGGAGGTGTGCGGTGCTGTGGGAATGTCTGTGTGGGATTTTGGGGTGTGTGCAAGGCTGGGGGAATGCTTGTATGGGATTTTGGTAGCCTGTGGTGTTCATGGAATGTCTGTGTGGGATTTTGAGAGGGATGCAATTCTGGGGGAATGCCTGTGCGGGATATTGGAGGCATGCATTTCTGGGGGGAATGCCTGTGTGGGATATTGGGAGTGTGCAATGCTGGTGGAATGCCTGTGTGGGATTTTGGGAGAGTGCTATGCTGGTGGAATGCCTGTGTGGGATATTGGAAGTGTGCAACGCTGGTGGAATGCCTGTGTGGGATTTTGGGAGAGTGCTATGCTGGTGGAATGCCTGTGTGGGATTTTGGGAGCATGTAACGCTGATAGGATTTTGGGGCGTGCCGCCATGCTGGGGGAATGCATGTGTGGGATTTTTCCCTCACCCATCGCCCATGACAGCACCCATCTATCACCAGCTTTTACCTTTTGCATTTTTCGCATACCACCCCTTTGGGGTTACTGGTGAGCTGCTTTGGCTTACTTTTTAATTTTAGCTCATGCATTGTTTGCCCCTCATTTTGACATCCTAGCGCTTCTTACTACCAGCTTCAACGTTTTTTTTTTTCTTTTCACTGAGGCTGTGTGCCCACGTAGCGTTTTTCAAGCGTTTATGCTGCGGAATTTCCTCAGCGGAAACGCTTGTAAAACGCTAGGTAATCCGCACCCCATGGTCCCCAAGGGGATTCCGCATGTTCTATGCACATGCTGCGGATTTTTCCGCAGCATTTATGCTACGTACAAAAATCCGCAGCATGTCATTTAATTTTGCGGAAGTGCAGCGGAACTCCCGCCATTGACTTGCATTGAGACGCACAGAAACCGCGACTGTACATTTTTACAAGCGGCTTCTATGCGTCTCTATGTGCGGATGGTACCCAGTTCTGGAGGAGGGGAGACTCTCATCCTGACCTGGGTACCATTGTACCTGTAAAAAAAGAATAAAATAACAAATAAAGTTTATACTCACCTGTCCGGCGTCTTCTCTCTGAATGCCAGCAGCGCTGAAGGACCTTCGGTGACGTCACAGTCATGTGACCGCAGGCCCTTCACTGCTCTGTCTCGCGATATGCCGGCAGCCGGGAACCAGCCAGGAAGCAGCGCTGCAGCCACGCCGGGGCCTCGGGGGTGAGTATAGCTTTATTTGTTTTAATTTTTACGGTTCACACTGTATAAATCCATGCTGTTTGCATGGATTTATACAGTGTGACCTAGTTGTCAAGCACTTTCCAAGTGATGCTATCGCCTGGAAAGCGCTTGTCAATCTGCATGCGGAAACGCATGTGAACCCGCATGTGGATCCGCATGTATTCTGCAGGAAAAACGCATGCACAATCTGCATGCGTTTTTTTCTGCCAGGGAGATGCAGAAATGCTGCAGAAATTTTCTGCTTCATTTCTGCATCGTGGGCACATAGCCTTAATTTCTTTTTGTCAGAGTAATTTTGTAAGAACATGGCTATGCTAAACAGACTGAAACCATTGTATGACCAGTTAATCCTCCTAGTTTGCAGTCAGCAAATGGACTGTCTGGCATTTAGATTGATAAACATCTATGTCCCAGATGTTTCTCAAGGTTGGAGATGTAAGATGGATATAGTTGTGAATGATGAATAAAACCATAGCATGTCCAGTTGATTCTCTTAGTTGGAGTGATACAATGGATTGGTCGACATTTAAGTCGGTAAGCATCTATGTTCCATTTTTTCCTCTTTTTTGGAGTTGTAAGAAGGACTTGGTCGCTGTATGCCGAATAAAATCACAGTAAGTCCAGTTAATCCTCCTAATTGGGGTCATAAAATGGACTAGCAAAAAGTGAAAAAAGGCAAAAGCCAGCTCACTGTAAATAGTCCAGTATTTGCGGAACCACGTTCTGACCATACGTGTATAGGTACGAGAAAAGCAGGTGTACCTGCTCATATACTCTGGAATGGAAAAAAATTAAACTTACTGAGTACCACATTTTTAATCTTAATTTCTTTTAGTGCTTCTTAAAGCCTAAAGTTTCCATTTGAAATGACTTTAGCTTTGTGCCATGTCTGTGATCTGCTTTTTTTCAACAACATTAAACAACTGAATGAACATCCTTCGAGCCCGGGGATTCCATAATATTTGCCAGGGGTTGTATTGAGTAGTTCTTCTCGCAGGACGATAGCTTCCGGCTCAGATAGAGAATGGGACGTTCTTCCCCATTTATCTCTTGAGAGAGCATGGCTCCTAGGCCAACCTCTGAAATGTCTGGCTGGACCACAAATTCTTTCTTAAAGCCTGGTGCATCCAGGACCGGCTGCTTACACAGTGCTAGCTTCAACTGTTGAAACGCCAACTCTGTTTCCTCCGTCCACTTCACCATGGTTGATCTGGTGCCTTTTAAGAGATCCGTAAGTGGAGCGGCCATCATGGCAAAATTTGGGATAAACCGCCGGTAATAGCCCACCATTCCCAGGAATGCTCTCACTTGCTTCTTGGAGAGCGGTTGCGGCCAAGTCTGGATTGCCTCCACTTTATTGACTTGTGGCTTTATTTCGCCTCTCCCGACGACATAGCCCAAGTACTTGGCCTCCTTTTTTCCAACTGCACATTTTCACTATAGTAAATCCCGCCTTCCTCAGAGCATCCAGAACGGCCTGTAGTTTAGGTAGATGACTAGCCCAGTCTGGGTTAAAGACTACAATGTCGTCAAGGTAGGCTGCAGCATACTTCTTAAGTGGAGCTTGGATCCAATCCATAGCCCTCTGGAAGGTGGCTGGGGCCCCCTGTAGTCCGAATGGCATCCGAGTGTATTGAAAGCAATCATCAGGTGTCGAGAAAGCCGTCTTCTCCTTGGCCGTCTGGGACCTGGGGATCTGCCAATAGCCCTTCATCAGTTCGAGGATGGTAATATACCTCACCGGTCCCAGCTTCTCGATGAGCTCATCAATGCGGCGCATCGGGTATGTGTCGCACTTGGACACCTCATTCAGCCGGCGGTAGTCATTACAAAACCTCCACTCTCCGTTGGGTTTGGCACGAGGACGATGGGGCTCGACCATCCACTCTTTGACTCCTCTATCACACCGAGGTCTAACACACTCTTCACCTCGGCCGAGATCACCTCCCGGCGTACTTCAGGAATCCTGTACAGCTTCAGGTTCACCCTTACATGCGGCTCTGTTAGTATGTCATGTTCTACCACCTGGGTATGCCCCGGCAACTCTGAGAACAGGTCCCGATTCTGCTGGAGCAGTTCTCGACACTGTTGCTTTTGGGCTGGCGAAAGGGTCTCCCAAATTGTGACATCTTCCACCTGGCCTTTGAGAGTGGCTCCCAGGCAAGGAGTTCCCATGGGTTCCCAATCTCGCCACAGCTTGAGCAGGTTTACATGGTACACCTGGTGTGACTTTCTTCGGCCAGGCTGGTTGACTCTGTAGTTCACTTCACCGAGTTTCTCTACCACCTCATATGGGCCTTGCCACTTGGCCAGGAACTTACTTTCAACGGTGGGAATGAGAACCAAAACACGATCCCCAGGCTGGAACTGTCTCAGTCTTGCCGACCGGTTATACACCCTTGCCTGGGCTCCCGCCTGGGCATCACCTTCGCCATTCTCTCCTGTAACTGGACAACATGTTCGATGATGCTCCGGTGGGGCGTGACCTCGGCCTACCAGGTTTCCTTGGTGATGACTAGGAGACCTCTTGGATGCCGTCCGTACAGGAACTCAAACGGAGAGAAGCCAGTGGAGGTTTGAGGAACTTCTCTGATGGAGAAAAGTAGAAATATGAGTAGGTAGTCCCAGTCTTGTCCATCCTTGTCAACGACCTTCCTGAGCATCGCCTTTAAGGTCTTGTTGAAGCGCTCCACTAGGCCATCCATCTGTGGATGGTAAACTGAGGTCTGAATCTGGACAATCTGAAGGATTCTGCATATCTCCTTCATCACCTTGCTCATGAAGGGGGTTCCTTGGTCTGTCAAAATATTTTTTGGCAGACCTGTCCGAGAAAAAATATGGACCAGCTCTCGGGCTATACTTTTACTGGATGAGTTCCTTAGGCATACTGGGTCGCATAGTCCATGACAACCAGGATGTATTGGTGGCCCCGGGCCGATTTAACTAAGGGACCCACGAGGTCCATGGCAATCCTCTCAAAGGGAACCTCTATCACAGGTAGCATAACTAAGGGACTACGGAAGTGGGAGGTGGGCACAGTTATCTGGCAAGTGGGGCAGGACCTACAATAGTTTAAGATCTTCTGGTAACATCCTGGCCAATAGAACCTCTTCACTATTTTCTCCTGAGTTTTCTCAACTCCTAGGTGTGCCCCCAGAATATGTGAGTGGGATATGTCTAATAACCTCTGACGGTATGGACCTGGAACTAACTGCTGTTCCACAACCTCTTCACCTTTTAGTTTGATCACCCAGTATAATAGCTCCCCCTGAACTGCAAAGTGTGGGTACCTGTGTCCGCCCCCGGCTCTTGAGCAACACCATTACAAATAGTAACATTGTCCCACGCCCCTTTCAAGGTCAAGTCCCGAACTTGAGCTGACCCAAAGTTCTCTCCGGGCACCTCTAATTCAGGGAGGTCGGCCACCACGGTCACAGTCTCATCCTCGTCGCCGACAAGGACACACAGTGGGAACTCATCCACTTCTGATGTCGACCGGGGTATTTCTCTAGGGTCATGGCTTTTGTCCGCATGACTCAGTCTGGTTCCCTTCCCCCAAAAGTCCCAGAAAAAGGGAAAATCGTGCCCCAATATGATGGGATGTATCAGGTCCTTGACCACCCTGACCTCGTGGGATTGGGCGCCAGTCTGTTACGACTGTCACTCTGACCACCGGGTAGTTCTTGGTGTCCCCAAGTATGCAGCGGACGCCCACACATTTGGTAGGGATCAGCTGGTGGGGAACGGTGGCACTGATTAAGGTTACCAGACTCCAGGAGTCTAACAGCCCCAGGACCATCACTCCATTAATGGATACGGCCAGGGGCTGGCTGGCAAATTTTGTCCTAGAGGGCAAGCATACAGCAGTGGCCCATGAGAAGCAACACAGCCTCACTGCGTAGGCGCGGGACCAGCGCCGGACATGTAGAAATGCGCATGCACCCCACAATAATAGCGCTTGCCGGGAGTAATATTCAAATGCGTGGGCGACGCCAGCAGTGACAGTATGCGGCGGTGCCCCTGACTGAATGTGAGAATCACACCCCTATGACTAAAAACGAGCAGGTAGGACAAAGTATATATAATGTTATAAAATCATTATACTACTACCAATTTTAATGAAAAAAGCTTGTTAGTGATGCACACATAGTATAATGGCCCCACATAGTGTTCCATACAGTATAATGGCCCCACATAGTGCTCCATACAGTATAATGGCCTCCACATAGTGCTCCATACAGTATAATGGGCCCCACATAGTGCTACATACAGTATAATGGCCTCCACATAGTGCTCCGTACAGTATAATGGCCCCGCATAGTGCTCCGTACAGTATACATGACCCCGCATAGTGCTCCATACTGTACACACAGACCCCGCATAGTGCTCTGTACTGTACACACGGCTCCCACATAGTCCTCCGTACTGTATACACGGCCCTGCATAGTCCTCCGTACTGTATACAAGGCCCTGCATAGTCCTCCGTACTGTATACACGGCCCCGTATAGTGCTCCGTACTGTATTCACGGCCCCGCATAGTGCTCCGTACTGTATACACGGCCCCCGCATAGTGCTCTGTACTGTATACACGGCCCCCGCATAGTGCTCCATACTGTATACATGGCCCCGCATAGTCCTCCGTACTGTATACACGGCTCCACTCTGTATACACGCGCCTCCTCTCCGTACGCCTCGCACACGCGCGGATCTGCTCCGTACACCTCGTACACACGCGGCTCCTCTCCGTACG
The DNA here is from genome assembly GCF_046119375.1 of Phyllobates terribilis. NCBI lineage: Eukaryota > Metazoa > Chordata > Amphibia > Anura > Dendrobatidae > Phyllobates > Phyllobates terribilis. The sequence goes on from NW_027362765.1 coordinate 50,160,717, forward strand.
CCTCGTACACGCGCGGCTCCGCTCCGTACACCTCGTACACGCACGGCTCCACTCCATACACCTCGTATACGCACGGCTCCACTCCATACACCTCGTACACACACGGCTCCGCTCCGTACACCTCGTACACACACGGCTCCGCTCCGTACACCTCGTACACACACGGCTCCGCTCCGTACACCTCGTACACACGCGGCTCCGCTCCGTACGCCTCGTACACAAGCGGCTCCGCTCCGTACACGTCGCACACGCGCGGCTCCGCTCCGTACGCCTCGTACACACGCGGCTCCGCTCCGTACGCCTCGTACACGCGCGGCTCCGCTCCGTACACGTCGTACACGCGCGGCTCCGCTCCGTACGCCTCGTACACGCGCGGCTCCGCTCCGTACGCCTCGTACACGCGCGACTCCGCTCCGTACACCTCGTACACGCGCGGCTCCGCTCCGTACGCCTCGCACACACGCGGCTCCGCTCCGTACGCCTCGTACACGCGCGGCTCCGCTCCGTACGCCTCGTACACACGCGGCTCCTCTCCGTACGCCTCGCACACGCGCGGCTCTGCTCCGTACACCTCGCTCACACGCGGCTCCTCTCCGTACGCCTCGTACACACGCGGCTCCGCTCCGTACGCCTCGTACACGCGCGGCTCCGCTCCGTACGCCTCGTACACGCGCGGCTCCGCTCCGTACGCCTCGTACACGCGCGGCTCCGCTCCGTACGCCTCGTACACGCGCGGCTCCGCTCCGTACGCCTCGTACACGCGCGGCTCCGCTCCGTACGCCTCGTACACGCGCGGCTCCGCTCCGTACGCCTCGTACACGCGCGGCTCCGCTCCGTACGCCTCGTACACGCGCGGCTCCGCTCCGTACGCCTCGTACACGCGCGGCTCCGCTCCGTACGCCTCGTACACGCGCGGCTCCGCTCCGTACGCCTCGTACACGCGGCTCCGCTCCGTACGCCTCGTACACGCGGCTCCGCTCCGTACGCCTCGTACACGCGGCTCCGCTCCGTACGCCTCGTACACGCGGCTCCGCTCCGTACGCCTCGTACACGCGGCTCCGCTCCGTACACCTCGTACACGCGGCTCCGCTCCGTACACCTCGTACACGCGGCTCCGCTCCGTACACCTCGTACACGCGGCTCCGCTCCGTACACCTCGTACACGCGGCTCCGCTCCGTACACCTCGTACACGCGGCTCCGCTCCGTACACCTCGTACACGCGGCTCCGCTCCGTACACCTCGTACACGCGGCTCCGCTCCGTACACCTCGTACACACACGGCTCTGCTACATCCACACTGTAAATCCCTCCTGACCCCACACATAACCTTCCCCTCATCCAGCACCATGACAACCAGCACAGCAGAGTCCTGCATCCACTGAGGCCCCTGATCATGTGACCCCTGACTCCTCCCCTCCTGTGACCTCATCACAGGTCCTGTGTGCACAGAACAGCCATATATGTGGTGGCGGCTCTGCAGGTGGAGGTATGTGGAGAGACCCCATTACTAAGAATTATAACGCTTTCCTCCCTCTCCTCTGATAGATACATACGACCCAACTATGAAACACCGGAAGTCAGGAAACACATATTGCCCCATAGTACAGCGCCCCCTGTCTGACACACACAGTATAATGTCCCCACAGTTTCACCATCCCCCCCACACACACATTCTGATACTACAAGATGCCCCCACAGTATGGTATCACCCACCTCACCGGCTAATAAATGCCCCATTCCTGATACAGAAGACCCCGGGACACAGCACCGACCTCCTGGATCAGTTTCCCAGGTCTGGAGATGTGGCCCCGGGGCGGGGGGCCGGTGCTATAGATGTATGAGGGGCTGTTATCTGCGGTAGGAGCTGTACATTGTAATGGAGACATTCTGGGGACAGATTATCCCAGAAATAGAACTTGTTAGGTCTTTACACAATGTCGCTGGATTTTAGCTTTTTCTTCACCTTATATTCTTAATGACGCTGTTCTAGGACCCCATTGTTAGGCCCCCGCTGTCATGGCGATATATTGGGGTGTGTTGTTCTAGGACCCCATTGTTAGGCCCCCGCTGTCATGGCGATATATTGGGGTGTGTTGATGGGAACAGGCCTCCCCCTCTGTCTCCTCCGATCACATAACAAATAATCACAGTTGAGTCCTCAGTAGTTGATGCCTTTAATGACTGAAAAGATGGGAATAAATAGCCGCTCTCCAGACTCCTCCGGTCTCTTCATCACTTTATATTATATTTGTTACCATCTTTTCAGTCGGTCATTAAAAGGTATCAACCACTGAGGACTCTCAGCTATGGTGATTTTGGATAACATGGTACAAAGATAGATTTTCCTGTGAGATAAGATGGAAGAGGCTTTATCTATCTCTTTCTGCCTCAGATAAAATAAAGGACACCGTATTTCTGGTAACTCAGATATAGAGGATGCCTTCTCTCTGTCTTCATCCAGATTGGGGATGTTCTCTTTCTGTTTTGCTAAAACTGTGATATTTTTTCACTTAAAACCTTGTTTTAAACTTTCTTCAATGACACTTATACAACATGTAAACCAATGATATCGCTCAGGTGATGCACTGCACTACTGTAGTGCGGTGTATTATTCCTGCCTGTCAGGGTAACACTAACGGCCCCATACACATTAGATAACTGTTGGCTGAGCGATCATTCGGCTGACGGCTCTCTCCATACACACAAACATTCATATAGGCGGCTGGTGGTAATATAGTCAGTGACGGCCTCTGACCAAATAGATCCATAGTAAAAAATGAAGATGTCATCCTCATCATGAAGTAGTTATTTCTCATGTCACGTGTAATGAATAGAGTTGAGCCACCCCCGTAGTGTTCGAGTTCGGTTCGTCGAACACCCGTATGTTCGTCGAACACCGTTAAAACCAATGGCAGGCAAACAAAAACACATAGAAACACATAGAAAACACCTTCAAAGGTGTCCAAAAGCTGACAAACTGCTCAGAAGACACAACTAACACATGGAAAAGTGACAAGTACATATAGTCATGCGAAAAGAAAAGAGGTGGAGGAGTAAAAGGAGGGGGAGACACAGATATAGGCATGTCATGCCCTTCTAAAAGCAAAAAATGTGCGAAGCTGACACGGCCAGTCCGTTCCTGCCCGTGCGACCTCCGTGTCACCGGGTTTGTGCCAGAGCTGCGGTGGACCCTGACGGCCAGCCCCCCTCTCCCAATACTGGTGCCTGTCCGCTGATGGGTCGAGCGAGCCCCCCTGCGGTGGAGGCAGGTCTAAGCTTTTTAATTTAAATTGTCTATGTAATTTGAATGAGTACACTTTAAATCCTTTTACAAGAATCTATTGGAGGGCAAGTCTGATGCCAGCAGCCGCGGGAATTCCAGCTCCAGTAGCGTCCACTAAAGCTGCTGCAGTTAAAAAGCTTTTATAAGGATTGAGCTTGGCGGTCCACCGCAAGGCGTCCTACCGCCAGTCCCAGCCCCTGTGCCTTGGGGTGCCTCCCCGATGAGTGTTTTCCGGGGGTCCGAAGCATTTCCTTTTAAAAAATTAAGTGTCCAAACTACAGGTGGTGTAGCTTGCTTAACAGGTGGGATAATCTGCTGACTAGCAGACACTGCTACTAGGTCCAAAGTATTTCCTGGGCTAGATGCAGTTAAACATTTGTAATTAGATCTACAGGCGGTGGCTACTCCGCTGACTAGCAGACACTGCTACTAGGCCCAAAGTATTGCCTGGGCTAGATGCAGTTAAACATTTGTAATTAGATACTCTCGTTGGATGCTGAGAAAGCATTCCATAGAGTCTCCTGGCACGCCATATATTATTCTCTTAAAAAGCTTGGGGTAGGGGTCTAGGGGACCCTTTTATAGCCAAAATCATGGCCCTGTATCGCAATCCGTCAGCTAGGCTGAAGATAAATGGAACATTTTCATCACCTTTCATAATCACCAATGGGACAAGGCAGGGATGTCCTCTGTCCCCTCTCTTATACATCCTAGTGATGGAGCACCTGCTCTCATCAATTCGCGATAACCCCAATATTAGGTGGATTGAGGTGGGAGGCACCGAGTACAAGTGCTCTGCATTTGCTGATGATGTCCTAGTATATATCACTCAATCACATTTATCCATCCCTGCTGTTATAGCTGAAATACATCACTTTGTTACATGGTCAAATTTTAAAATCAATGCAGCAAAGTCTGAGGCCCTCGATGTCTCCCTCCCCAAATCCATACAGGATTCCATCCAGTCCAACTTTCCCTTTGCCTGGCCCTCACAGGGTATCAAATACTTAATAATAATAATAATTATTATTTATATAGCGCCAACATATTCCGCAGCACTTTACAATTAAGCGGGGACATGTACAAACAATAAATTCAATACAAGGTGAGACAGTTTAACAGTTACATCAGGAGTGAGGTCCCTGCTCGCAAGCTTACATTCTACAAGGAAATGGGGCGACACAATAGGTGAGAAGTGCTTGTTATTTCAGGTCAGGCAATTATAATAAGTCAGGATTATCATATAAAGCTGTATGATCCTGTCATCAGCCTGTATGTTCAAGTGCAATACTCAATTACCGAGTGCAGTTATCGTGTGCATGGAGGGTGTAGAAACAGATGAACAGTAGGGGGCAGATTCTGAATAGTATTTAGGAGGGAACAGGGGAAAGTTAGTTTACTGGGTATTTGAGATGGTAGGCTTGTTTAAAGAGATGGGTTTTTAAAGCGCGCTTGAAGACATCGGGGCTAGGCATCAATCGGATCGTCTGGGGTAGAGCATTCCAGAGAGCTGGCGCAGCACGAGAGAAGTCTTGGAGACGGAGGTGCGAGGTTCGGATTATTGGGGATGTTAGTCTTAGGTCATTTGTGGAACGGAGGGCACGTGTAGGACGATAGACAGAGATGAGAGAGGAGATATAAGGCGGTGCAGAACTGTGGGGAGCTTTGTGGGTGAGAGCAATGAGTTTATATTGGACCCTGTAGCGAATGGGTAACCAGTGTAATGACTGGCACAAGGTGGAGGCATCGGTGAAGCAGCTGGACAGAAATACGACCCTGGCTGCCGCATTCAGGACAGATTGGAGAGGGGAAATTTTGGTAAGAGGGAGACCGATCAGAAGAGAGTTGCAGTAGTCCAGACGAGAGTGAATAAGAGCGACAGTAAGAGTTTTAGCAGTTTCCAAAGTGAGAAAAGATCGGATTCTGGAGATGTTTTTAAGATGCAGGTGACAAGAGCGAGTGAGTGATCGGATATAGGGAGTAAAGGAAAGGTTAGTGTCGAATATGACCCCATGGCAGCGGCCGTGCTGCTTGGGAGTTATGGTTGACCCCTCCAAGGTAATTTCGATGTTAGGTACAGTTAGGTTAGTAGAGGGGGGAAACACAAGAAGTTCAGTTTTGGAGAGATTCAGTTTTAGATAGAGGGAGGACATAATGCTAGACACAGCAGACAAACAATCCTTGGTATTTTGTATTAGGGTAGGGGTGATGTCAGGGGAAGAAGTGTGTAATTGGGTGTCGTCAGCATAGAGATGATACTGGAACCCAAATCTGCTGATTGTTTGTCCAATAGGGGCAGTGTATAGAGAGAAGATGAGGGGGCCTAGTACTGAGCCCTGCGGAACCCCGATAGTAAGGGGATGAGGAGAGGAAGAGGAGCCAGCAAAAGATACAGTGAAGGAGCGGTCAGAGAGGTAGGAGGAGAACCAGGAGAGAACGATTTCCTTGAGGCCTATAGAGCGGAGCATAGTGAGGAGGAGCTGGTGATCCACAGTGTCAAATGCTGCAGAGAGATCCAGGAGAATCAGCAGGGAGCCTTTGGATTTGGCTGTTAGTAGATCATTAGAGACTTTAGTGAGGGCAGTTTCAGTGGAGTGCAAGGAGCGGAAACCAGATTGTAGAGGGTCGAAGAGAGAGTTATCTGAGAGATAGCGGATTAGACGGGAGTGGACCAAGCGTTCCAGGAGTTTAGAGATGAAAGGAAGATTAGAGACAGGTCTGTAGTTAGCAGTGCAGTTCTGGTCCAGGGATGGCTTTTTAATTAAAGGGGTTATGATGGCATGTTTAAATGAGGAGGGAAAGATACCTGAAGAAAGAGAGAGGTTAAATATTTTAGTCAGGTGAGTGGTGACCACCGGTGAGAGGGACTGCAGGAGATGTGAAGGAATGGGGTCACTGTTGCAGGTTGTAGGCCGAGAACAAGGGAGGAGCTGGGTAACTTCTTCTTCTGTGACAGGCTCAAAGATGGCTAGTGAGCTTGAAGTGCGGCAGGGAAGGGGATCCAGGCTCTGAGGACATTGGGCTGAGATGTCTTGATGGATGTGGTTGATTTTTTTAAAGAAATAAGTGGCCAGATCCTCCCCGCTGAGGTTGGTGGTGGGGGCCTGTGCTTTAGGTTTCAGGAGGGAGTTTAAGGTTTCGAAAAGTCGTTTTGAATTGTTGGACATTGAAGTGATGAGGGTGGTGAAGTAGGATTGTTTGGCCAGATGAAGGGCAGAGTTATAGCTTTTGAGCATGAATTTATAGTGGATGAAGTCCTCTGCTAAAAGAGATTTTCTCCACTGACGCTCAGCACACCTTGAGCAACGTTGAGGAAAACGTGTTTGCATCGTGTGCCAGGGCTGCCGTTGTCTGTGTCGGATCTTTCTGCGAGTAGAAGGAGCTGCTTAATCTAGGGCACTCTTCAGTGTATTATTGTAGTGTGACAATGCTAAGTCTGGACAGGAGAAGGAGGAGATGGGGGCTAAAGCTGTGTGGAGATTGTCCATAAGCTGCTGGGTATTAATGGTACGTGTATTCCTTTAAGTGTGGTAAGTGGGGGTGTCCCGGGTGAGGAGACAATTCTTAACAGAGAAGGAAAGAAGGTTATGGTCCGAGAGCGGGAGAGGGGAGTTGGTAAAGTCATCCAGCAAGCAGAGACTGGAAAAAAACAGGTCCAGAGTATTCCCGTCTTCATGGGTAGGAGAATTAGTAAACTGTGAGAGATGGAATGAAGAGGTTAGAGAAAGTAGATGAGAGGCAGATTGGGAGAGGGGATCATCAATGGGGATGTTAAAGTCGCCCATGATGAGGGTGGGGATGTCACAGGATAGAAAGTGAGGAAGCCAGGTGGCAAAGTGATCCAAGAACTGGTGGGAGGAGCCTGGAGGGCGATACACAACTGCCACTCGCAGGGAGAAGGGTTTAAAGAGTCTGATGGTGTGGACTTCAAAGGAAGGAAACATAAGTGAGGGAACTGGGGGGATGACCTGGAAAGCACATTGTGAGGAAAGGAGCAGACCAACACCAAAATTTCAGCCCACCAAACGAGAGAGCAGCTGCAGCGGTGGTGTCTGGCTGCTGAATCCAGGTTTCTGTGATAGCCAGAAAGTTAAGAGAATTAGAGAGGAAAAAATCATGGATGTAAGTTAGTTTGTTACACACAGACCGTGCGTTCCAGAGAGCACAATGGAAATCGATAGGAGAGGGCATGCACTGAATGTTAATAAGATTAGCAGGGTTTCTATATGCAGCTGGAGGAGAGTGGTGTATGCTAGTGGAGGGGGGCCCAGCGTTGGGGGAGATGTCGCCTGCGACTAGTAAAAGGAGAAAGAAGAGAAAGAGCATGTGGTCTAATAATTTGTATGAACGTTTTGAGTGCTGTATGGAGGTAGAGGATGGTTTGCAGTGGGTGAGGAATGTCAGTAGAGCCTCAGAGTTATACATGGGAGAGGGGAGAAGGGAGGGGCTGATATAGAGTGAGTGCACAGAATGTGTTAAAGGGCGGGTGAGTTGTGAGAAAGCAGAAGTGAAAACAAATAAAAAGCAGATTGATAAGACTAATGCATAATGCAGTATTAGTGACTGAGAAGCATGTTTGTATGAATATCTTATGCATCTTACCTGTCTCCTGCCCTGTCCAACTGCCATGTATAACTGCACTTGTAATTATTGCACTTAAAATCTATTGCACGCTTGACCCAGCATGCGTGCTATTCCCAGCCAGAGCTGAATATACATGAAATGAAATGTCTGCTAGAGGCCAGCACCAGTTGCTCAAACTGAGTAATTAGCCAATTAGCACAGGGCTAGAGCAGGCAATGCTATGTAAGATAAACACAGAGGCCATAAACCAGTGAAAGAGAAGGCTTTGAACATTTTAAAAGAGAAACAAAACAAAAACGACAAAAAGACACACGACCAAGGAATTAAATACCATGGAAAAATGTTGCTAGAGAATATAACTCTGTTCACACTTATCAGAGAGCACACAAACGGATGGATGGATTAAATACCTGTGTGAAGAAGAAGAGAGGAGAGTGGATTATCAGCTTCCGCCATTGTATAACTGCACTTGTAATTATTGCACTTAAAATCTATTGCACGCGTGACCCAGCACGCGTGCTATTCCCAGCCAGAGCTGAATATATATGAAATGAAATGTCTGCTAGAGGCCAGCACCAGTTGGTCAAACTGAGTAATTAGCAAATTAGCACAGGGCTAGAGCAGGCAATTCTATGTAAGATAAACACAGAGGCCATAAACCAGTGAAAGAGAAGGCTTTGAACATTTTAAATTAGAAATTCGGAAATAGGAATTCGTATTCATAGAGACCTCTCCCATCTATTTTATCTTAATTTTGGACCCTTTATTGAACAGCTCCATAAAGATCTTACTTCTTGGACGGTGAAGGATTTTTCCTGGTTTGGCAGAATAAGTATACTAAAAATGAACGTCCTACCTAAACTCTTATACCTCTTCTAAACCATTCCCGTGGTAATTCCCTCAAATGTTTGGAAAAGACTACGCAGTAGCTTTTAGTCTCCCCAGGATGACACAGGTGGGGCAGATTTTGGTTGTCCCGGCCCGCTAGGCCGCATTGTAGCACAGTGAGCTTCGCACTGCAACTTATGCTTCATATCCATGTGACGGTTCATGCATGAAGTACTCAAACTATGTATTTTTTGGCCTCTACTTAGCTTTTGGTGACAAATGTTACAGGTAACACGAGTTAGGTCATCCTTAGCGATCTGAAAAAATGCACAGGCTATGCAAGGTTTAGACTCTGCTACTAGCAATACTATCAAATGATTGGCTGGGTTAGATGCAGAGCGTCTGGGTTTGGTTGGGGGTCCCCACATTCTGCCTAGGCTAGATGCAGTTAAAAATTCTCATAAGATACACAGGCGGTGCAGCTTGCTTCGCAGCTGGGCTAATACCCCCAAAGTATTGGTAGACTCTATACTAAATAAGGAAGGATTCACTGACTGTGGTGACCCCTCCGTGGGCCGTGGCGATTGGTGGAGATTTTGTGGATGATTATAGGAGAAAGCTCCTTAATAGAAAAAGTTGGTGGATTTATACTTTAAATACACGTGTACCAGCGGGTTTAAACATCAGACATGATTTGATGTATCATTATGAGTGATCATTTATAGATTATTATTATTATATATGTTCCTTTTTTCTTCTTTTCTTTTTAATTATTTACATTTATATGCATTGTTTCTATGCTATACGATTTTAACATCGTATGTGTGTTTAAATTTCTGATTAACTCAGCCTTGAACTGGTGCATAGCAGGACATGACATATAAATACCACTTCCTTGCTGTTTTTTTGCTATGCAATGATTAAGAACTCATATATATATTGTGCAGAAAGAAGGGTGAAAGTCCGCCCAGGCGGGAGGAAATTGGAGTTTCATAACACATATTTGAACTGGAGAGGTATTAGAGGCCTGCAATGGCCACAGATACTAATGGAGGTAATCAAGGTAGGGAGAGAGGCAAGAGGTCCGGTCATCTTAGTTATATAGGCCGGGGGAAACGACATAGCTTATCACAAGAGCGCATAACTAATGGCAATAATGAAACTAGACACTGAGCGCTTCAGAGAATTTTTCACAAAACTAACTATAGTATGGTCAGAGATTGTGCCGAGAACGGTATGGCAAGGTGCGTGAGACATCACGGCCATCGAACGGACAAGGCAGGTAATAAATATTCGGATGGCAAAATTTATAAGAGACAGAGGCTGTGTAGTGATACGACACCGACAACTGGAAGGAGATAAAGCAGGCCTCATACGGCCCGACGGTGTTCACTTAATGGATATTGGACTGGACATACTCCTGTCAGGACTCCAGGACGTAGTGGAACAAGCGTTAAGAGTGATGGATGGGGGTCGGAGTCCTGCATACGAGTAAGCAGGATCCTCCGTGGCCTGGAAATAGAAAGGACATGTTGGAGAGTTACACTTGTTGGCCAACTTGCCGTTGTGGAGACTGGAGACACAGGGCATGCTGCAACAAGCTTAATTATTTTAGAAATAAAATGCATTTCTAATGGAATGAGTATAAACAGTTAATAAAGCTGTGACCGATCCTCACCCATTCAGTTGTAAGAGTTACATGATTGTATTGTCAATGAAAGGGGGGCGGTAGGGGGCTGAGCGTCTGGGTTTGGTTAGGGGTCCCCACAGTCTGCCTAGGCTAGATGCATTTAAAAATCATTATTAGATACACAGGCGGTGCGGCTTGCTTCGCAGCTGGGTTACTACGCTCACTAGCAGACACTGAAGCTTTGGAGCAGACCTCTGAGTAAACAGCTCTTCAGACTCAACCATCTGTGTTACCCCAAGCCATAGTGTATGTATTTTGACGCGCCCCCTGGGCCAGTGCTGTTTGGGGATTACCCGGAGCCGGATCAGATGGGGGTTGTAGTCTCCGAGTGGCGGCGACCCGATCCGTGCCCAGGGTGTCAAACTCAGTGTGTGGCAGTCTTTACAGATGTTATAGTTGTTCTTAGTGTCGACTACGCCACCCGTTGATTTGCGGTCAAAAGGCCGCCGCTGCAGCAGGGTCCGCTGAGGCTGGTGGTATATGTGCAGCTGTGGTAGTATAACCCCCAACGGGAGGGGTATAGCCTCAGGGGGTCAGGTGTAGAGGATGGTGGTAGTGGTGGTGCAGTGTGGATGGTAAGAAGACTCAGAGTCGGGCTGTGCAGTTCAGGGTTTTTACTTACTGCTGTTCTGTTGGTCACTCTGGCCTTGAGTGACCGCCCGAGCCGTGCTGCGTCCACCAGGTCCTGGACTCGGCCAACCCCCAAGCAATTCTGGAGCGTGGTCCTGAGCTCCCTTTCTGACTGTCCTCTCTACTGGCTGTTCCCACCAGGGGTCCACTTATGTCCGGCTCCCTCGGGTCTCCTGTTGGGTGAACCTTCTTTGGCTTCCCTGACCCTATGCTCGGTGTGCCTTCTTAGTGGACTTGGTGAGGGGCTGCTCCACATGTAATGTCGCAGCCTCCGGTTCTTAGTTGAGGGTAGTTTCTCTCCTCCACTAATTTGGGATCCGGTTCCCTTGCGTGCCAACCCTTCACCCTTCTGGTTGTATACTGGGTTCTTGGGGTTCCTTCTTCTCCCCCTCTGGGTCCTTCTCTTCTCCTCTCTCTCTTCTCTCTGCAGGCGCTCCTGGACCTCTCTCAGGACTGACTGACCCTCTACAGAAGACTGACCCTGATCTAAGATGGTGCCCACCTTATATACTCCCTCTATGTGTGAGCTCAGGTGACCAGCACCCAATGAGCTCCTAGCCTTACCCAGACTGCTCCCCCTATCTGCCCCTACACTACTGGGATGTTCCACCCCCCTCCCACTCCAGCCAGGGACAGACACTGTCGTACCTGCACATATACTGGTGGGAGTACCGTCGGTCTGTCCCCCGGAAATGGGATGTATGTAGTGTATGCAGCTACCTGAGCTCAGTCCCACACTCCATCCTTACCCGGGAGTGGAATACCACACCTCTGGCTTGAGGTGTAATACCCCTGTAGCAGCCGAGTCCTCAGGGTGCTACATTCCCCCCTGGTAAATCACAGCACGTCCTCGGGCTGTAAGAGAATAAAACATCCATAAACATACAATTTTTTTCATAACAACATAAACATATAAAACATTATATATATATTTCTGCAGCATAAAACTTTTTCATAATAAACATTCTTGTAAACTTTCTTGTTCCTCCGGCCACGGTGCAACTTGTGACCGGGTAAAGTGCGACAGTCTCTTGTAGAATAACACAGCTTTCCTATAAAACCAGTAGGGGGCGCCTTAAAAAGCGCAACTATATACAAGGGGAAATATGGCCGCTCTCAGTCCTCGGCCAGGTATTAGGAAAGGAATGACCGCTCTCAGTCCTCGGTCAGTGGGAATAGGGACACACGGGTTTCAGTTCAATTTGCTGGTCCCAACGGGGACTATATTTTAACTAGCAGCAGTAACAGTTCTTATACCCTGACGGGTAACTATGTATAGTCTCTTTACCGTACTTTAATGACGGCGTACTCCTGCTCCTCCCTGTATTCTTCAGACCCGTCCGGGTCCTCTTGCTCCTCCTGACACCTCAGCTCTTTCTCTGTCAGTCGGTGTACATGAAGGGCATAGGGTCCTTTGGCACACTTGTGCCGGGTGAAGGTGACCTCATCACCCAGGTAAAGATCACGACCTCTGTGTCCCTCCGGTAGGTGGGACTCGACATCTCTTCTGGTCACAAAGACGTCGCCGGGGGTGTGGTGATCCCTGATGAAGCCCCACCCGTGCTGCAATTGAAACTTAATCACAGTCCCGGTGGTACGGGGACCATGAGCTGCACGGGGGTCTCTCCTGGTCCTGCTCTTCTGCCCTGCGCTCTGTTCCTGCAGCCGCTGCTCACGGACCCGCCTCTCTCTCCGTTCTTGCTCGAAGACTGCCAACTGCTGGCGGCAGCACTCCACACGCTCCGCTGCGGCTGCCCGAGTTTCCTGAGTGAACCCCATGAGGTCTCCTCCGGTGGGGTCCCACTCGAACTGCGCTTCTTCCAGCGGGAGCGGGGTCCTCTTAACGGGCTTCGGAGCCGGAATCAGGGGCTCGCACAGGGGCCTTGCTTTTTGGAGTTCCAGTTGGTAGTACTCCGGTGGCCATCTAAAGGGCTGCCCATCCGGGCACGTATGCTGGGCAAATTGGTCTTCACCCAGGTGTGGCGCTGTGGATGTTGAGGGCGCGGTGGTGGCAGCGGCGCCCGGGTTCGCCAGGCCTTGCGACCAGGCCTGGGGTACCCTGAACGTAAAGGGCACCGTGAAGACGGCGGCGCCCGGGGTTACTTGGCCCAGCGACCAGGCCGGTGGCTCAGTGGAGGTAGAGGGCGCTGTTGGTACTAGACCTTGCGACCAGGCCGGTGGTGTTTCCTGCTTTGCCGCGCTCAGGGTTGAGGCGCGTGACGTCACAGGGGTCGCGGCCGCGGCTTCTGCTTGAGGCCTTGTCTGGAGCGGTGACGATGCAGCGACGGGCACGGCAGGGGGAATTTCGGGCTCTGCGACGGGGAGCTGGGGCAGGCACGCGGTTTCTCGGCTCGGGGTAGTGACGTCCCCTTTACCTGCCTCCATCTGTCCAGCTCCCTTCTCGGCGCCGTCTCCGGCCTTCACTCCTCCTGCACCATCCTCAGAGGCGGTCTGTCTCCTCGTCTCGGGTGGCGTGCTTCGCTGGCGGGTTCTTGCCTGCAGGGCCATCTCTCGGCTCCACTCCGTCAGCGTCTCTCGCTGCACCTGGGCCATCCTCCATGCGAGGCGCTCCAGCGCGGTCTGCGCACACTCCCGGTCTCGGGGGAGCTGTGCCAGGATCTCCACTAAGCCTAGTGGGGTTGTTGCTTGCAGCAGGCTCCTGACCACAGGGTCGGTGCTGCCTGACTCTCCTTCCATCTCCGGGTACGACTTCTCCGGAGTCCTCTCCAGACTTCTTGTCTCCGGGTGCGCTCTCTCCAGACTCCTCCAGGCTGCACCCATCTTCGCTCTCTTGTTCTGTCTCCGCCCACATTGAAGGTGGTCCCGGGGCAACTTTGTGATTGTCAGTTCCAGAGGCAGTTCTCTCACGCTGATGGACATCTCTAGCATCACAGTCTCCGTTGGTGGGGGCGGTTTCCGCTTTTGGCGCCATTCCTTGACCTGGCCCACGATGGGAGGTGACCTCTTGCCACCCTCTGGCACGCCCATAATGGCGTCTGCTCTTCCAAGGCGGGAAATCTTCTGGAAATGGCGGGAATCGTCTCCCAGTGGCGGGAAACTCCGTGGATGGCGGGAAAAAGCTGCAGATGGCGGGCAACCGGCGGGAAACGATCCGTGATGGCGTCCCATGGCGGGGACCCTCTGGAACCGGCGAGAGACTTCTTCTTGAGGTAAATTTGAACTTTTCTTCAGGCACGCAGTACCCGGTGGTTGCGGGCACGTGATCCTGCCGACTATGCCAAAGTTGACGCGCCCCCTGGGCCAGTGCTGTTTGGGGATTACCCGGAGCCGGATCAGATGGGGGTTGTAGTCTCCGAGTGGCGGCGACCCGGTCCGTGCCCAGGGTGTCAAACTCAGTGTGTGGCAGTCTTTACAGATGTTATAGTTGTTCTTAGTGTCGACTACGCCACCCGTTGATTTGCGGTCAAAAGGCCGCCGCTGCAGCAGGGTCCGCTGAGGCTGGTGGTATATGTGCAGCTGTGGTAGTATAACCCCCAACGGGAGGGGTATAGCCTCAGGGGGTCAGGTGTAGAGGATGGTGGTAGTGGTGGTGCAGTGTGGATGGTAAGAAGACTCAGAGTCGGGCTGTGCAGTTCAGGGTTTTTACTTACTGCTGTTCTGTTGGTCACTCTGGTCTTGAGTGACCGCCCGAGCCGTGCTGCGTCCACCAGGTCCTGGACTCGGCCAACCCCCAAGCAATTCTGGAGCGTGGTCCTGAGCTCCCTTTCTGACTGTCCTCTCTACTGGCCGTTCCCACCAGGGGTCCACTTATGTCCGGCTCCCTCGGGTCTCCTTTTGGGTGAACCTTCTTTGGCTTCCCTGACCCTATGCTCGGTGTGCCTTCTTAGTGGACTTGGTGAGGGGCTGCTCCACATGTAATGTCGCAGCCTCCGGTTCTTAGTTGAGGGTAGTTTCTCTCCTCCACTAATTTGGGATCCGGTTCCCTTGCGTGCCAACCCTTCACCCTTCTGGTTGTATACTGGGTTCTTGGGGTTCCTTCTTCTCCCCCTCTGGGTCCTTCTCTTCTCCTCTCTCTCTTCTCTCTGCAGGCGCTCCTGGACCTCTCTCAGGACTGACTGACCCTCTACAGAAGACTGACCCTGATCTAAGATGGTGCCCACCTTATATACTCCCTCTATGTGTGAGCTCAGGTGACCAGCACCCAATGAGCTCCTAGCCTTACCCAGACTGCTCCCCCTATCTGCCCCTACACTACTGGGATGTTCCACCCCCCTCCCACTCCAGCCAGGGACAGACACTGTCGTACCTGCACATATACTGGTGGGAGTACCGTCGGTCTGTCCCCCGGAAATGGGATGTATGTAGTGTATGCAGCTATCTGAGCTCAGTCCCACACTCCATCCTTACCCGGGAGTGGAATACCACACCTCTGGCTTGAGGTGTAATACCCCTGTAGCAGCCGAGTCCTCAGGGTGCTACAATTTTCTTACGGTTAAAAGGGGGGGGGGGGGGAGACCCAACCCACCTCTAATTGACGATGGCAACGTCACGTAAAACAAAGCAACGGGACTCCAAAAAGAGTCTCCATTTTTTCCAAAAATTTGTGGCACAGACACCACTTAAGTGGCATCAATTGCCCCAGAGTTGCTTAAAATGGTTGGTTAGAATGAGTACCACACACTGCTACTATGCCCAAAATTATTTTCCAGACAAGATGCAGCTAAAAATTATTAGTAATTTGAAAGCTGGTGGAGCTTAGTATAGATGGCCTAATAGAATGAGTACCACACACTGCTAATATGCCCAAAATTATTTTACAGGCAAGATGCAGCTAAAAATTATTAGTAATTTGAAAGCTGGTGGAGCTTGGTATAGATGGCCTAATACAATGAGTACCACACACTACTACTATGCCCAAAATTATTTTCCAGGCAAGATGCAGCTAAAAATTATTATTAATTTCAAAACTGGTGGAGCTTGGTATAGATGGCCTAATAGAATGAGTACCACACACTGCTACTATGCCCAAAATTATTTTCCAGGCAAGATGCAGCTAAAAATTATTAGTAATTTAAAAGCTGGTGGAGCTTGGTATAGATGGCCTAATACAATGAGTACCACACACTGCTACTATGCCCAAAATTATTTTCCAGGTAAGATGCAGCTAAAAATTATTAGTAATTTGAAAGCTGGTGGAGCTTAGTATAGATGGCCTAATAGAATGAGTACCACACACTGCTAATATGCCCAAAATTATTTTACAGGCAAGATGCAGCTAAAAATTATTATTAATTTGAAAGCTGGTGGAGCTTAGTATAGATGGCCTAATAGAATGAGTACCACACACTGCTAATATGCCAAATATTATTTTACAGGCAAGACGCAGCTAAAAATTATTATTAATTTCAAAGCTGGTGGAGCTTGGTATAGATGGCCTAATACAATGAGTACCACACACTACTACTATGCCCAAAATTATTTTCCAGGCAAGATGCAGCTAAAAATTATTAGTAATTTGAAAGCTGGTGGATCTTAGTATAGATGGACTAAGAATAAGTCCCACACACTGCTACAAGCCCAAAATTATTTTCTGAGCTAGATGCAGATAAAAATTATTTGTAATTTGCAAGCTGGAGGAGCTTAGTATAGATGGCCTAATAGAATGATGCTATGCCCAAAAGGTTTTACTTGGCTAGGTGCAGTAAAAAAAATTGTATTCTATACACAGATGGTGTAGCTTGCAACACAGATACGCTACTCCACTGACTAACACACACTGCAAGAGGCCAAAAAGGATTTGCTTAGCTAGATTTAGCCAAATGCTGTGAAATACACTTGCACAGCACTGGCACAGACCTGCCTGGCAAAAAGTCCTAGGAAATGCTGTAACCTAGTCCTCAAAAGGACTGCAATCACAACTATTACCTACTCCCAAGCTATCTGTATATTTCTGAGAAAATTGGCTTGAAATTAACACTGAAAGTAAAGCGCATACAGCAACAGTGGTGCCGTCTAACACGCAGCTGCAGCAGTGAGAAAATGGTGGCGACGGGGAAAATGGCTGGGTCTTATAGGGCAAGGACATGTGACATACACAGCCAATGACACATGCCCTTGCTTGTGTGAAAAAAAGCACTTCACTCCGTGTGTGCGCTGCTGATAGGCTGACAGACTGCACCTCCCCACTGTAAATGCGGGAAAGAGAAAAAAAAATGGAGATCTTCATTATTTCTGCAGAGATCCATCCCCTGCCCCTCCCCCCGCCCCGCTGTACACTCAAACTGCGTATTAACATTGATTATCAGCATTACTGTGAAAAAATCCAGTTATGATTTTGGTGCACGAACAGTTATGGAACATAGCCTCGAACAGCCGGATTTTTTTCAAATCGTTCGTGTTCGCCGAACGGCTCGAACACCGCCCAAAACAGCTCGAATTTGAGATTGGCGAACAGTTCGAGTCGAGAAACGCTCATCTCTAGTAATGAATATTTCCTGCAGTATTGCTAATGCTGATTCCAGTGTTGGTAAATGGGACATGAATTACCATTATGGAAGATGAGTCAACTTATGTTTCATGTTATGAATTGTGATCAAGATCAGATAAATCAAAATTCTATATCACTAAAGCCTCCTCCTCCGTGTGCAGATAAATAAATTAGCTAGTAGCTGACAGTTTCTGGAAGAACAAACCTTTACTCTGTACGTCCTCATTAACCCCTTTCATACATCCCAGTGGCCTGGTACTTACCGACCTGGGACATATGGATATGTCCAGGAGATTTTGCGCGCACAGAGGCTGTGCGCTCGCGATCACCGTCAGATGATTCTCACAGCTGACACTTAGTGCCAGGAGCGGTGCCCACACCGCTCCTGGCACTTTAACCCTGCATTTAGCGAGCAGGCAGAGGGACAGATGCCCCTTTGCTCTTGAATCGGAGACCCTGCGACATCATCGCGGCGTCCCAATCGTTACCATGGTGACTCAATGTCGTCATGACAACATCCAGGTCACCAGGCACTAGCAAGATAGTTAGATCATGCGCGGTGCATGATCTAACTAACTTGTGTCTGCAGGGCTGACAGCTATAAGGCATAGCAGTGCTTTATAACAGCAATTAGAATGCAGAAAGTGAAAGTCCCATAGTGGGGTTTCCGTGTAAATATCTGAAATACGTAATTCAGACGGAACCCCGGCGGAAGATTTCCTGTAATGAGTCAGATGGAGGCACCGTGGACGCCATCTGGCCTGTGATCCCACAGTGTCCATCTTTTTATTAGACATGCTTAAAAGTGCCATCGGCCACAGTTTTGTGAACCTCTGAAAAAACGGACACAGCTGAACAGAAGCCGGACGGAGTCCAGAGAAACTCTGCTGCCTCATTATAGTGAATGGATCTCTTGGATGTTTCATTTGAATTACCTCACTCGGTGATTTAAATGGAAACCCCGATATCAGTGGTCAACATAGAGCACAGGATAAATGGGAACATTTTTCTTAACATTTTGGATCACAATAAAAGCTTTGACTCAATCCACTAAAAAAGCAAGTCACCACTCAGGTCCAACATCTGTTAATGGAAATATAGGGGGTTTCCACAATACTAGTAGCACAAAGGCTCTGAAAAAGCTAAATGTCCCTTGCCCCACAAGAAAAAATCAGCAAATTTTGTGCTTCATAATACAAATGCCGACTTCCCTTCTGAGCCCCACTGTGTTTCTAAACCGCAGTTAGCGTCCACATGTTTGGAATT
This sequence comes from Phyllobates terribilis, assembly GCF_046119375.1. Classification (NCBI taxonomy): domain Eukaryota; kingdom Metazoa; phylum Chordata; class Amphibia; order Anura; family Dendrobatidae; genus Phyllobates; species Phyllobates terribilis. The sequence continues at coordinate 50,179,447 of NW_027362765.1, forward strand.
TCTTTAGCGATGAGAGCCCACAGATCTGCATAAGTTCATTGAGAGGTCTAGTTTCCAAAATGGTGTCACTTGTGGAGGGTTTCCACTGTTTAGGCACATCAGGGGCTCTCTAAATGTGACATGGCGTCCGCTAATTATTCCAGAAAATTTTGTCGTCAAACTGTGCTCCTTCTCTTCCAAGCCCTGCCGTGCGCCCGAACAGTGGTTTTCCCCCACATATGGGATATCGGCATGCTCAGGAGAAACTGCACAACAAATTTTGGGGTCCATTTTTTCCTGGTTCCTTTGCGAAAATAAAAAAATTTGGGTCCAAGGTAAAATTTTTGTGAAAACAAAAAGTTAAATGTTAATTTTTTCCTTCCACGTTGCTTCACTTCCTGTGATGCACGTGAAGGGTTAATAAACTTCTTAAACTTCTTGAATGTGGTTTTCAGCACCTTGAGGGGGGGGTGCAGTTTTTAGAATGGTGTCACTTTTGGATATTTTCTGTCATATAAACCCCTCAAAGTCACTTCAAACATGATGTGGTTCCTAAAAAAAATGATTTTGTAAATTTTGTTGGAAAAATGCGAAATCGCTGGTCAACTTTTAACCCTTATAACTTCCTAACAAAAAAATTTTGTTTAAAAAATTGTGCTGTTATTTATTAACTATTTTGTGTGACATATCTCCCTGATTTAGGAGCATTAAAGTGTAGAGTTGGAAAATTGCAAAATTTTCTAAATATTTGCCAAATTTCCGTTTTTTTCACAAACGAAAGTCATTTCAAAGAATGTTTATCACTATCATGAAGTACAATATGTCATGAAAAAGCAGTCTCAGAACCAGCGGGATCCCTTGAAGTGTTCCAGAGTAATTACCTCATAAAGTGACACTGGTCAGACCTTGCAAACAGCCTGGGGGTGTTATAGGCGTTCACAAATAGATGCTACATCAATGGTGAAGATAATTGTCCCTGAGGCAGACTGGACGTCTCTAGCATCACATGGCACAATGCAAATGCAGTATTTTGATGCGATATTATCAGAAATCTGATATCACCAGCATCCACTGATCTATCTTTAATCGGAAGACATAATTGCTTCTGTGGGTTAAAGCAGCCAGAATTTTCAGCCTCGAGAAACCACAGAAATATAATATCAAGTGTTTCTACCATCTCTCTGTGCATACAATTAACAATCCTCCTCTCACCTGAGACCCTTTACAATATCTCCTCCAGAAAAAATGTCAGATCCAATTTTGTACTGTTTTTCCTTGTGTGTAAATTTTATGTAATTTGTTTGTCATTTTTGTAGGCACTGTACTTTTATTTTTTATATATTAGATCTAAAGTTTAATAAACTTGCTCCATGCTGTTATAAATTTACCCACATCAAAGAGGAAAAATATAGCTTGTTTCTTTTACCCAGTGTATGCCAAAGTGCCAAAGTATCAGGTGCTTTGAAAAGTTATCTGTGCATGTGAGCTAGTGTGCCACCCAGAGCAGGCGTCTTGGTGGCCTATCAAAATGGCGAGTGGTGACTGTGAGAAGTGTGGTGTGGATGTGTGAGATGACTCTGGGGTGCGCTTAGCTCATGTTCAGACTATTTTGGTAGTTGAATAGACAAAAGATTGTGAGAAGTGGAAGTCCCTTTACAATCACATCCAAAACATGAGTGCAGCAAGTGGGTCCTCATGTGTTCCCCTTATTATCTCCTGTAATTGTGTTATTACACAACATCGGCGTATCTTCTCTCCATTCAGGTCCCTACAATATCGGATCATCTCAATGGAGATCTTATATATAAGAGAGTTTTCCTGATTGACCCGTCAAGGATGGATATGGACAAGGACAAGATGGCGGAGAGGATATTACACCTCACCCTAGAGATCCTCTTCCGGCTTACTGGAGAGGTGAGAGATTCTGATGACGTCACATTACATCATTCTTATCTATAGGAATAACAGATGGACAGAAGTGGAGAGGTGAGGACTCTGGAAATGTCTGTAGTGAGATTTATTAATGTGTCTCTCCATAACCAGGATTACACAGTGAAGAAGACCTCTAGTGAACGCTGTCAGGACCCTGTGTCTGAGCGATGGGGAAGACCCCTGAACCCAATCACGGGGTCTCCACCTCACCCCCTGATATATGAGGACATCAATGACCAGAAGATCGTAGAACTCACCTACAAGATGATTGAGCTGCTGACTGGAGAGGTGACACTCCTGGAACTGCTGGGACATTATAAAATAACGCTTTTAAGGGATCTGGGTGATAATGGTATTATTGTATGTGTCAGGTTCCTATAAGGTGTCAGGATGTCGCCGTCTATTTGTCCATGGAGGAGTGGGAATATTTAGAAGGACACAGAGATGTGTACAAGGACGTCATGATGGATGTTCCCCAGCCCCTCACATCACTAGGTAATAGACTGGATTAAATACACACGGCCTACTGTACTACTGTATAATGATCTGTATGCAAGGAATTAATTCAGTCCCTGTATGTGTTTACTCTAGTTCTATCCAGTAAGAGGACAACACCGGAGAGATGTCCCCGTCCTCTTCTTCTGCAGGACTGTAAACAAGAAGATCCCAATGTTCCTCAGCATCATCAGGTAAATGGAGAGAAGGTGTCATGAGATCTCCCCTATGATGTGTAGATGGCTGTGAAGATCTTGTGTTCAGTCTTGTTTTATCCGCCAGTATTATATGTTTTATACTTGTGTAATGAGAACGGTGGAGATAACAGGATTAGAGCTGATCATAGATGTGAATTCTCGATCTGTCTGTGACTTTTACAATATTTGTCTTTCGGTAAAGATCTTAAACTGTAAGACATTTCTATATTTAACCCATTTTGCTTTTACTGTTTTTTTCCTTGTGTTTAAATCTTATTTCATTTATTTGTCATTTTTTTAAGCACTGTACTTTATTTTTTAGATATTCTAAAGTTTAATAAGTTTGTTCCTTGCTGTTCTAAACGTACCCACATCAAAGAGGAAAAGTACAGCTTGGTTTTTTTACCCATTGTATGCCAAAGTACAAGAAGTACCTATCTGGTGCTTAGAAAAGTTAACTGTGCATATGATCTAGTGTGCCACCTAGGGCAAGTGTCTTGGTGACCCATCAAAATTGTGAGTGATGCAAATAAAGTGAGGTGGTTGCAGTTTCAAGCCTTTATCCCCAACATACTGATACTAAATCTAAGCATCAGTTGTTTACTCATCAGTCTTAGTTTGAACTGAGGAGTCAATGTAGCAAACTATTGGCTTTAATGGTTCATTAACATAATATGTCTAATGCTATTGTTAAGGTCAGAGCCATGGATGGCTCGATAGTATCATCTGCAGAGGGCATTATTCATTGTTTCTGAGTGTATTATGACACTTCATACAAATCTAAATGCCCTGTTAATATAGATGACTGTCTTTCGTACTTAGTGGATTTTCAGTTCCTTACTCTAAATTAGATAGTCATCAAACCTTTTAGGATGCTGATACTTCCCTGAGTAATAAGGCCTCTGGAAAAGCACCAGGTCCAGATGGTCTCACACTGTATGTTAGATATCAAAAGGTTTTAATTCCCCACTTTCTAAAGGTTTTTGTTGAACGAGTCCCAGGGTGATCCTTTACCCACTTCCTTTTTTGAAGCTAAGATTATTATATTATTAAAAGAAAGGAAGAATAATATGGATTATGGATCTTACCAGCCTATTTCTTTAGTAAAAGTTGATTCTAAAGTCTTCACTAAGATTCTAGCTATGAGACTCGATAAAGTGATTCTAGATTTAATACATGCAGACCAAACGGTTTATGCCGGGCAAGAGCACTTCCATAAATATCAGAAAATTACATTTGGTAGTCCAACTCAGTTCTCTACAGCCTGATAACAGCTAGGCATTAGCTTCACTTGATGCCATGAAGACATTTGACTCAGTAGAATGGCAATTTCTGGTGGCATGGCTACAAAAACTTAGATTTGGCCCAAAATTACATAAATGAATACGTATACTATATGTGACCCCTAAGGGTGAGGTGGTAGTGAATGGCCTTCCATTTGCATCCATCTCACTTGAAAGTGGAATTTGTCAGGGCTGTCCCTTTGTCCCCGCTTTATTTGCTCTGGCAATTGAAGCATTAGCTATTAGAATACGCTCCACGTCACTAATTAAAGGCATATCTGTAGCTGATCAGACGGTTACCATTGGGTTGTATGCTGATGACCTGATCATTTTTATGGGACAGGTTAGAACACTTTACTTTGTTATCTCTGCTATAGATAAATTTAGTCAATTTGCGAGCCTTTCTATAAACTGGAACAAATCGGCGTTAATTCCTCTCTCATGCGGGCTCTCAACCATTTAGATTCTTTGTCACTTTTACCAGTGGCTACACCTTTTAAAGATTTAGGGATCAAAATTCATCACAACAGTAAAAGGTATCTCTCTTCTAACATCCTTCCTCTAATAGATTATGCTAAACCGAAGTTTAATCTCTGAGGGAAACTACCTTTAGTTACAAAATTCAGCTATACTTTGCAACACAGTGCAGTACCTATCCTTGAATCCTTCTTCATGACACTTAACTCGATAATGTCTTCATTTGTGTGCTATAGTTCTTAGCCCAAACTTAAATTATCTATCCTTCAAAGACCAAAAAGGTCGGAGGTACAGCTTTGCCATATTTTTTTCTTTATTAGATAGCAGGCCAGCTAAAGGCACTAAGTAGTTGGATGCCAGGTTCTAATTTGCTAAATTCAGAGAGTCACTTGGCAGAAGTGGCAGACATTAGCAGTCGACTAGGATTTTTGGAGCTTGATAAACCTGACATTCCCAAAATGTTGCCTATGCTAAAGAATGCGCAGTTAGTCTGGGGACAGGCGAGACGAGTGTCTAATTTTACTCATATTTTAGCCGACATACCTCTACGGCAGAACCCTTACTTTTCATTCCTGGTACTCTAAATTTTGGAGCCCTCAAAATGTGTCCTTTTACTTGGCGACCTTTATGACCAGAATATACTGTTATCTTTTAGATCAGTTGAGAAATGAGTATGATGTAGCAAGATCCCAGTTTTATAGATATCTTCAATTAAGGTTCGCTCTTCGATCAGAATTACATTCACAGAATGCAATGGTAATCATATCTACCTTCCCTTTAATTGTTCTTCTTAAATCAAATTCCCGCAAGGTCTCATATCAGCCTTCTACACATACATGCTGTGAATAGGTATTGGTTCTACTTCACTGAATGTGAAAGACAAGTGGGAACTACTTATTTCCACTGTTAATGAGGAGCACTGGGAGGAGATCTTGAAATCCCCCCTTTATGTTTCCCCTCCAGTGAACAATAAAATGACCATTATACATTATTCACCAAGATTACCTAACCCCATCAAGGTTGTAATAAATGGGTAGATTACCCTCTTTGGACTGTTTATGGTGTCAAACCTTAAATGCAGATTTCTAGCACCTAGTTTGGGCTTGTCCAATTATTCTCTCCTTCTTATAGTTACCTTCCTATCTTCCTTGTTATCCATTCCCATTCCACTAGATTGTAAAATATGTTTATTTGGACTACTAGAGGAGAAAAATATGGAGTTATCATACCAGTATGTTTTTTAGAGAAACTTTATTTCTTGCCAGGAAGTTGATAGCTACGAGATGGATGGGGTAATCCTCACCCAACGTTAAGGGCCTTTGTTGATTTTGTAAACACAGGAATCACATTTGAGGAAACCATGTATCCTAATAGAGAATGCCATCAGAAGCTTGATAAGGTATGGGACATTTGGAACTCATTGGCTCATACTTTCACAATTGAGGTATTATTTATATTACCAGTTAAAGGTTAAATATAGTTTGGAAATGTAGGTGGGACTCTTACAGTGGGCAGAAAAATGTTTTATTGTTAGATCTAAACGCTTTAAATTCTGAGCTTGTATTTGAAGTTTGATGATAGAAGAGTAACTTGTATATTGTTTCTATGCTTCTTCAACATAAATCAGGGTTTAATTGACCTGCTAATATGAAACTATGCAATGTTACGTGTACCTGAGCAACTCCTTTATATAAATCTTTTGAAGAACTGGCATGGCTCATCTTCAGGACTCAATCCTGTAACCTCTGGTTGTCCTCTCAGCTGAACCACAGGCTGTGTTGTCTCTGTCCAACTGCAGATAATGTCTTGTCTTCCTTTTTCTGTGCTTTGCTGTGTTACTTCTTGCATGTGTTTTCACGTTCTTGTTTTTGGTATGTCCTATCACTTCTTGGAAGGGACCATTTATACCCTCCTGGCACATTCAGTCTTTGCTGGCTATATTCCAAGTTAGATGGATGTTTAGAGTCCCAGCTCCCCAGTCAAGAATTATCTTGCTGAGGTTTTCTTTATTGCTTTTCCTGCGGTTTGTTTGTGTGTTCCCGTTCTCCGCACTTTTCCCATTTTGTTACATTCAGGGTCTGGGGGTTTTCACGTATACCAAAGGTCTTTTTGGGTTCCTTCCTTTTTCTCTCATCATTCATGTATGACTGTGTGAGCACGTCTTTAGCTCTGTGTCTCACCTTCTGTCTGTGTGCATAACGTTCTGTTGTGGTTGTTTCTGGTTACAATCTGTGTATAGTTAAGGCTCAGGGACAGCTGATGTTGAGTCAGGGCGCCATTTTGTAATTTTAGGGTGCCAACCTCCACGGTCAGGCTGGGACAAATCAGGGTCAGGTTAGGGATTTGCCTAGTCTGTATATGATGCTGAGTTGTGCAGATTTAACATTTCATCCACTTGTGAGTGTAAGGGCTCAGTCATAACAAGAACAATGTATATTGCTGTATTTTAGTTATCTAAAAAAAGAGGTGAGCGATGGCTGTGAGAAATGTGGTGTGGATGTGTGAGATGACTGTGGGGTGCGTTTAGCTCATTTTCAGCCTATTGTGGTAGTTGAATGGACAAGTGATTGTGAGAAGCGGAGTTCCCCTTTACAATCACATTCAAGTCACAAGTGCAGCAAGTGGGTGATGTTTATGACATTCCAGGTTTTATGATCTGAGAATGCAACATCTACACGTTCTAGCTCAACATATGTTCCCCTTATTATCTCCAGTAATTGTATTATTACATGGGATCTTTATGTTGTCATATTTGCTTTCCATTCAGATCCTTACAATAGTGCATCCTCTCAGTGGAGATCTGTATAAAAAAATGTTCCCGATTGACCCATTAAGGATGGATATGGACAAGGGCAAGATGGCTGCGAGAATATTAAATCTCACTCTAGAGATCCTCTTCCGGCTTACAGGAGAGGTGAGAGATTCTGATGGAGTCACATTACATCATTATCTATGGGAATAACAGATGGACAGAACTAGAGAGGTGAGGACTCTGGAAATGTCTGTAGTGAGATTTATTATTGTGTCTCTCCATAACCAGGATTACACAGTAGTGAAGAAGACCTCTAGTGAATGCTGTCAGGCCCCTGTGTCTGAGGGATGGGGAAGACCCCTGAGCACAATCACGGAGCCTCCACCTCACCCCCTGATACATGAGGACATCAATGACCAGAAGATCCTAGAACTCGCCTACAAGATGATTGAGCTGCTGACTGGAGAGGTGATAAAGCTGGGAATGCTGGGACATTATACAGTAATGCTGTGAAGGGATCGGGGGATGACTGTATCTTTGTATGTGTCAGTTTCATATAAGGTGTCAGGATATCACCATCTATTTCTCCGTGGAGGAGTGGGAGTATTTAGAAGGACACAAAGATCTGTACAAGAACTTCATGATGGAGGTTCCCCAGCCCCTCACATCACCAGGTAATAGATAGGACTAAATACACACTGCCAATAATTATCTGTATGTGAAGAATGAATTCAGTCCCTGTATGTGTTTCCTCCAGTTCTATCCAGTAAGAGGACAACACCAGAGAGATGTCCCCGTCCTCTTCTTCCACAGGACTGTAAACAAGAAAATCCCAGTGTTCCTCAGGATCATCAGGTAGATGGAGAGAAGGTGTCATGAGATCTCCCCTATGATGTGTAGGTGGCTGTGAAGGTCTTGTGCTCAGTCTTGTTTTATCCACCAGTATTATATGTTTTATACTTGTGTAATGAGGACGGTGGAGATGGCAGGATTAGAGATGATCATAGATGTGACTTCTCCATCTGTCTGTGACTTTTACAATATTTGTTTCAGGGTAAAGATGTGACCCATATTAATACTACAGAGACATATGTGAGGGGTAATGAGCGGTGTAAAGAGGAAATTCCTAAAGATAATGACCCAGGTGAGTAGTAACCACTAACTGCTGAGAAGTCACAGATTCTCCTCAGTCACTGGCTGTCACTGCTTTGTCGGCGCTGTAGTCCGACCATATCACAATTAAAGCTCACTATTCTGCCTCTATACCACTGCATGCTCCTCCACCCAAAACTGTCCCTATTAGTTTGAGCGTGTATATAAGAAATTGTTCTGGAGTCATCCATTGTTGAATCTGCAAGACCTGAAAATAAAAATTCCACGTTATTAGTAGAGTAAAGTAAATGTAATAATTTTTAATCTTGGCCAAATGTAAATTTCTGTACAATAACAGCAGAGTTTCCCTTTATCCTGACTATTCAGTTTCTATGAGAAAAGACCCGTCTAACTTCAAAAAGGTTCACGGTAAGCTACAATAAAACACATTACACCTATGCCATGATCTATCTCTAAGCTGTCGAAATGAAGAACCAGGGAATGGTGCTGTCCTTGCCACTGAGTGAGATCAAGGTGCAGGAACTTCAGGTTGCTTGTAAGAAAAAATGTTTTTATTGACACTAATATAAAACAAATAAAAAACTATATACACAGCGCATTTCGGCTGTTTGCAGCCTTCTTCTGGTGTATGGAGAAAATGAATTTGACCCACCTTATATAGCCCTTTCCCAGAATGGGAGAGGGAGGAGATATAAAAAAACTGAGAACAAAGCAGGATGAATCACTCCTCCTCTTCCTCTATTGCATGTATAAAAAAACATATAAATGTTATAAAATAAAGTAAAATAATAAAATAACCGTTTTTGTAAGAGACGTGTAAATCTAATTAACTTCCCATTATCTTTAAAGCTAAAATGTATTACAGAGAAACCAAAAAACGAAAACATGTGCTAGGACCAAATTACTCACACATATAGAAGATAAAAAATAATAATCTTTAGACACAAAAAGATAAAAAATTCATAAAAGGTACATAAAAAAACATTCCAGGATACAGACACAAACATATTGGTGGGTGAGCACGTACTTTGGGAGGCCCTGATCACAAATATATATGAATGAATAAATAAATAGAAGAAGTGACAAATAAATATAGATAAATATAAATATGGAAATTCCACAGGTCACTCCTATACGTATATGTGAAAAATATATAGTGACAAATAATTATGGATGGATGTAAATATATCAATTACACAAGTCACTCATATAAGTAGGGTATACAAACTGCCCATAGCTTTGTATGAAAGGTATCTATGTGCATTGCCACAGGTAACCATACTCACCCACCAACACCCAACGCACGTTTCACAGATGCTTTTCACAGGGCCTCCCATACAGAAAATGTAAAATAGAATAAAAGTGGGAAAAGATACATAAAAAGAGGAGTGTGTATATATTTATTGGTACTTTGCTAGTTAGATGTAGAGCTGTACATGACAAATATTCATATATATGAATATTTGTCATGTACAGTCCTACATCTAACTAGCAAAGCACCAATATATATATATACTGTGTATGCATATATATATATATATATGCATATCTATACAGTACAGACCAAAAGTTTGGACACACCTCATTTAAAGATTTTTCTGTATTTTCTTGACTATGAAAATTCACACTGAAGGCATCAAAACTATGAATTAACACATGTGGAATTATATACTTGTGATGGTGTGGGGGTGCTTTGCTGGTGACACTGTTGGGGATTTATTCAAAATTGAATGCATACTGAACCAGCATGGCTACCACAGCATCTTGCAGCGGCATGCTATTCCATCCGGTTTGCGTTTAGTTGGACCATCATTTATTTTTCAACAGGACAATGACCCAAACACACCTCCAGGCTGTGTAAGGGCTATTTGACCAAGAAGGAGAGTGATGGGGGGCTACGCCAGATGACCTGGCCTCCACAGTCACCAGACCTGAACCCAATCGAGATGGTTTGGGGTGAGCTGGACCGCAGAGTGAAGGCAAAAGGGCCAACAAGTGCTAAGCGTCTCTGGGAACTCCTTCAAGATTGTTGGAAGACCATTTCCGGTGACTACCTCTTTAAGCTCATCAAGAGAATGCCGAGAGTGTGCAAAGCAGTCATCAAAGCAAAAGGTGGCTACTTTGAAGAACCTAGAATATAAGACATATTTTCAGTTGTTTCACACTTTTTTGTTAAGTATATAATTCCACATGTGTTAATTCATAGTTTTGATGCCTTCAGTGTGTATGTACAATTTTCATAGTCATGAAAATACAGAAAAATCTTTAAATGAGAAGGTGTGTCCAAACTTTTGGTCTGTACTGTATATACCTAGCTATTGAGCCCATTCTACGCCCGGGTGGCGAGCATTTTTATTGGTATATGGTCTCCCTTGCTGGTATTTGTGCTGCCCCCATCCTGGTATTTGTGCTCCCCAATCCTGTTCCCCCATCCTGTTATGTGCTGCCCTCATCCCTATCCTGGTATGCATGGCACCCCTCACCCTCAATCCTGGTACGCATGGCACCCATCACCCTCAATCCTGGTACGCATGGCACCCCTCACCCTCAATCCTGGTATGCATGGTACCCCTCATCCCTATCCTGTATATATGGTACCCCTGATCCCTATCCTGGTATGCATGGCCCCTCATCCGAATCCTGATATGCATGGCCCCCCCAGATCCCTATCTTGGTATGCATGGTACCCCTCATCCCCCAGTCCTGGTATGCATGGTACCCCTCATTGCCCAATCCTGGTATGCATGGTACCCCTCAATCCTGGTATGCATGGCACCCCTCTTTCCCCAATCCTGGCATGCATGGCACCCCTCATCCCCAATACTGGTATTCATGGCACCCCACCATCCCCAATCCTGGTATGCATGGCACCCCACCATCCCCAATCCTGGAATGCGTTGCACCCCTCATTTCAAATCTGGTATACATGGCACCCCTCATCCCAATCCTGGTATGCATGGCACCCCATCTCTCATCCTGGTATGCATGGCACCCCTCATCCCAAATTTGATATACATGGCTCCCCTCATCCCAAACCTGGTATGTATGGCACCCCCATCCCCCAATCCTGGTATGCATGGCACCCCCCATCCCCCAATCCTGGTATGTATGGTACCCAATCCCTCATCCTGGTATGCATGACTTTCTCATCCCCAATCCTGGTATGTATGGCCCCCTCATCCCTATCCTGGTATGCATGGCACTCCTTATCCCCCAATCCTGGTATGCATGGTACCCTTCATCCCCCAATCCTGGTATGCATGGTACCTCTCATCCCCCAATCCTGGTATGCATGGTACCCCTCATCCCCCAATCCTGGTATGCGTGGTACCCCTCATCCCCCAATCCTGGTATGTTTGGTCCCCTCACCCCCAATCCTGGTATGCATGGTCCCCTTAACCCCAATCCTGGTATGCATGGTCCCCTCATCCCCCAATCCTGGTATGTGTGGTCCCCTCACCCCCAATCCTGGTATGCGTGGCCCCCCTCATCCTTCAATCCTGGTATGTATGGTACCCCTCATCCCCCAATCCTGGTATATGTGGCCCCCTCAATCCTGGTATGCATGGTCCCCTCTCCCCCCAATCCTGGTATGTATGGTACCCCTCACCCCCCAATCCTGGTATGTTTGGTACCCTCACCCCCAATTCTGGTATGCATCGTCCCCTCACCTCCAATCCTGGTATGCATGGTCCCCTCATCCCCCAATCCTGGTATGTGTGGTCCCCTCACCCCCCAATCCTGGTATGTATGGTACCCCTCATCCCCCAATCCTGGTTTGTATGGTACCCCTCATGCCCCAATCCTGGTATGCATGGTCCCGTACTTTTATATTGATGTGATTAATTTTAGCTTTTAAGATAACGGGAAGTTAATTTAAAATTAAAATTGGAAGTTAACAAAAATTAGTTATTTTATATATAACATTTATATTTTTTATAGCTTTTTTATCGGTCGACCATGACAGCACCACGAGAGAGGGGACCCGCCCACCAAGGACAGGAAACCTACAGGCTTAAAAGGGGGCGGCCCTCCCTCTCGCCTCAGTTTGGTTTCCTGTCCTTGATGGAGGGAACCTATTGCAGGCTCGTGGAAGATCTGGATGGCAACGGCTGTCGAGCAGCGCCCCTATCTGGGATCTGCAGCTCCAGCGTTCTGCCTATGCAAGTGCACCCCTATCTGGGAGAGGCACAGCATGTTTTTGCACCGGATATGCAGGGGAGCTGCGCCCCTATTTGGGGTGGCAGCCCTTTTATCTGCTTCAGCCAGATTGCGCTTTCTGTAGAGGGGGAGCTCCAATTAGTGAAATTTTAGGATTTTTACAGAAGGGCCTCGAGATGGGGTTGGCGACAAGCACCCTTAAAGTCCTAGTCTCGGCCTTAGGTGCTCTATATAACTGTGACTTGGCAGGGAATTACTGGATTTCTCACTTTATCAGAGCTGTGTTGAGATCCAGACCGGTTATCAAAAGCAATTTAGTACCCTGGGATCTAAATTTAGTTCTAAAAGCATTAACCGGTTCACCTTTTGAACCAATAGAGTCGGCATCTCTTAAGTCCATCTCCCTTAAAACAGTGCTTCTAATAGCTCTAACATCAGCTAGAAGGGTTAGTGATATCCAGGCTCTGTCTTCATCCCCACCTTTCTCTCAAATCCTGGACGATAGAATAATTCTTAGAACGAACCCGGCATATCTCCCTAAAGTAGCTTCCCGTTTCCATAGACTCCAGGAAATAATACTTGCCTCGTTCTGTCCTAATCCAAGTAACCAAAAAGAAGCAGAGTTCCATTCCTTAGATGTTAGAAGATGTGTGATTAAGTACCTGTCGGTCACCCAGGCCTTCAGGAAAGATAGTTCCTTATTTATCTCCTTCCAAGGACTGAGGAAGGGGCTTAAGGTTACTAAATCCACCATAGCTAGGTGGATCAGGGAGGCTATTACTCTAGCCTATGTCTCCAGCGGTGCGGAAGCTCCACAGAGGTTGAAGGCTCACTCTACCCGAGCAGTGGCGACCTCGTGGGCGGAGAAAACTGGTATCTCGATGGAAGACATATGTAAGGCTGCTACCTGGTCTTCTCCATCTATCTTCTATAGGCACTATAGACTGGATTTGGGTGTTTCATCCAACCTCACATTTGGGAGAAGAGTGCTCCAGGCTGTGGTCCCTCCCTAGACTTTTTTCATCTCTGCAATTCTCTCGTGGTGCTGTCATGGTCGACCGATAAAGTCATAAGTTACTTACCGGTAACGGGATTTTTCAGAGACCATGACAGCACCCTTATATTCCCTCCCTTCACCATATGGGAGCACTCCTCATCTATTAATTACAACCTTTTCTCACTTAGTGATGTTGTATAAAAATTTTATTTTTATGATTGTTTTGTTATGTCTACTAACCTGGCGGTCCTCTCAATGCTCTGTAATCCAAACTGAGGCTAGAGGGAGGGCCGCCCCCTTTTAAGCCTGTAGGTTTCCTGTCCTTGGTGGGCGGATCCCCTCTCTCGTGGTGCTGTCATGGTCTCCGAAAAATCCCGTTACCGGTAAGTAACTTATGACTTTTATATATAAAAAAAACTGAGAACAAAGCAGGATGAATCACTCCTCCTCTTCCTCTTTTGTATCACCTCCCTCTCCCACTCTGGAAAAGGGCTGTATAAGAAGGGTCAAATTCATTTTCTCCATACACCTGAAGAAGGCGGCAAACAGCCGAAACATGTTGTGTGTATAGTTTATACAATCTTTTTTTTATTTACGAACAACCTGAAGTTCCTGCACCTTGATCTCACTCGGTGGCAAAGTCCGTGCCATTCCTTGGTTCTCCATTTAGGCATCCACACTGTGGGATACTACTGTATCAGGCTTCAATCCCACCTCACCAACCAGGTCGGCCACAGTCTTTCGCAAATTCATCCATTCTTCAAGCGGGAGTTGTGTCTCTGTTTGCACAATAGCATCAGGTGAGAAATTTCCTAAAGATACTCACTCTGGGGAGCACTAATACTTTTCCTATCTTTCTAGTCAGGACTTGTAGTAGCTTCAATGGTCCATCATCATTTCTTAAAGAAACTCATCAAACAGAAAATATTGTCCCCTACAATAGTTTAGATTGTCAAGTACTATCTTGTCACTTACTCTAATTTAGGGGTGCACAACATTTTTTGCTTCATGGGCCACATTGCCATTCTGAACCTATCCCAAGGGGACAAAAAAAATGTAATGGGTTACTTACATGGATACATCACTAGAACCACCATCAGTACAGTAATACATCACCAGAACCAAGTTCTGCTCCAAAACACACGCTAACTTAAACTGAGTTTTTGCAGTAGAAACTTTTGAGGATTTTTAAATTTTAACATAGCCATGAAGCACATTATGGATTGCTACATATGTACAAGATCAGAGCTACCATCAGCACATGTATGAGGGCCAGATCCACCGTAAGTATATGAACGCAGTTCCAGAACCACCGTCAGTACATGTATGCAGCACCAAGATTAGTACTATGATCAATTGTAATGTCAGGCCAGTCCCATATATAATTATATTGCTTGAACCTACAATTCCCAGTATGTCCTTAACAATAAATATGCTGGGAGTTGTTGTTACCAGCCATCATCAGACTACGGACCATATAGGAGCCACAGTACTGATGAGACATAGGCAGGATCACAAATGATCATTTACATCTAGGTACCTTATAGGTGACATCTTCTCTGATTCAAATATTCCCATCCCTTTTGTTTCCATGTAGTACAGACGCCACACGCAGAGCTCGTCTGCAGAATTCCTTTTTCTCCGTGTGCAGCAGCACTTCTTGACACGGTGCCCTTAGGAATAAAAGTAACATTATACTGACCCATAAATATAAATATCTCCCATGTTGCGCCCCTGAATATATATCTGCCCCCACTGTGCTTCCTGCAAAAAATATATCCCCCCTCACTGACCCTCTCCATAATGATCTCCCCTCACTGTCCCTCTCCATAATGCCCTAATTCCCCTCTCAACAATATACCCCACTTCCACACTGCCTGTCTCCATAATATCTCCCACAAACTGATCCTCTTCATATTATCTCCCCCACACTGCCCCTCCGCATATTATCTCCTCTTCACTTCCCTTCTCCATAATATCCCCACACACAGCCCCTCTTCATAATGTTTCCTCACATTGTTGCTTTTCATAATGTCCCCACAAACTGCACTTTTCCATTATATTTCCACTCACTGCCTCTCTGCATAAAGTCCCCCCTCAAAGTACACTATACTATGCCCCTTTCACAACCCCCCTTAATTGCTCCATAATGCCCTTTGGAAAGTAACACAAAACAAACACATTTTATCTTTGGCTCCTCCTGGAACGCTTACTGGTGCCCGCTGCATCCTTGCCACCTCTTTGGGCCAGCTCCACCAGCACAGTGTGATTAAGTCAGTAGTGTGCTGACCTTGTCACGCCAATGCATGATTGGGTGGGGGCTGACAGGCTCTGCAGTGCTTCTGTCCATGGTGCCACAGTGTTCAAAAGTATTCACATCTTAAGGACGCGAATACATTTGAATATAGAAAGAAGGGAGCGCCGTCTCCCGGTCAGCTCCGCGGTCCGCACAACATCCTTTGGCGTGCTATATGCGGCCCAGAGGCCGTCTGTTGTGCAGTCCTGCTCTAATTTCTCTAGAGATGTCAGTTTTTGTCTAGAGTAGTTATTGAACAAGATACTCTCAGTTAATAGTTTTCTGCCATCGCCAGTTTTTTGCCCCATGTTTCTAATCTGACATGTGTCCCTTTATGTAGTAAATAACTTTAAAATGCTTAACCTGATCCAATGAATTCTAATATGTTTTTTTTTCCATGACACATTGTACTTTTAGTTAGTGGTAATTTTAGGTTAATTTGTTTTCAGTTTCTTTATGAAAAAATCAGAAATTTGCCGAAAAGTTTAACCATTGATTTTGTATGCCCTAAAAACAAATAGTGATACCACACAAAACATCTAAGAGCTCTTTTACACGTCCTGATATTTCCGTTACTTGAAAAACCAGTACTGGAGATATCAGTGTCCGTGTGACCTTGTTTGGCATACGTGTGGCGACTGTGTGCCGCATCCGTATCACACTTACCAGCGCCAGGGAAATAGTGGTACAGTTCACGCTGTTCCCAGGCGCCAGGTGCTGGAGGCAAGTCTCATCATTGTCCCTTGCTGAGATCATCGTGTGCAGGAGGCAATGTTGAGAGTTGTGTTCAGCCCCCGCTGTCTACAACAAGTGTAAATTAAGAATAAAATTAAAAAAAACAATGTCCCTCACTTGTCCGAAGTTGAAAGGATCCATAGTGTCCCATGCCGTAATCCATCTGTGCGACATTTGCTCATCACCATGAGCGGTGGCTTGAGTCAACCACTCATGCTGAAGAGCAAAGGAGAATGATTCAATGCAGCGAAAGTGGGCCCTGTACTGTGGTGACCTCAATCCACCGCTCATTGTGATGAGCAAATGTTGCGTAGATGGATTACGGCACGGGACACTATGGATTCTTTCAACTTCGGATAAGTGAGGTATATTTATTTTTTCCATTTTTTTCTTAATTTTACACTTGTTGTAAACAGCAGGGGCTGAATACAGCTCTCAACATTGTCCCCACCTCTCGCTGATCTCCGCACAAGCATGGGACAATGATGAGACTTACCTCCAGCACCCGGCGCCTGGGAATAGGGCGAACTGTACCGCTGTTTCCCAGGCACCGTTACTTGTCACACTGATGACATACAACAAAGTGGTTTCTTCCTGCTATAGCAATGCTAAAAATGTAGACTGTAACAGTATTTGGGCACACAGTAGGACTCCGCAGCGAGGACAATATATATGGCTTTGGGAGCACAGATTTTGCTGTATCGGTTCATGGAAGCGATGCTGCTTTTCAAGGTCTACTTGCTTTTCAACGTCTACTGTTATCTGTTTTTGTGTTGGTAAATAATTGAATTTTACTACATAACTTGCAATTTATTTGGGTAAGTTAGAAATTTTATAAAAATATAATTCAACATAATTTATTCAAAAATAATCTTTATTCTTGGCAGGTGACTGCACCAAGAGATCAGACAGACGAGTGACAGCTTCAATTTTAAAATCAGATGACCTTGATATCACTCAAGATGTAACTGATGTTTATGCTACTATTCCAGGAATACAGTCATCCTTTCATAGCAAAGATTTATCATATTATCCTTTTAAACAGGTCCTATCTTCTGATTCATCACAGACTATTAAGAAAAATAAAAGTCAGAAAAGAGGTGTTAAAAATCTAGCTTCTCTAACTGCAAACAAGCCATTTAACCCGAAATTAGAGCTCGTTAGACAAATAAGAGTTCACGCAAGGAAGAAGCTATATTCATGTTTAGAATGTAGGAAATGTTTTGCAAGTAAGTCAAAACTTGTTGAGCATCAGAGAACTAAAGCAGAAGATATGCTATATTCATGTTCAGAATGTGGGAAACATTTTAACAAGAAATCAAATCTTATTAAGCATCAGAGAACTCACACAGGGAAGAAGCCATTTTCATGTTCAGAATGTGGGAAATGTTTTCCAGATAAATTTTATCTTGTTACACATCAGAGAATTCACACAGGGGAGAAGCCTTTTTCATGTTCAGAATGTGGGAAATGTTTTGCAGATAAATCATATCTTGTTAAACATCAGAAAATTCACACAGGGAAGAAGCTATTTTCATGTTTAGAATGTGGGAAATGTTTTGCAAATAAATCATATCTTGTTACACATCAAAGAACTCACACAGGGGAAAAGCCATTTTCTTGTTCCGAATGTGGTAATTATTTTGCAGATAAATCATATCTTGCTACACATCAGAGAACTCACACAGGGGAGAAGTCATATTCATGTTCAGAATGTATGAAATGTTTTTCAAATAAATCAAGTCTTGTTACTCATCAGAGAACTCACACAGGGGAGAGGCCATTTTCATGTTCAGAATGTGGGAAATGTTTTGCAGATAAATCAACTCTTATTAAACATCAGAGAACTCACACAGGGGAGACACCATTTTCCTGTTCAGAATGTGGAAAATATTTTTCAAATAAATCAAGTCTTGTTAAACATCAGAGAACTCACACAGGAGAGAAGCCATTTCCATGTTCAGAATGTGGGAAACGTTTTAACCAGAAATCACATCTCGTTACACATCAAAGAACTCACACAGGAGAAAAGCCATTTTTATGTTCAGAATGCGAGAAATATTTTACCAACAAAAGGAGTCTTATCAAACATCAAATATCTCACAAAAGGGAGAAGCCATTCTCATACCTAGAAGGTGGGAAATGTTTTACTTGAAAATTATATTTTGTTGACCGCAAAGGAAAACTCACACAGGTGTAAACCATATATTTTTGACAAACTGTACAAGAAAACATAACAGAAAGTCAAAGTAACGACCAAAAAGTAAACGACAAACTAAGTTAGAACTTACATTTGAATTAAAACATATGAAGTTATTAATATACATCTGTTATCTAAAAATAAAATTAAATGCAATATTGCTTTGAGTATTTCAGTTACATTTTTATATATTGACAAGCGTATTGCAACAGCTCCCCTTACACCTCCTAAAAATACCCAATATTTCCTCCTCCCTCTTCTTCCTAACTCCCAATCTCAGCGATCTGCCATTCATCAGTCTCTTTCAAACCAAAATCTCTGTGTGTGAACAAAATCTTTACCTTTTCTATACTGCAATAATAAACATGTTCATATTGAAAATTACTATTTGCATGTACGATCCATTCCTTCTTTGTTGGAACATCTGGTGTTATCCATTTTAATTAAAATAAAATGTCTCCCTCTCCCCAATCTAAATTTGCATTACTGGGGTAAGATTATCTATTCAGAGACCTCATGTACGAAAATATTAGGGCTACAGCAACATATTTATATAGAAGAATAGCGCTATCCCCATAGTTCTTTATACAATGATATGTAGATCAGACAAGGTCCTCGTATTTAGGCAGTTTCTATTTTACTCAAACGCTCTATATATCAATAAGATCAGTGAGTCTCATTATGCTGAGTAGAGAAGCTCCAGGGACAAAGACCCCGTCTCGCACTAACACTTTGGAGGCCAGGCCTGAAGTATCCAGCCACAGTGCCCGGATTCTCTCATTTTTACCTCTGTTGTTTCTTTTAGAATAAATCACTTTCTCATACAGCCCTGTAGTAATGACTTTGTTAATCACGTTTTGTAGGAGGGTTCACTTGAATCCATCTATATGTTCTCAATTTACACGCAAGAAACAATAAATGTCCTACCACAGATTTACAATGTGTGTTCAGTGTCAGTTCTTCTCCATACCCTAATAAAAAAATACCTTGGTGTCTTCTAATTATGATTACACAATTGTAATAACGCTAAAAAAAGTATTATTATTTATTATTATTATAGCGCCACTTATTCCATGGCGCTTTACATGTGAAAAGGGGTATACATAATAGGAACAAGTACAATAATCTTAAACAATAGAAGTCGCTGACTGGTACAGGAGGAGAGAGGACCCTGCCCGCGAGGGCTCACAGTCTACAAGGGATGGGTGAGGATACAGTAAGTGAAGGTAGAGCTGTTCGTGCAGCGGTATGGTGAAACTAGGGTTGCTTGAGGTTGGAGAATCTGTAAAAAGAGGGAATTGTCCACTGTGTCAAAAGCAGATGACAGGTCCAGTAGGAGAAGGACAGAGTACTGTCGCCTGGATTTGGCGGTTAGGTCATTGGTGACTTTAGTCAGGGCAGTTTCAGTTGAATTATATGGTTGGAAGCAAGTTTGTAAGTGGTCAAAGGGAGCAGGAGGAGAGGTGGGAGGACAGTTCAAGATGGACATGTTCCAGTAGTTTTGAGGCATAGGGGAGAAGTGATATGGGGCGATAGCTAGACACAGAGGATGGGTGTGTTTGAAGCATGAGGGGAAAACAGTTGTTAGTGATAGGTTGAAGAGATGGGTAAGGGTTGGGATGAAGACTGTGGTGAGGTTTGTGATTATGTGGGACGGGATCGGGTCAAGTGCACAGGTGGTGAGATGTGATCTTGAGAGTAGAGAGGAAAGTTGATCTTCTGTAATGGTGGAGAAGCTGGGTTTGGAGTAGGAGGGGTGAGTAGTTATGAGGAGGGACTGTTGCGGCTGTAGGCCAAAGATTTCTCTGATGTTATCGATCATCTGCTTAAAAATGAGGCAAAGTCTCCAGCTGAGATGAGAGGAGAGGGAGGAGGAGAGAATTGAAAGTGTTGAATAGGTGTTTAGGATTGTGAGACAGGGAGGGTATATTACATGAGAAATAGGTGTGTTTTGCGTCCTCTGTCTTCGCTGCATTCCTTGAAGGCGCCATAATGAATGGATGTCCACACAGTGGTCTTCAGGATAGGCCAGCATGAGGGACATGAGAGCAGCACCTCTAGTTCATGCTATCCATTAGCTGCAAAGCACAAGGAGAACATTCACAGTATAGCTGTATCACTGAACTGAAGAGTCTATATATCTTATATCTAATTTGTTTCAGAGTGTAAAAAAAACGACATGGCAGATCACAACGTGCTGCACCTGTAAGCGGTGGATATTTCACTTGGTAGTCCTACAGAGGTAGAGATTCAGTCAGATACTCAGCAGGAGCGGCTGTGAAGTCCACACCATTGTGGTTGCCTATTGTCACTTAGTCTCAGTGGTAAATATGCACAATACTTTATATATTAAACTGACTTTGAAGTGAAATGCAGAGACCTGTATTGATAGGTAGCAATCTCAGGGTAAACAACTGCCTGCAATTACTACTGTGACAGAGCTTGTGCCCTGCACTCTGCCTGTACTGCAGCTTATGTAGATCAGAGCTGAAATAGTTAAAGCAATGTTAACTCTTTAACCCTGCTGTTCTGTTCGGTCTACTATACACTTATAATGTTCCGGTCATTTTTGACCGGACCTATTAAAGTCTTGATTTTTAGCTAATTTAAGTGTTTTATTTGAATACCTGTTGCATTATTATACTGTATGTGAAGATGGTTGTTCATAAACAAATGAAAAATGAAATCAAAAACGTAATTTTTATTTTGTATCAAAAAAATGTTACATGGCCTAATTGGAATATTCATGCATATTGCACATTTGCACATAAAAAATATACTTTATATAACTGTAAACTATAACTAATAACATCAAACTGTATGTAAATATATTTTAAAAAAAATAAATAAA
Source organism: Phyllobates terribilis (assembly GCF_046119375.1). Classification (NCBI taxonomy): domain Eukaryota; kingdom Metazoa; phylum Chordata; class Amphibia; order Anura; family Dendrobatidae; genus Phyllobates; species Phyllobates terribilis. The sequence goes on from NW_027362765.1 coordinate 50,200,915, forward strand.
GTTCAGTTTTTTCTATATAAAATGGTAAATAAGGTTCACGGTGCTAAATTTACTGTTTGCATTCGTCACAAGTATAATTTACACGTCTTTTTCATAAGTACGTTTCACAACTTCAACATATCACATTTGTTTTGTGATTACTTGATGTTGGACAGAAGGCGCATCGTTTCCGTTTTAGGCTGGTTGCGTTGCTGGTGGAGGCCGGGGGTATCGTAGCAGTGCCGGTGGAGGCCGTGGGTATCGTAGCAGTGCCGGTGGAAGCTGGTTCACTTTCTTTAGCATGCTGTTGGATCCTGTGGACAATGGCTGCCGCTCCATCATCTCTGGGTGTTACTTTTCTTTCTTCGATATATGGGCTAACCAGTGATTCTCCCAACTCCTCTATAAAAATTCTTCTTTTATATAGTTTATTTTTGTTCCAATTTGGGTGCATTTCACGCCATAACACGAATGCATTGTGTAACGGGTCTGGGAGGCGGAACCTCTGAGCTACTATACAAGGGGGCGGTCCTTGTAAGGGAGCGGGTGGCAATCAGGGATGACGGGCAGGCAGTCACAGCAGGTGACCGGGACAGTCTCTGAGTGGACGGGCTGGAGGTCACGGAAAGTGACCGGGGCAGTCTCTGGATAAACGGGCAGGGAGTTACGGCAAGTGACCGGGGCAGTCTCTGGATGAACGGGCAGGGAGTTACGGCAAGTGACCGGGGCAGTCTCTGGGTAAAGGGTAGGTACGACCTGTGATGGCAGAGCCTCCGGGTAGGCTAGCAGGCAGATGGTAGATGTGTGCTCCCAGGTGAGCAAGCGAGAGTCTCTGGAATGGTAGGTGGTCACAGCATGTGACGGCGAAGCCTCCAGGTAGGCTAGCAGGCAGGTAACAGGTGGGCGCTCCCAGGTGAGCGGGCAGGAGTCTCTGGAAAGGCAGATGGTCACAGCACGTGACGGCGGAGCCTCCAGGTAGGCTAGCAGGCAGGTAACAGGTGTGCGCTCCCAGGTGAGCGGGCAGGAGTCTCTGGAAAGGCAGATGGTCACAGCACGTGACGGCGGAGCCTCCAGGTAGGCTAGCAGGCAGGTAACAGGTGTGCGCTCCCAGGTGAGCGGGCAAGCTGGTCCATAGACAGACTGACAGGAGTTGGAAGGCAGACCGTCGGACCTCAGGCTAGCAGGCAGGTGACTGGATATCAGGCAGGACAAAGGCAGCAAGCTGGCAGGAATCTGGCAGGTAACTGGCAACAGGACCTGAGGGCTGAAGCACAGGTGAGACACAGGTGCAAACAACATTGCTCGGGCACCTCCATTTTGGAGGAGGTGCCCTTTATATGGGAGGTCCTCCGGCAATTGGCCGGGGACTCCTTAGGACGGCGCGCGCGGTCCCTTTAAGAGAGGGGGAGCGCGCGCGCGCGCGCCCTAAGCACACTGCCGGGGAAGGAGCGCGCGCCGGAAGCAGCGGGGAGAGCAGCGCTGGAGGACGCCGCGCCAGGAGCGGGGAGGTGAGAGGGACGGCGTCTCTGCCTAGAACGGGGCAGAGACGTCGATGCTACACATTGTATGCCGACACATCAAGAATGTTGTAAAAACAACCATTGGCCACCGATTTGTTTTGCATGTACAGGTGTAAGTGCCTATGAGTTGATCTAGAGTATCAGTTGCCCCTTTTGTGGCATTATAATGTATCATGTCCGGCTTTCTGTCATCTCGATTACTGATTGCACTATCATGGTGCATTGTGCTCATCAGAATGACCTGTTTGTGTTTTTTGGGAACGTAAGAAACTACTGTTGTATCCTTAGTAAAATAAATCATAGAATTATAAACGTCTCTCTTACTGAGGATACATTGCGGCAGTTCTGGCTTATTTTTTTAGTGCACAGTAATAGAACCAGCTAACACAAGGAAAATAAGAAAATCTTTTCATTTACAATGTGAAATGTTGACAACTGACTTGAACTATTTCTATATGAACTATGAAATAAGATACAGAGAAAAAATTTTGCACATAACTATACTGGAAGCGAATCCATCTGCTGCATCGTAATTTGAAAACGTATGTATGTGTAAATCTGCACGGACCAAAAAGACCTAGATAAATTGATAAATTGTAGTAGATGCAATATATGGTCCAAAATGAGATTATAACTCCTTTATTTTACTCAAAAAATGTCTGGAGATTAGTATAAAAGGCTATCGGTCATTTTTGACCGAACAGTACAAGTGTAAAAAAAAAAAAAAAAAAATGTGGAGCAAATAGTAAACAAAAAAAAAAAATACCCATAGTAAGAATCCCTCAAATGAGGAAAAGTCAATTAACCACAAGTTTCAGAACCGCATAATGAATATTTAAAAAAATATCAAATTTCAAATTCGGTCATTTTTGACCGAACAGAACAGCAGGGTTAATTCTTTACAATTTTATCTAATCTTAAACTGACTTTGATGTTAATTGCAGAGACCCATATTCTTCCAGTAGATGGCACTAGAGTTCAAGTCTCCTTCCTCGGAAGGGGCAATTTGCAATTTGAAATTTGTAATTTCCCAGAGGAACATTGGATTGCATATAAGTCTCCTTGCACTGTTCACATGAACTCTCCTTAGCATTCTGCACACAAAGAGACAGTACACCTTAGACCTTGGTCAGTGACCTCACATACAGCCAAATCAGACCTTTTGCTTTGTACTGATGATGTGCAAACACCCCGAAATATGTGTCTACAAAAAGGGAATTGTACCTACCAGCAATTTGGTTTCCAGGAGTCCCTCAGGACAGCACACCAGTCAGTAGTCCTTCTTTGACCTATGATGGGACAGGATCACAGAGAGGTTAAAAGGCCCTTCCCACCTCCACCCTGCAGTGTTTTTCAAAATACCACAAAAGATGGATGCAAATGGTCTCTACGAGCCACTAGAAACTCATATGTAAGATAAGCATTTTAACTGACCCATCTTGATCTCAGGCCATAGCAACTTGAATGAATGATCTGCAGGAAGATTGATCTTGTGTAAGCCTAAAGATAAACAAGGTAGGTAAAAATAAGGGTACTGTCCTGAGGGTCTCCTGGAAACCGAATTGCCAGTAAATATAATTCCCTTTTTCCAGTACGTCGCTCCGGACAGCACACCAGGAGTAGTACCAGAGAAATAGCAACAGGGTGAATACAGAAGTCCGAAAGGACCTAAGTCCCGGGCAAGAACTAGGCTAGATATAGAAACGATCTGTAAGATCAGAAAAAATATAGACAAGTAAAGAAATCTGCAACGATAAATCACTGTAGTGAGTGTCTGATTCAAGTCTATAGTGTCAAATATTCAGTATAAATGTGGCAAACAAATTATACCACAGAAACGGAGAAAGTGAGACACTACCCTGCAGTATCGCAACACCAATAATTAACCACAGTGATTGTTAGTAGTGTTGAGCCACCCCCGTAGTGTTCGAGTTCGGTTTGGTTCGTCGAACACCCGTATGTTCGCCGAACTGTTCGTCGAACACCGTTAAAACCAATGGCAGACAAACAAAAACAGAAACACATAGAAAACACTTCAAAGGTGTCCAAAAGCTGACAAACTGCTCAGAAGACACAACTAACACATGGAAAAGTGACAAGTACATATAGTCATGCGAAAAGAAAAGAGGTGGAGGAGTAAAAGGAGGGGGAGACACAGATATAGGCATGTCATGCCCTTCTAAAACCTAAAAAGTGTGAAGCCGACACGGCCAGTCCGTTCCTGCCCGTGCGAACTCCGTGTCGCCGGGTTTGAGCCAGAGCCGCGGTGGACCCTGACGGCCAGCCCCCCTCTCCCAATACTGGTGCCTGTCCGCTGGTGGGTCGAGCGAGCCCCCCTGCAGTGGAGGCAGGTCTAATCTTTTTAATTTAAATTGTCTCTCTAATTTGAATGAGTACACTTTAAATCCTTTTACAAGGATCTATTGGAGGGCAAGTTTCATGCCAGCAGCCGCGGTAATTCCAGCTCCAGTAGCGTCCACTAAAGCTGCTGCAGTTAAAAAGCTTTTGTAAGGATCAAGCTTGGCGGTCCACCGCAAGCCGTCCTACCGCCAGTCCCAGCCCCTGTGCCTTGGGGTGCTTCCCCGATGCTCTTCACTGAGTGTCCCGGGGGCCCGAACCATTTCCTTTGAAAAAATTAAGCGTCCAACCTACAGGTGGTGTAGCTTGCTTAACAGCTGGGTTAATCCGCTGACTAGCAGACACTGCTACTAGGCCCAAAGTATTGCTTGGGCTAGATGCAGTTAAAAATTTGTAATTAGATACTCTCGTTGGATGCTGAGAAAGCATTCCATAGAGTCTCCTGGCATGCCATATATTATTCTCTTAAAAAGCTTGGGGTAGGGGACCCTTTTATAGCCAATATCATGGCCCTGTATCGCAATCCGTCAGCTAGGCTGAAGATAAATGGAACATTATCATCACCTTTCATAATCACCAATGGGACAAGGTAGGGATGTCCTCTGTCTCCTCTCTTATACATCCTAGTGATGGAGCACCTGCTCTCATCAATTCACGATAACCCCAATATTAGGTGGATTGAGGTGGGAGGCACCGAATACAAGTGCTCTGCATTTGCTGATGATGTCCTAGTATATATCACTCAACCACATATATCCATCACTGCTGTTATGGCTGAAATAGATCACTTTGTTACATGGTCAAATTTTAAAATCAATACAGCGAAGTCTGAGGCCCTCGATGTCTCCCTACCCAAATCCATACAGGATTCCATCCTGTCCAACTTTCCCTTTGCCTGGCCCTCACAGGGTATCAAATACTTAGGAATTCGCATTCATAGAGACCGTCTATTTTATCTTAATTTTGGGCCCTTTATTGAACAACTCCATAGAGATCTTACTTCTTGGCCGGTGAAGGATTTTTCCTGGTTCGGCAGAATAAATATACTAAAAATGAACGTCCTACCTAAACTCTTATACCTCTTCCAAACCATTCCCGTGGTAATTCCCTCAAATTTTTGGAAAAGACTACGCAGTAGCTTTTGCAGATTTATCTGGGCAAGTGGGCGTCCACGCATTCGGGGGGACGTTCTGATCAGACACAAACAAAAGGGGGGGCCTTAGCCTTCGGGATTGTAGAAGGTATTAGATGGCAGCAGTACACGCTAGAATCCTGGACTTCTTCCATCATTCAGAGGGGAAATTGTGGGTCAAAATAGCTCAATCCATTTGTCCTAAAGCTCTTACCACTCTCCCATGGTGCACCCATTTAATTGTCCCCTCTCTTGGCCTCATGTCATAGTACTTATGCCACTGCTTTGGCTTTGAGATCCCCAAAAAAAAGCTTACCCTCAATCGACCCCCAGAGCCCCTTGCTCCCGATTTCAGATAATCCAGATTTCCCACCAGGACTATCTGCAAATAGATTTCTCGGTTCAAATAAATCCAATCCGATATTATTTTCTCATGTCATCTCCAATACTTCGCTGCTCCCCCTCAATGACTTGTTACAGGGAAGAGCCACTTCCCCGAAGGCTAATTTTGAATATAGCCAGTTACAACACTTCTATTCAACTGTGAAGAAGCGCACACATCTTCATAGAGATCTCACAAACTTTGAAAAAATTGAGCCTATCATTGTCACCCCTTACACACTCCATCTCCCTACTGTATAATCTCCTCATTGCCCAGGTAACTGACAATAGGCCAGGATTCTGCGGTGCATGGGAAAGGGAACTGGGGAAGTCCTTCTCTGACTCACAATGGGATAAATGTTTCTTCCTAACACATAAAACCTCAATAGGGTCCAAAGCTCAGGAAACCTCCTTCAAAATTATCTCTAGATGGTACCGGGTACCAGCAGTCCTTCATAGATGGTATCCAGTGGTCTCAGATAGATGCTGGAGATGTGGAGAGGGGGAAGGGACAATGTCACACATATGGTGGGCATGCCCTATAATAAATGCATTTTGGGCAAAGGTGGTTCCCATGATTGAGAAAATAACTGGTTTGACTATCCCTAATACGCCAGAAGCCCTCCTTTTATCAATGTTACCAATAAGTAAAGGTAGTTATAAAAGGTCATCAATAGGCTACCTAATACAGGCGGCTAAGAATGTCATTCCACGACACTGGAAAAGCAGAGACCCACCCACTGTGGAGGAATGGTTTGCAGAGACCTCCCTCCTTAATAGGATGGAGCATCTGATTGCCATCTCACCGGCTGATGTTGATAGATACTGTGTGATTTGTAGGGATTGGATTGATTTGCAAAACTCTGACGCCTACCATCTAGCCCCCAACTAAAGTTATCCGTGATGTCGGCACAACAATGATCATAATCGCACTCTATTGATTGGTGGTCTGCCGTGGTCCGCTCCCTCTCTCTCTATCTTTCATATGGAAAAATACATGCTTGATCTGGATATTGATGGAAAACCCTCCCTGTACCCCCCAATGTACTGTCGTTATGCATAGATTTATAGTTATACTACCCCTTTTACTATGTATATTGTATTTTCTTGTACTTTTTCAACACAAAGATAAAAAAAAACTTGAATTTGAAAAAAAAATTGTAATTAGATCTACAGGCGGTGGCTACTCCGCTGACTAGCAGACACTGAAGTTTTGGAGCAGACCTCTGATTCCCAGGCTATAGTATGAGTAAACAACTCTTCAGACTCAACCATCTGTGTTACCCCAAGCCATAGTGTATGTAGTTTCTTACGGTTAAAAGGGGGGGAGAAACCAGACCCACCTGGAATTGACGATGGCAACGTCATGTAAAACACAGCAAGGGGACTCCAAAAAGAGTCTCCATTTTTTCCCAAAATTGTGGCACAGACACCACTTAAGTGGCATCAGTTGTCCCAGAGTTGCTTAAAATGGTTGGTGAGGTGATTTTCCAAAATCCTCAAGCTTTTAGTCTCCCCAGAATGACACAGGTAGGGCAGATGGTGGTTGTCCCTGCCCGCTAGGCCGCATTGTAGCACCGTGAGCTTCGCACTGCAACTTATCCTTCATATCCGTGTGACGGTTCATGCATGAAGTACTCAAATTATGTATTTTTTGGCCTCTACTTAGCTTTTGGTGACAAATGTTACAGATAACACGAGTTGGGTCATCCTTATCGATCTGAAAAAATGCACAGGCTATGCAAGGTTTAGAGCCCATGCGACTCTGCTACTAGAAATACTATCAAATGATTGGCTGGGTTAGATGCAGAGTGTCTGGGTTTGGTTGGGGGTCCCCACAGTCTGTCTAGGCTAGATGCAGTTAAAAATTATTATTAGATACACAGGCGGTGCAGCTTGCTTCGCAGCTGGGCTAATACGCCCAAAGTATTGGTAGACTCTATACTAAATAAGGAAGGATTCACTGACTGGTGTCCCCTCCATGGGCCGTGGTGATTGATGGAGATTTGGTGGATGATTATAGGAGAAAGCTCCTTTATAGAGAAAGTTGGTGGATTTATACTTTAAATACACGTGTACCAGCGGGTTTAAACATCAGACATGATTTGATGTATCATTATGAGTGATCATTTATAGATTATTATACATATGTTCCTTTTTTCTTCTTTTCTTTTGGATTATTTACATTTATATGCATTGTTTCTATGCTATACGATTTTAATATGGTATGTGTGTTTAAATCTCTGATTAACTCAGCCTTGAACAGGTGCATAGCAGGACATGACATATAAATACCACTTCCTTGCTGTTTTTTTGCTATGCAATGATTAAGAACCTTTAGTTCGAAACGCGTTTGCTGTTCTTCTCCAAGGTGGACTTTTAAAATATTTTTTGTATGACCCAATAAAAAGTTGATTTTAGAAGATTTGTTCAGCTGGATCTTCCTGGTTCCTCATGTTCGTCTGGTAGCACTCCTGGCTCCGTGCTGTTGATCTTCTAGGTGGGTGAGCTGATTTTTTCTTTTCTTTTTCTGCCATGTGGCGATTGGTCATCCACTTTCGCTGCCCCTTACTCAACAAATTCACAAACATCTCCCGTCGGTTTGGAGTCCCAAAAACATAGGCCCCACAACTAAAAAAAAATCGTTCTTAGGCATCGAAATCGACACCACAGCAAGGTTGTTCCGCCTCCCATGGGAAAAAATACCAAAACATTACACCTGATCTAGTTTTTTTGCGCAGTATGGAAAGTAACACTACAGCAGATGCAAGTATTACTAGGTTTCCTCGTGTTTGCGAGCCGGGTGATGCCAGTTGGAAGGGTTTTTTCTCATCATTTATTGTCCGCAACAAAAGGGGCATCTAAACCGAGTCATACAATCAGAATCAGCAGGCAGCTACGGGCGGACTTAGAGGTGTGGAAAACCTTCTTATAATCATTCAACGGTCACACGTTATTTATGTCAGCAGAACAGTCCAACATTGAACTAAGATTATTCACCGGGGCGGCAGAATCAGGCGGATATGCAGCGATACTAAATAACCAATGGTGCACAGGCTTATGGCCTCCGTATTGGGCAGAACAAGTGCTGACAAAAAAACAGACAGTCCTGGAACTGTTTCCAATAGTGGTAGCAATAGAAATATGGGGCGCGCGCCTGGCTAACAAAAATATACTCTTCATAAAAAAAAACACCAGCCTAGCGCACTTCATTAATAATATGGCATCATCGTCTCTCCCAGTGCTAGGCCTACTACGCCGGCTAGCATTCCTGTGCCTAAAACACAATGTATGGGTCCGCGCAAGCCACGATGCTGAGGGGTCTTACGCTGCTGCTGCTAACGCTTTATCACAATTCAATTGGCAGATTTTCACAGAGCTCCTCCTCAACGCCCACCCATCGGGCAACAGTTGCCCAGCCTCCCTATGGGATCTAGTGGAGAATAGTTGATGCCATTAATCAGAGCGTCAGTTGCCCCGTCGATGTGGCAAGCATACGGTAAGGCATGGGAACAGTGGACACGACTAGTAGCAGGCAGACGGGTTGACCAATGTGAACAAGCCAGATTACAAGTCTCCATAGAATTTCTCCACCAGCTAATGATGAGGGGCATATCAGGGGCGTCAGCGCAGCGGTGGCTGACCGGAGTAGCATTTCACTTCCAACTACTGAATTGGGGAGATGTGACAAAGAGATTCATCATCAGACAATCCATAAAAGGGTGGAAAAGGGGTCAGCCAAGTCAGGAGTGTAGACGTCCAGTCCCGTGTCACTAAAACTGATTTCTCACATCATATCCCTAACACCATTAACATGATACTCACAATTCGAAGCAACACTACTGTCTACTGTATTTGCGATCACCTTCTTCGGGGCGCTATGTATAAGCGAATTAGTCCCTCAATCCAAAATTAACACCAGTGGAGGCTTATTACACCAGGACGTAGTCATAGCCAATAATGCAATACGTCCACGCATACGCAAATCGAAAACAGTTCCAGCGGGCAGGGGCACTTGGGTACTTCTACAACCCACAAATGGTACGCTGAGTCGGGTAACAATAGTAAAAACATATATAACCATCAGGTCACAAAGTAATTTCTTCCTATCACACATTGATGGAACGCCATTATCAAGATACCAGTTCCAAGCTATATTTAATAAATGCATAACATCGGCAGGGAACTACCCCAAAGATTATGGGACACACTCATTCCGCATAGGCGCGGCCACAGAAGCAGCAAGAGCAGGACTGTCACAAACGGAAGTTCAGAGGATAGGGAGATGGCGATCCACGTGTTTGGCGAGATACATAAGACCGGACTTGTTATCCTAACGTGATTTGTTTCTTTTACAGGTGACGCTAAGCCATCAGTGTGGGTGATAGGCCACTCGTATATATATTGGGCAGAAAAAATGGCGAAAGTCCGCCCAGGCGGGAGGAAATTAGAGTTTCATAACACATATTTCAACTGGAGAGGTATTAGAGGCCTGCAATGGCCACAGGTACTAATGGAGGTAATCAAGGTAGGGAGAGAGGCAAGAGGTCCGGTCATCTTAGTTATACAGGCCGGGGGAAACGACCTAGGTTATCACAAGAGCGCATAACTAATGGCAATAATGAAACTAGACACTGAGCGCTTCAGAGAATTTTTCACAAAAATAGTCAGAGATTGTGCCGAGCGCGTTATGGCAAGGTGCCCGAGACATCACGGCCATCGAACGGACAAGGCGGCTAATAAATATTTGGATGCCAAAATTTATAAGAGACAGAGGCAGAAAACTGGAAGGAGATAAAGCAGGCCTCATACGGCCCGACTGTGTTCACTTAATGGATATTGGACTGGACATATTCCTGTCAGGACTCCAGGACGGAGTGGAACAAGCGTTAAGAGTGATGGATGGGGGTCAGAGTCCTGCATACGAGTACGCAGGATCCTCCATGGCCTGGAAATAGAAAGGACATGTTGGAGAGTTACACTTGTTGGTCAACTTGCCGTTGTGGAGAGTGGAGACACAGGGCATGCTGCAACAAGCTGAATTATTTTAGAAATAAAATGCCTTTCTAATGTCATGAGTATAAACAGTTAATAAAGCTGTGACCGATCCTCACCCATCCAGTTGTAAGAGTTACATGATTGTATTGTCAATGAAAGGGGGGCGGTAGGGGGGCTGAGCGTCTGGGTTTGGTTGGGGGTCCCCACAGTCTCCCTAGGCTAGATGCAGTTAAAAATTATTATTAGATACACAGGCGGTGCAGCTTGCTTCACAGCTGGGCTACTACGCTGACTAGCAGAGACTGAAGCTTTGGAGCAGACCTCTGAGTAAACAGCTCTTCAGACTCAACCATCTGTGTTACCCCAAGCCATAGTGTATGTAGTTTCTTACGGTTAAAAGGGGGCGGGGGGGGAGACCCAACCCACCTGTAATTGACGATGCCAACGTCACGTAAAACACAGCAAGGGGACTCCAAAAAGAGTCTCCATTTTTTCCAAAAATTTGGGGCACAGACACCACTTAAGTGGCATCAATTGCCCCAGAGTTGCTTAAAACGGTTGGTGAGGTGATTTTAACAAATCCTCAAGCTTTTACTCTCCCCAGGATGACACAGGGGTAGAAAAGTCCTTGCGGATCCATGATTTGCTCATCTTTATGAACGTGAGTCTGTCTACATTGTCAGTGGACAGCCGCGTGCGCTTATCTGTCAGCACACCACCAGCAGCGCTGAACACACGTTCAGAGAGAACGCTGGCTGCGGGGCATGACAAGATCTCCAAGGCGTGAGTGGCGAGCTCCGGCCATTTATCCAGATTGGAAGCCCAAAAAGAGCAAGGGTCCAGTGACACAGTCATGGCTTCGATGTTCACTTGGAGATACTCCTGTACCATCGTCTCTAGGCGTTGACTATGTGTCTGACTTCTTGTCTCCTGTGGCCTTGCAAAGGATGGGCTAAAAAAGTGGTGAAAGGATTCCGCAAAATTGCTGTTACCAGCAGATACTGTGTTTCTGTTACGGTTTGAGTGCTGAAGACTCGACAGTCCCACGGTTGGCAAGTTAGAACTGTGAGATTCACTATGTGCACCACTGGTGTTTTGTGGAAAAGCACATGTAAGATTCTGCAACAGTCTCTGCTGATACTCCTGCATGCGTGAATCCCTTTCTATGGCAGGAATTATTTCGGCAAATTTACTTTTGTACCAGGGATCTAAGAGTGTGGCTACCCAGTAGTCAGGATTATTTCGAATTCTGACAATTCGAGGGTCATGTTGCAGGTAGTGCAGCAAGAAGGCACTCATGTGTCTTGCGCATCCAGGAGCACCAAGTCCCTGTTGTGTTGGTGGCGAGATAAGAATCATGCTTCCTTCCTCTGCCCTCTCCCCCCAACCTCGCACAACAGAAATGTGATCAAGGTCTCCCTCATCTGATGAGTCTTCCATGCCCATCGCCAGTTCATCCTCCACTTCTTCCTGAGCTCCTGCACCTTCCTCAGTAGTTTGGCTGCTACCATGCGCCCTGGTTAATCCCTCTCCCCCACCCTCCCATGCCTGCCGCCTTGGTGCTGCCGACCGTCTGGACCTTGCAGATGTTAGCCCTTCCGCATACAACTCCTCCTCCTCTACTTCCTCCACCTCCTCTTGTCCCACCACCTGACTTCGAATTCTGTTTAACATGTGCTCCAGAATGTAAATCACCGGAATAGTCATGCTGATAATGGCATCGTCAGCACTAAACATCTTCGTCGCCATTTCAAAACTGTGCAGAAGGGTGCATAGGTTCCTGATCTGAGACTACTCCTCCAGCGTGATTTGCCCCACCTCTGGATCTCGTTGGCCCAGGCTATAAGTCAGAACGTATTGCACCAGGGCTTGTCGGTGCTGCCACAGTCGCTGCAACATGTGCAGAGTTGAATTCCACCGTGTTGGCACATCGCATTTTAGCCGGTGAAGTGGCAGGCCCAACGACTTCTGTAGAGATGTAAGTCGCTGAGCTGCGGGATGCGAACGGCGGAAGTGAGCACACAGCGACCGTGCCCTCTGCAGAAGGCCATCTAGTCCGGGATAGTGGGCTAAAAATTGCTGGACAACCAGGTTCAACACGTGAGCCATACAAGGCACGTGTGTGACACTGCCCCGGTGAAGGGCTGCACCCAGGTTTTCAGCATTGTCGCACACGGCCTTCCCTGGTTGCAGGTCCAGTGGAGACAACCATTCATGAAACTGGTTCTCCAGAGCTGACCACAACTTCTCAGCTGTGTGACTCACATTTCCCAGACATTTCAAAGTAAAAACTGCCTGATGACGTTGAGCCCTGCTGCCAGCATAGTAAGGAGGTGTGCAGGATCCCTTCTGCGCAGTTAGAAAGCGGGTGTCATGACCAGACAGGCTTTGGGTGCAGGTGGAGGACCAAAAGGAGGTTGAGGAGGCAGAAGCAGTGGAGGAACTTTGAGATAAAGAGGATTGACGCACAACTCGTGGGGACGGCAAGACTTGGACAGCAGCCCCTTGTCCTGCTGTCACCATAGTTACCCAGTGCCCAGTCAGCAACATGTAACACCCCTGTCCATGCCTACTCGTCCAAGTGTCTGTGGTGAAATGCACCCTGTCACACACAGAGTTTCTCAAAGAAGCGGTGATGTTGTGTGCGACATGCTGGTGGAGTGCAGGCACACCTTTCTTTGAGAAGTAGTGCCGACTGGGCATCTGGTACTGGGGCACTGCGACGGACATAAGGTCTCGAAAATCCTCTGTGTCCACCAGGCGGAAAGGCAGCATTTCTGTAGCCAAGAGCTTGCAGATGGTGAAATTCAACCTCTTAACTTTCTCATGGCTAGGAGGAAATGGTCTTTTACTTGTCCACATCGGAGGGACCGAGGGCTGGCTGTTGTGCTTAGACGGGGTTGAGTAGGATGTCCCCGGCAAACTGACCGTCTGTGAGGAAGATGCAGGCGGAAAAGTTAGGTTGCCTTGATCCAAAGGTGGTGCTCTCGATGTCGGAGAGCGCTCAACACCAGCTGGTGTTTCCACTTCCAAATGAAATGATGACCTGCCAATCACACTGGCTGTTGCGGGTAAAGAGGTGGCAGGTCTGCGTCTCAAAACAGGTGTGACTGCTGTCCCCCCAGTCACAGAGGATGAAGAGGCCGCGGATGCACAAGATGGGGCAGACGGTGGTTGGCCCAGCCCGCTAGGCCGCATTGTAGCACAGTGAGCTTCCCACTGCAACTTATGCTTCATATCCATGTGACGGTTCATGCATGAAGTACTCAAACTATGGATTTTTTGGCCTCTACTTAGCTTTTGGTGACAAATGTTACAGATAACATGAGTTGGGTCATCCTTATCGATCTGAAAAAATGCCCAGGCTATGCAAGGCTTAGAACCCATGCGACCTGAAGAGCCACCACGACTTGTGGTCAGAGGCAGAGTTGTGTTTGAGGATGCAGTTGTTGACGTGCTTCCAGTACTACGTCTCTGTCCAGGAAGGCGCAACCTGATCTCGTCGTCACTAGCATCCTCCTCCACCTCCTCTGCTGACCTCATCGACTGGCTGACTGTGGGTTGTCAGTAAGTGGGATCTGCAACCTCTTCATCATCACCCTGTGTGTTCTCACACCCGTCGTCCTCAGAGCCAACCTCTTCCTGCCCTGACAAAAAACTCGAGTTGTCGCTCCAATCAGGTATTTGAGTCTCATCATCGTCTTCCTCATTGTCTCCACCAACAGGAGTTACAGTTTGGGAACGAGGGTCTACATTATGCTCAGAACCTTCTTCATCTGGTCCTGGATCCGACTCATAAAGATTCTGGGCATCAGTGCAGATCATTTCCTCACCTGGATTCACAGAAGCTCTGGAGCCAACCTCTGATTCCCAGGCTATAGTATGAGTAAACAGCTCTGCAGACTCAACCATCTGTTCTACCCCATACTCAGACGGGCAGCTGGAGACTTGGGAGCTGTGAGGAAGCAAGTGCGATTGGGGTGACACCTCTGGAGTATTTGTGATGTTGAAGTTGAGGTGGAGTAGAGCCCACTTAAAGGAGCACATGATATCCGTTGAAGCACCTGCTGTTTTTGTGCCTCATATGGAATTTGTAGCGATGGGCGTGGCCATAAGAAAGGGATCGTATCACATTGTCCACTAAAAGTAGACATCTTAGTTTGGCTGGAAGATGGTCTTTCTTGTGCAGATGTTACTGTTGCTTTAACACCTACCCCACGGACACAACCTTTTTTTCCCTTCCCAACACGCCTATTCCCCTTTCCACCAGCAGCAGGTCTTTTGCCACTCATTTTGGTGGTTAACTAATTGACAACTCTGGAGTTGTTTGCACAAAAAACGATGGATGGAAACCGAGCAGAGCTTAGTGGCCAAATTGTGGTACTAGCCCAAAATGATTGGCTGGGTTAGAAGCAGTAAAACAATTTTATTAGATACACAGGTGGTGGAGCTTGGTATAGATGGCCTAATAGAATGCGTACCAAACACTGCTACAGGCCCAAAATTATTTTCCAGGCAAGATGCAGCTAAAAATTATTAGTAATTTAAAAGCTGGTGGAGCTTAGTATAGATGGCCTAATAGAATGAGTACCACACACTGCTAATATGCCCAAAATTATTTTACAGGCAAGATGCAGCTAAAAATTATTATTAATTTCAAAGCTGGTGGAGCTTGGTATAGATGGCC
The DNA here is from genome assembly GCF_046119375.1 of Phyllobates terribilis. Classification (NCBI taxonomy): domain Eukaryota; kingdom Metazoa; phylum Chordata; class Amphibia; order Anura; family Dendrobatidae; genus Phyllobates; species Phyllobates terribilis. The sequence goes on from NW_027362765.1 coordinate 50,215,970, forward strand.
TAATACAATGAGTACCACACACTGGTACTAAGCCCAAAATTATTTTCCGGGCTAGATGCAGCTAAAAATTATTATTAATTTCAAAGCTGGTGGAGCTTGGTATAGATGGCCTAATACAATGAGTACCACACACTGCTACTAAGCCCAAAATTATTTTCCGGGCTAGATGCAGCTAAAAATTATTATTAATTTCAAAGTTGGTGGAGCTTGGTATAGATGGCCTAATAGATTGAGTACCACACACTGCTACAGGCCCAAAAGGTTTTACTTGGCTAGGTGCAGTAAAAAATTTGTATTACATACACAGGTGGTGTAGCTTGCAACACAGATACGCTACTCCACTGACTAACACACACTGCAAGAGGCCAAAAAGGATTTGCTTAGCTAGATTTAGCCAAATGCTGTGAAAAACACTTGCACAGCACTAAAACAGACCTGCCTGGCAAAAAGTGATAGAAACTGATGTAACATAGCCCTCAAAAGGGCTGGAATTACAACTAGTCACTACTCCCAACCTATCTGTAGATTTAAGAGCACAGACCTGCCTGCTAAAAGTGCTAGGAACTGCTGTAACCTAGCCCTCAAAAGGGCTGCAATTACAAACTAGTCCCTACTCCCTAAACCTTTCTGTCTATTTAAGAGAAAATTCGCTTGCAATTCAGTTACACAATATAGCGCTAACAGCAGCAGCAGTGCCGTCTAACACTCAGCTGCAGCAGTGAGAAAATGGTGGCGACGGGGAAAATGGCTGGGTCTTATAGGGCAAGGACATGTGACATACACAGCCAATGACACATGCCCTTGCTTGTGTGAAAAAAAGCACTTCGCTCCGTGTGTGCGCTGCTGATAGGCTGACAGACTGCACCTCCCCACTGTAAATGCGGGAAAGAGAAAAAAAAATGGAGATCTTCATTATTTCTGCAGAGATCCATCCCCCCGCCCCGCTGTACACTCAAACTGTGTATTAAAATTGATTATCAGCATTACTGTGAAAAAACCCAGTTATGATTTTGGTGCACGAACAGTTATCGAACATAACCTCGAACAGCCGGATTTTTTTCAAATCGTTCGTGTTTGCCGAACGGCTCGAACACCGCCCAAAACAGCTCGAATTTGAGATTGGCGAACAGTTCGATTCGAACAACGCTCATCTCTAATTGTTAGCTAAATTATACTTAGAATAGACCTTAAGAAACTCTTACTGCACAGCAAAAGTATGGTGATAGCCACTGCCACAAACACAATAAGGACTGTTGCAGACCAATAATGATTTTGCATGTGCCTAATAACACAGGACTGTTCCTTCGCCGGTTCTCCTGGGCTCAGACTAAAACAGATTTACCAGACTGACCAGGTTACAGACCAGCTTACCATAGCATAATGAGTCCTGCAGGACGGAGGCCCTGGATTGCCGGAAAACCAATAATCTTTAAAATATGGATAAATGGGCTGATATCTATTCTGAATCCTTAAATCTCTAGGCCTCAAGTAAGGGGATGGACGCTATGGAAACTAAGGAAATATGCAGTCTGATAGGTAACATCCCCTGTTATTACCAACGTTGTGTTCATCATCAGACCTTCTGATAGAGAAGCGTGGATTATCACTCCTGTGGTGCCAATTTTAATTACACTTGGAGTCTGGACTCTGCAATTGATGAAAGTGGCCTAAATAAATTCCGTTCAATCGTTCGTGCCATATACATATATACAGGAAGAAAATTGTGATGACACAGCGTTTATTCTTAATTATGCCAGACATATTGCTCAATAGATCCAGGGACATGAGCCATTGTTCATATGAAAAACAATAAAAGGCTTGCGCTGGTAGTGTTAGGCTTTGATAAGGAGAATAGGAGGGTCGGTATTATAAATGAGTACGTTGGTGAATTAAAACACAAATGTTTATTCAGGATAAAAATACATTAGATGGGAGAAAAGATAGGAATAATTAAAATGAGGATAAAACGAGTTAAAACCAGGGTTCTGGTAGTAGAAGCAGGTGTTTTGGATGCTGGTTGGAAGACAAATATTGTAAGGAGGGTCCGGAAGGTCTCTTAGGTTGAACGAGGTTAGGGTGGTCCTATACTCACCACATTGGAAGGTGTTGTAATATTTACCTGAATTGAGAAAAATTTTGGAATAGGTCCAATAGAGTAATAGTTGTGGTGAAGGTAAAGAGGTATGTGATTGATGAATCTGATTGGATTGACAGATAAACGTAACCTGGAGATAGAAAGAGGTTCAGGCGCATACAAGCATGGAATGGAGTTAAATAAGTAGTGGGTAGAGATTACCTGTATGGTGTTCTGATGGTGGCTGGAAAGATGAATGTGGAACGTATCCTTAGAGGAGAGTGGCCTAGATGGTGCCAAGGTGGACAGGTAATAAATAAAGAGAAGGTTTAAACACTACCAGTGCAAGACTTTTATTGTTTTTAGTTCACCCACTCTGACAACCTCTGGTTGGTTGTCTCCTCTTGCAGCAGGCATAACCAGGCGCCCCCATTATAGTTTTTTTTTTGCATTGCTCATATGAGTCTGTACGTTGATTCATGTTGTATGTTAGTCTGTGAAATGCCTGCTCATTATGAATTGAATCAACCCCATTTATAAGGCAAGAAATCCCACTTATTAAACCTGACACGGCACACCTGTGAAGTGAAAACCATTTCCGGTGACTACCTCTTGAAGCTCATCAAGAGAATGCCAAGAGTGTGCAAAGCAGTCATCAAAGCAAAAGGTGGCTACTTTGAAGAACCTAGAATATAAGACATATTTTCAGTTGTTTCACACTTTTTTGTTAAGTATATAATTCCACATGTGGTATTTCATAGTTTTGATGCCTTCAGTGTGAATGTACAATTTTCAAAGTCATGAAAATACAGAAAAAACTTAAATGAGAAGGTGTGTCCAAACTTTTGGTCTGTACTGTATATCCAATGTTCTAAACTTGTCAAAACAAGTTTTAACTCAGGAACAAGATGAAGTTCTATCACTTGGTTTGAACTTTGTACCTGATCGTAGCTTCAACCTTTTTTCCACTCTCTTGGATCTTAATAGATTCATACGGAATCTTACCTTTAAAAAGCATTTCTTGTCGGAAGAGAGTGATCATTCTGAATTTTCTTTACCAATTGTTAATGAATATAAACGCTTGAATTTCAAGTAACAGATGTCTGTATTACACTTGCAAGATCTTCATGGCTTATTAAAACCAGCTACTACCTCAACATCTATGTCTACTTCATTTAAAACCAAAAACCTTTTTTTTCTATCCACTGCAGACAAGAGTGGACTGTATGGAAGGTTTCCAGGAAACAGTGGAAAGAAAACTTAAATCTCTAGCACAGGATGTCAAGCAACATGGTTTCCAACATAATTTATCATCTTTGCATCATAAAGCATTACAAGAATTAAGAAATATGTCACACATTGTAATATGTGTGACTGACAAGGGTGGACTGGTAGTTGTACTGGACACCGACACATACAGATCCCAGATTATATCTTTATTGGAGGATTCATCCACATATCGCAAATTGAGGTGTGACCCAGTTTTAGATATTAAAAACCATATCAGTGAAATTGTGAATGATGGATATGCGTTAGGTGTATTATCCAAGAGTCAAAAAGATTATCTCTTGGTGGAGTTTCCGGTCACTCCAATTATGCATGCATTGCCTAAGGTGCATAAGGGAGTCAACCCACCCCCTATGAGGCTCATTATTTCGGGCATTGGGTCAGTATCAGAATGATTGAGTGAGTGGGTTGACTCCCTATTGCAACCGTTATCGCAAGGAACAGCCGAGTTTCTCAAGGACACAGGTGATGTTTTAGAACAACTTTCGGATATAGTTTGGAGAAAAGATTTTTCATGGATTACGTGTGATGCAGTTGCACTGTACACTTCCATTCCACCCGGGATTGCAGTGGAAGCCCTTTCTTATCACTTGATAAAATATAGTGATTATACAGAGGATTTATGCATATTCATCGTCCAGGTAGTGAATTTTCTCATGACATGTAATTATTTTTCTTTCGATGGTCAGTATTATATTCAATCTAGAGGAGTGTCAATGGGGGCAAAGCACTCCCCCTCATTGGCTAATTTAGTTATGGCTTATTTGGAGGCGTGTTATCTCTATACTGCTGGCAACCCATTTGTGGAGCACTTGGTCTGGTATGGCAGATACATCGATTATCTACTTTTTGTGTGGTCAGGCAATGTGTCTGCCATACCAGACTTTGTGAAGTATCTTGATGTTAATCATGGTAATCTGACATTTACATATAAATCTGAAATTTCCATTACTTAATTTCTTGACCTCAATTTGCAGGGAATACCAGATCAGCACATATTGACTAGTACACATTGTAAACCACAATCTGGGAATACCATTTTACATGCAAATAGTAGTCACCCATCTCATACAATCAAAGCGATACCTGTGGGTGAATTCACACGAATTTCAAGAAATTGCAATGATGACAGTAATTTATCCTCTGAACTCACACATTCATGGTCCAAATTGTCCAAAAGCGGTTATCCAAAATGGACATTAAATAGAGCTATGCGCATAATTGAGAACGAGAGACATCGGGATCCTGAACAATACTGTACTCAGAACTTTGAAAATAAATCTAATAGACTGGTCCTGTCACTGCAATTTAGTCCTAAATTTAATACTATCAAAACAATATTCTTTAAACATATATCCATTTTATATGAGGATGCAGCTTTGTCCAAAATCTTGCAATCTAATTGTTCTGTTGTAGCCAGAAGAGGTACCACTATAGGCAATATTGTATCACCCTCTCTTTTTTCTTCTGAAAGAAAATGTAGAACCTGGCTAAACTGTTCTGGTTTTTACATCTGCGGCTAGAACAGATACCGTACTTGCAGACATACATCAGCCACTAGGGAATTCCAAAATCACAATCACATAGAAACTTTTAAAATTAAGGACTGTATAAATTGTAGTAGTACCAATGTATTCTATATAATTTTATGTAGAATATGTGATCTCATGTATGTCGGCTGCACAACCAGAAAACTTAAGGTCTGTATCTCAGAGCATTTAACGGACATCTCTTCTCTTTCTAGTGCTAATCGTAACATTTCACATGCTTCTAGACATTTTATTGAACACCATCAGAGATCCTCAAGTTCCTTGCAGGTGACCGGCATTGAAATAGTTAAACATCAGTGATGAGCGAGCACTAAAATGCACGGGTGCTCGAAGCTCAGGCCGAGCTCACCGTGATACTCGGGTGCTCTACCCAAGCAACGAGCCCAATGTTAGTCTACGGAGACCCAAGCATTTTTGCGGCGGCACCCCCGGCAGTCTGTAGAAAGCCTAAAAAGTGCCCAAAATGTGACAGTGCTCCAATGACATGGGGACAGCATGGGGATCGCCCCAGGAAGCATTTCTGACCCCCAGGTTACTGCTGTCAACAACGTGGTCAGAGGTATTAAGCCACTTTTAAGGGCTCACAATAAAACGTTCAAAAACAAAACTGAAAGTGCTTTCCTGTGAAATATGTTAAGGAACATCCTTTCCAGGGTAAAGACTTGTGTATAAGGTAAAATAAATAACCAAAAACAAAAATACTCCTCCATACCTTGGGCTATGTTCACAAGTAGCATTTTTTATGCGTTTTTGCACTTTTGTATTGCTTTCAACCATGACAAATGCATTCACCGGGAAATGTCATTTTAACATTTTACAACCTTATCTGGCCATGTGCTGTGTGACACATGAATACAGTGCTGAAAAGACATGGGAACAGCATGGGGAAGACCCCTGGAAGCATCTCTGACACCCACGTCACTGCCTAAAAGTGTGCCCATCAGAAGTGATCCTTGCCGCATCAGAAGATGCAGATTTGCAACTATCCCCATGCAAGTCCTTGTCCCAAGGCAGTGTTCAATTGTACCTCCCCCATTCCTTGCAATGCAAGCACAAGTATGCAGCCTGCCACCCACCCACCCCCAGGCTGCAATACCATACTGCTTGCTTGCACTTGAAATTGGGCCTTTTAGGCATGTGGAGGTGGAATCTGGCCACCACGTCATGGCTGCATCGAGGGCCTGGTATCTATACTCAGTCCCCAGCCGCCCGGCGGCAGGGTGTCCACGCTTGGTCCCCAGCCGCCAGGGGGCGGCCGGGTGTCCATACTCGGTCCCCGGCCGCCCCGCGGCCGGGTGCCCACACACGGTCCCCAGCCGCCTGGGGGCGGCCGGGTGTCCATAAACGGTCCCCAGCCGCCCCTATTTGAAGGACAGCCTAACCACAAACACATGGACAAGTGAATGTGGCCAGGGATGGTCCATCTGACTGACGCCTTCACACTGGGTTAATATTGTGGAAGCCGGGACACAGTTGGACACTGGGATGCAACACGTCCTCCAGACATAGAGGATTGCGGGTCCTGGGTCAATCAGGCTTAAACACAAAGTTTAGAAGGTAGACAGCAGCAGTGGTCGGCCTCCTACGCAACGAGTAAATTATTCATGATCATGAGGCTATCCATCACCTTAGCTTTCTGTTCCTTGGAATGCAAGCGCATGTCTGTAGTAGCGGCTAGGCCTGAGGTGGTCAGCGTTTTGGCGCATATCCTACCTCCTCCAAGGATTGCTGAATGTTTTCCTGCTACTATCCCAGTTCTATGACTCCCGTTAAAAAAAAGCTTCAGGTGATGAATGATGGATGAGGTGGTGGCAAAGGAGAAAGAGCAGGAGGAACAGGGACCATTCACATCAATATCAGGCCAGTGAACCACACATGTCTTGTAGGATATGTTTCTGTACCAAAAGGAGCGGTTCGGCTACACAGTTATAGGGCATACAGTGAGTGCAATGCATACCAAAAATTTCGTTTTTTCCATTTATAGCAACTGGGTCTCCTGTACACTGTTAGCCTAAGCAGTGAATGGAAGGCTTTCCAAAAATTATGAGGAACTGCAATGCCCCTTGAAACAAACGTGGATTACAGCGTACTAAAAACCTTCTACCCATTATTGGGGAGTGGGTCTCCCTTAGTGTTCGCCTATGCATTGAAAAGCAAAAGCTGACTAAAATTAGGAGGAAATGCAATGTCCGTTATAAGAGTCGTGGAGGTTAGAGGTAATTAAAAACAACATTTCAATGCTCCTTGGAAGAGCTGTAGAGTTCAGAGTGGTTTAACAAGACGGTTTTAATGCCCCTTGGAGGAGTGGTGGAGGTCACAGTAGCTTAACAAGACAGTTTTAATACCCCTTGGAATAGTGGTGGAGGTCGCAGTGGAATAAAAAGACAATATCAATGTCCCTTGGAAGAGTGGTGGAGGTCGCAGTGGAATAAAAAGACAATATCAATGCCCCTTGGAAGAGTGGTCGAGGTCACAGTAGCTTAACAAGACGGTTTTATTGCCCCTTGGAAGAGATGTGGAGGTCACAGTAGCTTAACAAGACAGTTTTAATGCCCCTTGGAAGAGATGTGGAGTTCAGAGTGGTTTAACAAGACGGTTTTAATGCCCCTTGGAAGAGATGTGGAGGTCACAGTAGCTTAACAAGACGGTTTTAATGCCCCTTGGAAGAGTGGTGGAGGTCACAGTAGCTTAACAAGACAGTTTTAATGCCCCATGGAAGAGTGGTGGAGGTCACAGTAGCTTAACAAGACAGTTTTAATGCCCCTTGGAAGAGTGGTGGAGGTCACAGTAGCTTAACAAGACGGTTTTAATGCCCCTTGGAAGAGACGTGGAGTTCAGAGTGGTTTAACAAGACGGTTTTAATGGCCCTTGGAAGAGATGTGGAGGTCACAGTAGCTTAACAAGACGATTTTAATGCCCCTTGGAAGAGTGGTGGAGGTCACAGTAGCTTAACAAGACAGTTTTAATGCCCCTTGGAAGAGTGGTGGAGGTCACAGTAGCTTAACAAGACGGTTTTCATGCCCCTTACAAGAGCCATGCAGTACAGCATATTCAAAACATTATTCCCATTATTGGGGAGTTGGTCTCCCATAGTCTTTGCCTATGACTTCCAAGCTAAAGCTGCCAAAAATTAGGACGGAGGAACTTGCAATGCTGGCAACACGGACCACAGTCACCCTGGTGGTATAGTGGTGGTGGAGGCTGAGGATAAGGAGAAGAGCAAATTACAGCCGAAATGAGGAAGCGTATACCCATGTGTGGGTGTGAAGCGGTGCATGGGAATACACCTCCCGAAATAACACAGTGGATTTGACTTTATGTTACTCTGCTGTCATTTGGTGGTGATGAGAAGTCTGGCCCAATCCAGCCCTTGTTCATTTTGATAAGGGTCAGCTTGTCAGCATTGTCAGTTGACAGGCGAGTGCGCTTATCAGTTATAATTCCCCCAGCGGCACTAAAAACACGCTCCGATAACACGCTAGCGGCAGGGCAGGCCAGGACCTCCAAGGCTTACAGAGCGAGTTCATTCCAAGTGTCCAGCTTGGATACTAAATAATTAAAAGGCACAGAGGAATCACGGAGGACGCTGGTACGGTCGGCAAGGTACTCCCTCTCCATCTTTTGAAACTTTCCACTCCTTGTGAGAGTACCCCGCGCCTCAGGGCCTGTAAGCTGGGCGGGTCTCAGAAAACTGTCCCAGAACGTTGACAGTGTTCCCCTGCCTCTGCTGGATTGGAGTTGCCTCTCTCGCCTGTACGCCTTGGTTGGGCAACGAACTGTGACCTCTGCCGCTAGAGTGTTCAGATGGGAATTTTTTTAACAGTTCTGCAGCAAGGGCCTTCTGGTACTGCCCCATTTTTGTAGACCTCTCCACCTCAGGAATAAGAGAGTGAAAGTTCTCCTTGTAGCGGGGGTCTAAAAGTGTCACCAACCAGTAATGACTGTCACTCAACATTTTGACAACGCGAGGGTCACGGTTAAGGCAGCGTAACATAAAGTCAGCCATGCGTGCCAGACTGGTAACGGGCAAGACTTCCGTGTCCTCACCAAGATGACTGACCATGCTCTCCTCCTCCTCCCCCCTGTCCTCAGGCCACCCACGCTGAACCGACGGTATGACAGTTGTACAGGTACTACCATCTACAGCGCATGATACCAGCTCCTGTTCTTCCTCCTCCTCATTGTTCCCCAATGCTCGTTGGGATGAGATGAGGCTGGGCTGTGTGTAATCGCCCGCTACGGCTTCTTGATCCATCTCATCATGCTCTGCAATTCCTCCTCTTTAATTCTCTGCAGAGAGCGTTGCAAAAGACAGACAAGTGGGATGCTGACGCTAATGATGGTGTGATCGCCACTCACCATCTTGGTGGACTCCTCAAAGTTTGTCAGGATGGTACATATGTCAGACATCCAGGTCCACTCCTGAGGTCTTATGTGTGGAGTCTGACCTGAATATCGACGGCCTTGTTGCCGCTGGTACTCCACAACGGCTCTCTTCTGCTCACAAATCCTTTGCAACATGTGGAGGGTAGAGTTCCAACGTGTGGGGACATCACACACCAGTCGGTGTGACGGAAGCTACAAACGCTGCTGCAACACAGCAAGGGCGGTGGAAGCTGTAGCCGACTTCCGAAAATGAGCTGACAGGCGGCGTACTTTGACGAGCAGATCTGGCAACTCGGGGTACGATTTAAGAAACTGCTGAACCACGAGATTATGCACATGAGCCAGGCATGGTACGGGTGTGATCTCGCCTCGCCTCAGAGCCGCCACCAGGTTACGGCTATTGTCACACACGACCATACCTGGATGTAGGTTCAACGGTCTCAGCCACAGATCTGCCTGCTCTTTCACAGCTGTCCACAACTCACAAGCAGTGTGAGGTTTATCACCTAAGCTTATGAGTTTCAGCACAGCCTGTTGCCGCTTGGCTGAGGCAGTACTGCAGTGCTTCTAGCTTGTAACTGATGTGGGGATATCTGAGATGGAGGCTGAACATGAGGAGGAGGAGGGGGATGCGCAGGAGCTGTACACTGTGGGGGCAACTCTGACTGACATAGGGCCCACAATCCTCGGTGTGGGGAGGATGTGTTCCGTCCCAAGGTCCGACTGGGTCCCGGCTTCCACTATGTTTACCCAGTGTGCCGTCAGGGAGATGTACCGTCCCTGACCACAAGCACTTGTCCACGTGTCCGTTGTCAGGTAGACTCTCCCAGTAACTGCGTTGTTGAGGGCACGGCAGATGTTTTGGGACACGTGCTTGTGTAGTGCGAGGATGGCACACAGGGCAAAATAGTGTCAGCTGGGGACCGAGCACCGAGGGACGGCCACCGCCATAAGGTTGCGGAAGGATTCCGTCTCCACCAGCCTAAAAGGCAGCATTTCCAATGCAAGCAGTCGTGAAATGTGCGAATTTAGGACTGTGGCCTGTGGGGCGTTGGCTGCGAATTTGCACTTTCGTTCAAAGGTCTGGGATATGGACAATTGAACGCTGCGGTGGGACGTGGACTTGGATGTTGTTTCTTGAGAAACTGCCATAACAAGTGAAGACTGAGAGGAGGGGGCATCTTTGCATGCAGTATGGACAGGGAATTGCCTTGCACGCACAACAGGGGGATCTCTTACACGCACAACAGCGGAAGAAGCAGTGGTGACACCCGCTGACACTGGTCGTTGACCCTGGGGTTCGCCCCACAAAGTCGGGTGCTTTGCTGACATGTGCCTGATCATGCTGGTGGTGGTCAGGCTGGTAGTTTTGTCACCCCTGCTGATGCTGGCATGGCAGGTGGTACAAATGGCCTTTTCGGGCTTATCAGCAGAGTCTTTAAAAAAATTCCAGACTCTGGAAGACCTACCGGTTGTACTGGCAACGTCCCTCATGTTGGTGTTACGGGGAACTGTTGCCCGCCTTCTGTGTGCGGACACCACACTGCTTCTTCCTGCCTGTTGGGGTACTCTGCCTCCCTCCCCCTGTGTGCTGCTGGCCTCGCTCTGCGTGTCCTCCTGCCACATTGGGTCAGTTACTAGATCATCCACCACCTCCTCCTCTTCCACTTGCGCACCACGATACTCCTCCTCACTTCGTGGCAATTGTGTCTCGTCATCGTCCACCTCTTGTGACAAATTGCCAGCGTCGACTTCCTGTGTCCGTGGCTGTTCAAATATTTGGGCATCGCTACATGGGATCTCCTCTTCCACCACTTCAAGCGGAGCAGGCGAGGGGCACAAATATGGAAATGGACCAGTGAACAGCTCTTCAGAGTGTCCAACTGTGGGATCAGTTGCTGTCTGACGACACTCGGCATGGTGGGAGGAAGGAGCATCAGGGTGAGGGGGAGTATGCAGTCGAGACTCACGGCTACTAAAACTTGACCGTGTGGACGACAGACCGGAGGTGGTGGTGCCCAGGTAACTGGAAGTATTATCTGCTATCCAATTAATAACCTGTTCACACTGATCAGTTCGCAATACTGGTGTTGTAGTGTGCTTCCCTAGTAATTCTGTCAAGAAGTGGGAGCGAGAAGATGTGGCTGTTGGTTGTGGCACATTTTCACCTTGGCCACGGCCCCGTCCTCTACACGCACCATCACCAGAACGTCTAGTTCCATGTCCATTGCCACGCGCCTTGCCCATTGTAAATTAAGTAAAATAGCTTACACTCGCACGATCAATGGAAAAAGGGTAAAAAAAAGGAGATTAGAACCGTGGAAGAGGAAAACCACAGTTCTATTTCTCTGGCCTACAACAGAATCTTTTAAACAGATATATTTGTGCTTGAACAGTCAGCGAGACACTATTACTGTTTTTTTTTTACGGAAAAAAGGCCAAAAGCAGGATAATACAGAGATTTGAACCGTGGAACTGCAAAACCACAGTTATAATTATCTGGCCTACACCAGAATCTTTTAAACAGATATATTTGTGTCTGAACAGTCAGCGAGACACTATTACTGTTTATTTTACGGAAAAAAAGGCCGAAAGCAGGATAATACAGAGATTTGAACCGTGGAACTGCAAAACCACAGTTATAATTATCTGGCCTACACTAGAATCTTTTAAACAGATATATTGGTGTCTGAACAGTCACAGACACACTCAATTTTTTTTTTTTTTTTGGGGGGGGGGGGCGGGAATACCAAAAGGTTAATAAGACGCGTATTTGTACAGTTTGACTGAGGAAAAAAAAAATACAGGATTTAGATGAAAAAAAAAGGATTTTTCCTGGCCCCTGAGACCGGGGGATAAGTCTAGCAATTTGACCAGCAGGAGCACACAGGACTGTAATGCAGTGTTTGTTGGTAAAACCACTGCATCTCCTATACAACCTGCCTGCCTGCCTGATATCTGGGATGGATATTAGTCCTGAGAAGGACTGTTTGTTTGATTTGGCAGGCTTTAGAGACCCTACACTACCTATTTCGCACTATATATCTCTCCCTAACTCAGCAGCACTGACCCTACACTGTCTGGTTTTAAATACTCGAGGTGACGCTGTGCGGCCAGCCAATCACTGTAATGCCCACAAACAACTTGGCTGCGGCATTATAGTGACTGGCTGGCAATCCCTGCATGTTCATTGGCTCTGTAAAGACTGCCAAACGTGCAGGGCGGAGACCCGAGCTCCCGTTCGAGTAACCCGGAAATGCTCGGTGCTCGCTGAACATCCCGAGTAGTGAGATGTTCGGGTGAGTACCGAGCAGTGTCGAGCATGCTCGCTCAACACTATTAAACATGCATACCGAGGAGGGGATTCCAGATGCCGTCTGCTCACCAGAGAGGCGTTTTGGATTTATAACCTTGGATCCCGCTTCCCAGATGGTCTCAATGCACGCCGTGAAATCATGTATCGGTACTGAACTTATATTTTGTCCCTGTTAATTGATTTTATATGTTATATGTAATGTATGTCGTCAAATTTTATCTTTTTTTGTATATTGGTTTTATATATACTTCTATCTCATGTGATTGGCTTATACTAATTATGCATTTCCAGACGTACTCCCATGTGACCTGGTTTATTGATCCTATTGGTTGTTATTGGGTATAATACTATTGCATGTCAGATGCATGTTAGCTTTGACAAAGAACACAGGATTGTGTTTGAAACGCATTGCCTTTTTTTTTCTATGTGAGATTCCCCGATATGATATGACATTTTTTAACTACGCGGATTTAACTCAATACATTTTGCTATTTTGGAAGCTGGTTTTCCTTCCCCATTTTTTCTATTCAAACATGTGAGACCCCACGTATCCGTGCTTCCCTGCAAATAAAGCCTACAGCAATCAGGTGAGCTGATCAATTTCTCCTTTCTTTTTTTGTCGTTTCACTTTGCTTTTACTGTGAAGCCTTGTATATTTTCTGTGTGCCCATAGCCTTACACTTAATTGGGGAGAGTGACAGAGACTGAATAATAGATATTATTGGGCGGCGGAGATTATAGTTAATGGGGGGCACAGTGCTGCTTATCACTTTATATTTTGATTACTAAGTCTCTAATAGTATATTAATGGGGGGGTACATATCTGTATTCAGGGGCGCAGTGTGGGGGAGACAAGTATATATACAATATATGTGACCTTGTTATTTTAGGGCTGTACTGATCATCGTGACAAGATGAGTCGTGGCTGGGAGATGTTGACATGAAGGTCTGACTAGATGGAGAAGCAGCAGAAACCCACTCTGATCAGATGAGACGTCAGCAGCAAGTGCCTGGATGTAAATATTATTCTGTATCTGCACTGTGTGACTTGAAGTGATAATGTTGTCTGTAAAATCTCTTAGGCTGCATTCTCACATTTGTGTGAAATGTCCGTGTGCTGCCAGATTTTTTTATCGGATGGTCCACGGACTCGTAGAGTTTTATAGATCCATTTGGACATCCATGAAAATCACGGATCTGAGAATGAGATCTATGAGGGTCAGAGAATGTCCTGTTCTGATCCAATTTTGAGGATTAGAATAGGACATGCTCGATGAGTTTGTAAAAGCGGGCAGCACACCGACACTGCATACAGATGCAGGAATGTAGCCGTATTATGTATAGCATACTCCCTTAGTATATAGTGTACTCACTTATTATGTATTGCGCCGTCCTTAGTTATATAGTTTCATCCCTTATTATGTATAACACCGTCCCTTATTACCTACCATCCTCTCTAGCTCTAGGGCTCACAGTTGGGGCATCATACTGCTCTGGGGTCAGCATACTTTGCCCTGGGAGTTGAAGTGGGGTACAGTATGGTCATCATACTGCGCATGTAGAGAAATTCACCATGGGTGTATTATACTGTGTTTAGGGGACACTTTTGTTGGCATCACACTACATGGGGCAATAAAAGAGGGATCTAGGACTTCAGCAGGAGGAAAATTACTATGTAAAGGATGGAAAGTTGTGAGATCTGCTCTTCTGTGATCCCGACAATTATTTACATTTTTTTGGGGAGGGTGGGGGGCCCATTTAGAACTTCTCCTATGGGGCCCCATGATTCCTATGTATGCCCCTGCTTATAAGATCCCTGAGACTATGCATTCTTTGCTGTAAGAGCCCTGACTGCTGTAATGGTGAGAGTATGGGATCCTCTGCCACATGATGCTGTACTGTTGATTCATGACAAAAGTACAAAGAGGGCCTGGATGCCTCCTTCATAAATATATTACAGATGGGACTAGCATCTGTTGACAGCAAGATCAAGGAAACTAGTTTGATTGCCGAATGTGGAGTCATTACGAATCCTTTACCCCCAACATGAGGAATTTAGCATCTACAGTGGGTACGGAAAGTATTCAGACCCCTTTAAATTTTTCACTCTTTGTTTCATTGCAGCCATTTGGTTAATTCTAAAAAGTTCATTTTTTCTCATTAAAGTACACTCTGCACCCCATCTTGACTGAAAAAAAAAACAGAAATGTAGCAAGTTTTGCTAATTTATTAAAAAAGAAAAACTGAAATATCACATGGTCATAAGTATTCAGACCCTTTGCTCAGTATTGAGTAGAAGCACCTTTTTGAGCTAGTACAGCCATGAGTCTTCTTGGGAATGATGCAACAAGTTTTTCACACCTGGATTTGGGGATCCTCTGCCATTCTTCCTTGCAAATCCTCTCCAGTTCTGTCAGGTTGGATGGCGAATATTGGTGGACAACCATTTTTTGATCTCTCCAGAGATGCTTAATTGGGTTTAGCTCACGGCTCTGCCTGGACCAGTCAAGAATGGTCACAGAGTTGTTCTGAAGCCACTCCTTTGTTATTTTCGCTGTATGCTTAGGGTCATAGTCTTGTTGAAAGGTAAACCTTCGGCCAAGTCTGAGGTCCAGAGCACTTTGGAAGAGGTTTTCAACCAGGATATCTCTGTACTTGGCCGCATTCATGTTTCCTTCAATTGCACCCAGTCATCCTGTCCCTGCAGCTGAAAAACACCTCCATAGCACGATGCTGCCACCACGTTTCACTGTTGGGTTTGTTTTGGCAGGTGATAAGCAGTGCCTGGTTTTCTCCACACATACCGCTTAGAATTATCACCAAAAAGTTCTATCTTCGTCTCATCAGACCAGAGAATCTTATTTCTCATATTCTGGGCATCCTTCATGTGTTTTTGAGCAAACTCTATGAGGGCTTTCATATGTTTTGCACTGAGGAGAGGCTTCTGTCGGGCTACTCTGCCATAAAGGCCCAGACCGAGGGCTGCAGTGATAGTTGACTTTGTGGAACTTTCTCCCATCTCCCTACTGCATCTCTGGAGCTCAGCCACAGTGATCTTGGGGTTCTTCTTTACCTCTCTTACCAAGGCTCTTCTCCCACGATTGCTCAGTTTGGCTGGACGGTCAGGTCTAGGAAGACTTCTGGTGGTCCAAAACTTCTTCCATTTAAGAATTATGGAGACCACTGTGCTCTTAGGAACCTTGAGTAATGCAGAAATTCTTTTGTAACCTTGGCCAGATCTGTGCCTTGCAACAATTCTGTCTCTGAGCTCCTTGGGCAGTTCCTTTGAGCTCATTTGGTCTGACATGCACTGTGAGGTGTGAGGTCTTATATAGACAAGTGTGTGCCTTTCCAAATCAAGTCCTATCAGCTTAATTAAACACAGCTGGACTCCAATGAAGGAGTAGAACCATCTCAAGGAGGATCACAAGGAAATGGACAGCATGTGACTTAAATATGAGTGTCTGAGCAAAGGGTTTGAATACTTATGACCATGAGATATTTCAGTTTTTCTTTTTTAATAAATCTGCAAAAATTTCTACATTTCTGTTTTTTTTTCAGTCAAGATGGGGTGCAGAGAGTACTTTAATGAGAAAAAAAAAATGAACTTTTTAGAATTTACCAAATGGCTGCAATAAATTTAAAGGGGTCTGAATACTTTCCGTATCCACTGTATCTCATGGGATTTTTTTTTGTCTTATTCCCGGCCGGAACAGTAGTATGTCGTGTTATAGGATGAATTCGATAGACATGCGTCTCCTTTCAAGCATAACTGCAATTAAAGAACTGCAATGAAAGAGTCCTGATTTTAGCACTTATGGGCCAAGTCTGAAAACTTCTGATTAAACAAAGCATGGACAGTAGCTGAATTGGGACTCCTGTTCCGAAACAGCAGAAATACTAGGCCAATGTGAGCAGAGTTGGTCCTTTGGCTAAGCCCAGTTGCAAAGAATTAGTCAAAGGAAGCTTGATCTGACTCCACAGACATAAGGACTCTCTAACTGGAGTCGAGGCCTGTGACACGAGGTACAAGGTACAAGGCAAAGTCAGAAGCACAAAGCCAGAGGCATGAGGTATGTAGCTCAAACCCAGGGGCACAAGGCACAAAGCCAGATGCACAAGGCACAAAACCGCAAGCCACCCTGAGGTACAGAGGTACTATGAAACACAGGGGCACTATGAAGCTCAGAGGACCTATGAGGCACTATGAAGCATAGAGGTACTATGAGGCACCATGAGGCACAGACTAGGCCCGCGCTCGAGACAAGACTTAGAGTAACATTTAAGAGAGCAATCCATCTGAATTCAAGATAAACCTCCACATCAGAATAATGCCAGTTTGAGGCTAAATAACCTTTCTGAGAACTGACTTTAATAAGTGACTGACATGTGACTTTGATAAGTGAATTTAACATCTGACTTTGGCATCTAACTTTACAACTGATAATAATAATAATAATAATCACTGTTTGCTGCTGGGACTTGGACCCAAAACTCTATGTCTAGAAGCCAGTGCAATTGCCATTGAGCTATACACTCAGTTGAAGTAACCTAGGCATCCTATTTGGTTATGTGATTTTCAGTGCGAAACTCATTGGGACTTTCACATAGACCTACTCCAAGCCGAATTCAAATGATGTGTGACTTTGAAGAAAGTCAGATATCAGAGTCACATATCAAACATCAAAATCAGAATCACAATGACTTTTAGACACCCTAAGTATTTTCATGGTTAATCCTCAAAGCAAAGAAAAACTACCAACCACTGTCACTTGACCCTATGGCTGACTGGTAAAACTTCAGCTTTTTAGTGTGGAGCTTCTGGGTTCAAATCCCATGAGCAGAAGAACATTTTTGTGACTTTGACATCTAACATCTGACTTTGACATGTGACTTTTACAAATGATAATAAAAAAAGTCACTGTTTGCTGCTGGGACTTGAACCCAAAACTCTCTGACTAGAAGCCAGTGCACTTACCAATGAGCTATTCACTCAGTTGAAGAAACCTAGGTGTTCTATTTGGTTATGTGATTTTCAGTGCTAACCTGTCTGAAACTCATTGAGACTTTCAGACAGACCTCCTGAAAAGCCAAATTCATATGATGTGTGACTTTGATATGTGACTCTAATACTTGACTTTCTTCAAACATCAGAATCAGAATCACAAGGACTTTTAGACACCCTAAGGATTTTCCTGGTTAATCCTATAAGCCAAGAAAATCTACCACCCTATGGCTGACTGGTAAAGCTTCAGCTTTATAGTATGGAGTTTCTGGGTTCAAATCCCAGGAGCACAGGAATGTTGTTTTGTCTTTTAATGTGACTTTGACAAGTGACTTTTACAAGTGACTTTGACATTTGACAACTAACATCTAACATTTAACTTTGGCATCTAACTTTGACATGTGACTTTTACAACTGATAATAATAAAGAAAAGTCACTGTTCGCTGCTGGGACTTGAACCCAAAACTCTATGTCTAGAAGCCAGTGCACTTACCATTGAGCTATATACTAAGTTGAAGAAACATAGGCATTCTATTTGGTTATGTGATTCTCAGTGCAAACCTATCTGAAACTCATTAGGACTTTCACACAGACCTCCTCCAAGCCAAATTCAAATGATGTGTGACTTTGATATGTGACTCTGATATCTGACTTTCTTCAAACATCAAAATCAGAATCACAATGACTTTTAGACACCCTAAGTATTTTCCTGGTTAATACTCTAAGCCAAGAAAAACTACCAGCCCCTATCACTTGACCCTACAGCTGAATGTTAAACCTTTGACTTTATAGTGTAGAGCTTCTGGGTTCAAATCCCAGGAGAAGAATAACATTTTTTTTCTATTAATTACGCTATTTAGCACACAAACTAGTCATGTTTTACTTTTAACACCTTTAAAGCCCACGACGTACTAATACGCGTCGGTGCCCTGGAACTTAAGAGCCTGACCCGTATTAGTATGTCATCGCGATCGTGCGCGCACACAGGCTGTGTGGGCGCGATCGCCGCCGGGTGTCACCTGATTGTCACAGCTGACACCGGGTACTATGTGCAGGGAGCGGTCCCGCACAGCTCCCGTCCCATTAACCCCCGCTGCAATGCTGCGATCGAAGTCGATCGCAGCATTGCGGTGGCTAAGGGGAGGTGATCGCGATACTCACCTCCTCTTCTGGCCTCCAGCGCTGTCTGCCGCAGCTTCCCGGGTGTTGCCATGATGACCCGATGTCGTCATGACAACATCCGGGTCACCAGACAGCAGGAAGATATTTTGGTCATGTGCAGTGCATGACTAAACAATCTTCTCACTGTGCAGCGCTGACTGCCTGCATGACACAGGGATGGTGCTCCATCCCTATGCTATGCAGGCGATAAGAATAAAAAAAGTGAAAGTCCCAGAGTGGGACAAAGTAAAAAAGTAAAAAAACTCTCAGTAAGTGAAAAAAAAATTGTAAAAATATAAAAAAAAAAAAAATAATAATAATCCACCAAAAATAAAAATATAATGTACCCATCAATAAATACTATTATGAAAAGAAAAAACCCAAACAATAAAAGTACACTTATTTGGTATTGCCACGTCCGTAACGACCTGACCTATAAAACTGTCCAACTAGTTAACCCCTTCAGTGAACACGGTAAAAAAAATAAATAAAAAACGAAGCAAAAAACAATGATTTATCATCATACCGCCAAACAAAAAATGGAATAACACGCGATCAAAAAGACAAATATAAATAAAAATGGTACCGCTGGATGACTATCAGAATGTTAGATATTAAAAGTAAAACATCACTGTAGTTTGTGTGCTAAAGAGCATAATTAAAAAAAATATATTCTTCTGCTCCTGGGATTTGAACCCAAAAGCTCCATGCTAGGAGTCTAAAGCTTTACCATTCAGCCATAGGATTAAGTGATAGTGGCTAATAGTTTTTCTTGGCTTATGAGATCAACCATAATAACACACAAGGTGTCTAAAAGAAAATTATTGTGATTCTGATGTTTGAAAAAAAGTCAGATATCAGAGTCACACATCATTTGAATTTGACTTGGAGGAGGTCTGTGTGAAAGTCCCAATGAGTTTCTATCAGGTTTGTACTGAAAATCACATAACCAAATAGAACGCCTAGGTTTCTTCAACTCAGTGTACAGTGTAACATACCTGGCGGCGTCCTTGCATAGTGGTCCATCTCCCACTGTGCAAGAGCGCGCACTTGATCTCCAGTCCAGTCTGCTAGCCCGGCTTCCCTCCATGCTGTCTGCTTGCCTGTTTCTGCTGCTTAAGGGCGGCGCCCGATCATTTCCTGTTTCTTGTACCTGCTGCAGACACACCCCTTGTGCGTCCTCAGCCTATTGCTGTCTGTCACCTGGTATTTAACCCAGCTCCTCCCAAGAAACCCTGCCTGAGCATTGTGTTCTGTCAGTTGGCTTCTGGTCACTGATATGCCAGGTCCCGTTTATGTTTCCTGCCTTCGGTATCAGTTCCCGTGTCTGAACTGTGTCCTGTCTGTATTATCTTCTAGCCTGTTGTCTTCTGCCTATCCTGGAGGCTGTATTTCCAGGCCTGTGTGTACACGCTCCTAGCTCGTTGTCTCTGTACTCCCGTTTGTGAGTTTAGAGTCCACTCGCTACTTCATTGCAAGTATCCTGTGTGTACCTGGTTCTGCCTTTCCCTTCCAGTCTGTTCCGTGTGAACAGAGCCCTGTCCCCTCTGCTCTGCCTTGCTTACCGCTCCGGCGGTTCTTGCCCGCTCAGCCCTGTCCACCGCGTCTGCGGTTTCGCTTTGCTCAGCCCTGTCCACCGCGTCTGCGGTTTCGCTTTGCTCAGCCCTGTCCACCGCGTCTGCGGTTTCGCTTTGCTCAGCCCTGTCCACCGCGTCTGCGGTTCTGCTGTGCTCAGCCTTGTCTACCGCGTCTGCGGTTCTGCTCTGCTCAGCCTTGTCTACCGCACCTGCGGTTTCGCTTTACTCTGTTTGTTTACCGCATCTGCGGCTCTGAATTTGTCTCCCAGTCTGTACTGGACCCTACCCAGCCTGCGCTCTAGTCTGCCTGTTCCTGTATTCCCCGGTGTGGGTCAACAGCCGTGTCCGGAGTCTGACCTGGAGTAGACCCTGGTCCCTCTGCTCGGTTCCTCCCTGGTGCACTGGCCTCGTATGCCGTCGTGCGACCTTGGTCGGATCGGGCAGATACTTAGTTACGCCCCTCCAGGCACTCTCCGGTTCATGGCACAGTGGAATCACTACATACACACGCACACGCCACTCAGCCCGGGCGTGTGCATTACATACAGCACTATGGTAAATGCACTAGCTTCTAGATATAGAGCCCAGGAGCGAACAGTGAATTTTTTATTATTATTAGCAGCTGTAAAAGTCAAATATCAAAGTCAGATGTCAAAAGCCACATATCAAAGTCAATTCTCAGACAGGGTATTTAGCCTCAAACTGGCATTATTGTGATGTTTGACTTTGATATCTGATCATGTCCTAAAATGGACACTCTACATGTGCCCTCCTACGGACAGAGTAGTTAAGTTGTTTGGTGGACAACAGTGAAAACATCTGTTTTTTCAACCACAAAATGAGAATAAGATACGCGGCATAAGTGAAACTCTGAAGCCGAATCATGAGACCCTGTGCAGCCATGATATGCGAGTAACTGAAGTCAAATCATGAGACGTAGGCCCAGACATGTGGCGTAACTTTAGCCTAGAGGTCCAAGAACTAGCTTCCATATTTGAAGCCAAACTTCAGCACGATGTCCTAGGCCCAGCTTCAGCATAGAGGCATAAGGTCAGTATCAGCCCAGAGGCCAAGCCCTTTGAAGCAACATTTACATCGTGCACTTACCTGTGCTGCCTCCACTCCATTGGAAGAACAGTGGGAGCTGGTAATGCTGATAGCCCACCATGGAGGGAAGCGGCGTCACATCTAGGAATGCTGCATTATTGTGGATGGTGCACAGGCTGGGGGTTGGCTGAGGGACCTCTACCCTGAGAGGTTTCTTCCCCGGACTTCTTGACAGAGGGAAGGGATGGGAAGGCTGAGCTCCCCCCTTCAAACTCTGATACAGTGACTGATGACTGAGGGACCTCTACCCAGAGAGGTGCGGCCCTGTACTGCTTGACAGGGGGAAGGGAAGGTCCCGGACCTCCCTAAGTCCATACTCTGAAGGCAGAGAGATTTTAATTGGCTTGGAGCAAGTGGAAGTGGAATTCCGACATTTTCTCCGCTCTCGCATATAGAATAGCAGTGTAAGAGAATGCAGATGTAATGGAGCTTCACCGAAGTCTCCCAGCCAAGAGATCTATATGCTGTAAGTGCACTGACAGCTGCTGTGGACAGAGCACCACTTACTCTGTAACAATGAGGATGAGGTTAGCATCTCCTTCAGTCTCACATTGGTCTCCTGCCCTTTCTTGTTGTAACACCAAATGTCGCTATAGTCTACTGAGTTGCACAATAATATTGTGACTTATTAAGGTGCTGCAATGGCTGGGATCTGTGCCAGTACTGATCACAACCATATAATCCCTCCCTTTTCTATTGAGGGAACAGATGAGAATGTGTTTGGCACAGTGAGGCCTCGTTCACACAGGCGTATTCCACGGCTGAGTGCTGTCCGATGTTTTATTGGATAGTTCTTGGCCCAATGTTTATAACTATGAGCAGTGCAGATCTGCGTTGTTCTCTATAGACCAAATCATTCTGATATTTGCAGCATGCTGCGAGTGGCTCTGAAATTCAGATCACCGGTACAAGTCTGAAACATCGGAGTGCGCTCAGACGTCATTCAAGTACAGTCTGATGTAAGCGGACACAGACAATAGATGACATGGAGAAATTCAGCTCTCCGTCTTCTCCGCACCTGAGATACGATTCTTATGTGAGAGAATCAGATCACAGTAAACTGACACTGATCAAACTCTGATCGGAGTGTGATCAATGTCATTACCATAATCGATCTGATTATCTGTCAAACATCGATCCTATGAACGAGCCCTTATCACCACATAAAGAAAAAACTAAAGGGGTTGTCCCCCTACTAAAAACGGCCAGTCCTTCAGCCAATTTTGCACCAGGAGCTTATTTGACCAAGAAGATATGATCTACAGTATATAGGGACTGATTGTCCAGCACTTATAGAAATCATATGTTCTTGGACAAATAAGTTCCTAGTTCAAAACTGGCTGGAGAACAGTCTGTTTTTAGTAGGGAGAAAATGTAATCATCATCAGCCCCAAAAGTCAGCCACCAGCTAGTTCTGGTCCAGAGGAGGGAAACGTGAATATTTAAAGGAGTTATGCACTACTTTATCCTTAGGATAGGTCATCAATGTCTCATCGGTGTTGGTGAGACACCTGGCGCCCCCCGCAGATCAGTTGCTCTCTTTTCCCGGCAGGAACCGCTCAGTTACAGAACTGCCCAGCTCCACCTACTGTATAGTAGCCACAACCGGGTACTGAACATCCGCCACTTATTGATTTGAATAGGTGACGAATGTTCAGTACCCGGCTGTGGCCACTATACAGGAGGCGGAGCTGTGCTGTGACATAACTGCGCTGTGAGAAAAGCAAGTCTGCGAGGGGCGCCAGGTGTCACAGCCACACAGATCAGACATTGATGCCCTATCCTAAGGATAAGTCATCAATGTTAACAGTCGGCAACCTCTTTAGATTTCCTAAATGTGTCTCTGGGCTATGATAGAACACAAACTCACCTAGTGACCCAGACTGCTGCAGATTAGGACAGGAACAACAACACACTGCGGCTGACAGCTGGTCTGGAGCGGAAAAAATGGCGGCCGGGGGCGTACAAAGAAATCATGAGGCCCCATAGCAAAAGTCCTAATGGCCCTGCACATAGTATGAAGGCCCCGCATACAGTCCTGCACATAGTATGATGGCCCCACATACAGTCCTGCACATAGTATGATGGCCCCACATACAGTCCTGCACATAGTATGACGGCCCAGCATAGAGTGCTGCACATAGTATGACGGCTCCACATACAGTCCTGCACATAGTATGATGGCCCCGCATACAGTCCTGCACATAGTATGATGGCCCCGCATACAGTCCTACACATAGTATGATGGCCCCGCATACAGTCCTGCACATAGTATGATGGCCCCGCATACAGTCCTGCACATAGTATGATGGCCCCGCATACAGTCCTGCACATAGTATGATGGCCCCGCATACAGTCCTGCACATAGTATGATGGCCCCGCATACAGTCCTGCACATAGTATGATGGCCCCGCATACAGTCCTGCACATAGTATGATGGCCCCGCATACAGTCCTGCACATAGTATGATGGCTCCACATACAGTCCTGCACATGGTATGATGGATCCGCATACAGTCCTGCACATAGTATGATGGCCCCGCATACAGTCCTGCACATAGTATGATGGCCCCACATACAGTCCTGCACATAGTCTGATGGTCTCACATACAGTCCTGCACATAGTCTGAAGGTCTCACATACAGTCCTGCGCACAGTATGATGGCCTCACATACAGTCCTGCACATAGTATGAAGGCCCCACATACAGTCATGCACATAGTATGATGGTCTCATATACAGTCCTGCACACAGTATGATGGCCCCGCATACAGTCCTGCACACAGTATGATGGCCCCGCATACAGTCCTGCACACAGTATGATGGCCCCGCATACAGTCCTGCATATAGTATGCTGGTCCCGCATACAGTCCTGCACATAGTATGATGGCCCCGCATACAGTCCTGCACATAGTATGATGGCTCCGCATACAGTCCTGCACATGGTATGATGGCTCCGCATACAGTCCTGCACATAGTATGATGGTCCCGCATACAGTCCTGCACATAGTATGATGGCCCCGCATACAGTCCTGCACATAGTATGATGGCCCCATACACAATCCTGCACATAGTATGATGGCCCCACATACAGTACTGCATATAGCATGATGGCCCCACATACAGTCCTGCACATAGTACGATGGTCTCACATACAGTCCTGCACACAGTATGATGGCCCCGCATACAGTCCTGCACATAGTATGATGGTCTCACATACAGTCCTGCACATAGTATGCTGGTCTCACATACAGTCCTGCACATAGTATCATGGCTCTGCATACAGTCCTGCACATAGTATAATGGCCCCACATACAGTCCTACACACAGTATGATGGCCCCGCATACAGTCCTGCACACAGTATGATGGCCCCGCATACAGTCCTGCACACAGTACGATGGCCCCACATACGGTCCTGCACACAGTATGATGGCCCCGCATACAGTCGTGCACATAGTATGATGGCCCCACATACGGTTCTGCACATAGTATGATGGTCTCACATACAGTCCTGCACATAGTATGATGGCCCCACATACAGTCCTGCACATAGTATAATGGCCCCACATACAGTCCTGCACACAGTATGATGGCCCCGCATACAGTCCTGCACACAGTATGATGGCCCCACATACAGTCCTGCACACAGTATGATGGCCCCACATACAGTCCTGCACATAGTACGATGGTCTCACATACAGTCCTGCACACAGTATGATGGCCCCGCATACAGTCCTGCACATAGTATGATGACCCCACATACAGTCCTGCACATAGTATGATGGCCCGACATACAGTCCTGCACACAGTGTGATGGCCCCGCATACAGTCCTGCATATAATATGATGGTCCCTCATAGAGTCCTGCACACAGTATGATGGCTCCACATACAGTCTTGCACATAGTGTAATGGTCTCACATACAGTCCTGCACATAGTATGATGGCCTCACATACAGTCCTGCATATAGTATGATGGTCCCGCATACAGTCCTGCACATAGTATGATGGCCCCACATACAGTCCTGCACATAGTATGATGGCCCCACATACAGTCCTGCACATAGTATGATGGTCTCACATACAGTCCTGCACATAGCATGATGGCCCCACATACAGTCCTGCACACAGTATGATGGTCTCACATACAGTCCTGCACACAGTATGATGGCCCCGCATACAGTCCTGCACATAGTATGATGGCCCCACATACAGTCCTGCACACAGTATGATGGCCCCACATACAGTCCTTCACATAGTATGATGGCCCCACATACAGTCATGTGTAATGCACACGCCCGGGCTGAGCGGCGTGTGCGTGTGATTCCACTGGACCGTGCCGGAGAGTGAATGCCTGGAGGGGCGTAACTAGGTATTCACCCGATCTGACCAGGGTCGCACGACGGCATACGACGCCAGTGCACCAAGGAGGAACCGAGCAGAGGGACCAGGTGCTACTCCAGGACAGACCCCGGACACGGCTGTTGACCCACACAGGGGAATACAGTAACAGACAGGTTAGGCTGGCACACAGACTGGTGAGTATAGGCAGGCACGACTGGTATGCAGGCAGGCGGGTACAGGCAAGCACGGCTAGAGTGCAGACAGGGAGGCACTAGCAGGTAGGAACACAGGCGGGATAGGACCCAGTACACACTGGGACTCAGGAACAGAACCACAGATGTGGCAGACAAACACAGCAGAGTAAGGCCGCCCAGACTGGTGAGCGAGAGCAGGGCAAGACGAGGCAGCCTGGAGTGGTGAGCAAGAGTAGAGCAGGATGAGGTCGCCTGGAGCAGTGAGCAAGAGTAGTCAGCAGAGCGAGACTGCCGGAGCAGTGAGCAAAGGGTCAGAGCGGAGCGAGACTGCCGGAGCAGTGAACAAAGGGTCAGAGCGGAGCGAGACTGCCGGAGCAGTGAGCAAAGGGTCAGAGCGGAGCGAGACTGCCAGAGCAGTGAGCAAAGGGTCAGAGCGGAGCGAGACTGCCAGAGCAGTGAGCAAAGGGTCAGAGCGGAGCGAGACTGCCAGAGCAGTGAGCAAAGGGTCAGAGCGGAGCGAAACTGCCGGAGCAGTGAGCAAAGGGTCAGAGCGGAGCGAAACTGCCGGAGCAGTGAGAAAAGGGTCAGAGCGGAGCGAGACTGCCGGAGCAGTGAGAAAAGGGTCAGAGCGGAGCGAGACTGCCGGAGCAGTGAGAAAAGGGTCAGAGCGGAGCGAGACTGCCGGAGCAGTGAGAAAAGGGTCAGAGCGGAGCGAGACTGCCGGAGCAGTGAGAAAAGGGTCAGAGCGGAGCGAGACTGCCGGAGCAGTGAGCAAAGGGTCAGAGCGGAGCGAGACTGCCGGAGCAGTGAGCAAAGGGTCAGAGCGGAGCGAAACTGCCGGAGCAGTGAGCAAAGGGTCAGAGCGGAGCGAGACTGCCGGAGCAGTGAGCAAAGGGTCAGAGCGGAGCGAGACTGCCGGAGCAGTGAGCAAAGGGTCAGAGCGGAGCGAGACTGCCGGAGCAGTGAGCAAAGGGTCAGAGCGGAGCGAGACTGCCGGAGCAGTGAGCAAAGGGTCAGAGCGGAGCGAAACTGCCGGAGCAGTGAGAAAAGGGTCAGAGCGGAGCGAGACTGCCGGAGCAGTGAGAAAAGGGTCAGAGCGGAGCGAGACTGCCAGAGCAGTGAGAAAAGGGTCAGAGCGGAGCGAGACTGCCGGAGCAGTGTGCAAAGGGTCAGAGCGGAGCGAGACTGCCGGAGCAGTGAGCAAAGGGTCACAGCGGAGCGAGACTGCCGGAGCAGTGAGCAAAGGGTCAGAGCGGAGCGAGACTGCCGGAGCAGTGAGCAAAGGGTCAGAGCGGAGCGAGACTGCCGGAGCAGTGAGCAAAGGGTCAGAATGGAGCGAGACTGCCGGAGCAGTGAGCAAAGGGTCAGAGCGGAGCAAGACTGCCGGAGCAGTGAGCAAAGGGTCAGAGCAGGCCTGAACCGCCGGAGCGGTGAGCAAAGGCAGAGCAGGCCTGAACCGCCGGAGCGGTGAGCAAAGGCAGAGCAGGCTAGAACCGCCGGAGCGGTGAGCAAAGGCAGAGCAGGCTAGAACCGCCGGAGCGGTGAGCAAGGCAGAGTAGGCTAGAACCGCCGGAGCGGTGAGCAAGGCAGAGCAGGCTAGAACCGCCGGAGCGGTGAGCAAGGCAGAGCAGGGGGGACAGGGCTCTATACACACGGAACAGGCAGGAAGGGAAAGGCAGAACCAGATACCCACAGGGTACTTACAGTGAAGTAGCAAGTGGACCACAAACTCACAAACGGAAGTACAGTGACAACGAGCAGGAGTTAGGTACGAGTTCAGACTCTGCAGAAAAAGGAAAGGTACGGACATAGAGAAACACAGGAAACAGGCTAGAAGAGTATACAGACAAGAACAGACACAGTAGCAAGATACAGGAGCGGGTCTAGGTATGCAGCCCCTAGAAGGCGGGCGGAACAGGCTAGGAGCGTGTTCAGACAGGACAGACAAGATACAGTAGCGGGTCTAGGTATGCGGCCCCTAGAAGGCGGAACGAACAGGCAAGGAGCGTGTTCAGACAGGCCTGGAAATACAGCCTCCAGGAAGGGCAGGCAAGCAAACACAGAAGGGGACCTGGCACATTCAGAGTGAAAGAGCACACTGAATGAAACACAATGCTCAGGCATGGGTTAATTGGAGCAGCTGGTTTAAATACCAGGTGACAGACAGCAATAGGCTGAGGACGCACAAGGGGTGTGCCTGCAGCAGGTACAAAAAGCAGGAAGTGATCGGGTGCCGCCCTTCAGCAGCAGAAACAGAAGCAAACAGACAGCATGGAGGGAAGCCAGAGAGACATTCTGGATTGGAGATCAAGTGCGCGCTCTTGCACAGTGGGAGATGGACCACTATGCAAGGACGCCGCCAGGTATGTTACATCATGCACATAGTACGATGGTCTCACATACAGTCCTGCACACAGTATGATGGCCCCGCATACAGTTGTGCACATAGTATGATGGTCTCACATACAGTCCTGCACATAGTAAGATGGCCCCACATACAGTCCTGCATATAGTATGATGGTCTCACATACAGTCCTGCACATAGTATGATGGCCCCACATACAGTCCTGCATATAGTATGATGGTCTCACATACAGTCCTGCACATAGTATGATGGCCCCACATACAGTCCTGCACATAGTATGATGGTCTCACATACAGTCCTGCACACAGTATGATGGCCCCGCATACAGTCCTGCACATAGTATGATGGCCCCACATACAGTCCTGCACATAGTACGATGGTCTCACATACAGTCCTGCACACAGTATGATGGCCCCGCATACAGTCATGCACATAGTATGATGGCCCCACATACAGTCCTGCACACAGTATGATGGCCCAGCATACAGTCCTGCATATAATATGATGGTCTCGCATACAGTCCTGCATATAGTATGATGGCCCCGCATACAGTCCTGCATATAATATGATGGTCTCGCATACAGTCCTGCATATAGTATGATGGCCCCGCATACAGTCCTGCACATAGTATGATGGCCCCACATACAGTCCTGCACATAGCATGATGGCTCCGCATACAGTCCTGCGCATAGTATGATGGTCTCACATACAGTCCTGCACATAGTATAATGGCCCCATATACAGTCCTGAATATAGTATGATGGCCCCGCATACAGTCCTGCACATAGTATGATGGCCCCACATACAGTCCTGCACATAGTATGATGGCTCCGCATACAGTCCTGCGCATAGTATGATGGTCTCACATACAGTCCTGCACATAGTATGATGGCCCCACATACAGTCCTGCATATAGTATGATGGTCCCGCATACAGTCCTGCACATAGTATGATGGCCCTACATACAGTCCTGCACATAGTATGATGGTCTCACATACAGTCCTGCACATAGTATGATGGCCCCACATACAGTCCTGCACATAGTATGATGGTCTCACATACAGTCCTGCACACAGTATGATGGCCCCGCATACAGTCCTACACATAGTACGATGGTCTCACATACAGTCCTGCACACAGTATGATGGCCGCGCATACAGTCGTGCACATAGTATGATGGCCCCACATACAGTTCTGCACATAGTATGATGGTCTCACATACAGTCCTGCACATAGTATGATGGCCCCACATACAGTCCTGCACATAGTATAATGGCCCCGCATACAGTCCTGCACACAGTATGATGGTCTCACATACAGTCCTGCACACAGTATGATGGCCCCGCATACAGTCCTGCACACAATATGATGGCCTCACATACAGTCCTGCACACAGTATAATGGCCCTGCATACAGTCCTGCACATAGTATGATGGCCCCACATACAGTCCTGCACATAGTATGATGGTCTCACATACAGTCCTGCACACAGTATGATGGCCCCGCACACAGTCCTGCACATAGTAAGATGGCCCCACATACAGTCCTGCACATAGTATGATGGCCCCACATACAGTCCTGCACACAGTATGATGGCCCCGCATACAGTCCTGCACATAGTATGATGGCCTCACATACAGTCCTGCACATAGTATGATGGCCTCACATACAGTCCTGCACATAGTATGATGGCCCCGCATACAGTCCTGCATATAGTATGAAGTTCCCGCATACAGTCCTGCACATAGTATGAAGGCCCCACATACAGTCCTGCACATAGTATGATGGCCCCACATACAGTCCTGCACATAGTATGATGGCCCCACATACAGTCCTGCACACAATATGATGGTCTCACATACAGTCCTGAAGAAAGTATGATGGCCCCACATACAGTCCTGCACATAGTATGATGGCCCCACATACAGTCCTGCACATAGTATAATGGCCCTACATACAGTCCTGCACATTGTATGATGGCCCTACATACAGTCCTGTACATTATATGATGGTCTCACATACAGTGCTACACATAGTATGATGGCCCCGCATACAGTCCTGCACATAGTATGATGGCTCCGCATACAGTCCTGCACATAGTATGATGGCTCCACATACAGTCCTGCACATAGTATGATGGCCCCACATACAGTGCTGCACATAGTATGATGGCCCCACATACAGTCCTGCACATAGTATGATGGCCCCGCATACAGTCCTGCACATAGTATGATGGCCCCGCATATAGTCCTGCACATAGTATGACGGCCCCACATACAGTCCTGCACATAGTATGATGGCCCCGCATATAGTCCTGCACATAGTATGATGGCTCCACATACAGTCCTGCACATAGTATGATGGCCCCACATACAGTCCTGCAGATAGTATGATGGCCCCACATACAGTCCTGCAGATAAGATGGCCCCACATACAATGGTCCCCACATATAATGGCCCATATAGCATGATGACTCCCACATATAATGGTACCTATAGTATAATGGCCCCCACATATGATGATAGCCCCCACACACATGATGCCCCCCTCCCCACACACACATGATGGCCCCCCACACACACGATAGCCCCCACACACACACACACATGATGGCCCCCACATACACACGATAGCGCCCACACACACGATAGCGCCCACACACACACAATGGCCCCCACACACACATATGATGGCCCCCACACACACTTGATGGACCCCACACACACTTGATGGACCCCACACACACACATGATGGCCCCCACACACACATGATGGCCCCCACGCACATGATGGCTTCCACATAGTACTGTTTGATTATTAAAAAAAAAAAAAAAAAAGATACTCACCTACCTTGTTCCCTGCTGCTCCGGCTGGGCTGCGGGCGGCTGCTGTGTTGCTGGGGGCCGCAGATGACACATAGCAGTCTCAGCGCGTTCCCACGGTCCAGCCACACAAGCGTCTCAGCGTTCAAATTATGAATGCTTCCCCCGGTGATGACGAGCCACCAGGGCAGGCACTCGGAAAATTAAAGGGGCCGGCAGCCTTAATAACGGGCTGGCGGCCCCGCAAGCACCACGGCCCACTGGGAAAGTGCTCGATTGGTCAGATTAGCAATCCAGGCCTGCCCTATGTTATTTACATGTACTGTTACTATTAACTTATTGGGTATACGTGACCCAGCTTTCCCATGCTGATCTCTCCCTTCCTCTGCTTCTATATACACCTGGTACGTGACCCACCTTTCCCATGCTGATCTCTCCCTTCCTCTGCTTCTATATACACCTGGTACGTTTTTTAACTAACTACTACCCCTCACTCTTTTCTATGACCTTGTTTACTTGGCCCTTGAATATCCTGCATCTGGCTTAGCTTTAATCAGCTGATCAAGATGAGCACAGACCACTCCCCTATGGTTCACAGCTGAATGCATTCTGTAGCCCATATATTATGAGCAAGGAGTCTGCTAAAGACGTTAGTCTGCAGTGCATTGCCTTAAGTGTCCCATTGCTTAAGTGTGAGAAATAGGAATTATACCTGAATTTAACCTGAAGGGAACTGAATGTAACTGGATACTTGGACACTGTAAAAAATGTTAGTCTTTGTTTTCACTCTCTTCTATAATCTTTCACTTTTTACAACCACCCCTAATCCCTATACCCAGCAATGGACTCTTCATCTCTCCCTCTATCCTCCCCATTCATCTCACCTCCTCATCAGATGTTTCTCAACATTCAATCCTGTGCCTCTAAGCACAGACAGCCACCTCATGCTCTCACCTGCTCCCACCTACTAACACTTTCTCTGTTCCTCCTCACTGCTGGCGACATCTCCCCAAATTCTGGTGCTCCTCACCACATCCCCACAGTCACTTCCACCTCCTATCCACGATCTATCACAAACTGTCACAACCCTTCTAACCTCATACACATCCGCCCAGCCCCCGCTTCCCCAGCCCCACTAACAGGAGCTCTATCGAACGCTCACTCCGTCTGCAACAAACTTTCCTACATCCATGATCTTTTCATCACTAACAAACTTTCCTTCCTCGGCATCACCGAAATCTGGCTCACCCTCTCTGACACTGCCTCTCCAGCAGCACTTTCATATGGTGGATTCCACCTTTCCCACACCCCCCGCCCCGATGGCAAGCATGGTGGAGGAGTAGGTTTTCTCCTGTCAGACAACTGCTCCTTCACCCAAATCCCACTGCCACCCTCCGTTACTCTCCCCTCTTTTGAGGTGCACTGTGTATGCATCTACTCCCCCCACAAACCTCAAACTGGCCGTCATCTACCGTCCCCCAGAACCAGCTATCACCTTCTTAGATCATTTCACCATCTGGCTACTTCATTTCCTTTCCGCTGACATCCCCACCATCATCATGGGTGACTTCAACATCCCCATTGACACTTCCCTCTCAGCAGCCTCTAAGCTTCTATCCCTCACTTCCTCCTTCGGCCTTGCTCAATGGTCTTCCGCAGCCACTCGCAAAGATGGCCACACTCTGGACCTCATCTTCACCCACCTCTGTTTGCCATCTAACCTCTCTAACTCACCTCTCCCTCTCTCTGACCACAACCTACTTACATTCCCTACCCTCTCCTCTCCAGGGCAACAATCCCCACTACACAAACTTGCATACCCTCGCAGAAATCTTAAAGACCTTGACCTACACTCACTCACTCTCTGAATCCCTCCTCCCTCTTACACACATCAGTTCCTTACACAATGCAGATGCTGCTGCTTTATATAACACTAAAACAGCTGCAGCCCTCAATTCGGTCGCCCCCCCTCACATATACCAAAGCTCGCACAATCAACAGGCAACCCTGTCATACCAGCCTAACCAAAGAGCTGCGACGCGCTTTCAGGGTTGCTGAGCATAGATGGAAAAGGTCCCACTCCAATGAGCACTTCATCGCATTCAAACAGTCCCTCACTACTTTAAAGTCCACACTCACTGCAGCAAAGCAAACATACTTCTCATCTCTCACATCCTCCCTGTCACACAACCCTAAACAGCTATTCAAGACTTTCAATTCTTTCCTCCATCCCCCCAGTGCCTCCTCTCTCTCCTCTCACTTCAGCCGAATACTTTGCCTCATTCTTCAAGCAGTAGATAGACACCATCAGACAAAGCTTTTGCCTAAAGTCCCACCAGCCCCTCCTCACACTTACTCAATCCTCCTCCTTCAAAACCAACTTCTCCACCATTATGGAAGATCAACTTTCCTCTTCACTCTCTAAATCACCACCACCACCTGTGAACTTGACCCAATCCCATCCCACCTCATCCCCAACCTTACCACTATTTTTATCCCAACCCTAACCCACCTTTTTAACCTGTCCCTAACAACTGATGTCTTCCCGTCATGCTTCAAACATGCCTCGATCACACCCATCCTCAAAAAGCCATCCCTTGACCCATCCTCTCTGACCAGCTATCGCCCCATATCACTCCTCCCCTACGCCTCAAAACTTTTGAAACAACACTTTGAACTGTCCTCCCACCTCTCCTCCTGCTCTCTCTTTGACTGCCTCCAATCTGGCTTCTGACCGCACCATTCTACTGAAACTGCCCTGACTAAAGTCACCAATGACCTACTAACTCCTCCTCCTTGACCTGTCATCTGCCTTCGACACAGTGGACCATTCCCTCTTACTACAGATTCTCTCATCTTTTGGCATCAAAGACTTGGCCCTATATTGGATCTCCTCATGTTTAACAGACAGGACATTCAGTGTCTTTCAGTACCACCTCTATGCTGATGACACACAGATCTACCTCTATGGACCCAATATCTCCTCCCTACTAACTAACTAAAATCCCACAATGTCTGTCCGCTAACTCATCCTTCTTCTCTGCTAGATTTCTAAAACTTAACATGGATAAAACAGAATTCATTGTCTTTCCACCATCTCATTCATCCCCCCTACCTGACTTATCTATCAACGTCAATGGCTGTTCACTCTCCCCAGTCCTTCAAGATCGCTGCCTTGGAGTAACCCTGGACTCTGATCTCTCCTTCAAACCACATATCCAAGCCCTTTCCACTCCCTGCCGACTACAACTCAAAAATATCTCCTGGATCCACACATTCCTCAAAAACGAATCTGCAAAAACAATAGTGCACACCCTCATCATCTCCAGCCTCGACTAGTGCAACCTCCTGCTCTGTGGCCTCCCCACTAACACTCTCGCACCCCTCCAATCTATCCTAAACTCTGCTGCCTGACTAATCCACCTGTCCCCATGTTATTCCCCGGCCTCTCCTCTCTGTCAATCCCTTCATTGGCTCCCCATTGCCCAGAGACTCCAGTTCAAAACCCTAACCATGGCATACAAAGCCATCCACAGCCTGTCTCCTCCTTATATCTGTGACCTAGTCTCCCGGTACATACCTGCACGCAACCTCCGATCCTGACAAGATCTCCTGCTCTACTCCCCTCTTATGTCCTCTTCCCACAATCGCATACAAGATTTCTCCCATGCGTCCCCCCTACTCTGGAACTCTCTACCCCAACATATCAGAATCTCGCCTACTGTGGAAACCTTCAAAGGGAACCTGAAGACCCACCTCTTCCGACAAGCCTACAAACTACAGTAACCACCGCTCCACCATAGCTGCACGACCAGCTCTACCCTCACCTACTGTATCCTCATCCATTCTTTGTAGACTGTGAGCCCTCGTGGGCAGGGTCCTCTCTGCTCCTGTATCAGTCACTGTCACGTTTTGTTAAATATCATTGTAATTGTTCTTGTATGTATACCCCTTTTTTCACATGTAAAGCGCCATGGAATAAATGGCGCTATAATAATAAATG
Organism: Phyllobates terribilis; assembly: GCF_046119375.1. NCBI lineage: Eukaryota > Metazoa > Chordata > Amphibia > Anura > Dendrobatidae > Phyllobates > Phyllobates terribilis. Next base: position 50,251,159 of record NW_027362765.1, read on the forward strand.
CTTATTTTATTTTCTTGGGTTTTGTCTGTGAAACGGCTACAGTGGGAACGTGCTCTTACACTTTGCACGTACACCAGCTTATAGTCTGGCTCATTTCTTTGGTTTTCAGGTTATTAAACCAAAAATCATAAAAGTGAAGGTTGAAGTCCCGTACACATCGTACACACGCAGCTTCGCTCCGTACACCGCGTACACGCGCAGCTCAGCTCCGTACACCGCGTACACGCGCGGCTCAGCTCCGTACACCGCGTACACGCGCGGCTCCGCTCCGTACACCGCGTACACGCGCGGCTCCGCTCCGTACACCTCGCACACACGCGGCTCCGCTCCGTACACCTCGCACACACGCGGCTCCGCTCCGTACACCGCGTACACGCGCGGCTCCGCTCCGTACACCTCGTACACGCGCGGCTCCGCTCCGTACACCTCGTACACACGCGGCTCCGCTCCGTACACCTCGTACACATGAGGCTCCGATCCGTACACCTCGTACACACGCGGCTCCGCTCCGTACACCTCGTTCACACGCGGCTCCACATTGTACACGCGGCTCCGCTCCGTACACCTCGTACACGCGCGGCTCCGCTCCGTACACCTCGTACACGCACGGCTCCGCTCCGTACACCTCGTACACGCACGGCTCCGCTCCGTACACCTCGTACACACGCGGCTCTGCTACATCCACACTGTAAACCCCTCCTGACCCCACACATAACCTTCACCTCATCCAGCACAATGACAACAAGCACAGCAGAGTCCTGCATCCACTGAGGCCCCTGATCATGTGACCCCTGACTCCTCCCCTCCTGTGACCTCATCACAGGTCCTGTGCGCACAGAACAGCCATATATGTGGGGTTGAGCCTAGAATGTATGGGCTGTAGTCAGGACCTGGAAGGAGACAGACCATACATTCTGGAAGATAGCATAATCTATGGGCTCCTGTCAGGTATATATTATTGGAGGCAGGAGCATGTATGGGCTCCTGTCAGGTATATATTATTGGAGGCAGGAGAATGTATGGGCTCCTGTCAGGAATATATTATTGGAGGCAGCAGAATGTATGGTCTCCTGTCAGGTATATATTATTGGAGGCAGCAGAGTGTATGAGCTCCTGTCAGGTATATATTATTGGAGGCAGCAGAATGTATGGGCTCCTGTCAGGTATATATTATTGGAGGCAGGAGAATGTATGGGCTCCTGTCAGGTATATATTATTGGAGGCAGCAGAGTGTATGAGCTCCTGTCAGGTATATATTATTGGAGGCAGGAGAATGTATGGGCTCCTGTCAGGTATATATTATTGGAGGCAGCAGAATGTATGGGCTCCTGTCAGGTATATATTATTGGAGGCAGGAGAATGTATGAGCTCCTGTCAGGTATATATTATTGGAGGCCGCAGAATCTATGGGCTCCTGTCAGGTATATATTATTGGAGGCAGGAGAATGTATGGGCTCCTGTCAGGTATATATTATTGGAGGCAGGAGAATGTATGGGCTCCTGTCAGGTATATATTATTGGAGGCAGCAGAGTGTATGAGCTCCTGTCAGGTATATATTATTGGAGGCAGCAGAGTGTATGAGCTCCTGTCAGGTATATATTATTGGAGGCAGGAGAATGTATGGGCTCCTGTCAGGTATATATTATTGGAGGCAGCAGAATGTATGGGCTCCTGTCAGGTATATATTATTGGAGGCAGCAGAATGTATGGGCTCCTGTCAGGTATATATTATTGGAGGCCGCAGAATCTATGGGATCCTGTCAGGTATATATTATTGGAGGCAGGAGAATGTATGGGCTCCTGTCAGGTATATATTATTGGAGGCAGGAGAATGTATGGGCTCCTGTCAGGTATATATTATTGGAGGCAGCAGAATGTATGGGCTCACTGTCAGGTATATATTATTGTAGGCAGGAGAATGTATGGGCTCCTGTCAGGTATATATTATTGGAGGCAGGAGAATCTATGGGTTCCTGTCAGGTATATATTATTGGAGGCAGGAGAATGTATGGGCTCCTGTCAGGTTTATATTATTGGAGACAGCAGAATGTATGGGGTCCTGTCAGGTATATATTGTTGGAGGCAGCAGAATGTATGGGCTCCTGTCAGGTATATATTATTGGAGGCAGCAGAATCTATGGGCTCCTGTCAGGTATATATTATTGGAGGCAGGAGAATCTATGAGTTCCTGTCAGGTATATATTATTGGAGGCAGGAGAATGTATGGGCTTCTGTCAGGTATATATTAGTGGAGGCTGGAGAATCTATGGGCTCCTGTCAGGTATATATTATTGGAGGCAGCAGAATGTATGGGCTCCTGTCAGGTATATATTATTGGAGGCAGCAGAATGTATGGGCTCCTGTCAGGTATATATTATTGGAGGCAGGAGCATGTATGGGCTCCTGTCAGGTATATATTATTGGAGGCAGGAGAATGTATGGGCTCCTGTCTGGTATATATTATTGGAGGCAGGAGAATGTATGGGCTCCTATCATGTATATATTAGTGGAGGCAGGAGAATATATGGGCTCCTGTCAGGTATATATTATTGTAGGCAGGAGAATGTATGGGCTCCTGTCAGGTATATATTATTGGAGGCAGCAGAATGTATGGGCTCCTGTCAGGTATATATTATTGGAGGCAGCAGAATCTATGGGCTCCTGTCAGGTATATATTATTGGAGGCAGCAGAATCTGTGGGCTCCTGTCAGGTATATATTATTGGAGGCAGCAGAATGTATGGGCTCCTGTCAGGTATATATTATTGGAGGCAGGAGAATGTATGGGCTCCTGTCAGGTATATATTATTGGAGGCAGGAGAGTGTATAGGCTCCTGTCAGGTATATATTATTGGAGGCAGAAGAGTGTATAGGCTCCTGTCAGGTATATATTATTGGAGGCAGGAGAATCTATGGGCTCCTGTCAGGTATATATTATTGGAGGCAGGAGAATGTATGGGATCCTGTCAGGTATATATTATTGGAGGCAGGAGAATGTATGGGCTTCTGTCAGGTATATATTATTGGAGGCAGCAGAATGTATGGGCTCCTGTCAGGTATATATTATTGGAGGCAGCAGAATGTATGGGCTCCTGTCAGGTATATATTATTGGAGGCAGCAGAATGTATGGGCTCCTGTCAGGTATATATTATTGGAGGCAGCAGAATGTATGGGCTCCTGTCAGGTATATATTGGAGGCAGGAGAATCTATGGGCTCCTGTCAGGAATATATTATTGGAGGCAGCAGAATGTATGGTCTCCTGTCAAGTATATATTATTGGATGCAGCAGAGTGTATGAGCTCCTGTCAGGTATATATTATTGGAGGCAGCAGAATGTATGGGCTCCTGTCAGGTATATATTATTGGAGGCTGGAGAATGTATGGGCTCCTGTCAGGTATATATTATTGGAGGCAGCAGAGTGTATGAGCTCCTGTCAGGTATATATTATTGGAGGCAGGAGAATGTATGGGCTCCTGTCAGGTATATATTATTGGAGGCAGCAGAATGTATGGGCTCCTGTCAGGTATATATTATTGGAGGCAGGAGAATGTATGGGCTCCTGTCAGGTATATATTATTGGAGGCCGCAGAATCTATGGGCTCCTGTCAGGTATATATTATTGGAGGCAGGAGAATGTATGGGCTCCTGTCAGGCATATATATTATTGGAGGCAGGAGAATGTATGGGCTCCTGTCAGGTATATATTATTGGAGGCAGCAGAATGTATGGGCTCCTGTCAGGTATATATTATTGGAGGCAGGAGAATGTATGGGCTCCTGTCAGGTATATATTATTGGAGGCAGGAAAATGTATGGGCTCCTGTCAGGTATATATTATTGGAGGCAGGAGAATGTATGGGCTCCTGTCAGGAATATATTATTGGAGGCAGGAAAATGTATGGGCTCCTGTCAGGTATATATTATTGGAGGCAGGAGAATGTATGGGCTCCTGTCAGGTATATATTATTGGAGGCAGCAGAATGTATGGGCTCCTGTCAGGTATATATTATTGGAGACAGGAGAATGTATGGGCTCCTGTCAGGTATATATTATTGGAGGCAGGAGAATGTATGGGCTCCTGTCAGGTATATATTATTGGAAGCTGGAGAATCTATGGGCTCCTGTCAGGTATATATTATTGGAGGCCGCAGAATCTATGGGCTCCTGTCAGGTATATATTATTGGAGGCAGGAGAATGTATGGGCTCCTGTCAGGTATATATTATTGGAGGCAGCAGAATGTATGGGCTCCTGTCAGGTATATATTATTGTAGGCAGCAGAATCTATGGGCTCCTGTCAGGTATATATTATTGGAGACAGAAGAATCTATGGGCTCCTGTCAGGTATATATTATTGGAGGCGGCAGAATGTATGGGCTCCTGTCAGGTTTGTATTATTGGAGGCAGCAGAATGTATGGGCTCCTGTCAGGTATATATTATTGGAGGCAGCAGAATGTATGGGCTCCTGTCAGGTATATATTATTGGAGGCAGCAGAATGTATGGGCTCCTGTCAGGTATATATTATTGGAGGCAGCAGAATGTATGGGCTCCTGTCAGGTATATATTATTGGAGGCAGGAGAATGTATGGGCTCCTGTCAGGTTTGTATTATTGGACGCAGCAGAATGTATGGGCTCCTGTCAGGTATATATTATTGGAGGCAGCAGAATGTATGGGCTCCTGTCAGGTATATATTATTGGAGGCAGCAGAATGTATGGGCTCCTGTCAGGTATATATTATTGGAGGCAGGAGAATGTATGGCCTCCTGTCAGGTATATATTATTGGAGGCAGGAGAGTGTATAGGCTCCTGTCAGGTATATATTATTGGAGGCAGAAGAATGTATGGGCTCCTGTCAGGTATATATTATTGGAGGCAGCAGAATGTATGGGCTCCTGTCAGGTATATATTATTGGAGGCAGGAGAATGTATGGGATCCTGTCAGGTATATATTATTGGAGGCAGGAGAATGTATGGGCGTCTGTCAGGTATATATTAGTGGAGGCTGGAGAATCTTTGGGCTCCTGTAAGGTATATATTATTGGAGGCAGCAGAATGTATGGGCTCCTGTCAGGTATATATTATTGGAGGCAGCAGAATGTATGGGCTCCTGTCAGGTATATATTATTGGAGGCAGCAGAATGTATGGGCTCCTGTCAGGTATATATTGGAGGCAGCAGAATGTATGGGCTCCTGTCAGGTTTGTATTATTGGAGGCAGCAGAATGTATGGGCTCCTGTCAGGTATATATTATTGGAGGCAGCAGAATGTATGGGATCCTGTCAGGTATATATTATTGGAGGCAGGAGAATGTATGGGCTCCTGTCAGGAATATATTATTGGAGGCAGCAGAATGTATGGTCTCCTGTCAAGTATATATTATTGGATGCAGCAGAGTGTATGAGCTCCTGTCAGGTATATATTATTGGAGGCAGCAGAATGTATGGGCTCCTGTCAGGTATATATTATTGGAGGCTGGAGAATGTATGGGATCCTGTCAGGTATATATTATTGGAGGCAGCAGAGTGTATGAGCTCCTGTCAGGTATATATTATTGGAGGCAGGAGAATGTATGGGCTCCTGTCAGGTATATATTATTGGAGGCAGCAGAATGTATGGGCTTATATCAGGTATATATTATTGGAGGCAGGAGAATGTATGGGCTCCTGTCAGGTATATATTATTGGAGGCCGCAGAATCTATGGGCTCCTGTCAGGTATATATTATTGGAGGCAGGAGAATGTATGGGCTCCTGTCAGGTATATATTATTGGAGGCAGGAGAATGTATGGGCTCCTGTCAGGTATATATTATTGGAGGCAGCAGAATGTATGGGCTCCTGTCAGGTATATATTATTGGAGGCAGGAGAATGTATGGGCTCCTGTCAGGTATATATTATTGGAGGCAGGAAAATGTATGGGCTCCTGTCAGGTATATATTATTGGAGGCAGGAGAATGTATGGGCTCCTGTCAGGAATATATTATTGGAGGCAGGAAAATGTATGGGCTCCTGTCAGGTATATATTATTGGAGGCAGGAGAATGTATGGGCTCCTGTCAGGTATATATTATTGGAGGCAGCAGCATGTATGGGCTCCTGTCAGGTATATATTATTGTAGACAGGAGAATGTATGGGCTCCTGTCAGGTATATATTATTGGAGGCAGGAGAATTTATGGGCTCCTGTCAGGTATATATTATTGGAAGCTGGAGAATCTATGGGCTCCTGTCAGGTATATAGTATTGGAGGCAGGAGAATCTATGGGCTCCTGTCAGGTATATATTATTGGAGACAGGAGAATGTATGGGCTCCTGTCAGGTATATATTATTGGAGGCAGGAGAATGTATGGGCTCCTGTCAGGTATATATTATTGGAGGCAGCAGAATCTATGGGCTCCTGTCAGGTATATATTATTGGAGACAGCAGAATAAATGACCTCCTGTCACGTATATATTATTGGAGGCGGCAGAATGTATGGGCTCCTGTCAGGTATATATTATTGGAGGCGGCAGAATGTATGGGCTCCTGTCAGATATATATTATTGGAGGCAGGAGAATGTATGGGCTCCTGTCAGGTATATATTATTGGAGGCAGGAGAATGTATGGGCTCCTGTCAGGTATATATTATTGGAGGCAGCAGAATGTATGGGCTCCTGTCAGGTATATATTATTGGAGGCAGCAGAATGTATGGGCTCCTGTCAGGTATATATTATTGGAGGCAGGAGAATGTATGGGCTCCTGTCAGGTATATATTATTGGAGGCTGCAGAATCTATGGGCTCCTGTCAGGTATATATTATTGGAGGCAGGAGAATGTATGGGCTCCTGTCAGGTATATATTATTGGAGGCAGCAGAATGTATGGGCTCCTGTCAGGTATATATTATTGTAGGCAGGAGAATGTATGGGCTCCTGTCAGGTATATATTATTGGAGGCAGGAGAATCTGTGGGTTCCTGTCAGGTATATATTATTGGAGGCAGGAGAATGTGTGGGCTCCTGTCAGGTTTGTATTATTGGAGGCAGCAGAATGTATGGGCTCCTGTCAGGTATATATTATTGGAGGCAGCAGAATGTATGGGCTCCTGTCAGGTATATATTATTGGAGGCAGCAGAATTTATGGGCTCCTGTCAGGTATATATTATTGGAGGCAGCAGAATCTATGGGCTCCTGTCAGGTATATATTATTGGAGGCAGGAGAATGTATGGGCTCCTGTCAGGTATATATTATTGGAGGCAGCAGAATGTATGGGCTCCTGTCAGGTATATATTATTGGAGGCAGGAGAATGTATGGGCTCCTGTCAGGTATATATTATTGGAGGCAGGAGAGTGTATGGACTGCTGTCAGGTATATATTATTGGAGGCAGCAGAATGTATGGGCTCCTGTCAGGTATATATTATTGGAGGCAGGAGAGTGTATGGACTGCTGTCAGGTATATATTATTGGAGGCAGCAGAATGTATGGGCTCCTGTCAGGTATATATTATTGGAGGCAGCAGAATGTATGGGCTCCTGTCAGGTATATATTATTGTAGGCAGGAGAATGTATGGGCTCCTGTCAGGTATATATTATTGGAGGTAGGAGAATCTGTGGGTTCCTGTCAGGTATATATTATTGGAGGCAGCAGAATGTATGGGCTCCTGTCAGGTTTGTATTATTGGAGGCAGCAGAATGTATGGGCTCCTGTCAGGTATATATTATTGGAGGCAGCAGAATGTATGGGCTCCTGTCAGGTATATATTATTGGAGGCAGCAGAATGTATGGGCTCCTGTCAGGTATATATTATTGGAGGCAGGAGAATGTATGGGCTCCTGTCAGGTATATATTATTGGAGGCAGGAGAGTGTATAGGCTCCTGTCAGGTATATATTATTGGAGGCAGAAGAATGTATGGGCTCCTGTCAGGTATATATTATTGAAGGCAGGAGAATCTATGGGCTCCTGTCAGGTATATATTATTGGAGGCAGGAGAATGTATGGGATCCTGTCAGGTATATATTATTGGAGGCAGGAGAATGTATGGGCTTCTGTCAGGTATATATTAGTGGAGGCTGGAGAATCTATGGGCTCCTGTCAGGTATATATTATTGGAGGCAGCAGAATGTATGGGCTCCTGTCAGGTATATATTATTGGAGGCAGCAGAATGTATGGGCTCCTGTCAGGTATATATTATTGGAGGCAGCAGAATGTATGGGCTCCTGTCAGGTATATATTGGAGGCAGGAGAATTTATGGGCTCCTGTCAGGTATATATTATTGGAGGCAGCAGAATGTATGGGCTCCTGTCAGGTATATATTATTGGAGGCAGGAGAATGTATGGGCTTCTGTCAGGTATATATTTTTGGAGGCAGGAGAATGTATGGGCTTCTGTCAGGTATATATTAGTGGAGGCAGGAGAATCTATGGGCTCCTGTCAGGAATATATTATTGGAGGCAGCAGAATGTATGGTCTCCTGTCAAGTATATATTATTGGATGCAGCAGAGTGTATGAGCTCCTGTCAGGTATATATTATTGGAGGCAGCAGAATGTATGGGCTCCTGTCAGGTATATATTATTGGAGGCTGGAGAATGTATGGGCTCCTGTCAGGTATATATTATTGGAGGCAGCAGAGTGTATGAGCTCCTGTCAGGTATATATTATTGGAGGCAGGAGAATGTATGGGCTCCTGTCAGGTATATATTATTGGAGGCAGCAGAATGTATGGGCTCCTGTCAGGTATATATTATTGGAGGCAGGAGAATGTATGGGCTCCTGTCAGGTATATATTATTGGAGGCCGCAGAATCTATGGGCTTCTGTCAGGTATATATTATTGGAGGCAGGAGAATGTATGGGCTCCTGTCAGGTATATATTATTGGAGGCAGGAGAATGTATGGGCTCCTGTCAGGTATATATTATTGGAGGCAGCAGAATGTATGGGCTCCTGTCAGGTATATATTATTGGAGGCAGGAGAATGTATGGGCTCCTGTCAGGTATATATTATTGGAGGCAGGAAAATGTATGGGCTCCTGTCAGGTATATATTATTGGAGGCAGGAGAATGTATGGGCTCCTGTCAGGAATATATTATTGGAGGCAGGAAAATGTATGGGCTCCTGTCAGGTATATATTATTGGAGGCAGGAGAATGTATGGGCTCCTGTCAGGTATATATTATTGGAGACAGGAGAATGTATGGGCTCCTGTCAGGTATATATTATTGGAGGCAGGAGAATGTATGGGCTCCTGTCAGGTATATATTATTGGAAGCTGGAGAATCTATGGGCTCCTGTCTGGTATATATTATTGGAGGCAGGAGAATCTATGGGCTCCTGTCAGGTATATATTATTGGAGACAGGAGAATGTATGGGCTCCTGTCAGGTATATATTATTGGAGGCAGGAGAATGTATAGGCTCCTGTCAGGTATATATTATTGGAGGCAGCAGAATCTATGGGCTCCTGTCAGGTATATATTATTGGAGACAGCAGAATAAATGGGCTCCTGTCACGTATATATTATTGGAGGCGGCAGAATGTATGGGCTCCTGTCAGGTATATATTATTGGAGGCGGCAGAATGTATGGGCTCCTGTCAGGTATATATTATTGGAGGCAGGAGAATGTATGGGCTCCTGTCAGGTATATATTATTGGAGGCAGGAGAATGTATGGGCTCCTGTCAGGAATATATTATTGGAGGCAGCAGAATGTATGGTCTCCTCTCAGGTATATATTATTGGAGGCAGCAGAGTGTATTAGCTCCTGTCAGGTATATATTATTGGAGGCAGCAGAATGTATGGGCTCCTGTCAGGTATATATTATTGGAGGCAGGAGAATGCATGGGCTCCTGTCAGGTATATATTATTGGAGGCAGCAGAGTGTATGAGCTCCTGTCAGGTATATATTATTGGAGGCAGGAGAATGTATGGGCTCCTGTCAGGTATATATTATTGGAGGCAGCAGAGTGTATGAGCTCCTGTCAGGTATATATTATTGGAGGCAGCAGAATTTATGGGCTCCTGTCAGGTATATATTATTGGAGGCAGGAGAATGTATGGGCTCCTGTCAGGTATATATTATTGGAGGCCGCAGAATCTATGGGCTCCTGTCAGGTATATATTATTGGAGGCAGGAGAATGTATGGGCTCCTGTCAGGTATATATTATTGGAGGCAGCAGAATGTATGGGCTACTGTCAGGTATATATTATTGTAGGCAGGAGAATGTATGGGCTCCTGTCAGGTATATATTATTGGAGGCAGGAGAATCTGTGGGTTCCTGTCAGGTATATATGATTGGAGGCAGGAGAATGTATGGGCTCCTGTCAGGTTTGTATTATTGGAGGCAGCAGAATGTATGGGCTCCTGTCAGGTATATATTATTGGAGGCAGAAGAATGTATGGGCTCCTGTCAGGTATATATTATTGGAGGCAGCAGAATGTATGGGATCCTGTCAGGTATATATTATTGGAGGCAGCAGAATCTATGGGCTCCTGTCAGGTATATATTATTGGAGGCAGGAGAATGTATGGGCTCCTGTCAGGTATATATTATTGGAGGCAGCAGAATGTATGGGCTCCTGTCAGGTATATAATATTGGAGGCAGGAGAATGTATGGGCTCCTGTCAGGTATATATTACTGGAGGCAGGAGAATCTATGGGTTCCTGTCAGGTATATATTTTTGGAGGCAGGAGAATGTATGGGCTTCTGTCAGGTATATATTAGTGGAGGCTGGAGAATCTATGGGCTCCTGTCAGGTATATATTATTGGAGGCAGCAGAATATATGGGCTCCTGTCAGGTATATATTATTGGAGGCAGGAGAACGTATGGGCTCCTGTCAGGTATATATTATTGGAGGCAGGAGAATGTATGGGCTCCTGTCAGGTATATATTATTGGAGGCAGGAGAATGTATGGGCTCCTGTCAGGTATATATTATTGGAGGCAGGAGAATGTATGGGCTCCTGTCAGGTATATATTATTGGAGGCCGGAGAGTGTATGGACTGCTGTCATGTATATATTATTGGAGGCAGCAGAATGTATGGGCTCCTGTCAGGTATATATTATTGGAGGCAGGAGAATGTATGGGCTCCTGTCAGGTATATATTATTGGAGGCAGGAGAATGTATGGGCTCCTGTCAGGTATATATTATTGGAGGCCGGAGAGTGTATGGACTGCTGTCATGTATATATTATTGGAGGCAGCAGAATGTATGGGCTCCTGTCAGGTATATATTATTGGAGGCAGGAGAATGTATGGGCTCCTGTCAGGTATATATTATTGGAGGCAGGAGAGTGTATGGACTGCTGTCAGGTATATATTATTGGAGGCAGCAGAATCTATGGGCTCCTGTCAGGTATATATTATTGGAGGCAGCAGAATATATGGGCTCCTGTCAGGTATATATTATTGGAGGCAGGAGAATGTATGGGCTCCTGTCAGGTATATATTATTGGAGGCAGCAGAATGTATGGTCTCCTGTCAGGTATATATTATTGGAGGCAGCAGAGTGTATGAGCTCCTGTCAGGTATATATTATTGGAGGCAGCAGAATTTATGGGCTCCTGTCAGGTATATATTATTGGAGGCAGGAGAATGTATGGGCTCCTGTCAGGTATATATTATTGGAGGCAGCAGAGTGTATGAGCTCCTGTCAGGTATATATTATTGGAGGCAGGAGAATGTATGGGCTCCTGTCAGGTATATATTATTGGAGGCAGCAGAATGTATGGGCTCCTGTCAGGTATATATTATTGGAGGCTGGAGAATGTATGGGCTCCTGTCAGGTATATATTATTGGAGGCCGCAGAATCTATGGGCTCCTGTCAGGTATATATTATTGGAGGCAGGAGAATGTATGGGCTCCTGTCAGGTATATATTATTGGAGGCAGCAGAATATATGGGCTCCTGTCAGGTATATATTATTGGAGGCAGCAGAATGTATGGGCTCCTGTCAGGTATATATTATTGGATGCAGGAGAATGTATGGGCTCCTGTCAGGAATATATTATTGGAGGCAGCAGAATGTATGGTCTCCTGTCAGGTATATATTATTGGAGGCAGCAGAGTGTATGAGATCCTGTCAGGTATATATTATTGGAGGCAGCAGAATTTATGGGCTCCTGTCAGGTATATATTATTGGAGGCAGGAGAATGTATGGGCTCCTGTCAGGTATATATTATTGGAGGCTGGAGAATGTATGGGCTCCTGTCAGGTATATATATTTGGAGGCCGCAGAATCTATGGGCTCCTGTCAGGTATATATTATTGGAGGCAGGAGAATGTATGGGCTCCTGTCAGGTATATATTATTGGAGGCAGCAGAATGTATGGGCTCCTGTCAGGTATATATTATTGGAGGCAGGAGAATGTATGGGCTCCTGTCAGGTATATATTATTGGAGGCAGCAGAACGTATGGGCTCCTGTCAGGTATATATTATTGGAGGCAGCAGAATGTATGGGCTCCTGTCAGGTATATATTATTGGAGGCAGGAGAATGTATGGGCTCCTGTCAGGTATATATTATTGGAGGCAGCAGAATGTATGGGCTCCTGTCAGGTATATATTATTGGAGGCAGGAGAATGTATGGGCTCCTGTCAGGTATATATTATTGGAGGCAGGAGAATGTATGGGCTCCTGTCAGGTATATATTATTGGAGGCAGCAGAATGTATGGGCTCCTGTCAGGTATATATTATTGGAGGCAGCAGAATGTATGGGCTCCTGTCAGGTATATATTATTGGAGGCAGCAGAACGTATGGGCTCCTGTCAGGTATATATTATTGGAGGGAGGAGAACGTATGGGCTCCTGTCAGGTATATATTATTGGAGGCAGGAGAATGTATGGGCTCCTGTCAGGTATATATTATTGGAGGCAGGAGAATGTATGGGCTCCTGTCAGGTATATATTATTGGAGGCAGGAGAATGTATGGGCTCCTGTCAGGTATATATTATTGGAGGCAGGAGAGTGTATGGACTGCTGTCAGGTATATATTATTGGAGACAGCAGAATGTATGGGCTCCTGTCAGGTATATATTATTGGAGGCAGGAGAATGTATGGGCTCCTGTCAGGTATATATTATTGGAGGCAGGAGAGTGTATGGACTGCTGTCAGGTATATATTATTGGAGGCAGCAGAATGTATGGGCTCCTGTCAGGTATATATTATTGGAGGCAGCAGAATGTATGGGCTCCTGTCAGGTATATATTATTGGAGGCAGCAGAATCTATGGGCTCCTGTCAGGTATATATTATTGGAGGCAGCAGAATGTATGGGCTCCTGTCAGGTATATATTATTGGAGGCAGGAGAATGTATGGGCTCCTGTCAGGTATATATTATTGGAGGCAGGAGAATGTATGGGCTCCTGTGAGGAATATATTATTGGAGGCAGCAGAATGTATGGTCTCCTGTCAGGTATATATTATTGGAGTCAGCAGAGTGTATGAGCTCCTGTCAGGTATATATTATTGGAGGCAGCAGAATTTATGGGCTCCTGTCAGGTATATATTATTGGAGGCAGGAGAATGTATGGGCTCCTGTCAGGTATATATTATTGGAGGCAGCAGAGTGTATGAGCTCCTGTCAGGTATATATTATTGGAGGCAGGAGAATGTATGGGCTCCTGTCAGGTATATATTATTGGAGGCAGCAGAATGTATGGGCTCCTGTCAGGTATATATTATTGGAGGCTGGAGAATGTATGGGCTCCTGTCAGGTATATATTATTGGAGGCCGCAGAATCTATGGGCTCCTGTCAGGTATATATTATTGGAGGCAGGAGAATGTATGGGCTCCTGTCAGGTATATATTATTGGAGGCAGCAGAATATATGGGCTCCTGTCAGGTATATATTATTGGAGGCAGCAGAATGTATGGGCTCCTGTCAGGTATATATTATTGGATGCAGGAGAATGTATGGGCTCCTGTCAGGAATATATTATTGGAGGCAGCAGAATGTATGGTCTCCTGTCAGGTATATATTATTGGAGGCAGCAGAGTGTATGAGATCCTGTCAGGTATATATTATTGGAGGCAGCAGAATTTATGGGCTCCTGTCAGGTATATATTATTGGAGGCAGGAGAATGTATGGGCTCCTGTCAGGTATATATTATTGGAGGCTGGAGAATGTATGGGCTCCTGTCAGGTATATATATTTGGAGGCCGCAGAATCTATGGGCTCCTGTCAGGTATATATTATTGGAGGCAGGAGAATGTATGGGCTCCTGTCAGGTATATATTATTGGAGGCAGCAGAATGTATGGGCTCCTGTCAGGTATATATTATTGGAGGCAGGAGAATGTATGGGCTCCTGTCAGGTATATATTATTGGAGGCAGCAGAACGTATGGGCTCCTGTCAGGTATATATTATTGGAGGCAGCAGAATGTATGGGCTCCTGTCAGGTATATATTATTGGAGGCAGGAGAATGTATGGGCTCCTGTCAGGTATATATTATTGGAGGCAGCAGAATGTATGGGCTCCTGTCAGGTATATATTATTGGAGGCAGGAGAATGTATGGGCTCCTGTCAGGTATATATTATTGGAGGCAGGAGAATGTATGGGCTCCTGTCAGGTATATATTATTGGAGGCAGCAGAATGTATGGGCTCCTGTCAGGTATATATTATTGGAGGCAGCAGAATGTATGGGCTCCTGTCAGGTATATATTATTGGAGGCAGCAGAACGTATGGGCTCCTGTCAGGTATATATTATTGGAGGGAGGAGAACGTATGGGCTCCTGTCAGGTATATATTATTGGAGGCAGGAGAATGTATGGGCTCCTGTCAGGTATATATTATTGGAGGCAGGAGAATGTATGGGCTCCTGTCAGGTATATATTATTGGAGGCAGGAGAATGTATGGGCTCCTGTCAGGTATATATTATTGGAGGCAGGAGAATGTATGGGCTCCTGTCAGGTATATATTATTGGAGGCAGGAGAATGTATGGGCTCCTGTCAGGTATATATTATTGGAGGCAGGAGAGTGTATGGACTGCTGTCAGGTATATATTATTGGAGGCAGGAGAATGTATGGGCTCCTGTCAGGTATATATTATTGGAGGCAGGAGAGTGTATGGACTGCTGTCAGGTATATATTATTGGAGGCAGCAGAATGTATGGGCTCCTGTCAGGTATATATTATTGGAGGCAGGAGAATGTATGGGCTCCTGTCAGGTATATATTATTGGAGGCAGCAGAATCTATGGGCTCCTGTCAGGTATATATTATTGGAGGCAGCAGAATGTATGGGCTCCTGTCAGGTATATATTATTGGAGGCAGGAGAATGTATGGGCTCCTGTCAGGTATATATTATTGGAGGCAGGAGAATGTATGGGCTCCTGTGAGGAATATATTATTGGAGGCAGCAGAATGTATGGTCTCCTGTCAGGTATATATTATTGGAGTCAGCAGAGTGTATGAGCTCCTGTCAGGTATATATTATTGGAGGCAGCAGAATTTATGGGCTCCTGTCAGGTATATATTATTGGAGGCAGGAGAATGTATGGGCTCCTGTCAGGTATATATTATTGGAGGCAGCAGAGTGTATGAGCTCCTGTCAGGTATATATTATTGGAGGCAGGAGAATGTATGGGCTCCTGTCAGGTATATATTATTGGAGGCAGCAGAGTGTATGAGCTCCTGTCAGGTATATATTATTGGAGGCAGGAGAATGTATGGGCTCCTGTCAGGTATATATTATTGGAGGCAGGAGAATGCATGGGCTCCTGTCAGGTATATATTATTGGAGGCAGCAGAGTGTATGAGCTCCTGTCAGGTATATATTATTGGAGGCAGGAGAATGTATGGGCTCCTGTCAGGTATATATTATTGGAGGCAGGAGAATGTATGAGCTCCTGTCAGGTATATATTATTGGAGGCCGCAGAATCTATGGGCTCCTGTCAGGTATATATTATTGGAGGCAGGAGAATGTATGGGCTCCTGTCAGGTATATATTATTGGAGGCAGGAGAATGTATGGGCTCCTGTCAGGTATATATTATTGGAGGCAGCAGAGTGTATGAGCTCCTGTCAGGTATATATTATTGGAGGCAGCAGAGTGTATGAGCTCCTGTCAGGTATATATTATTGGAGGCAGGAGAATGTATGGGCTCCTGTCAGGTATATATTATTGGAGGCAGCAGAATGTATGGGCTCCTGTCAGGTATATATTATTGGAGGCTGGAGAATGTATGGGCTCCTGTCAGGTATATATTATTGGAGGCCGCAGAATCTATGGGCTCCTGTCAGGTATATATTATTGGAGGCAGGAGAATGTATGGGCTCCTGTCAGGTATATATTATTGGAGGCAGGAGAATGTATGGGCTCCTGTCAGGTATATATTATTGGAGGCAGCAGAATGTATGGGCTCCTGTCAGGTATATATTATTGTAGGCAGGAGAATGTATGGGCTCCTGTCAGGTATATATTATTGGAGGCAGGAGAATCTATGGGTTCCTGTCAGGTATATATTATTGGAGGCAGGAGAATGTATGGGCTCCTGTCAGGTTTATATTATTGGAGACAGCAGAATGTATGGGCTCCTGTCAGGTATATATTATTGGAGTCAGCAGAGTGTATGAGCTCCTGTCAGGTATATATTATTGGAGGCAGCAGAATTTATGGGCTCCTGTCAGGTATATATTATTGGAGGCAGGAGAATGTATGGGCTCCTGTCAGGTATATATTATTGGAGGCAGCAGAGTGTATGAGCTCCTGTCAGGTATATATTATTGGAGGCAGGAGAATGTATGGGCTCCTGTCAGGTATATATTGTTGGAGGCAGCAGAGTGTATGAGCTCCTGTCAGGTATATATTATTGGAGGCAGGAGAATGTATGGGCTCCTGTCAGGTATATATTATTGGAGGCAGGAGAATGCATGGGCTCCTGTCAGGTATATATTATTGGAGGCAGCAGAGTGTATGAGCTCCTGTCAGGTATATATTATTGGAGGCAGGAGAATGTATGGGCTCCTGTCAGGTATATATTATTGGAGGCAGGAGAATGTATGAGCTCCTGTCAGGTATATATTATTGGAGGCCGCAGAATCTATGGGCTCCTGTCAGGTATATATTATTGGAGGCAGGAGAATGTATGGGCTCCTGTCAGGTATATATTATTGGAGGCAGGAGAATGTATGGGCTCCTGTCAGGTATATATTATTGGAGGCAGCAGAGTGTATGAGCTCCTGTCAGGTATATATTATTGGAGGCAGCAGAGTGTATGAGCTCCTGTCAGGTATATATTATTGGAGGCAGGAGAATGTATGGGCTCCTGTCAGGTATATATTATTGGAGGCAGCAGAATGTATGGGCTCCTGTCAGGTATATATTATTGGAGGCTGGAGAATGTATGGGCTCCTGTCAGGTATATATTATTGGAGGCCGCAGAATCTATGGGCTCCTGTCAGGTATATATTATTGGAGGCCGCAGAATCTATGGGCTCCTGTCAGGTATATATTATTGGAGGCAGGAGAATGTATGGGCTCCTGTCAGGTATATATTATTGGAGGCAGCAGAATGTATGGGCTCCTGTCAGGTATATATTATTGTAGGCAGGAGAATGTATGGGCTCCTGTCAGGTATATATTATTGGAGGCAGGAGAATCTATGGGTTCCTGTCAGGTATATATTATTGGAGGCAGGAGAATGTATGGGCTCCTGTCAGGTTTATATTATTGGAGACAGCAGAATGTATGGGCTCCTGTCAGGTATATATTATTGGAGGCAGCAGAATGTATGGGCTCCTGTCAGGTATATATTATTGGAGGCAGGAGAATGTATGGGCTCCTGTCAGGTATATATTATTGGAGGCAGCAGAATGTATGGGCTCCTGTCAGGTATATATTATTGGAGGCAGGAGAATGTATGGGCTCCTGTCAGGTATATATTATTGGAGGCAGGAGAATGTATGGGCTCCTGTCAGGTATATATTATTGGAGGCAGCAGAATGTATGGGCTCCTGTCAGGTATATATTATTGGAGGCAGCAGAACGTATGGGCTCCTGTCAGGTATATATTATTGGAGGGAGGAGAACGTATGGGCTCCTGTCAGGTATATATTATTGGAGGCAGGAGAATGTATGGGCTCCTGTCAGGTATATATTATTGGAGGCAGGAGAATGTATGGGCTCCTGTCAGGTATATATTATTGGAGGCAGGAGAATGTATGGGCTCCTGTCAGGTATATATTATTGGAGGCAGGAGAGTGTATGGACTGCTGTCAGGTATATATTATTGGAGGCAGCAGAATGTATGGGCTCCTGTCAGGTATATATTATTGGAGGCAGGAGAATGTATGGGCTCCTGTCAGGTATATATTATTGGAGGCAGGAGAGTGTATGGACTGCTGTCAGGTATATATTATTGGAGGCAGCAGAATGTATGGGCTCCTGTCAGGTATATATTATTGGAGGCAGCAGAATGTATGGGCTCCTGTCAGGTATATATTATTGGAGGCAGCAGAATCTATGGGCTCCTGTCAGGTATATATTATTGGAGGCAGCAGAATGTATGGGCTCCTGTCAGGTATATATTATTGGAGGCAGGAGAATGTATGGGCTCCTGTCAGGTATATATTATTGGAGGCAGGAGAATGTATGGGCTCCTGTGAGGAATATATTATTGGAGGCAGCAGAATGTATGGTCTCCTGTCAGGTATATATTATTGGAGTCAGCAGAGTGTATGAGCTCCTGTCAGGTATATATTATTGGAGGCAGCAGAATTTATGGGCTCCTGTCAGGTATATATTATTGGAGGCAGGAGAATGTATGGGCTCCTGTCAGGTATATATTATTGGAGGCAGCAGAGTGTATGAGCTCCTGTCAGGTATATATTATTGGAGGCAGGAGAATGTATGGGCTCCTGTCAGGTATATATTATTGGAGGCAGCAGAGTGTATGAGCTCCTGTCAGGTATATATTATTGGAGGCAGGAGAATGTATGGGCTCCTGTCAGGTATATATTATTGGAGGCAGGAGAATGCATGGGCTCCTGTCAGGTATATATTATTGGAGGCAGCAGAGTGTATGAGCTCCTGTCAGGTATATATTATTGGAGGCAGGAGAATGTATGGGCTCCTGTCAGGTATATATTATTGGAGGCAGGAGAATGTATGAGCTCCTGTCAGGTATATATTATTGGAGGCCGCAGAATCTATGGGCTCCTGTCAGGTATATATTATTGGAGGCAGGAGAATGTATGGGCTCCTGTCAGGTATATATTATTGGAGGCAGGAGAATGTATGGGCTCCTGTCAGGTATATATTATTGCAGGCAGCAGAGTGTATGAGCTCCTGTCAGGTATATATTATTGGAGGCAGCAGAGTGTATGAGCTCCTGTCAGGTATATATTATTGGAGGCAGGAGAATGTATGGGCTCCTGTCAGGTATATATTATTGGAGGCAGCAGAATGTATGGGCTCCTGTCAGGTATATATTATTGGAGGCTGGAGAATGTATGGGCTCCTGTCAGGTATATATTATTGGAGGCCGCAGAATCTATGGGCTCCTGTCAGGTATATATTATTGGAGGCAGGAGAATGTATGGGCTCCTGTCAGGTATATATTATTGGAGGCAGGAGAATGTATGGGCTCCTGTCAGGTATATATTATTGGAGGCAGCAGAATGTATGGGCTCCTGTCAGGTATATATTATTGTAGGCAGGAGAATGTATGGGCTCCTGTCAGGTATATATTATTGGAGGCAGGAGAATCTATGGGTTCCTGTCAGGTATATATTATTGGAGGCAGGAGAATGTATGGGCTCCTGTCAGGTTTATATTATTGGAGACAGCAGAATGTATGGGGTCCTGTCAGGTATATATTGTTGGAGGCAGCAGAATGTATGGGCTCCTGTCAGGTATATATTATTGGAGGCAGCAGAATCTATGGGCTCCTGTCAGGTATATATTATTGGAGGCAGGAGAATCTATGGGTTCCTGTCAGGTATATATTATTGGAGGCAGGAGAATGTATGGGCTTCTGTCAGGTATATATTAGTGGAGGCTGGAGAATCTATGGGCTCCTGTCAGGTATATATTATTGGAGGCAGCAGAATGTATGGGCTCCTGTCAGGTATATATTATTGGAGGCAGCAGAATGTATGGGCTCCTGTCAGGTATATATTATTGGAGGCAGGAGCATGTATGGGCTCCTGTCAGGTATATATTATTGGAGGCAGGAGAATGTATGGGCTCCTGTCTGGTATATATTATTGGAGGCAGCGGAATCTATGGGCTCCTATCATGTATATATTAGTGGAGGCAGGAGAATATATGGGCTCCTGTCAGGTATATATTATTGTAGGCAGGAGAATGTATGGGCTCCTGTCAGGTATATATTATTGGAGGCAGCAGAATCTATGGGCTCCTGTCAGGTATATATTATTGGAGGCAGCAGAATCTGTGGGCTCCTGTCAGGTATATATTATTGGAGGCAGCAGAATGTATGGGCTCCTGTCAGGTATATATTATTGGAGGCAGGAGAATGTATGGGCTCCTGTCAGGTATATATTATTGGAGGCAGGAGAGTGTATAGGCTCCTGTCAGGTATATATTATTGGAGGCAGAAGAGTGTATAGGCTCCTGTCAGGTATATATTATTGGAGGCAGGAGAATCTATGGGCTCCTGTCAGGTATATATTATTGGAGGCAGGAGAATGTATGGGATCCTGTCAGGTATATATTATTGGAGGCAGGAGAATGTATGGGCTTCTGTCAGGTATATATTATTGGAGGCAACAGAATGTATGGGCTCCTGTCAGGTATATATTATTGGAGGCAGCAGAATGTATGGGCTCCTGTCAGGTATATATTATTGGAGGCAGCAGAATGTATGGGCTCCTGTCAGGTATATATTATTGGAGGCAGCAGAATGTATGGGCTCCTGTCAGGTATATATTGGAGGCAGGAGAATGTATGGGCTCCTGTCAGGTATATATTATTGGAGGCAGGAAAATGTATGGGCTCCTGTCAGGTATATATTATTGGAGGCAGGAGAATGTATGGGCTCCTGTCAGGAATATATTATTGGAGGCAGGAAAATGTATGGGCTCCTGTCAGGTATATATTATTGGAGGCAGGAGAATGCATGGGCTTCTGTCAGGTATATATTATTGGAGGCAGCAGAATGTATGGGCTCCTGTCAGGTATATATTATTGGAGACAGGAGAATGTATGGGCTCCTGTCAGGTATATATTATTGGAGGCAGGAGAATGTATGGGCTCCTGTCAGGTATATATTATTGGAAGCTGGAGAATCTATGGGCTCCTGTCTGGTATATATTATTGGAGGCAGGAGAATCTATGGGCTCCTGTCAGGTATATATTATTGGAGACAGGAGAATGTATGGGCTCCTGTCAGGTATATATTATTGGAGGCAGGAGAATGTATGGGCTCCTGTCAGGTATATATTATTGGAGGCAGCAGAATCTATGGGCTCCTGTCAGGTATATATTATTGGAGACAGCAGAATAAAATGGGCTCCTGTCACGTATATATTATTGGAGGCGGCAGAATGTATGGGCTCCTGTCAGGTATATATTATTGGAGGCGGCAGAATGTATGGGCTCCTGTCAGGTATATATTATTGGAGGCAGGAGAATGTATGGGCTCCTGTCAGGTATATATTATTGGAGGCAGGAGAATGTATCGGCTCCTGTCAGGAATATATTATTGGAGGCAGCAGAATGTATGGTCTCCTGTCAGGTATATATTATTGGAGGCAGCAGAGTGTATGAGCTCCTGTCAGGTATATATTATTGGAGGCAGCAGAATGTATGGGCTCCTGTCAGGTATATATTATTGGAGGCAGGAGAATGCATGGGCTCCTGTCAGGTATATATTATTGGAGGCAGCAGAGTGTATGAGCTCCTGTCAGGTATATATTATTGGAGGCAGGAGAATGTATGGGCTCCTGTCAGGTATATATTATTGGAGGCAGCAGAGTGTATGAGCTCCTGTCAGGTATATATTATTGGAGGCAGCAGAATTTATGGGCTCCTGTCAGGTATATATTATTGGAGGCAGGAGAATGTATGGGCTCCTGTCAGGTATATATTATTGGAGGCCGCAGAATCTATGGGCTCCTGTCAGGTATATATTATTGGAGGCAGGAGAATGTATGGGCTCCTGTCAGGTATATATTATTGGAGGCAGCAGAATGTATGGGCTACTGTCAGGTATATATTATTGTAGGCAGGAGAATGTATGGGCTCCTGTCAGGTATATATTATTGGAGGCAGGAGAATCTGTGGGTTCCTGTCAGGTATATATGATTGGAGGCAGGAGAATGTATGGGCTCCTGTCAGGTTTGTATTATTGGAGGCAGCAGAATGTATGGGCTCCTGTCAGGTATATATTATTGGAGGCAGAAGAATGTATGGGCTCCTGTCAGGTATATATTATTGGAGGCAGCAGAATGTATGGGATCCTGTCAGGTATATATTATTGGAGGCAGCAGAATCTATGGGCTCCTGTCAGGTATATATTATTGGAGGCAGGAGAATGTATGGGCTCCTGTCAGGTATATATTATTGGAGGCAGCAGAATGTATGGGCTCCTGTCAGGTATATATTATTGGAGGCAGGAGAATGTATGGGCTCCTGTCAGGTATATATTACTGGAGGCAGGAGAATCTATGGGTTCCTGTCTGGTATATATTATTGGAGACAGGAAAATGTATGGGCTCCTGTCAGGTATATATTATTGGAGGCAGGAGAATGTATGGGCTCCTGTCAGGAATATATTATTGGAGGCAGGAAAATGTATGGGCTCCTGTCAGGTATATATTATTGGAGGCAGGAGAATGCATGGGCTTCTGTCAGGTATATATTATTGGAGGCAGCAGAATGTATGGGCTCCTGTCAGGTATATATTATTGGAGGCAGCAGAATGTATGGGCTCCTGTCAGGTATATATTATTGGAGGCAGGAGAATGTATGGGCTCCTGTCAGGTATATATTATTGGAAGCTGGAGAATCTATGGGCTCCTGTCTGGTATATATTATTGGAGGCAGGAGAATCTATGGGCTCCTGTCAGGTATATATTATTGGAGACAGGAGAATGTATGGGCTCCTGTCAGGTATATATTATTGGAGGCAGGAGAATGTATGGGCTCCTGTCAGGTATATATTATTGGAGGCAGCAGAATCTATGGGCTCCTGTCAGGTATATATTATTGGAGACAGCAGAATAAAATGGGCTCCTGTCACGTATATATTATTGGAGGCGGCAGAATGTATGGGCTCCTGTCAGGTATATATTATTGGAGGCGGCAGAATGTATGGGCTCCTGTCAGGTATATATTATTGGAGGCAGGAGAATGTATGGGCTCCTGTCAGGTATATATTATTGGAGGCAGGAGAATGTATCGGCTCCTGTCAGGAATATATTATTGGAGGCAGCAGAATGTATGGTCTCCTGTCAGGTATATATTATTGGAGGCAGCAGAGTGTATGAGCTCCTGTCAGGTATATATTATTGGAGGCAGCAGAATGTATGGGCTCCTGTCAGGTATATATTATTGGAGGCAGGAGAATGCATGGGCTCCTGTCAGGTATATATTATTGGAGGCAGCAGAGTGTATGAGCTCCTGTCAGGTATATATTATTGGAGGCAGGAGAATGTATGGGCTCCTGTCAGGTATATATTATTGGAGGCAGCAGAGTGTATGAGCTCCTGTCAGGTATATATTATTGGAGGCAGCAGAATTTATGGGCTCCTGTCAGGTATATATTATTGGAGGCAGGAGAATGTATGGGCTCCTGTCAGGTATATATTATTGGAGGCCGCAGAATCTATGGGCTCCTGTCAGGTATATATTATTGGAGGCAGGAGAATGTATGGGCTCCTGTCAGGTATATATTATTGGAGGCAGCAGAATGTATGGGCTACTGTCAGGTATATATTATTGTAGGCAGGAGAATGTATGGGCTCCTGTCAGGTATATATTATTGGAGGCAGGAGAATCTGTGGGTTCCTGTCAGGTATATATGATTGGAGGCAGGAGAATGTATGGGCTCCTGTCAGGTTTGTATTATTGGAGGCAGCAGAATGTATGGGCTCCTGTCAGGTATATATTATTGGAGGCAGAAGAATGTATGGGCTCCTGTCAGGTATATATTATTGGAGGCAGCAGAATGTATGGGATCCTGTCAGGTATATATTATTGGAGGCAGCAGAATCTATGGGCTCCTGTCAGGTATATATTATTGGAGGCAGGAGAATGTATGGGCTCCTGTCAGGTATATATTATTGGAGGCAGCAGAATGTATGGGCTCCTGTCAGGTATATATTATTGGAGGCAGGAGAATGTATGGGCTCCTGTCAGGTATATATTACTGGAGGCAGGAGAATCTATGGGTTCCTGTCAGGTATATATTTTTGGAGGCAGGAGAATGTATGGGCTTCTGTCAGGTATATATTAGTGGAGGCTGGAGAATCTATGGGCTCCTGTCAGGTATATATTATTGGAGGCAGCAGAATATATGGGCTCCTGTCAGGTATATATTATTGGAGGCAGGAGAACGTATGGGCTCCTGTCAGGTATATATTATTGGAGGCAGGAGAATGTATGGGCTCCTGTCAGGTATATATTATTGGAGGCAGGAGAATGTATGGGCTCCTGTCAGGTATATATTATTGGAGGCAGGAGAATGTATGGGCTCCTGTCAGGTATATATTATTGGAGGCCGGAGAGTGTATGGACTGCTGTCATGTATATATTATTGGAGGCAGCAGAATGTATGGGCTCCTGTCAGGTATATATTATTGGAGGCAGGAGAATGTATGGGCTCCTGTCAGGTATATATTATTGGAGGCAGGAGAGTGTATGGACTGCAGTTAGGTATATATTATTGGAGGCAGCAGAATGTATGGGCTCCTGTCAGGTATATATTATTGGAGGCAGGAGAATGTATGGGCTCCTGTCAGGTATATATTATTGGAGGCAGGAGAATGTATGGGCTCCTGTCAGGTATATATTATTGGAGGCAGCAGAATCTATGGGCTCCTGTCAGGTATATATTATTGGAGGCAGCAGAATATATGGGCTCCTGTCAGGTATATATTATTGGAGGCAGGAGAATGTATGGGCTCCTGTCAGGTATATATTATTGGAGGCAGCAGAATGTATGGTCTCCTGTCAGGTATATATTATTGGAGGCAGCAGAGTGTATGAGCTCCTGTCAGGTATATATTATTGGAGGCAGCAGAATTTATGGGCTCCTGTCAGGTATATATTATTGGAGGCAGGAGAATGTATGGGCTCCTGTCAGGTATATATTATTGGAGGCAGCAGAGTGTATGAGCTCCTGTCAGGTATATATTATTGGAGGCAGGAGAATGTATGGGCTCCTGTCAGGTATATATTATTGGAGGCAGCAGAATGTATGGGCTCCTGTCAGGTATATATTATTGGAGGCTGGAGAATGTATGGGCTCCTGTCAGGTATATATTATTGGAGGCCGCAGAATCTATGGGCTCCTGTCAGGTATATATTATTGGAGGCAGGAGAATGTATGGGCTCCTGTCAGGTATATATTATTGGAGGCAGCAGAATATATGGGCTCCTGTCAGGTATATATTATTGGAGGCAGGAGAATGTATGGGCTCCTGTCAGGTATATATTATTGGATGCAGGAGAATGTATGGGCTCCTGTCAGGAATATATTATTGGAGGCAGCAGAATGTATGGTCTCCTGTCAGGTATATATTATTGGAGGCAGCAGAGTGTATGAGCTCCTGTCAGGTATATATTATTGGAGGCAGCAGAATTTATGGGCTCCTGTCAGGTATATATTATTGGAGGCAGGAGAATGTATGGGCTCCTGTCAGGTATATATTATTGGAGGCTGGAGAATGTATGGGCTCCTGTCAGGTATATATATTTGGAGGCCGCAGAATCTATGGGCTCCTGTCAGGTATATATTATTGGAGGCAGGAGAATATATGGGCTCCTGTCAGGTATATATTATTGGAGGCAGGAGAATGTATGGGCTCCTGTCAGGTATATATTATTGGAGGCAGCAGAATGTATGGGCTCCTGTCAGGTATATATTATTGGAGGCAGGAGAATGTATGGGCTCCTGTCAGGTATATATTATTGGAGGCAGCAGAACGTATGGGCTCCTGTCAGGTATATATTATTGGAGGGAGGAGAACGTATGGGCTCCTGTCAGGTATATATTATTGGAGGCAGGAGAATGTATGGGCTCCTGTCAGGTATATATTATTGGAGGCAGGAGAATGTATGGGCTCCTGTCAGGTATATATTATTGGAGGCAGGAGAATGTATGGGCTCTTGTCAGGTATATATTATTGGAGGCAGGAGAGTGTATGGACTGCTGTCAGGTATATATTATTGGAGGCAGCAGAATGTATGGGCTCCTGTCAGGTATATATTATTGGAGGCAGGAGAATGTATGGGCTCCTGTCAGGTATATATTATTGGAGGCAGGAGAGTGTATGGACTGCTGTCAGGTATATATTATTGGAGGCAGCAGAATGTATGGGCTCCTGTCAGGTATATATTATTGGAGGCAGCAGAATGTATGGGCTCCTGTCAGGTATATATTATTGGAGGCAGCAGAATCTATGGGCTCCTGTCAGGTATATATTATTGGAGGCAGCAGAATGTATGGGCTCCTGTCAGGTATATATTATTGGAGGCAGGAGAATGTATGGGCTCCTGTCAGGTATATATTATTGGAGGCAGGAGAATGTATGGGCTCCTGTGAGGAATATATTATTGGAGGCAGCAGAATGTATGGTCTCCTGTCAGGTATATATTATTGGAGTCAGCAGAGTGTATGAGCTCCTGTCAGGTATATATTATTGGAGGCAGCAGAATTTATGGGCTCCTGTCAGGTATATATTATTGGAGGCAGGAGAATGTATGGGCTCCTGTCAGGTATATATTATTGGAGGCAGCAGAGTGTATGAGCTCTTGTCAGGTATATATTATTGGAGGCAGGAGAATGTATGGGCTCCTGTCAGGTATATATTATTGGAGGCAGCAGAGTGTATGAGCTCCTGTCAGGTATATATTATTGGAGGCAGGAGAATGTATGGGCTCCTGTCAGGTATATATTATTGGAGGCAGGAGAATGTATGAGCTCCTGTCAGGTATATATTATTGGAGGCCGCAGAATCTATGGGCTCCTGTAAGGTATATATTATTGGAGGCAGGAGAATGTATGGGCTCCTGTCAGGTATATATTATTGGAGGCAGGAGAATGTATGGGCTCCTGTCAGGTATATATTATTGGAGGCAGCAGAGTGTATGAGCTCCTGTCAGGTATATATTATTGGAGGCAGCAGAGTGTATGAGCTCCTGTCAGGTATATATTATTGGAGGCAGGAGAATGTATGGGCTCCTGTCAGGTATATATTATTGGAGGCAGCAGAATGTATGGGCTCCTGTCAGGTATATATTATTGGAGGCTGGAGAATGTATGGGCTCCTGTCAGGTATATATTATTGGAGGCCGCAGAATCTATGGGCTCCTGTCAGGTATATATTATTGGAGGCAGGAGAATGTATGGGCTCCTGTCAGGTATATATTATTGGAGGCAGGAGAATGTATGGGCTCCTGTCAGGTATATATTATTGGAGGCAGCAGAATGTATGGGCTCCTGTCAGGTATATATTATTGTAGGCAGGAGAATGTATGGGCTCCTGTCAGGTATATATTATTGGAGGCAGGAGAATCTATGGGTTCCTGTCAGGTATATATTATTGGAGGCAGGAGAATGTATGGGCTCCTGTCAGGTTTATATTATTGGAGACAGCAGAATGTATGGGGTCCTGTCAGGTATATATTGTTGGAGGCAGCAGAATGTATGGGCTCCTGTCAGGTATATATTATTGGAGGCAGCAGAATCTATGGGCTCCTGTCAGGTATATATTATTGGAGGCAGGAGAATCTATGGGTTCCTGTCAGGTATATATTATTGGAGGCAGGAGAATGTATGGGCTTCTGTCAGGTATATATTAGTGGAGGCTGGAGAATCTATGGGCTCCTGTCAGGTATATATTATTGGAGGCAGCAGAATGTATGGGCTCCTGTCAGGTATATATTATTGGAGGCAGCAGAATGTATGGGCTCCTGTCAGGTATATATTATTGGAGGCAGGAGCATGTATGGGCTCCTGTCAGGTATATATTATTGGAGGCAGGAGAATGTATGGGCTCCTGTCTGGTATATATTATTGGAGGCAGCGGAATCTATGGGCTCCTATCATGTATATATTAGTGGAGGCAGGAGAATATATGGGCTCCTGTCAGGTATATATTATTGTAGGCAGGAGAATGTATGGGCTCCTGTCAGGTATATATTATTGGAGGCAGCAGAATCTATGGGCTCCTGTCAGGTATATATTATTGGAGGCAGCAGAATCTGTGGGCTCCTGTCAGGTATATATTATTGGAGGCAGCAGAATGTATGGGCTCCTGTTAGGTATATATTATTGGAGGCAGGAGAATGTATGGGCTCCTGTCAGGTATATATTATTGGAGGCAGGAGAGTGTATAGGCTCCTGTCAGGTATATATTATTGGAGGCAGAAGAGTGTATAGGCTCCTGTCAGGTATATATTATTGGAGGCAGGAGAATCTATGGGCTCCTGTCAGGTATATATTATTGGAGGCAGGAGAATGTATGGGATCCTGTCAGGTATATATTATTGGAGGCAGGAGAATGTATGGGCTTCTGTCAGGTATATATTATTGGAGGCAGCAGAATGTATGGGCTCCTGTCAGGTATATATTATTGGAGGCAGCAGAATGTATGGGCTCCTGTCAGGTATATATTATTGGAGGCAGCAGAATGTATGGGCTCCTGTCAGGTATATATTATTGGAGGCAGCAGAATGTATGGGCTTCTGTCAGGTATATATTGGAGGCAGGAGAATCTATGGGCTCCTGTCAGGAATATATTATTGGAGGCAGCAGAATGTATGGTCTCCTGTCAAGTATATATTATTGGATGCAGCAGAGTGTATGAGCTCCTGTCAGGTATATATTATTGGAGGCAGGAGAATGTATGGGCTCCTGTCAGGTATATATTATTGGAGGCTGGAGAATGTATGGGCTCCCGTCAGGTATATATTATTGGAGGCAGCAGAGTGTATGAGCTCCTGTCAGGTATATATTATTGGAGGCAGGAGAATGTATGGGCTCCTGTCAGGTATATATTATTGGAGGCAGCAGAATGTATGGGCTCCTGTCAGGTATATATTATTGGAGGCAGGAGAATGTATGGGCTCCTGTCAGGTATATATTATTGGAGGCCGCAGAATCTATGGGCTCCTGTCAGGTATATATTATTGGAGGCAGGAGAATGTATGGGCTCCTGTCAGGTATATATTATTGGAGGCAGGAGAATGTATGGGCTCCTGTCAGGTATATATTATTGGAGGCAGCAGAATGTATGGGCTCCTGTCAGGTATATATTATTGGAGGCAGGAGAATGTATGGGCTCCTGTCAGGTATATATTATTGGAGGCAGGAAAATGTATGGGCTCCTGTCAGGTATATATTATTGGAGGCAGGAGAATGTATGGGCTCCTGTCAGGAATATATTATTGGAGGCAGGAAAATGTATGGGCTCCTGTCAGGTATATATTATTGGAGGCAGGAGAATGTATGGGCTCCTGTCAGGTATATATTATTGGAGGCAGCAGAATGTATGGGCTCCTGTCAGGTATATATTATTGGAGACAGGAGAATGTATGGGCTCCTGTCAGGTATATATTATTGGAGGCAGGAGAATGTATGGGCTCCTGTCAGGTATATATTATTGGAAGCTGGAGAATCTATGGGCTCCTGTTAGGTATATATTATTGGAGGCAGGAGAATCTATGGGCTCCTGTCAGGTATATATTATTGGAGACAGGAGAATGTATGGGCTCCTGTCAGGTATATATTATTGTAGGCAGGAGAATGTATGGGCTCCTGTCAGGTATATATTATTGGAGGCAGCAGAATCTATGGGCTCCTGTCAGGTATATATTATTGGAGACAGCAGAATAAATGGGCTCCTGTCAGGTATATATTATTGGAGGCGGCAGAATGTATGGGCTCCTGTCAGGTATATATTATTGGAGGCAGGAGAATGTATGGGCTCCTGTCAGGTATATATTATTGGAGGCAGGAGAATGTATGGGCTCCTGTCAGGTATATATTATTGGAGACAGGAGAATGTATGGGCTCCTGTCAGGTATATATTATTGGAGACAGGAGAATGTATGGGCTCCTGTCAGGAATATATTATTGGAGGCAGCAGAATGTATGGTCTCCTGTCAGGTATATATTATTGGAGGCAGCAGAGTGTATGAGCTCCTGTCAGGTATATATTATTGGAGGCAGCAGAATGTATGGGCTCCTGTCAGGTATATATTATTGGAGGCAGGAGAATGCATGGGCTCCTGTCAGGTATATATTATTGGAGACAGCAGAGTGTATGAGCTCCTGTCAGGTATATATTATTGGAGGCAGGAGAATGTATGGGCTCCTGTCAGGTATATATTATTGGAGGCAGGAGAATATATGGGCTCCTGTCAGGTATATATTATTGGAGGCAGCAGAGTGTATGAGCTCCTGTCAGGTATATATTATTGGAGGCAGCAGAGTGTATGAGCTCCTGTCAGGTATATATTATTGGAGGCAGGAGAATGTATGGGCTCCTGTCAGGTATATATTATTGGAGGCAGCAGAATGTATGGGCTCCTGTCAGGTATATATTATTGGAGGCTGGAGAATGTATGGGCTCCTGTCAGGTATATATTATTGGAGGCAGGAGAGTGTGTGGACTGCTGTCAGGTATATATTATTGGAGGCAGCAGAATGTATGGGCTCCTGTCAGGTATATATTATTGGAGGCAGCAGAATGTATGGGCTCCTGTCAGGTATATATTATTGTAGGCAGGAGAATGTATGGGCTCCTGTCAGGTATATATTATTGGAGGCAGGAGAATCTGTGGGTTCCTGTCAGGTATATATTATTGGAGGCAGCAGAATGTATGGGCTCCTTTCAGGTTTGTATTATTGGAGGCAGCAGAATGTATGGGCTCCTGTCAGGTATATATTATTGGAGGCAGCAGAATGTATGGGCTCCTGTCAGGTATATATTATTGGAGGCAGCAGAATGTATGGGCTCCTGTCAGGTATATATTATTGGAGGCAGGAGAATGTATGGGCTCCTGTCAGGTATATATTATTGGAGGCAGGAGAGTGTATAGGCTCCTGTCAGGTATATATTATTGGAGGCAGAAGAATGTATGGGCTCCTGTCAGGTATATATTATTGAAGGCAGGAGAATCTATGGGCTCCTGTCAGGTATATATTATTGGAGGCAGGAGAATGTATGGGATCCTGTCAGGTATATATTATTGGAGGCAGGAGAATGTATGGGCTTCTGTCAGGTATATATTAGTGGAGGCTGGAGAATCTATGGGCTCCTGTCAGGTATATATTATTGGAGGCAGCAGAATGTATGGGCTCCTGTCAGGTATATATTATTGGAGGCAGCAGAATGTATGGGCTCCTGTCAGGTATATATTATTGGAGGCAGCAGAATGTATGGGCTCCTGTCAGGTATATATTGGAGGCAGGAGAATTTATGGGCTCCTGTCAGGTATATATTATTGGAGGCAGCAGAATGTATGGGCTCCTGTCAGGTATATATTATTGGAGGCAGGAGAATGTATGGGCTTCTGTCAGGTATATATTATTGGAGGCAGGAGAATGTATGGGCTTCTGTCAGGTATATATTAGTGGAGGCAGGAGAATCTATGGGCTCCTGTCAGGAATATATTATTGGAGGCAGCAGAATGTATGGTCTCCTGTCAAGTATATATTATTGGATGCAGCAGAGTGTATGAGCTCCTGTCAGGTATATATTATTGGAGGCAGCAGAATGTATGGGCTCCTGTCAGGTATATATTTTTGGAGGCAGCAGAGTGTATGAGCTCCTGTCAGGTATATATTATTGGAGGCTGGAGAATGTATGGGCTCCTGTCAGGTATATATTTTTGGAGGCAGCAGAATGTATGAGCTCCTGTCAGGTATATATTATTGGAGGCAGGAGAATGTATGGGCTCCTGTCAGGTATATATTTTTGGATGCAGCAGAGTGTATGAGCTCCTGTCAGGTATATATTATTGGAGGCTGGAGAATGTATGGGCTCTTGTCAGGTATATATTTTTGGAGGCAGCAGAGTGTATGAGCTCCTGTCAGGTATATATTATTGGAGGCAGGAGAATGTATGGGCTCCTGTCAGGTATATATTATTGGAGGCAGCAGAATGTATGGGCTCCTGTCAGGTATATATTATTGGAGGCAGGAGAATGTATGGGCTCCTGTCAGGTATATATTATTGGAGGCCGCAGAATCTATGGGCTTCTGTCAGGTATATATTATTGGAGGCAGGAGAATGTATGGGCTCCTGTCAGGTATATATTATTGGAGGCAGGAGAATGTATGGGCTCCTGTCAGGTATATATTATTGGAGGCAGCAGAATGTATGGGCTCCTGTCAGGTATATATTATTGGAGGCAGGAGAATGTATGGGCTCCTGTCAGGTATATATTATTGGAGGCAGGAAAATGTATGGGCTCCTGTCAGGTATATATTATTGGAGGCAGGAGAATGTATGGGCTCCTGTCAGGAATATATTATTGGAGGCAGGAAAATGTATGGGCTCCTGTCAGGTATATATTATTGGAGGCAGGAGAATGTATGGGCTCCTGTCAGGTATATATTATTGGAGGCAGCAGAATGTATGGGCTCCTGTCAGGTATATATTATTGGAGACAGGAGAATGTATGGGCTCCTGTCAGGTATATATTATTGGAGGCAGGAGAATGTATGGGCTCCTGTCAGGTATATATTATTGGAAGCTGGAGAATCTATGGGCTCCTGTCTGGTATATATTATTGGAGGCAGGAGAATCTATGGGCTCCTGTCAGGTATATATTATTGGAGACAGGAGAATGTATGGGCTCCTGTCAGGTATATATTATTGGAGGCAGGAGAATGTATGGGCTCCTGTCAGGTATATATTATTGGAGGCAGCAGAATCTATGGGCTCCTGTCAGGTATATATTATTGGAGACAGCAGAATAAATGGGCTCCTGTCACGTATATATTATTGGAGGCGGCAGAATGTATGGGCTCCTGTCAGGTATATATTATTGGAGGCGGCAGAATGTATGGGCTCCTGTCAGGTATATATTATTGGAGGCAGGAGAATGTATGGGCTCCTGTCAGGTATATATTATTGGAGGCAGGAGAATGTATGGGCTCCTGTCAGGAATATATTATTGGAGGCAGCAGAATGTATGGTCTCCTGTCAGGTATATATTATTGGAGGCAGCAGAGTGTATTAGCTCCTGTCAGGTATATATTATTGGAGGCAGCAGAATGTATGGGCTCCTGTCAGGTATATATTATTGGAGGCAGGAGAATGCATGGGCTCCTGTCAGGTATATATTATTGGAGGCAGCAGAGTGTATGAGCTCCTGTCAGGTATATATTATTGGAGGCAGGAGAATGTATGGGCTCCTGTCAGGTATATATTATTGGAGGCAGCAGAGTGTATGAGCTCCTGTCAGGTATATATTATTGGAGGCAGCAGAATTTATGGGCTCCTGTCAGGTATATATTATTGGAGGCAGGAGAATGTATGGGCTCCTGTCAGGTATATATTATTGGAGGCCGCAGAATCTATGGGCTCCTGTCAGGTATATATTATTGGAGGCAGGAGAATGTATGGGCTCCTGTCAGGTATATATTATTGGAGGCAGCAGAATGTATGGGCTACTGTCAGGTATATATTATTGTAGGCAGGAGAATGTATGGGCTCCTGTCAGGTATATATTATTGGAGGCAGGAGAATCTGTGGGTTCCTGTCAGGTATATATGATTGGAGGCAGGAGAATGTATGGGCTCCTGTCAGGTTTGTATTATTGGAGGCAGCAGAATGTATGGGCTCCTGTCAGGTATATATTATTGGAGGCAGAAGAATGTATGGGCTCCTGTCAGGTATATATTATTGGAGGCAGCAGAATGTATGGGATCCTGTCAGGTATATATTATTGGAGGCAGCAGAATCTATGGGCTCCTGTCAGGTATACATTATTGGAGGCAGGAGAATGTATGGGCTCCTGTCAGGTATATATTATTGGAGGCAGCAGAATGTATGGGCTCCTGTCAGGTATATAATATTGGAGGCAGGAGAATGTATGGGCTCCTGTCAGGTATATATTACTGGAGGCAGGAGAATCTATGGGTTCCTGTCAGGTATATATTTTTGGAGGCAGGAGAATGTATGGGCTTCTGTCAGGTATATATTAGTGGAGGCTGGAGAATCTATGGGCTCCTGTCAGGTATATATTATTGGAGGCAGCAGAATATATGGGCTCCTGTCAGGTATATATTATTGGAGGCAGGAGAACGTATGGGCTCCTGTCAGGTATATATTATTGGAGGCAGGAGAATGTATGGGCTCCTGTCAGGTATATATTATTGGAGGCAGGAGAATGTATGGGCTCCTGTCAGGTATATATTATTGGAGGCAGGAGAATGTATGGGCTCCTGTCAGGTATATATTATTGGAGGCCGGAGAGTGTATGGACTGCTGTCATGTATATATTATTGGAGGCAGCAGAATGTATGGGCTCCTGTCAGGTATATATTATTGGAGGCAGGAGAATGTATGGGCTCCTGTCAGGTATATATTATTGGAGGCAGGAGAGTGTATGGACTGCTGTCAGGTATATATTATTGGAGGCAGCAGAATGTATGGGCTCCTGTCAGGTATATATTATTGGAGGCAGGAGAATGTATGGGCTCCTGTCAGGTATATATTATTGGAGGCAGGAGAATGTATGGGCTCCTGTCAGGTATATATTATTGGAGGCAGCAGAATCTATGGGCTCCTGTCAGGTATATATTATTGGAGGCAGCAGAATATATGGGCTCCTGTCAGGTATATATTATTGGAGGCAGGAGAATGTATGGGCTCCTGTCAGGTATATATTATTGGAGGCAGCAGAATGTATGGGCTCCTGTCAGGTATATATTATTGGAGGCAGCAGAGTGTATGAGCTCCTGTCAGGTATATATTATTGGAGGCAGCAGAATTTATGGGCTCCTGTCAGGTATATATTATTGGAGGCAGGAGAATGTATGGGCTCCTGTCAGGTATATATTATTGGAGGCAGCAGAGTGTATGAGCTCCTGTCAGGTATATATTATTGGAGGCAGGAGAATGTATGGGCTCCTGTCAGGTATATATTATTGGAGGCAGCAGAATGTATGGGCTCCTGTCAGGTATATATTATTGGAGGCTGGAGAATGTATGGGCTCCTGTCAGGTATATATTATTGGAGGC
This sequence comes from Phyllobates terribilis, assembly GCF_046119375.1. NCBI lineage: Eukaryota > Metazoa > Chordata > Amphibia > Anura > Dendrobatidae > Phyllobates > Phyllobates terribilis. The sequence continues at coordinate 50,286,555 of NW_027362765.1, forward strand.
CGCAGAATCTATGGGCTCCTGTCAGGTATATATTATTGGAGGCAGGAGAATGTATGGGCTCCTGTCAGGTATATATTATTGGAGGCAGCAGAATATATGGGCTCCTGTCAGGTATATATTATTGGAGGCAGGAGAATGTATGGGCTCCTGTCAGGTATATATTATTGGATGTAGGAGAATGTATGGGCTCCTGTCAGGAATATATTATTGGAGGCAGCAGAATGTATGGTCTCCTGTCAGGTATATATTATTGGAGGCAGCAGAGTGTATGAGCTCCTGTCAGGTATATATTATTGGAGGCAGCAGAATTTATGGGCTCCTGTCAGGTATATATTATTGGAGGCAGGAGAATGTATGGGCTCCTGTCAGGTATATATTATTGGAGGCTGGAGAATGTATGGGCTCCTGTCAGGTATATATATTTGGAGGCCGCAGAATCTATGGGCTCCTGTCAGGTATATATTATTGGAGGCAGGAGAATGTATGGGCTCCTTTCAGGTATATATTATTGGAGGCAGGAGAATGTATGGGCTCCTGTCAGGTATATATTATTGGAGGCAGCAGAATGTATGGGCTCCTGTCAGGTATATATTATTGGAAGCAGGAGAATGTATGGGCTCCTGTCAGGTATATATTATTGGAGGCAGCAGAACGTATGGGCTCCTGTCAGGTATATATTATTGGAGGGAGGAGAACGTATGGGCTCCTGTCAGGTATATATTATTGGAGGCAGGAGAATGTATGGGCTCCTGTCAGGTATATATTATTGGAGGCAGGAGAATGTATGGGCTCCTGTCAGGTATATATTATTGGAGGCAGGAGAATGTATGGGCTCCTGTCAGGTATATATTATTGGAGGCAGGAGAGTGTATGGACTGCTGTCAGGTATATATTATTGGAGGCAGCAGAATGTATGGGCTCCTGTCAGGTATATATTTTTGGAGGCAGGAGAATGTATGGGCTCCTGTCAGGTATATATTATTGGAGGCAGGAGAGTGTATGGACTGCTGTCAGGTATATATTATTGGAGGCAGCAGAATGTATGGGCTCCTGTCAGGTATATATTATTGGAGGCAGCAGAATGTATGGGCTCCTGTCAGGTATATATTATTGGAGGCAGCAGAATCTATGGGCTCCTGTCAGGTATATATTATTGGAGGCAGCAGAATGTATGGGCTACTGTCAGGTATATATTATTGGAGGCAGGAGAATGTATGGGCTCCTGTCAGGTATATATTATTGGAGGCAGGAGAATGTATGGGCTCCTGTGAGGAATATATTATTGGAGGCAGCAGAATGTATGGTCTCCTGTCAGGTATATATTATTGGAGTCAGCAGAGTGTATGAGCTCCTGTCAGGTATATATTATTGGAGGCAGCAGAATTTATGGGCTCCTGTCAGGTATATATTATTGGAGGCAGGAGAATGTATGGGCTCCTGTCAGGTATATATTATTGGAGGCAGCAGAGTGTATGAGCTCCTGTCAGGTATATATTATTGGAGGCAGGAGAATGTATGGGCTCCTGTCAGGTATATATTATTGGAGGCAGCAGAGTGTATGAGCTCCTGTCAGGTATATATTATTGGAGGCAGGAGAATGTATGGGCTCCTGTCAGGTATATATTATTGGAGGCAGGAGAATGCATGGGCTCCTGTCAGGTATATATTATTGGAGGCAGCAGAGTGTATGAGCTCCTGTCAGGTATATATTATTGGAGGCAGGAGAATGTATGGGCTCCTGTCAGGTATATATTATTGGAGGCAGGAGAATGTATGAGCTCCTGTCAGGTATATATTATTGGAGGCCGCAGAATCTATGGGCTCCTGTCAGGTATATATTATTGGAGGCAGGAGAATGTATGGGCTCCTGTCAGGTATATATTATTGGAGGCAGGAGAATGTATGGGCTCCTGTCAGGTATATATTATTGGAGGCAGCAGAGTGTATGAGCTCCTGTCAGGTATATATTATTGGAGGCAGCAGAGTGTATGAGCTCCTGTCAGGTATATATTATTGGAGGCAGGAGAATGTATGGGCTCCTGTCAGGTATATATTATTGGAGGCAGCAGAATGTATGGGCTCCTGTCAGGTATATATTATTGGAGGCTGGAGAATGTATGGGCTCCTGTCAGGTATATATTATTGGAGGCCGCAGAATCTATGGGCTCCTGTCAGGTATATATTATTGGAGGCAGGAGAATGTATGGGCTCCTGTCAGGTATATATTATTGGAGGCAGGAGAATGTATGGGCTCCTGTCAGGTATATATTATTGGAGGCAGCAGAATGTATGGGCTCCTGTCAGGTATATATTATTGTAGGCAGGAGAATGTATGGGCTCCTGTCAGGTATATATTATTGGAGGCAGGAGAATCTATGGGTTCCTGTCAGGTATATATTATTGGAGGCAGGAGAATGTATGGGCTCCTGTCAGGTTTATATTATTGGAGACAGCAGAATGTATGGGGTCCTGTCAGGTATATATTGTTGGAGGCAGCAGAATGTATGGGCTCCTGTCAGGTATATATTATTGGAGGCAGCAGAATCTATGGGCTCCTGTCAGGTATATATTATTGGAGGCAGGAGAATCTATGGGTTCCTGTCAGGTATATATTATTGGAGGCAGGAGAATGTATGGGCTTCTGTCAGGTATATATTAGTGGAGGCTGGAGAATCTATGGGCTCCTGTCAGATATATATTATTGGAGGCAGCAGAATGTATGGGCTCCTGTCAGGTATATATTATTGAAGGCAGCAGAATGTATGGGCTCCTGTCAGGTATATATTATTGGAGGCAGGAGCATGTATGGGCTCCTGTCAGGTATATATTATTGGAGGCAGGAGAATGTATGGGCTCCTGTCTGGTATATATTATTGGAGGCAGCGGAATCTATGGGCTCCTATCATGTATATATTAGTGGAGGTAGGAGAATATATGGGCTCCTGTCAGGTATATATTATTGTAGGCAGGAGAATGTATGGGCTCCTGTCAGGTATATATTATTGGAGGCAGCAGAATCTATGGGCTCCTGTCAGGTATATATTATTGGAGGCAGCAGAATCTGTGGGCTCCTGTCAGGTATATATTATTGGAGGCAGCAGAATGTATGGGCTCCTGTCAGGTATTTATTATTGGAGGCAGGAGAATGTATGGGCTCCTGTCAGGTATATATTATTGGAGGCAGGAGAGTGTATAGGCTCCTGTCAGGTATATATTATTGGAGGCAGAAGAGTGTATAGGCTCCTGTCAGGTATATATTATTGGAGGCAGGAGAATCTATGGGCTCCTGTCAGGTATATATTATTGGAGGCAGGAGAATGTATGGGATCCTGTCAGGTATATATTATTGGAGGCAGGAGAATGTATGGGCTTCTGTCAGGTATATATTATTGGAGGCAACAGAATGTATGGGCTCGTGTCAGGTATATATTATTGGAGGCAGCAGAATGTATGGGCTCCTGTCAGGTATATATTATTGGAGGCAGCAGAATGTATGGGCTCCTGTCAGGTATATATTATTGGAGGCAGCAGAATGTATGGGCTCCTGTCAGGTATATATTGGAGGCAGGAGAATGAATGGGCTCCTGTCAGGTATATATTATTGGAGGCAGGAAAATGTATGGGCTCCTGTCAGGTATATATTATTGGAGGCAGGAGAATGTATGGGCTCCTGTCAGGAATATATTATTGGAGGCAGGAAAATGTATGGGCTCCTGTCAGGTATATATTATTGGAGGCAGGAGAATGTATGGGCTCCTGTCAGGTATATATTATTGGAGGCAGCAGAATGTATGGGCTCCTGTCAGGTATATATTATTTGAGACAGGAGAATGTATGGGCTCCTGTCAGGTATATATTATTGGAGGCAGGAGAATGTATGGGCTCCTGTCAGGTATATATTATTGGAAGCTGGAGAATCTATGGGCTCCTGTCTGGTATATATTATTGGAGGCAGGAGAATCTATGGGCTCCTGTCAGGTATATATTATTGGAGACAGGAGAATGTATGGGCTCCTGTCAGGTATATATTATTGGAGGCAGGAGAATGTATGGGCTCCTGTCAGGTATATATTATTGGAGGCAGCAGAATCTATGGGCTCCTGTCAGGTATATATTATTGGAGACAGCAGAATAAATGGGCTCCTGTCACGTATATATTATTGGAGGCGGCAGAATGTATGGGCTCCTGTCAGGTATATATTATTGGAGGCGGCAGAATGTATGGGCTCCTGTCAGGTATATATTATTGGAGGCAGGAGAATGTATGGGCTCCTGTCAGGTATATATTATTGGAGGCAGGAGAATGTATCGGCTCCTGTCAGGAATATATTATTGGAGGCAGCAGAATGTATGGTCTCCTGTCAGGTATATATTATTGGAGGCAGCAGAGTGTATGAGCTCCTGTCAGGTATATATTATTGGAGGCAGCAGAATGTATGGGCTCCTGTCAGGTATATATTATTGGAGGCAGGAGAATGCATGGGCTTCTGTCAGGTATATATTATTGGAGGCAGCAGAGTGTATGAGCTCCTGTCAGGTATATATTATTGGAGGCAGGAGAATGTATGGGCTCCTGTCAGGTATATATTATTGGAGGCAGCAGAGTGTATGAGCTCCTGTCAGGTATATATTATTGGAGGCAGCAGAATTTATGGGCTCCTGTCAGGTATATATTATTGGAGGCAGGAGAATGTATGGGCTCCTGTCAGGTATATATTATTGGAGGCCGCAGAATCTATGGGCTCCTGTCAGGTATATATTATTGGAGGCAGGAGAATGTATGGGCTCCTGTCAGGTATATATTATTGGAGGCAGCAGAATGTATGGGCTACTGTCAGGTATATATTATTGTAGGCAGGAGAATGTATGGGCTCCTGTCAGGTATATATTATTGGAGGCAGGAGAATCTGTGGGTTCCTGTCAGGTATATATGATTGGAGGCAGGAGAATGTATGGGCTCCTGTCAGGTTTGTATTATTGGAGGCAGCAGAATGTATGGGCTCCTGTCAGGTATATATTATTGGAGGCAGAAGAATGTATGGGCTCCTGTCAGGTATATATTATTGGAGGCAGCAGAATGTATGGGATCCTGTCAGGTATATATTATTGGAGGCAGCAGAATCTATGGGCTCCTGTCAGGTATATATTATTGGAGGCAGGAGAATGTATGGGCTCCTGTCAGGTATATATTATTGGAGGCAGGAGAATGTATGGGCTCCTGTCAGGTATATATTATTGGAGGCCGGAGAGTGTATGGACTGCTGTCATGTATATATTATTGGAGGCAGCAGAATGTATGGGCTCCTGTCAGGTATATATTATTGGAGGCAGGAGAATGTATGGGCTCCTGTCAGGTATATATTATTGGAGGCAGGAGAGTGTATGGACTGCAGTTAGGTATATATTATTGGAGGCAGCAGAATGTATGGGCTCCTGTCAGGTATATATTATTGGAGGCAGGAGAATGTATGGGCTCCAGTCAGGTATATATTATTGGAGGCAGGAGAATGTATGGGCTCCTGTCAGGTATATATTATTGGAGGCAGCAGAATCTATGGGCTCCTGTCAGGTATATATTATTGGAGGCAGCAGAATATATGGGCTCCTGTCAGGTATATATTATTGGAGGCAGGAGAATGTATGGGCTCCTGTCAGGTATATATTATTGGAGGCAGCAGAATGTATGGTCTCCTGTCAGGTATATATTATTGGAGGCAGCAGAGTGTATGAGCTCCTGTCAGGTATATATTATTGGAGGCAGCAGAATTTATGGGCTCCTGTCAGGTATATATTATTGGAGGCAGGAGAATGTATGGGCTCCTGTCAGGTATATATTATTGGAGGCAGCAGAGTGTATGAGCTCCTGTCAGGTATATATTATTGGAGGCAGGAGAATGTATGGGCTCCTGTCAGGTATATATTATTGGAGGCAGCAGAATGTATGGGCTCCTGTCAGGTATATATTATTGGAGGCTGGAGAATGTATGGGCTCCTGTCAGGTATATATTATTGGAGGCCGCAGAATCTATGGGCTCCTGTCAGGTATATATTATTGGAGGCAGGAGAATGTATGGGCTCCTGTCAGGTATATATTATTGGAGGCAGCAGAATATATGGGCTCCTGTCAGGTATATATTATTGGAGGCAGGAGAATGTATGGGCTCCTGTCAGGTATATATTATTGGATGCAGGAGAATGTATGGGCTCCTGTCAGGAATATATTATTGGAGGCAGCAGAATGTATGGTCTCCTGTCAGGTATATATTATTGGAGGCAGCAGAGTGTATGAGCTCCTGTCAGGTATATATTATTGGAGGCAGCAGAATTTATGGGCTCCTGTCAGGTATATATTATTGGAGGCAGGAGAATGTATGGGCTCCTGTCAGGTATATATTATTGGAGGCTGGAGAATGTATGGGCTCCTGTCAGGTATATATATTTGGAGGCCGCAGAATCTATGGGCTCCTGTCAGGTATATATTATTGGAGGCAGGAGAATGTATGGGCTCCTGTCAGGTATATATTATTGGAGGCAGGAGAATGTATGGGCTCCTGTCAGGTATATATTATTGGAGGCAGCAGAATGTATGGGCTCCTGTCAGGTATATATTATTGGAGGCAGGAGAATGTATGGGCTCCTGTCAGGTATATATTATTGGAGGCAGCAGAACGTATGGGCTCCTGTCAGGTATATATTATTGGAGGGAGGAGAACGTATGGGCTCCTGTCAGGTATATATTATTGGAGGCAGGAGAATGTATGGGCTCCTGTCAGGTATATATTATTGGAGGCAGGAGAATGTATGGGCTCCTGTCAGGTATATATTATTGGAGGCAGGAGAATGTATGGGCTCTTGTCAGGTATATATTATTGGAGGCAGGAGAGTGTATGGACTGCTGTCAGGTATATATTATTGGAGGCAGCAGAATGTATGGGCTCCTGTCAGGTATATATTATTGGAGGCAGGAGAATGTATGGGCTCCTGTCAGGTATATATTATTGGAGGCAGGAGAGTGTATGGACTGCTGTCAGGTATATATTATTGGAGGCAGCAGAATGTATGGGCTCCTGTCAGGTATATATTATTGGAGGCAGCAGAATGTATGGGCTCCTGTCAGGTATATATTATTGGAGGCAGCAGAATCTATGGGCTCCTGTCAGGTATATATTATTGGAGGCAGCAGAATGTATGGGCTCCTGTCAGGTATATATTATTGGAGGCAGGAGAATGTATGGGCTCCTGTCAGGTATATATTATTGGAGGCAGGAGAATGTATGGGCTCCTGTGAGGAATATATTATTGGAGGCAGCAGAATGTATGGTCTCCTGTCAGGTATATATTATTGGAGTCAGCAGAGTGTATGAGCTCCTGTCAGGTATATATTATTGGAGGCAGCAGAATTTATGGGCTCCTGTCAGGTATATATTATTGGAGGCAGGAGAATGTATGGGCTCCTGTCAGGTATATATTATTGGAGGCAGCAGAGTGTATGAGCTCCTGTCAGGTATATTTTATTGGAGGCAGGAGAATGTATGGGCTCCTGTCAGGTATATATTATTGGAGGCAGCAGAGTGTATGAGCTCCTGTCAGGTATATATTATTGGAGGCAGGAGAATGTATGGGCTCCTGTCAGGTATATATTATTGGAGGCAGGAGAATGTATGAGCTCCTGTCAGGTATATATTATTGGAGGCCGCAGAATCTATGGGCTCCTGTAAGGTATATATTATTGGAGGCAGGAGAATGTATGGGCTCCTGTCAGGTATATATTATTGGAGGCAGGAGAATGTATGGGCTCCTGTCAGGTATATATTATTGGAGGCAGCAGAGTGTATGAGCTCCTGTCAGGTATATATTATTGGAGGCAGCAGAGTGTATGAGCTCCTGTCAGGTATATATTATTGGAGGCAGGAGAATGTATGGGCTCCTGTCAGGTATATATTATTGGAGGCAGCAGAATGTATGGGCTCCTGTCAGGTATATATTATTGGAGGCTGGAGAATGTATGGGCTCCTGTCAGGTATATATTATTGGAGGCCGCAGAATCTATGGGCTCCTGTCAGGTATATATTATTGGAGGCAGGAGAATGTATGGGCTCCTGTCAGGTATATATTATTGGAGGCAGGAGAATGTATGGGCTCCTGTCAGGTATATATTATTGGAGGCAGCAGAATGTATGGGCTCCTGTCAGGTATATATTATTGTAGGCAGGAGAATGTATGGGCTCCTGTCAGGTATATATTATTGGAGGCAGGAGAATCTATGGGTTCCTGTCAGGTATATATTATTGGAGGCAGGAGAATGTATGGGCTCCTGTCAGGTTTATATTATTGGAGACAGCAGAATGTATGGGGTCCTGTCAGGTATATATTGTTGGAGGCAGCAGAATGTATGGGCTCCTGTCAGGTATATATTATTGGAGGCAGCAGAATCTATGGGCTCCTGTCAGGTATATATTATTGGAGGCAGGAGAATCTATGGGTTCCTGTCAGGTATATATTATTGGAGGCAGGAGACTGTATGGGCTTCTGTCAGGTATATATTAGTGGAGGCTGGAGAATCTATGGGCTCCTGTCAGGTATATATTATTGGAGGCAGCAGAATGTATGGGCTCCTGTCAGGTATATATTATTGGAGGCAGCAGAATGTATGGGCTCCTGTCAGGTATATATTATTGGAGGCAGGAGCATGTATGGGCTCCTGTCAGGTATATATTATTGGAGGCAGGAGAATGTATGGGCTCCTGTCTGGTATATATTATTGGAGGCAGCGGAATCTATGGGCTCCTATCATGTATATATTAGTGGAGGCAGGAGAATATATGGGCTCCTGTCAGGTATATATTATTGTAGGCAGGAGAATGTATGGGCTCCTGTCAGGTATATATTATTGGAGGCAGCAGAATCTATGGGCTCCTGTCAGGTATATATTATTGGAGGCAGCAGAATCTGTGGGCTCCTGTCAGGTATATATTATTGGAGGCAGCAGAATGTATGGGCTCCTGTTAGGTATATATTATTGGAGGCAGGAGAATGTATGGGCTCCTGTCAGGTATATATTATTGGAGGCAGGAGAGTGTATAGGCTCCTGTCAGGTATATATTATTGGAGGCAGAAGAGTGTATAGGCTCCTGTCAGGTATATATTATTGGAGGCAGGAGAATCTATGGGCTCCTGTCAGGTATATATTATTGGAGGCAGGAGAATGTATGGGATCCTGTCAGGTATATATTATTGGAGGCAGGAGAATGTATGGGCTTCTGTCAGGTATATATTATTGGAGGCAGCAGAATGTATGGGCTCCTGTCAGGTATATATTATTGGAGGCAGCAGAATGTATGGGCTCCTGTCAGGTATATATTATTGGAGGCAGCAGAATGTATGGGCTCCTGTCAGGTATATATTATTGGAGGCAGCAGAATGTATGGGCTTCTGTCAGGTATATATTGGAGGCAGGAGAATCTATGGGCTCCTGTCAGGAATATATTATTGGAGGCAGCAGAATGTATGGTCTCCTGTCAAGTATATATTATTGGATGCAGCAGAGTGTATGAGCTCCTGTCAGGTATATATTATTGGAGGCAGGAGAATGTATGGGCTCCTGTCAGGTATATATTATTGGAGGCTGGAGAATGTATGGGCTCCTGTCAGGTATATATTATTGGAGGCAGCAGAGTGTATGAGCTCCTGTCAGGTATATATTATTGGAGGCAGGAGAATGTATGGGCTCCTGTCAGGTATATATTATTGGAGGCAGCAGAATGTATGGGCTCCTGACAGGTATATATTATTGGAGGCAGGAGAATGTATGGGCTCCTGTCAGGTATATATTATTGGAGGCCGCAGAATCTATGGGCTCCTGTCAGGTATATATTATTGGAGGCAGGAGAATGTATGGGCTCCTGTCAGGTATATATTATTGGAGGCAGGAGAATGTATGGGCTCCTGTCAGGTATATATTATTGGAGGCAGCAGAATGTATGGGCTCCTGTCAGGTATATATTATTGGAGGCAGGAGAATGTATGGGCTCCTGTCAGGTATATATTATTGGAGGCAGGAAAATGTATGGGCTCCTGTCAGGTATATATTATTGGAGGCAGGAGAATGTATGGGCTCCTGTCAGGAATATATTATTGGAGGCAGGAAAATGTATGGGCTCCTGTCAGGTATATATTATTGGAGGCAGGAGAATGTATGGGCTCCTGTCAGGTATATATTATTGGAGGCAGCAGAATGTATGGGCTCCTGTCAGGTATATATTATTGGAGACAGGAGAATGTATGGGCTCCTGTCAGGTATATATTATTGGAGGCAGGAGAATGTATGGGCTCCTGTGAGGAATATATTATTGGAGGCAGCAGAATGTATGGTCTCCTGTCAGGTATATATTATTGGAGTCAGCAGAGTGTATGAGCTCCTGTCAGGTATATATTATTGGAGGCAGCAGAATTTATGGGCTCCTGTCAGGTATATATTATTGGAGGCAGGAGAATGTATGGGCTCCTGTCAGGTATATATTATTGGAGGCAGCAGAGTGTATGAGCTCCTGTCAGGTATATATTATTGGAGGCAGGAGAATGTATGGGCTCCTGTCAGGTATATATTATTGGAGGCAGCAGAGTGTATGAGCTCCTGTCAGGTATATATTATTGGAGGCAGGAGAATGTATGGGCTCCTGTCAGGTATATATTATTGGAGGCAGGAGAATGTATGAGCTCCTGTCAGGTATATATTATTGGAGGCCGCAGAATCTATGGGCTCCTGTAAGGTATATATTATTGGAGGCAGGAGAATGTATGGGCTCCTGTCAGGTATATATTATTGGAGGCAGGAGAATGTATGGGCTCCTGTCAGGTATATATTATTGGAGGCAGCAGAGTGTATGAGCTCCTGTCAGGTATATATTATTGGAGGCAGCAGAGTGTATGAGCTCCTGTCAGGTATATATTATTGGAGGCAGGAGAATGTATGGGCTCCTGTCAGGTATATATTATTGGAGGCAGCAGAATGTATGGGCTCCTGTCAGGTATATATTATTGGAGGCAGGAGAATGTATGGGCTCCTGTCAGGTATATATTATTGGAGGCAGCAGAGTGTATGAGCTCCTGTCAGGTATATATTATTGGAGGCAGCAGAGTGTATGAGCTCCTGTCAGGTATATATTATTGGAGGCAGGAGAATGTATGGGCTCCTGTCAGGTATATATTATTGGAGGCAGCAGAATGTATGGGCTCCTGTCAGGTATATATTATTGGAGGCAGGAGAATGTATGGGCTCCTGTCAGGTATATATTATTGGAGGCAGGAGAATGTATGGGCTCCTGTCAGGTATATATTATTGTAGGCAGGAGAATGTATGGGCTCCTGTCAGGTATATATTATTGGAGGCAGGAGAATCTATGGGTTCCTGTCAGGTATATATTATTGGAGGCAGGAGAATGTATGGGCTCCTGTCAGGTTTATATTATTGGAGACAGCAGAATGTATGGGGTCCTGTCAGGTATATATTGTTGGAGGCAGCAGAATGTATGGGCTCCTGTCAGGTATATATTATTGGAGGCAGCAGAATCTATGGGCTCCTGTCAGGTATATATTATTGGAGGCAGGAGAATCTATGGGTTCCTGTCAGGTATATATTATTGGAGGCAGGAGAATGTATGGGCTTCTGTCAGGTATATATTAGTGGAGGCTGGAGAATCTATGGGCTCCTGTCAGGTATATATTATTGGAGGCAGCAGAATGTATGGGCTCCTGTCAGGTATATATTATTGGAGGCAGCAGAATGTATGGGCTCCTGTCAGGTATATATTATTGGAGGCAGGAGCATGTATGGGCTCCTGTCAGGTATATATTATTGGAGGCAGGAGAATGTATGGGCTCCTGTCTGGTATATATTATTGGAGGCAGCGGAATCTATGGGCTCCTATCATGTATATATTAGTGGAGGCAGGAGAATATATGGGCTCCTGTCAGGTATATATTATTGTAGGCAGGAGAATGTATGGGCTCCTGTCAGGTATATATTATTGGAGGCAGCAGAATCTATGGGCTCCTGTCAGGTATATATTATTGGAGGCAGCAGAATCTGTGGGCTCCTGTCAGGTATATATTATTGGAGGCAGCAGAATGTATGGGCTCCTGTTAGGTATATATTATTGGAGGCAGGAGAATGTATGGGCTCCTGTCAGGTATATATTATTGGAGGCAGGAGAGTGTATAGGCTCCTGTCAGGTATATATTATTGGAGGCAGAAGAGTGTATAGGCTCCTGTCAGGTATATATTATTGGAGGCAGGAGAATCTATGGGCTCCTGTCAGGTATATATTATTGGAGGCAGGAGAATGTATGGGATCCTGTCAGGTATATATTATTGGAGGCAGGAGAATGTATGGGCTTCTGTCAGGTATATATTATTGGAGGCAGCAGAATGTATGGGCTCCTGTCAGGTATATATTATTGGAGGCAGCAGAATGTATGGGCTCCTGTCAGGTATATATTATTGGAGGCAGCAGAATGTATGGGCTCCTGTCAGGTATATATTATTGGAGGCAGCAGAATGTATGGGCTTCTGTCAGGTATATATTGGAGGCAGGAGAATCTATGGGCTCCTGTCAGGAATATATTATTGGAGGCAGCAGAATGTATGGTCTCCTGTCAAGTATATATTATTGGATGCAGCAGAGTGTATGAGCTCCTGTCAGGTATATATTATTGGAGGCAGGAGAATGTATGGGCTCCTGTCAGGTATATATTATTGGAGGCTGGAGAATGTATGGGCTCCTGTCAGGTATATATTATTGGAGGCAGCAGAGTGTATGAGCTCCTGTCAGGTATATATTATTGGAGGCAGGAGAATGTATGGGCTCCTGTCAGGTATATATTATTGGAGGCAGCAGAATGTATGGGCTCCTGACAGGTATATATTATTGGAGGCAGGAGAATGTATGGGCTCCTGTCAGGTATATATTATTGGAGGCAGCAGAATGTATGGGCTCCTGTCAGGTATATATTATTGGAGACAGGAGAATGTATGGGCTCCTGTCAGGTATATATTATTGGAGGCAGGAGAATGTATGGGCTCCTGTCAGGTATATATTATTGGAAGCTGGAGAATCTATGGGCTCCTGTCAGGTATATATTATTGGAGGCAGGAGAATCTATGGGCTCCTGTCAGGTATATATTATTGGAGACAGGAGAATGTATGGGCTCCTGTCAGGTATATATTATTGTAGGCAGGAGAATGTATGGGCTCCTGTCAGGTATATATTATTGGAGGCAGCAGAATAAATGGGCTCCTGTCAGGTATATATTATTGGAGGCGGCAGAATGTATGGGCTCCTGTCAGGTATATATTATTGGAGGCAGGAGAATGTATGGGCTCCTGTCAGGTATATATTATTGGAGGCAGCAGAATCTATGGGCTCCTGTCAGGTATATATTATTGGAGGCAGCAGAATCTGTGGGCTCCTGTCAGGTATATATTATTGGAGGCAGCAGAATGTATGGGCTCCTGTTAGGTATATATTATTGGAGGCAGGAGAATGTATGGGCTCCTGTCAGGTATATATTATTGGAGGCAGGAGAGTGTATAGGCTCCTGTCAGGTATATATTATTGGAGGCAGAAGAGTGTATAGGCTCCTGTCAGGTATATATTATTGGAGGCAGGAGAATCTATGGGCTCCTGTCAGGTATATATTATTGGAGGCAGGAGAATGTATGGGATCCTGTCAGGTATATATTATTGGAGGCAGGAGAATGTATGGGCTTCTGTCAGGTATATATTATTGGAGGCAGCAGAATGTATGGGCTCCTGTCAGGTATATATTATTGGAGGCAGCAGAATGTATGGGCTCCTGTCAGGTATATATTATTGGAGGCAGCAGAATGTATGGGCTCCTGTCAGGTATATATTATTGGAGGCAGCAGAATGTATGGGCTCCTGTCAGGTATATATTGGAGGCAGGAGAATCTATGGGCTCCTGTCAGGAATATATTATTGGAGGCAGCAGAATGTATGGTCTCCTGTCAAGTATATATTATTGGATGCAGCAGAGTGTATGAGCTCCTGTCAGGTATATATTATTGGAGGCAGGAGAATGTATGGGCTCCTGTCAGGTATATATTATTGGAGGCTGGAGAATGTATGGGCTCCTGTCAGGTATATATTATTGGAGGCAGCAGAGTGTATGAGCTCCTGTCAGGTATATATTATTGGAGGCAGGAGAATGTATGGGCTCCTGTCAGGTATATATTATTGGAGGCAGCAGAATGTATGGGCTCCTGTCAGGTATATATTATTGGAGGCAGGAGAATGTATGGGCTCCTGTCAGGTATATATTATTGGAGGCCGCAGAATCTATGGGCTCCTGTCAGGTATATATTATTGGAGGCAGGAGAATGTATGGGCTCCTGTCAGGTATATATTATTGGAGGCAGGAGAATGTATGGGCTCCTGTCAGGTATATATTATTGGAGGCAGCAGAATGTATGGGCTCCTGTCAGGTAAATATTATTGGAGGCAGGAGAATGTATGGGCTCCTGTCAGGTATATATTATTGGAGGCAGGAAAATGTATGGGCTCCTGTCAGGTATATATTATTGGAGGCAGGAGAATGTATGGGCTCCTGTCAGGAATATATTATTGGAGGCAGGAAAATGTATGGGCTCCTGTCAGGTATATATTATTGGAGGCAGGAGAATGTATGGGCTCCTGTCAGGTATATATTATTGGAGGCAGCAGAATGTATGGGCTCCTGTCAGGTATATATTATTGGAGACAGGAGAATGTATGGGCTCCTGTCAGGTATATATTATTGGAGGCAGGAGAATGTATGGGCTCCTGTCAGGTATATATTATTGGAAGCTGGAGAATCTATGGGCTCCTGTCAGGTATATATTATTGGAGGCAGGAGAATCTATGGGCTCCTGTCAGGTATATATTATTGGAGACAGGAGAATGTATGGGCTCCTGTCAGGTATATATTATTGTAGGCAGGAGAATGTATGGGCTCCTGTCAGGTATATATTATTGGAGGCAGCAGAATCTATGGGCTCCTGTCAGGTATATATTATTGGAGACAGCAGAATAAATGGGCTCCTGTCAGGTATATATTATTGGAGGCAGGAGAATGTATGGGCTCCTGTCAGGTATATATTATTGGAGGCAGCAGAATCTATGGGCTCCTGTCAGGTATATATTATTGGAGACAGCAGAATAAATGGGCTCCTGTCAGGTATATATTATTGGAGGCGGCAGAATGTATGGGCTCCTGTCAGGTATATATTATTGGAGGCAGGAGAATGTATGGGCTCCTGTCAGGTATATATTATTGGAGGCAGGAGAATGTATGGGCTCCTGTCAGGTATATATTATTGGAGACAGGAGAATGTATGGGCTCCTGTCAGGTATATATTATTGGAGACAGGAGAATGTATGGGCTCCTGTCAGGAATATATTATTGGAGGCAGCAGAATGTATGGTCTCCTGTCAGGTATATATTATTGGAGGCAGCAGAGTGTATGAGCTCCTGTCAGGTATATATTATTGGAGGCAGCAGAATGTATGGGCTCCTGTCAGGTATATATTATTGGAGGCAGGAGAATGCATGGGCTCCTGTCAGGTATATATTATTGGAGACAGCAGAGTGTATGAGCTCCTGTCAGGTATATATTATTGGAGGCAGGAGAATGTATGGGCTCCTGTCAGGTATATATTATTGGAGGCAGCAGAATGTATGGGCTCCTGTCAGGTATATATTATTGGAGGCAGGAGAATGTATGGGCTCCTGTCAGGTATATATTATTGGAGGCCGCAGAATCTATGGGCTCCTGTCAGGTATATATTATTGGAGGCAGGAGAATGTATGGGCTCCTGTCAGGTATATATTATTGGAGGCAGCAGAATGTATGGGCTCCTGTCAGGTATATATTATTGTAGGCAGGAGAATGTATGGGCTCCTATCAGGTATATATTATTGGAGGCAGGAGAATCTGTGGGTTCCTGTCAGGTATATATTATTGGAGGCAGCAGAATGTATGGGCTCCTGTCAGGTTTGTATTATTGGAGGCAGCAGAATGTATGGGCTCCTGTCAGGTATATATTATTGGAGGCAGCAGAATGTATGGGCTCCTGTCAGGTATATATTATTGGAGGCAGCAGAATGTATGGGCTCCTGTCAGGTATATATTATTGGAGGCAGGAGAATGTATGGGCTCCTGTCAGGTATATATTATTGGACGCAGCAGAATGTATGGGCTCCTGTCAGGTATATATTATTGGAGGCAGCAGAATGTATGGGCTCCTGTCAGGTATATATTATTGGAGGCAGGAGAATGTATGGGCTCCTGTCAGGTATATATTATTGGAGGCAGGAGAGTGTATAGGCTCCTGTCAGGTATATATTATTGGAGGCAGAAGAATGTATGGGCTCCTGTCAGGTATATATTATTGGAGGCAGGAGAATCTATGGGCTCCTGTCAGGTATATATTATTGGAGGCAGGAGAATGTATGGGATCCTGTCAGGTATATATTATTGGAGGCAGGAGAATGTATGGGCGTCTGTCAGGTATATATTAGTGGAGGCTGGAGAATCTATGGGCTCCTGTAAGGTATATATTATTGGAGGCAGCAGAATGTATGGGCTCCTGTCAGGTATATATTATTGGAGGCAGCAGAATGTATGGGCTCCTGTCAGGTATATATTATTGGAGGCAGCAGAATGTATGGGCTCCTGTCAGGTATATATTGGAGGCAGGAGAATTTATGGGCTCCTGTCAGGTATATATTATTGGAGGCAGCAGAATGTATGGGCTCCTGTCAGGTATATATTATTGGAGGCAGGAGAATGTATGGGCTTCTGTCAGGTATATATTATTGGAGGCAGGAGAATGTATGGGCTCCTGTCAGGAATATATTATTGGAGGCAGCAGAATGTATGGTCTCCTGTCAAGTATATATTATTGGATGCAGCAGAGTGTATGAGCTCCTGTCAGGTATATATTATTGGAGGCAGCAGAATGTATGGGCTCCTGTCAGGTATATATTATTGGAGGCTGGAGAATGTATGGGATCCTGTCAGGTATATATTATTGGAGGCAGCAGAGTGTATGAGCTCCTGTCAGGTATATATTATTGGAGGCAGGAGAATGTATGGGCTCCTGTCAGGTATATATTATTGGAGGCAGTAGAATGTATGGGCTCATATCAGGTATATATTATTGGAGGCAGGAGAATGTATGGGCTCCTGTCAGGTATATATTATTGGAGGCCGCAGAATCTATGGGCTCCTCTCAGGTATATATCATTGGAGGCAGGAGAATGTATGGGCTCCTGTCAGGTATATATTATTGGAGGCAGGAGAATGTATGGGCTCCTGTCAGGTATATATTATTGGAGGCAGCAGAATGTAAGGGCTCCTGTCAGGTATATATTATTGGAGGCAGGAGAATGTATGGGCTCCTGTCAGGTATATATTATTGGAGGCAGGAAAATGTATGGGCTCCTGTCAGGTATATATTATTGGAGGCAGGAGAATGTATGGGCTCCTGTCAGGAATATATTATTGGAGGCAGGAAAATGTATGGGCTCCTGTCAGGTATATATTATTGGAGGCAGGAGAATGTATGGGCTCCTGTCAGGTATATATTATTGGAGGCAGCAGCATGTATGGGCTCCTGTCAGGTATATATTATTGTAGACAGGAGAATGTATGGGCTCCTGTCAGGTATATATTATTGGAGGCAGGAGAATTTATGGGCTCCTGTCAGGTATATATTATTGGAAGCTGGAGAATCTATGGGCTCCTGTCAGGTATATAGTATTGGAGGCAGGAGAATGTATGGGCTCCTGTCAGGTATATATTATTGGAGGCTGCAGAATCTATGGGCTCCTGTCAGGTATATATTATTGGAGGCAGGAGAATGTATGGGCTCCTGTCAGGTATATATTATTGGAGGCAGCAGAATGTATGGGCTCCTGTCAGGTATATATTATTGTAGGCAGGAGAATGTATGGGCTCCTGTCAGGTATATATTATTGGAGGCAGGAGAATCTGTGGGTTCCTGTCAGGTATATATTATTGGAGGCAGGAGAATGTATGGGCTCCTGTCAGGTTTGTATTATTGGAGGCAGCAGAATGTATGGGCTCCTGTCAGGTATATATTATTGGAGGCAGCAGAATGTATGGGCTCCTGTCAGGTATATATTATTGGAGGCAGCAGAATTCATGGGCTCCTGTCAGGTATATATTATTGGAGGCAGCAGAATCTATGGGCTCCTGTCAGGTATATATTATTGGAGGCAGGAGAATGTATGGGCTCCTGTCAGGTATATATTATTGGAGGCAGCAGAATGTATGGGCTCCTGTCAGGTATATATTATTGGAGGCAGGAGAGTGTATGGACTGCTGTCAGGTATATATTATTGGAGGCAGCAGAATGTATGGGCTCCTGTCAGGTATATATTATTGGAGGCAGCAGAATGTATGGGCTCCTGTCAGGTATATATTATTGTAGGCAGGAGAATGTATGGGCTCCTGTCAGGTATATATTATTGGAGGCAGCAGAATGTATGGGCTCCTGTCAGGTTTGTATTATTGGAGGCAGCAGAATGTATGGGCTCCTGTCAGGTATATATTATTGGAGGCAGCAGAATGTATGGGCTCCTGTCAGGTATATATTATTGGAGGCAGCAGAATGTATGGGCTCCTGTCAGGTATATATTATTGGAGGCAGGAGAATGTATGGGCTCCTGTCAGGTATATATTATTGGAGGCAGGAGAGTGTATAGGCTCCTGTCAGGTATATATTATTGGAGGCAGAAGAATGTATGGGCTCCTGTCAGGTATATATTATTGAAGGCAGGAGAATCTATGGGCTCCTGTCAGGTATATATTATTGGAGGCAGGAGAATGTATGGGATCCTGTCAGTTATATATTATTGGAGGCAGGAGAATGTATGGGCTTCTGTCAGGTATATATTAGTGGAGGCTGGAGAATCTATGGGCTCCTGTCAGGTATATATTAGTGGAGGCAGCAGAATGTATGGGCTCCTGTCAGGTATATATTATTGGAGGCAGCAGAATGTATGGGCTCCTGTCAGGTATATATTATTGGAGGCAGCAGAATGTATGGGCTCCTGTCAGGTATATATTGGAGGCAGGAGAATTTATGGGCTCCTGTCAGGTATATATTATTGGAGGCAGCAGAATGTATGGGCTCCTGTCAGGTATATATTATTGGAGGCAGGAGAATGTATGGGCTCCTGTCAGGTATATATTATTGGAGGCAGGAGAATGTATGGGCTCCTGTCAGGTATATATTATTGGAGGCCGCAGAATCTATGGGCTTCTGTCAGGTATATATTATTGGAGGCAGGAGAATGTATGGGCTCCTGTCAGGTATATATTATTGGAGGCAGGAGAATGTATGGGCTCCTGTCAGGTATATATTATTGGAGGCTGGAGAATGTATGGGCTCCTGTCAGGTATATATTATTGGAGGCAGCAGAGTGTATGAGCTCCTGTCAGGTATATATTATTGGAGGCAGGAGAATGTATGGGCTCCTGTCAGGTATATATTATTGGAGGCAGCAGAATGTATGGGCTCCTGTCAGGTATATATTATTGGAGGCAGGAGAATGTATGGGCTCCTGTCAGGTATATATTATTGGAGGCCGCAGAATCTATGGGCTTCTGTCAGGTATATATTATTGGAGGCAGGAGAATGTATGGGCTCCTGTCAGGTATATATTATTGGAGGCAGGAGAATGTATGGGCTCCTGTCAGGTATATATTATTGGAGGCAGCAGAATGTATGGTCTCCTGTCAGGTATATATTATTGGAGGCAGGAGAATGTATGGGCTCCTGTCAGGTATATATTATTGGAGGCAGGAAAATGTATGGGCTCCTGTCAGGTATATATTATTGGAGGCAGGAAAATGTATGGGCTCCTGTCAGGTATATATTATTGGAGGCAGGAGAATGTATGGGCTCCTGTCAGGTATATATTATTGGAGGCAGCAGAATGTATGGGCTCCTGTCAGGTATATATTATTGGAGACAGGAGAATTTATGGGCTCCTGTCAGGTATATATTATTGGAAGCTGGAGAATTTATGGGCTCCTGTCTGGTATATATTATTGGAGGCAGGAGAATCTATGGGCTCCTGTCAGGTATATATTATTGGAGACAGGAGAATGTATGGGCTCCTGTCAGGTATATATTATTGGAGGCAGGAGAATGTATGGGCTCCTGTCAGGTATATATTATTGGAGGCAGCAGAATCTATGGGCTCCTGTCAGGTATATATTATTGGAGACAGCAGAATAAATGGGCTCCTGTCACGTATATATTATTGGAGGCGGCAGAATAAATGGGCTCCTGTCACGTATATATTATTGGAGGCGGCAGAATGTATGGGCTCCTGTCAGGTATATATTATTGGAGGCAGGAGAATGTATGGGCTCCTGTCAGGTATATATTATTGGAGGCAGGAGAATGTATGGGCTCCTGTCAGGAATATATTATTGGAGGCAGCAGAATGTATGGTCTCCTGTCAGGTATATATTATTGGAGGCAGCAGAGTGTATGAGCTCCTGTCAGGTATATATTATTGGAGGCAGCAGAATGTATGGGCTCCTGTCAGGTATATATTATTGGAGGCAGGAGAATGCATGGGCTCCTGTCAGGTATATATTATTGGAGGCAGCAGAGTGTATGAGCTCCTGTCAGGTATATATTATTGGAGGCAGGAGAATGTATGGGCTCCTGTCAGGTATATATTATTGGAGGCAGCAGAGTGTATGAGCTCCTGTCAGGTATATATTATTGGAGGCAGCAGAATTTATGGGCTCCTGTCAGGTATATATTATTGGAGGCAGGAGAATGTATGGGCTCCTGTCAGGTATATATTATTGGAGGCCGCAGAATCTATGGGCTCCTGTCAGGTATATATTATTGGAGGCAGCAGAATGTATGGGCTACTGTCAGGTATATATTATTGTAGGCAGGAGAATGTATGGGCTCCTGTCAGGTATATATTATTGGAGGCAGGAGAATCTGTGGGTTCCTGTCAGGTATATATGATTGGAGGCAGGAGAATGTATGGGCTCCTGTCAGGTTTGTATTATTGGAGGCAGCAGAATGTATGGGCTCCTGTCAGGTATATATCATTGGAGGCAGAAGAATGTATGGGCTCCTGTCAGGTATATATTATTGGAGGCAGCAGAATGTATGGGATCCTGTCAGGTATATATTATTGGAGGCAGCAGAATCTATGGGCTCCTGTCAGGTATATATTATTGGAGGCAGGAGAATGCATGGGCTCCTGTCAGGTATATATTATTGGAGGCAGCAGAATGTATGGGCTCCTGTCAGGTATATATTATTGGAGGCAGGAGAATGTATGGGCTCCTGTCAGGTATATATTACTGGAGGCAGGAGAATCTATGGGTTCCTGTCAGGTATATATTTTTGGAGGCAGGAGAATGTATGGGCTTCTGTCAGGTATATATTAGTGGAGGCTGGAGAATCTATGGGCTCCTGTCAGGTATATATTATTGGAGGCAGCAGAATATATGGGCTCCTGTTAGGTATATATTATTGGAGGCAGGAGAACGTATGGGCTCCTGTCAGGTATATATTATTGGAGGCAGGAGAATGTATGGGCTCCTGTCAGGTATATATTATTGGAGGCAGGAGAATGTATGGGCTCCTGTCAGGTATATATTATTGGAGGCAGGAGAATGTATGGGCTCCTGTCAGGTATATATTATTGGAGGCCGGAGAGTGTATGGACTGCTGTCATGTATATATTATTGGAGGCAGCAGAATGTATGGGCTCCTGTCAGGTATATATTATTGGAGGCAGGAGAATGTATGGGCTCCTGTCAGGTATATATTATTGGAGGCAGGAGAGTGTATGGACTGCTGTCAGGTATATATTATTGGAGGCAGCAGAATGTATGGGCTCCTGTCAGGTATATATTATTGGAGGCAGGAGAATGTATGGGCTCCTGTCAGGTATATATTATTGGAGGCAGGAGAATGTATGGGCTCCTGTCAGGTATATATTATTGGAGGCAGCAGAATCTATGGGCTCCTGTCAGGTATATATTATTGGAGGCAGCAGAATATATGGGCTCCTGTCAGGTATATATTATTGGAGGCAGGAGAATGTATGGGCTCCTGTCAGGTATATATTATTGGAGGCAGCAGAATGTATGGTCTCCTGTAAGGTATATATTATTGGAGGCAGCAGAGTGTATGAGCTCCTGTCAGGTATATATTATTGGAGGCAGCAGAATTTATGGGCTCCTGTCAGGTATATATTATTGGAGGCAGGAGAATGTATGGGCTCCTGTCAGGTATATATTATTGGAGGCAGCAGAGTGTATGAGCTCCTGTCAGGTATATATTATTGGAGGCAGGAGAATGTATGGGCTCCTGTCAGGTATATATTATTGGAGGCAGCAGAATGTATGGGCTCCTGTCAGGTATATATTATTGGAGGCTGGAGAATGTATGGGCTCCTGTCAGGTATATATTATTGGAGGCCGCAGAATCTATGGGCTCCTGTCAGGTATATATTATTGGAGGCAGGAGAATGTATGGGCTCCTGTCAGGTATATATTATTGGAGGCAGCAGAATATATGGGCTCCTGTCAGGTATATATTATTGGAGGCAGGAGAATGTATGGGCTCCTGTCAGGTATATATTATTGGATGCAGGAGAATGTATGGGCTCCTGTCAGGAATATATTATTGGAGGCAGCAGAATGTATGGTCTCCTGTCAGGTATATATTATTGGAGGCAGCAGAGTGTATGAGCTCCTGTCAGGTATATATTATTGGAGGCAGCAGAATTTATGGGCTCCTGTCAGGTATATATTATTGGAGGCAGGAGAATGTATGGGCTCCTGTCAGGTATATATTATTGGAGGCAGGAGAATGTATGGGCTCCTGTCAGGTATATATTATTGGAGGCAGCAGAATGTATGGGCTCCTGTCAGGTATATATTATTGGAGGCAGGAGAATGTATGGGCTCCTGTCAGGTATATATTATTGGAGGCAGCAGAACGTATGGGCTCCTGTCAGGTATATATTATTGGAGGGAGGAGAACGTATGGGCTCCTGTCAGGTATATATTATTGGAGGCAGGAGAATGTATGGGCTCCTGTCAGGTATATATTATTGGAGGCAGGAGAATGTATGGGCTCCTGTCAGGTATATATTATTGGAGGCAGGAGAATGTATGGGCTCCTGTCAGGTATATATTATTGGAGGCAGGAGAATGTATGGGCTCCTGTCAGGTATATATTATTGGAGGCAGGAGAATGTATGGGCTCCTGTCAGGTATATATTATTGGAGGCCGGAGAGTGTATGGACTGCTGTCATGTATATATTATTGGAGGCAGCAGAATGTATGGGCTCCTGTCAGGTATATATTATTGGAGGCAGGAGAATGTATGGGCTCCTGTCAGGTATATATTATTGGAGGCAGGAGAATGTATGGGCTCCTGTCAGGTATATATTATTGGAGGCAGGAGAGTGTATGGACTGCTGTCAGGTATATATTATTGGAGGCAGCAGAATGTATGGGCTCCTGTCAGGTATATATTATTGGAGGCAGGAGAATGTATGGGCTCCTGTCAGGTATATATTATTGGAGGCAGGAGAATGTATGGGCTCCTGTCAGGTATATATTATTGGAGGCAGCAGAATCTATGGGCTCCTGTCAGGTATATATTATTGGAGGCAGCAGAATATATGGGCTCCTGTCAGGTATATATTATTGGAGGCAGGAGAATGTATGGGCTCCTGTCAGGTATATATTATTGGAGGCAGCAGAATGTATGGTCTCCTGTCAGGTATATATTATTGGAGGCAGCAGAGTGTATGAGCTCCTGTCAGGTATATATTATTGGAGGCAGCAGAATTTATGGGCTCCTGTCAGGTATATATTATTGGAGGCAGGAGAATGTATGGGCTCCTGTCAGGTATATATTATTGGAGGCAGCAGAGTGTATGAGCTCCTGTCAGGTATATATTATTGGAGGCAGGAGAATGTATGGGCTCCTGTCAGGTATATATTATTGGAGGCAGCAGAATGTATGGGCTCCTGTCAGGTATATATTATTGGAGGCTGGAGAATGTATGGGCTCCTGTCAGGTATATATTATTGGAGGCCGCAGAATCTATGGGCTCCTGTCAGGTATATATTATTGGAGGCAGGAGAATGTATGGGCTCCTGTCAGGTATATATTATTGGAGGCAGCAGAATATATGGGCTCCTGTCAGGTATATATTATTGGAGGCAGGAGAATGTATGGGCTCCTGTCAGGTATATATTATTGGATGCAGGAGAATGTATGGGCTCCTGTCAGGAATATATTATTGGAGGCAGCAGAATGTATGGTCTCCTGTCAGGTATATATTATTGGAGGCAGCAGAGTGTATGAGCTCCTGTCAGGTATATATTATTGGAGGCAGCAGAATTTATGGGCTCCTGTCAGGTATATATTATTGGAGGCAGGAGAATGTATGGGCTCCTGTCAGGTATATATTATTGGAGGCAGGAGAATGTATGGGCTCCTGTCAGGTATATATTATTGGAGGCAGCAGAATGTATGGGCTCCTGTCAGGTATATATTATTGGAGGCAGGAGAATGTATGGGCTCCTGTCAGGTATATATTATTGGAGGCAGCAGAACGTATGGGCTCCTGTCAGGTATATATTATTGGAGGGAGGAGAACGTATGGGCTCCTGTCAGGTATATATTATTGGAGGCAGGAGAATGTATGGGCTCCTGTCAGGTATATATTATTGGAGGCAGGAGAATGTATGGGCTCCTGTCAGGTATATATTATTGGAGGCAGGAGAATGTATGGGCTCCTGTCAGGTATATATTATTGGAGGCAGGAGAGTGTATGGACTGCTGTCAGGTATATATTATTGGAGGCAGCAGAATGTATGGGCTCCTGTCAGGTATATATTATTGGAGGCAGGAGAATGTGTGGGCTCCTGTCAGGTATATATTATTGGAGGCAGGAGAGTGTATGGACTGCTGTCAGGTATATATTATTGGAGGCAGCAGAATGTATGGGCTCCTGTCAGGTATATATTATTGGAGGCAGCAGAATGTATGGGCTCCTGTCAGGTATATATTATTGGAGGCAGCAGAATCTATGGGCTCCTGTCAGGTATATATTATTGGAGGCAGCAGAATGTATGGGCTCCTGTCAGGTATATATTATTGGAGGCAGGAGAATGTATGGGCTCCTGTCAGGTATATATTATTGGAGGCAGGAGAATGTATGGGCTCCTGTGAGGAATATATTATTGGAGGCAGCAGAATGTATGGTCTCCTGTCAGGTATATATTATTGGAGTCAGCAGAGTGTATGAGCTCCTGTCAGGTATATATTATTGGAGGCAGCAGAATTTATGGTCTCCTGTCAGGTATATATTATTGGAGGCAGGAGAATGTATGGGCTCCTGTCAGGTATATATTATTGGAGGCAGCAGAGTGTATGAGCTCCTGTCAGGTATATATTATTGGAGGCAGGAGAATGTATGGGCTCCTGTCAGGTATATATTATTGGAGGCAGGAGAATGTATGGGCTCCTGTCAGGCATATATTATTGGAGGCAGGAGAATCTATGAGTTCCTGTCAGGTATATATTATTGGAGGCAGCAGAATGTATGGGCTCCAGAAAGGTATATATTATTGCAGGCAGGAGAATCTATGGGTTCCTGTCAGGTATATATTATTGGAGGCAGGAGAATCTATGGGCTCCTGTCAGGTATATATTATTGGAGGCAGCAGAATGTATGGGCTCCTGTCAGGTATATATTATTGGAGGCAGGAGAATGTATGGGCTCCTGTCAGGTATATATTATTGGAGGCAGCAGAGTGTATGAGCTCCTGTCAGGTATATATTATTGGAGGCAGAAGAATGTATGGGCTCCTGTCAGGTATATATTATTGGAGGCAGCAGAATGTATTGTTTCCTGTCAGGTATATATTATTGGAGGCAGGAGAATGTATGGGCTCCTGTCAGGTATATATTATTGGAGTCAGGAGAATCTATGGGTTCCTGTCAGGTATATATTAATTGAGGCAGCAGAATGTATGGGCTCCAGTCAGGTATATATTATTGGAGGCAGGAGAATGTATGGGCTCCTGTCAGGTATATATTATTGGAGGCAGGAGAATCTATGGGTTCCTGTCAGGTATATATTAATTGAGGCAGCAGAATGTATGGGCTCCTGTCAGGTATATATTATTGAAGGCAGGAGAATCTATGGGCTCCTGTCAGGTATATATTATTGGAGGCAGGAGAATGTATGGGATCCTGTCAGGTATATATTATTGGAGGCAGGAGAATGTATGGGCTTCTGTCAGGTATATATTAGTGGAGGCTGGAGAATCTATGGGCTCCTGTCAGGTATATATTATTGGAGGCAGCAGAATGTATGGGCTCCTGTCAGGTATATATTATTGGAGGCAGCAGAATGTATGGGCTCCTGTCAGGTATATATTATTGGAGGTAGCAGAATGTATGGGCTCCTGTCAGGTATATATTGGAGGCAGGAGAATTTATGGGCTCCTGTCAGGTATATATTATTGGAGGCAGCAGAATGTATGGGCTCCTGTCAGGTATATATTATTGGAGGCAGGAGAATGTATGGGCTTCTGTCAGGTATATATTATTGGAGGCAGGAGAATGTATGGGCTTCTGTCAGGTATATATTAGTGGAGGCAGGAGAATCTATGGGCTCCTGTCAGGAATATATTATTGGAGGCAGCAGAATGTATGGTCTCCTGTCAAGTATATATTATTGGATGCAGCAGAGTGTATGAGCTCCTGTCAGGTATATATTATTGGAGGCAGCAGAATGTATGGGCTCCTGTCAGGTATATATTATTGGAGGCTGGAGAATGTATGGGCTCCTGTCAGGTATATATTATTGGAGGCAGCAGAGTGTATGAGCTCCTGTCAGGTATATATTATTGGAGGCAGGAGAATGTATGGGCTCCTGTCAGGTATATATTATTGGAGGCAGCAGAATGTATGGGCTCCTGTCAGGTATATATTATTGGAGGCAGGAGAATGTATGGGCTCCTGTCAGGTATATATTATTGGAGGCCGCAGAATCTATGGGCTTCTGTCAGGTATATATTATTGGAGGCAGGAGAATGTATGGGCTCCTGTCAGGTATATATTATTGGAGGCAGGAGAATGTATGGGCTCCTGTCAGGTATATATTATTGGAGGCAGCAGAATGTATGGGCTCCTGTCAGGTATATATTATTGGAGGCAGGAGAATGTATGGGCTCCTGTCAGGTATATATTATTGGAGGCAGGAAAATGTATGGGCTCCTGTCAGGTATATATTATTGGAGGCAGGAAAATGTATGGGCTCCTGTCAGGTATATATTATTGGAGGCAGGAGAATGTATGGGCTCCTGTCAGGTATATATTATTGGAGGCAGCAGAATGTATGGGCTCCTGTCAGGTATATATTATTGGAGACAGGAGAATGTATGGGCTCCTGTCAGGAATATATTATTGGAGGCAGGAAAATGTATGGGCTCCTGTCAGGTATATATTATTGGAGGCAGGAGAATGTATGGGCTCCTGTCAGGTATATATTATTGGAGGCAGCAGAATGTATGGGCTCCTGTCAGGTATATATTATTGGAGACAGGAGAATGTATGGGCTCCTGTCAGGTATATATTATTGGAGGCAGGAGAATGTATGGGCTCCTGTCAGGTATATATTATTGGAAGCTGGAGAATCTATGGGCTCCTGTCTGGTATATATTATTGGAGGCAGGAGAATCTATGGGCTCCTGTCAGGTATATATTATTGGAGACAGGAGAATGTATGGGCTCCTGTCAGGTATATATTATTGGAGGCAGGAGAATGTATGGGCTCCTGTCAGGTATATATTATTGGAGGCAGCAGAATCTATGGGCTCCTGTCAGGTATATATTATTGGAGACAGCAGAATAAATGGGCTCCTGTCACGTATATATTATTGGAGGCGGCAGAATGTATGGGCTCCTGTCAGGTATATATTATTGGAGGCGGCAGAATGTATGGGCTCCTGTCAGGTATATATTATTGGAGGCAGGAGAATGTATGGGCTCCTGTCAGGTATATATTATTGGAGGCAGGAGAATGTATGGGCTCCTGTCAGGAATATATTATTGGAGGCAGCAGAATGTATGGTCTCCTGTCAGGTATATATTATTGGAGGCAGCAGAGTGTATGAGCTCCTGTCAGGTATATATTATTGGAGGCTGCAGAATGTATGGGCTCCTGTCAGGTATATATTATTGGAGGCAGGAGAATGCATGGGCTCCTGTCAGGTATATATTATTGGAGGCAGCAGAGTGTATGAGCTCCTGTCAGGTATATATTATTGGAGGCAGGAGAATGTATGGGCTCCTGTCAGGTATATATTATTGGAGGCAGCAGAGTGTATGAGCTCCTGTCAGGTATATATTATTGGAGGCCGCAGAATTTATTGGCTCCTGTCAGGTATATATTATTGGAGGCAGGAGAATGTATGGGCTCCTGTCAGGTATATATTATTGGAGGCCGCAGAATCTATGGGCTCCTGTCAGGTATATATTATTGGAGGCAGGAGAATGTATGGGCTCCTGTCAGGTATATATTATTGGAGGCAGCAGAATGTATGGGCTACTGTCAGGTATATATTATTGTAGGCAGGAGAATGTATGGGCTCCTGTCAGGTATATATTATTGGAGGCAGGAGAATCTGTGGGTTCCTGTCAGGTATATATGATTGGAGGCAGGAGAATGTATGGGCTCCTGTCAGGTTTGTATTATTGGAGGCAGCAGAATGTATGGGCTCCTGTCAGGTATATATCATTGGACGCAGAAGAATGTATGGGCTCCTGTCAGGTATATATTATTGGAGGCAGCAGAATGTATGGGATCCTGTCAGGTATATATTATTGGAGGCAGCAGAATCTATGGGCTCCTGTCAGGTATATATTATTGGAGGCAGGAGAATGTATGGGCTCCTGTCAGGTATATATTATTGGAGGCAGCAGAATGTATGGGCTCCTGTCAGGTATATATTATTGGAGGCAGGAGAATGTATGGGCTCCTGTCAGGTATATATTACTGGAGGCAGGAGAATCTATGGGTTCCTGTCAGGTATATATTTTTGGAGGCAGGAGAATGTATGGGCTTCTGTCAGGTATATATTAGTGGAGGCTGGAGAATCTATGGGCTCCTGTCAGGTATATATTATTGGAGGCAGCAGAATATATGGGCTCCTGTCAGGTATATATTATTGGAGGCAGGAGAACGTATGGGCTCCTGTCAGGTATATATTATTGGAGGCAGGAGAATGTATGGGCTCCTGTCAGGTATATATTATTGGAGGCAGGAGAATGTATGGGCTCCTGTCAGGTATATATTGGAGGCAGGAGAATGTATGGGATCCTGTCAGGTATATATTATTGGAGGCCGGAGAGTGTATGGACTGCTGTCATGTATATATTATTGGAGGCAGCAGAATGTATGGGCTCCTGTCAGGTATATATTATTGGAGGCAGGAGAATGTATGGGCTCCTGTCAGGTATATATTATTGGAGGCAGGAGAGTGTATGGACTGCTGTCAGGTATATATTATTGGAGGCAGCAGAATGTATGGGCTCCTGTCAGGTATATATTATTGGAGGCAGGAGAATGTATGGGCTCCTGTCAGGTATATATTATTGGAGGCAGGAGAATGTATGGGCTCCTGTCAGGTATATATTATTGGAGGCAGCAGAATCTATGGACTCCTGTCAGGTATATATTATTGGAGGCAGCAGAATATATGGGCTCCTGTCAGGTATATATTATTGGAGGCAGGAGAATGTATGGGCTCCTGTCAGGTATATATTATTGGAGGCAGCAGAATGTATGGTCTCCTGTCAGGTATATATTATTGGAGGCAGCAGAGTGTATGAGCTCCTGTCAGGTATATATTATTGGAGGCAGCAGAATTTATGGGCTCCTGTCAGGTATATATTATTGGAGGCAGGAGAATGTATGGGCTCCTGTCAGGTATATATTATTGGAGGCAGCAGAGTGTATGAGCTCCTGTCAGGTATATATTATTGGAGGCAGGAGAATGTATGGGCTCCTGTCAGGTATATATTATTGGAGGCAGCAGAATGTATGGGCTCCTGTCAGGTATATATTATTGGAGGCTGGAGAATGTATGGGCTCCTGTCAGGTATATATTATTGGAGGCCGCAGAATCTATGGGCTCCTGTCAGGTATATATTATTGGAGGCAGGAGAATGTATGGGCTCCTGTCAGGTATATATTATTGGAGGCAGCAGAATATATGGGTTCCTGTCAGGTATATATTATTGGAGGCAGGAGAATGTATGGGCTCCTGTCAGGTATATATTATTGGATGCAGGAGAATGTATGGGCTCCTGTCAGGAATATATTATTGGAGGCAGCAGAATGTATGGTCTCCTGTCAGGTATATATTATTGGAGGCAGCAGAGTGTATGAGCTCCTGTCAGGTATATATTATTGGAGGCAGCAGAATTTATGGGCTCCTGTCAGGTATATATTATTGGAGGCAGGAGAATGTATGGGCTCCTGTCAGGTATATATTATTGGAGGCTGGAGAATGTATGGGCTCCTGTCAGGTATATATATTTGGAGGCCGCAGAATCTATGGGCTCCTGTCAGGTATATATTATTGGAGGCAGGAGAATGTATGGGCTCCTGTCAGGTATATATTATTGGAGGCAGGAGAATGTATGGGCTCCTGTCAGGTATATATTATTGGAGGCAGCAGAATGTATGGGCTCCTGTCAGGTATATATTATTGGAGGCAGGAGAATGTATGGGCTCCTGTCAGGTATATATTATTGGAGGCAGCAGAACGTATGGGCTCCTGTCAGGTATATATTAGTGGAGGGAGGAGAACGTATGGGCTCCTGTCAGGTATATATTATTGGAGGCAGGAGAATGTATGGGCTCCTGTCAGGTATATATTATTGGAGGCAGGAGAATGTATGGGCTCCTGTCAGGTATATATTATTGGAGGCAGGAGAATGTATGGGCTCCTGTCAGGTATATATTATTGGAGGCAGGAGAGTGTATGGACTGCTGTCAGGTATATATTATTGGAGGCAGCAGAATGTATGGGCTCCTGTCAGGTATATATTATTGGAGGCAGGAGAATGTATGGGCTCCTGTCAGGTATATATTATTGGAGGCAGGAGAGTGTATGGACTGCTGTCAGGTATATATTATTGGAGGCAGCAGAATGTATGGGCTCCTGTCAGGTATATATTATTGGAGGCAGCAGAATGTATGGGCTCCTGTCAGGTATATATTATTGGAGGCAGCAGAATCTATGGGCTCCTGTCAGGTATATATTATTGGAGGCTGCAGAATGTATGGGCTCCTGTCAGGTATATATTATTGGAGGCAGGAGAATGTATGGGCTCCTGTCAGGTATATATTATTGGAGGCAGGAGAATGTATGGGCTCCTGTGAGGAATATATTATTGGAGGCAGCAGAATGTATGGTCTCCTGTCAGGTATATATTATTGGAGTCAGCAGAGTGTATGAGCTCCTGTCAGGTATATATTATTGGAGGCAGCAGAATTTATGGGCTCCTGTCAGGTATATATTATTGGAGGCAGGAGAATGTATGGGCTCCTGTCAGGTATATATTATTGGAGGCAGCAGAGTGTATGAGCTCCTGTCAGGTATATATTATTGGAGGCAGGAGAATGTATGGGCTCCTGTCAGGTATATATTATTGGAGGCAGCAGAGTGTATGAGCTCCTGTCAGGTATATATTATTGGAGGCAGGAGAATGTATGGGCTCCTGTCAGGTATATATTATTGGAGGCAGGAGAATGCATGGGCTCCTGTCAGGTATATATTATTGGAGGCAGCAGAGTGTATGAGCTCCTGTCAGGTATATATTATTGGAGGCAGGAGAATGTATGGGCTCCTGTCAGGTATATATTATTGGAGGCAAGAGAATGTATGGGCTCCTGTCAGGTATATATTATTGGAGGCAGGAGAATGTATGGGCTCCTGTCAGGTATATATTATTGGAGGCAAGAGAATGTATGGGCTCCTGTCAGGTATATATTATTGGAGGCAGGAGAATGTATGGGCTCCTGTCAGGTATATATTATTGGAGGCCGCAGAATCTATGGGCTCCTGTCAGGTATATTTTATTGGAGGCAGGAGAATGTATGGGCTCCTGTCAGGTATACATTATTGGAGGCAGCAGAATGCATGGGCTCCTGTCAGGTATATATTATTGTAGGCAGGAGAATGTATGGGCTCCTGTCAGGTATATATTATTGGAGGCAGGAGAATGTATGGGCTCCTGTCAGGTATATATTATTGGAGGCAGGAGAATCTATGAGTTCCTGTCAGGTATATATTATTGGAGGCAGCAGAATGTATGGGCTCCAGAAAGGTATATATTATTGCAGGCAGGAGAATCTATGGGTTCCTGTCAGGTATATATTATTGGAGGCAGGAGAATCTATGGGCTCCTGTCAGGTATATATTATTGGAGGCAGCAGAATGTATGGGCTCCTGTCAGGTATATATTATTGGAGGCAGGAGAATGTATGGGCTCCTGTCAGGTATATATTATTGGAGGCAGCAGAGTGTATGGGCTCCTGTCAGGTATATATTATTGGAGGCAGCAGAATGTTTGGGCTCCTGTCAGGTATATATTATTGGAGGCAGGAGCATGTATGGGCTCCTGTCAGGTATATATTATTGGAGGCAGGAGCATGTATGGGCTCCTGTCAGGTATATATTATTGGAGGCAGCAGAATGTATGGGCTCCTGTCAGGTATATATTATTGGAGGAAGGAGAATGTATGGGCTCCTGTCAGGTATATATTATTGGAGGCAGGAGAGTGTATGGGCTCCTGTCAGGTATATATTATTGGAGGCAGAAGAATGTATGGGCTCCTGTCAGGTATATATTTTTGGAGGCAGGAGAATGTATGGGCTCCTGTCAGGTATATATTATTGGAGGCAGGAGAATGTATGGGATCCTGTCAGGTATATATTATTGGAGGCAGGAGAATGTATGGGTTCCTGTCAGGTATATATTATTGGAGGCAGGAGAATTTATGGACTCCTGTCAGGTATATATTATTGGAGGCAGGAGAATGTATGGGCTCCTGTCAGGTATATATTATTGGAGGCAGGAGAATCTATGGGCTCCTTTCAGGTATATATTATTGGAGGCAGCAGAATGTATGGGCTCCTGTCAGGTATATATTATTCGAGGCAGGAGAATGTATGGGCTCCTGTCAGGTATATATTATTGGAGGCAGGAGAATCTATGGGTTCCTGTCAGGTATATATTATTGGAGGCAGCAGAATGTATGGGCTCCAGTCAGGGATATATTATTGCAGGCAGGAGAATCTGTGGGTTCCTGTCAGGTATATATTATTGGAGGCAGGAGAATATATGGGCTCCTGTCAGGTATATATTATTGGAGGCAGCAGAATGTATGGGCTCCTGTCAGGTATATATTATTGGAGGCAGGAGAATGTATGGGCTCCTGTCAGGTATATATTAGTGTAGGCAGGAGAATGTATTGGCTTCTGTCAGATATATATTATTGGAGGCAGGAGTATCTATGGGCTCCTGTCAAGTATATATTATTGGAGGCAGCAGAATTTATGGGCTCCTGTCAGGTATAGATTATTGGAGGCAGGAGAATGTATGGGCTCCTGTCTTGTATATTTTATTGGAGGCAGGAGAATGTATGGGCTCCTGTCAGGTATATATTATTGGAGGCAGCAGAGTGTATGAGCTCCTGTCAGGTATATACTACTGGAGGCAGCAGAGTGTATGAGCTCCTGTCAGGTATATATTATTGGAGGCAGGAGCATGTATGGGCTCCTGTCAGGTATATATTATTGGAGGCAGCAGAATGTATGGGCTCCTGTCAGGTATATATTATTGGAGGCAGGAGAATGTATGGGCTCCTGTCAGGTATATATTATTGGAGGCAGGAGAATGTATGGGATCCTGTCAGGTATATATTATTGGAGGCAGCAGAATCTATGGGCTCCTGTCAGGTGTATATTATTGGAGGCAGGAGAATGTATGGGCTCCTATCAAGTATATATTATTGGAGGCAGGAGAATGTATGGGCTCCTGTCAGGTATATATTATTGGAGGCAGGAGAATGTATGGGCTCCTGTCAGGTATATATTGTTGGAGGCAGGAGAATGTATGGGCTCCTGTCAGGTATATATTATTGGAGGCCGGAGAATCTTTGGGCTCCTGTCAGTTATATATTATTGGAGGTAGGAGAATGTATGGGCTCCTGTCAGGTATATATTATTGGAGGCAGGAGAATGTATGGGCTCCTGTCAGGTATATATTATTGGAGGCAGCAGAATGTATGGGCTCCTGTCAGGTATATATTATTGGAGGCAGCAGAATGTACGGGCTTCTGTCAGGTATATATTATTGGAGGCAGCAGAATGTATGGACTCCTGTCAGGTATATATTATTGGAGGCAGGAGAATGTATGGGCTTCTGTCAGGTATATATTATTGGAGGCAGCAGAATGTATGGGCTCCTGTCAGGTATATATTATTGAAGGCAGCAGAATTTATGGGCTCCTGTCAGGTATATATTATTGGAGGCAGCAGAATCTATGGGCTCCTGTCAGGTATATATCATTGGAGGCAGCAGAATGTATGGGCTCCTGTCAGGTATATATCATTGGAGGCAGCAGAATGTATGGGCTCCTGTCAGGTATATATTATTGGAGGCAGGAGAATGTATGGGCTCCTGTCAGGTATATATTATTGGAGGCTGGAGAATGTATGGGCTCCTGTCAGGTATATATTATTGGAGGCAGCAGAATCTATGACCTCCTGTCATGTATATATTATTGGAGGCAGCAGAATCTATGGGCTCCTGTCAGGTATATATTATTGGAGGAAGGAGATTGTATGGGCTCCTGTCAGGTATATATTATTGGAGGCAGGAGAGTGTATGGGCTCCTGTCAGGTATATATTATTGGAGGCAGAAGAATGTATGGGCTCCTGTCAGGTATATATTTTTGGAGGCAGGAGAATGTATGGGCTCCTGTCAGGTATATATTATTGGAGGCAGGAGAATGTATGGGATCCTGTCAGGTATATATTATTGGAGGCAGGAGAATTTATGGACTCCTGTCAGGTATATATTATTGGAGGAAGGAGAATGTATGGGCTTCTGTCAGGTATATATTATTGGAGGCAGGAGAATCTATGGGCTCCTGTCAGGTATATATTATTGGAGGCAGCAGAATGTATGGGCTCCTGTCAGGTATATATTATTGGAGTCAGGAGAATGTATGGGCTCCTGTCAGGTATATATTATTGGAGGCAGCAGAATGTTTGGGCTCCTGTCAGGTATATTTTATTGGAGGCAAGAGAATGTATGGGCTCCTGTCAGGAATATATTATTGGAGGCAGCAGAATGTATGGTCTCCTGTCAGGTATATATTATTGGAGGCAGCAGAGTGTATGAGCTCCTGTCAGGTATATATTATTGGAGGTAGCAGAATGTATGGGCTCCTGTCAGGTATATACTATTGGAGGCAGGAGACTGTATGGGCTCCTGTCAGGTATATATTATTGGAGGCAGCAGACTGTATGAGCTCCTGTCAGGTATATATTATTGGAGGCAGGAGAATGTATGGGCTCCTGTCAGGTATATATTATTGGAGGCAGCAGAATGTATGGGCTCCTGTCAGGTATATATTATTGGAGGCAGGAGAATCTATGGGCTCCTTTCAGGTATATATTATTGGAGGCAGCAGAATGTATGGGCTCCTGTCAGGTATATATTATTCGAGGCAGGAGAAACTATGGGTTCCTGTCAGGTATATATTATTGGAGGCAGCAGAGTGTATGAGCTCCTGTCAGGTATATATTATTGGAGGCAGCAGAATGTATGGGCTCCAGTCAGGTATATATTATTGCAGGCAGGAGAATCTATGGGTTCCTGTCAGGTATATATTATTGGAGGCACGAGAATATATGGGCTCCTGTCAGGTATATATTATTGGAGGCAGCAGAATGTATGGGCTCCTGTCAGGTATATATTATTGGAGGCAGGAGAATGTATGGGCTCCTGTCAGGTATATATTAGTGTAGGCAGGAGAATGTATTGGCTTCTGTCAGGTATATATTATTGGAGGCAGGAGAATCTATGGGCTCCTGTCAAGTATATATTATTGGAGGCAGCAGAATTTATGGGCTCCTGTCAGGTATATATTATTGGAGGCAGCAGAATGTATGGGCTCCTGTCAGGTATATATTATTGGAGGCAGGAGAATGTATGGGCTCCTGTCAGGAATATATTATTGGAGGCAGGAGAATGTATGGGCTCCTGTCAGGAATATATTATTGGAGGCAGCAGAATTTATGGGCTCCTGTCAGGTATATATTATTGGAGGCAGGAGAATCTATGGGCTCCTTTCAGGTATATATTATTGGAGGCAGCAGAATGTATGGGCTCCTGTCAGGTATATATTATTCGAGGCAGGAGAATGTATGGGCTCCTGTCAGGTATATATTATTGGAGGCAGGAGAATCTATGGGCTCCTTTCAGGTATATATTATTGGAGGCAGCAGAATGTATGGGCTCCTGTCAGGTATATATTATTCGAGGCAGGAGAATGTATGGGCTCCTGTCAGGTATATATTATTGGAGGCAGGAGAATCTATGGGTTCCTGTCAGGTATATATTATTGGAGGCAGCAGAATGTATGGGCTCCAGTCAGGTATATATTATTGCAGGCAGGAGAATCTGTGGGTTCCTGTCAGGTATATATTATTGGAGGCAGGAGAATATATGGGCTCCTGTCAGGTATATATTATTGGAGGCAGCAGAATGTATGGGCTCCTGTCAGGTATATATTATTGGAGGCAGGAGAATGTATGGGCTCCTGTCAGGTATATATTAGTGTAGGCAGGAGAATGTATTGGCTTCTGTCAGGTATATATTATTGGAGGCAGGAGAATCTATGGGCTCCTGTCAAGTATATATTATTGGAGGCAGCAGAATTTATGGGCTCCTGTCAGGTATATATTATTGGAGGCAGCAGAATGTATGGGCTCCTGTCAGGTATATATTATTGGAGGCAGGAGAATGTATGGGCTCCTGTCAGGAATATATTATTGGAGGCAGCAGAATGTATGGTCTCCTGTCAGGTATATATTATTGGAGGCAGCAGAGTGTATGAGCTCCTGTCAGGTATAGATTATTGGAGGCAGCAGAATGTATGGGCTCCTGTCTTGTATATTTTATTGGAGGCAGGAGAATGTATGGGCTCCTGTCAGGTATATATTATTGGAGGCAGCAGAGTGTATGAGCTCCTGTCAGGTATATACTACTGGAGGCAGCAGAGTGTATGAGCTCCTGTCAGGTATATATTATTGGAGGCAGGAGCATGTATGGGCTCCTGTCAGGTATATATTATTGGAGGCAGCAGAATGTATGGGCTCCTGTCAGGTATATA
Source organism: Phyllobates terribilis (assembly GCF_046119375.1). Taxonomy (NCBI): domain Eukaryota; kingdom Metazoa; phylum Chordata; class Amphibia; order Anura; family Dendrobatidae; genus Phyllobates; species Phyllobates terribilis. The sequence goes on from NW_027362765.1 coordinate 50,324,145, forward strand.
TTATTGGAGGCAGGAGAATGTATGGGCTCCTGTCAGGTATATATTATTGGAGGCAGGAGAATGTATGGGCTCCTGTCAGGTATATATTATTGGAGGCAGCAGAATCTATGGGCTCCTGTCAGGTGTATATTATTGGAGGCAGGAGAATGTATGGGCTCCTATCAAGTATATATTATTGGAGGCAGGAGAATGTATGGGCTCCTGTCAGGTATATATTATTGGAGGCAGGAGAATGTATGGGCTCCTGTCAGGTATATATTGTTGGAGGTAGGAGAATGTATGGGCTCCTGTCAGGTATATATTATTGGAGGCCGGAGAATCTTTGGGCTCCTGTCAGTTATATATTATTGGAGGTAGGAGAATGTATGGGCTCCTGTCAGGTATATATTATTGGAGGCAGGAGAATGTATGGGCTCCTGTCAGGTATATATTATTGGAGGCAGGAGAGTGTATGGACTGCTGTCAGGTATATATTATTGGAGGCAGCAGAATGTATGGGCTCCTGTCAGGTATATATTATTGGAGGCAGGAGAATGTATGGGCTCCTGTCAGGTATATATTATTGGAGGCAGGAGAGTGTATGGACTGCTGTCAGGTATATATTATTGGAGGCAGCAGAATGTATGGGCTCCTGTCAGGTATATATTATTGGAGGCAGGAGAATGTATGGGCTCCTGTCAGGTATATATTATTGGAGGCAGGAGAATGTATGGGCTCCTGTCAGGTATATATTATTGGAGGCAGCAGAATCTATGGGCTCCTGTCAGGTATATATTATTGGAGGCAGCAGAATATATGGGCTCCTGTCAGGTATATATTATTGGAGGCAGGAGAATGTATGGGCTCCTGTCAGGTATATATTATTGGAGGCAGCAGAATGTATGGTCTCCTGTCAGGTATATATTATTGGAGGCAGCAGAGTGTATGAGCTCCTGTCAGGTATATATTATTGGAGGCAGCAGAATTTATGGGCTCCTGTCAGGTATATATTATTGGAGGCAGGAGAATGTATGGGCTCCTGTCAGGTATATATTATTGGAGGCAGCAGAGTGTATGAGCTCCTGTCAGGTATATATTATTGGAGGCAGGAGAATGTATGGGCTCCTGTCAGGTATATATTATTGGAGGCAGCAGAATGTATGGGCTCCTGTCAGGTATATATTATTGGAGGCTGGAGAATGTATGGGCTCCTGTCAGGTATATATTATTGGAGGCCGCAGAATCTATGGGCTCCTGTCAGGTATATATTATTGGAGGCAGGAGAATGTATGGGGTCCTGTCAGGTATATATTATTGGAGGCAGCAGAATATATGGGCTCCTGTCAGGTATATATTATTGGAGGCAGGAGAATGTATGGGCTCCTGTCAGGTATATATTATTGGATGCAGGAGAATGTATGGGCTCCTGTCAGGAATATATTATTGGAGGCAGCAGAATGTATGGTCTCCTGTCAGGTATATATTATTGGAGGCAGCAGAGTGTATGAGCTCCTGTCAGGTATATATTATTGGAGGCAGCAGAATTTATGGGCTCCTGTCAGGTATATATTATTGGAGGCAGGAGAATGTATGGGCTCCTGTCAGGTATATATTATTGGAGGCTGGAGAATGTATGGGCTCCTGTCAGGTATATATATTTGGAGGCCGCAGAATCTATGGGCTCCTGTCAGGTATATATTATTGGAGGCAGGAGAATCTATGGGCTCCTGTCAGGTATATATTATTGGAGGCAGGAGAATGTATGGGCTCCTGTCAGGTATATATTATTGGAGGCAGGAGAATGTATGGGCTCCTGTCAGGTATATATTATTGGAGGCAGGAGAATGTATGGGCTCCTGTCAGGTATATATTATTGGAGGCAGGAGAATGTATGGGCTCCTGTCAGGTATATATTATTGGAGGCAGCAGAATCTATGGGCTCCTGTCAGGTATATATTATTGGAGGCAGGAGAATCTATGAGCTCCTGTCAGGTATATATTATTGGAGGCAGCAGAATGTATGGGCTCCTGTCAGGTATATATTATTCGAGGCAGGAGAATCTATGGGTTCCTGTCAGGTATATATTATTGGAGGCAGCAGAATGTATGGGCTCCAGTCAGGGATATATTATTGCAGGCAGGAGAATCTGTGGGTTCCTGTCAGGTATATATTATTGGAGGCAGGAGAATATATGGGCTCCTGTCAGGTATATATTATTGGAGGCAGCAGAATGTATGGGCTCCTGTCAGGTATATATTATTGGAGGCAGGAGAATGTATGGGCTCCTGTCAGGTATATATTAGTGTAGGCAGGAGAATGTATTGGCTTCTGTCAGATATATATTATTGGAGGCAGGAGTATCTATGGGCTCCTGTCAAGTATATATTATTGGAGGCAGCAGAATTTATGGGCTCCTGTCAGTTATATATTATTGGAGGCAGCAGAATGTATGGGCTCCTGTCAGGTATATATTATTGGAGGCAGGAGAATGTATGGGCTCCTGTCAGGAATATATTATTGGAGGCAGCAGAATGTATGGTCTACTGTCAGGTATATATTATTGGAGGGAGCAGAGTGTATGAGCTCCTGTCAGGTATAGATTATTGGAGGCAGGAGAATGTATGGGCTCCTGTCTTGTATATTTTATTGGAGGCAGGAGAATGTATGGGCTCCTGTCAGGTATATATTATTGGAGGCAGCAGAGTGTATGAGCTCCTGTCAGGTATATACTACTGGAGGCAGCAGAGTGTATGAGCTCCTGTCAGGTATATATTATTGGAGGCAGGAGCATGTATGGGCTCCTGTCAGGTATATATTATTGGAGGCAGCAGAATGTATGGGCTCCTGTCAGGTATATATTATTGGAGGCAGGAGAATGTATGGGCTCCTGTCAGGTATATATTATTGGAGGCAGGAGAATGTATGGGCTCCTGTCAGGTATATATTATTGGAGGCAGCAGAATCTATGGGCTCCTGTCAGGTGTATATTATTGGAGGCAGGAGAATGTATGGGGTCCTATCAAGTATATATTATTGGAGGCAGGAGAATGTATGGGCTCCTGTCAGGTATATATTATTGGAGGCAGGAGAATGTATGGGCTCCTGTCAGGTATATATTGTTGGAGGCAGGAGAATGTATGGGCTCCTGTCAGGTATATATTATTGGAGGCCGGAGAATCTTTGGGCTCCTGTCAGTTATATATTATTGGAGGTAGGAGAATGTATGGGCTCCTGTCAGGTATATATTATTGGAGGCAGGAGAATGTATGGGCTCCTGTCAGGTATATATTATTGGAGGCAGCAGAATGTATGGGCTCCTGTCAGGTATATATTATTGGAGGCAGCAGAATGTACGGGCTTCTGTCAGGTATATATTATTGGAGGCAGCAGAATGTATGGACTCCTGTCAGGTATATATTATTGGAGGCAGCAGAATGTATGGGCTTCTCTCAGGTATATATTATTGGAGGCAGCAGAATGTATGGGCTCCTGTCAGGTATATATTATTGAAGGCAGCAGAATTTATGGGCTCCTGTCAGGTATATATTATTGGAGGCAGCAGAATCTATGGGCTCCTGTCAGGTATATATCATTGGAGGCAGCAGAATGTATGGGCTCCTGTCAGGTATATATCATTGGAGGCAGCAGAATGTATGGGCTCCTGTCAGGTATATATTATTGGAGGCAGGAGAATGTATGGGCTCCTGTCAGGTATATATTATTGGAGGCTGGAGAATGTATGGGCTCCTGTCAGGTATATATTATTGGAGGCAGCAGAATCTATGACCTCCTGTCATGTATATATTATTGGAGGCAGCAGAATCTATGGGCTCCTGTCAGGTATATATTATTGGAGGAAGGAGATTGTATGGGCTCCTGTCAGGTATATATTTTTGGAGGCAGGAGAATGTATGGGCTCCTGTCAGGTATATATTATTGGAGGCAGGAGAATGTATGGGATCCTGTCAGGTATATATTATTGGAGGCAGGAGAATGCATGGGTTCCTGTCAGGTATATATTATTGGAGGCAGGAGAATTTATGGACTCCTGTCAGGTATATATTATTGGAGGAAGGAGAATGTATGGGCTTCTGTCAGGTATATATTATTGGAGGCAGGAGAATCTATGGGCTCCTGTCAGGTATATATTATTGGAGGCAGCAGAATGTATGGGCTCCTGTCAGGTATATATTATTGGAGTCAGGAGAATGTATGGGCTCCTGTCAGGTATATATTATTGGAGGCAGCAGAATGTTTGGGCTCCTGTCAGGTATATTTTATTGGAGGCAAGAGAATGTATGGGCTCCTGTCAGGAATATATTATTGGAGGCAGCAGAATGTATGGTCTCCTGTCAGGTATATATTATTGGAGGCAGCAGAGTGTATGAGCTCCTGTCAGGTATATATTATTGGAGGTAGCAGAATGTATGGGCTCCTGTCAGGTATATACTATTGGAGGCAGGAGACTGTATGGGCTCCTGTCAGGTATATATTATTGGAGGCAGCAGACTGTATGAGCTCCTGTCAGGTATATATTATTGGAGGCAGGAGAATGTATGGGCTCCTGTCAGGTATATATTATTGGAGGCAGCAGAATGTATGGGCTCCTGTCAGGTATATATTATTGGAGGCAGGAGAATCTATGGGCTCCTTTCAGGTATATATTATTGGAGGCAGCAGAATGTATGGGCTCCTGTCAGGTATATATTATTCGAGGCAGGAGAAACTATGGGTTCCTGTCAGGTATATATTATTGGAGGCAGCAGAGTGTATGAGCTCCTGTCAGGTATATATTATTGGAGGCAGCAGAATGTATGGGCTCCAGTCAGGTATATATTATTGCAGGCAGGAGAATCTATGGGTTCCTGTCAGGTATATATTATTGGAGGCAGGAGAATATATGGGCTCCTGTCAGGTATATATTATTGGAGGCAGCAGAATGTATGGGCTCCTGTCAGGTATATATTATTGGAGGCAGGAGAATGTATGGGCTCCTGTCAGGTATATATTAGTGTAGGCAGGAGAATGTATTGGCTTCTGTCAGGTATATATTATTGGAGGCAGGAGAATCTATGGGCTCCTGTCAAGTATATATTATTGGAGGCAGCAGAATTTATGGGCTCCTGTCAGGTATATATTATTGGAGGCAGCAGAATGTATGGGCTCCTGTCAGGTATATATTATTGGAGGCAGGAGAATGTATGGGCTCCTGTCAGGAATATATTATTGGAGGCAGGAGAATGTATGGGCTCCTGTCAGGAATATATTATTGGAGGCAGCAGAATGTATGGGCTCCTGTCAGGTATATATTATTGGAGGCAGGAGAATCTATGGGCTCCTTTCAGGTATATATTATTGGAGGCAGCAGAATGTATGGGCTCCTGTCAGGTATATATTATTCGAGGCAGGAGAATGTATGGGCTCCTGTCAGGTATATATTATTGGAGGCAGGAGAATCTATGGGCTCCTTTCAGGTATATATTATTGGAGGCAGCAGAATGTATGGGCTCCTGTCAGGTATATATTATTCGAGGCAGGAGAATGTATGGGCTCCTGTCAGGTATATATTATTGGAGGCAGGAGAATCTATGGGTTCCTGTCAGGTATATATTATTGGAGGCAGCAGAATGTATGGGCTCCAGTCAGGTATATATTATTGCAGGCAGGAGAATCTGTGGGTTCCTGTCAGGTATATATTATTGGAGGCAGGAGAATATATGGGCTCCTGTCAGGTATATATTAGTGTAGGCAGGAGAATGTATTGGCTTCTGTCAGGTATATATTATTGGAGGCAGGAGAATCTATGGGCTCCTGTCAAGTATATATTATTGGAGGCAGCAGAATTTATGGGCTCCTGTCAGGTATATATTATTGGAGGCAGCAGAATGTATGGGCTCCTGTCAGGTATATATTATTGGAGGCAGGAGAATGTATGGGCTCCTGTCAGGAATATATTATTGGAGGCAGCAGAATGTATGGTCTCCTGTCAGGTATATATTATTGGAGGCAGCAGAGTGTATGAGCTCATGTCAGGTATAGATTATTGGAGGCAGCAGAATGTATGGGCTCCTGTCTTGTATATTTTATTGGAGGCAGGAGAATGTATGGGCTCCTGTCAGGTATATATCATTGGAGGCAGCAGAGTGTATGAGCTCCTGTCAGGTATATACTACTGGAGGCAGCAGAGTGTATGAGCTCCTGTCAGGTATATATTATTGGAGGCAGGAGCATGTATGGGCTCCTGTCAGGTATATATTATTGGAGTCAGCAGAATGTATGGGCTCCTGTCAGGTATATATTATTGGAGGCAGGAGAATGTATGGGCTCCTGTCAGGTATATATTATTGGAGGCAGGAGAATGTATGGGCTCCTGTCAGGTATATATTATTGGAGGCAGCAGAATCTATGGGCTCCTGTCAGGTGTATATTATTGGAGGCAGGAGAATGTATGGGCTCCTATCAAGTATATATTATTGGAGGCAGGAGAATGTATGGGCTCCTGTCAGGTATATATTATTGGAGGCAGGAGAATGTATGGGCTCCTGTCAGGTATATATTGTTGGAGGTAGGAGAATGTATGGGCTCCTGTCAGGTATATATTATTGGAGGCCGGAGAATCTTTGGGCTCCTGTCAGTTATATATTATTGGAGGTAGGAGAATGTATGGGCTCCTGTCAGGTATATATTATTGGAGGCAGGAGAATGTATGGGCTCCTGTCAGGTATATATTATTGGAGGCAGCAGAATGTATGGGCTCCTGTCAGGTATATATTATTGGAGGCAGCAGAATGTATGGGCTTCTGTCAGGTATATATTATTGGAGGCAGCAGAATGTATGGACTCCTGTCAGGTATATATTATTGGAGGCAGCAGAATGTATGGGCTTCTGTCAGGTATATATTATTGGAGGCAGCAGAATGTATGGGCTCCTGTCAGGTATATATTATTGAAGGCAGCAGAATTTATGGGCTCCTGTCAGGTATATATTATTGGAGGCAGCAGAATCTATGGGCTCCTGTCAGGTATATATCATTGGAGGCAGCAGAATGTATGGGCTCCTGTCAGGTATATATCATTGGAGGCAGCTGAATGTATGGGCTCCTGTCAGTTATATATTATTGGAGGCAGGAGAATGTATGGGCTCCTGTCAGGTATATATTATTGGAGGCTGGAGAATGTATGGGCTCCTGTCAGGTATATATTATTGGAGGCAGCAGAATCTATGACCTCCTGTCATGTATATATTATTGGAGGCAGCAGAATCTATGGGCTCCTGTCAGGTATATATTATTGGAGGAAGTAGATTGTATGGGCTCCTGTCAGGTATATATTATTGGAGGCAGGAGAGTGTATGGGCTCCTGTCAGGTATATATTATTGGAGGCAGAAGAATGTATGGGCTCCTGTCAGATATATATTTTTGGAGGCAGGAGAATGTATGGGCTACTGTCAGGTATATATTATTGGAGGCAGGAGAATGTATGGGATCCTGTCAGGTATATATTATTGGAGGCAGGAGAATGCATGGGTTCCTGTCAGGTATATATTATTGGAGGCAGGAGAATTTATGGACTCCTGTCAGGTATATATTATTGGAGGCAGGAGAATGTATGGGCTTCTGTCAGGTATATATTATTGGAGGCAGGAGAATCTATGGGCTCCTGTCAGGTATATATTATTGGAGGCAGCAGAATGTATGGGCTCCTGTCAGGTATATATTATTGGAGTCAGGAGAATGTATGGGCTCCTGTCAGGTATATATTATTGGAGGCAGCAGAATGTTTGGGCTCCTGTCAGGTATATTTTATTGGAGGCAAGAGAATGTATGGGCTCCTGTCAGGAATATATTATTGGAGGCAGCAGAATGTATGGTCTCCTGTCAGGTATATATTATTGGAGGCAGCAGAGTGTATGAGCTCCTGTCAGGTATATATTATTGGAGGTAGCAGAATGTATGGGCTCCTGTCAGGTATATACTATTGGAGGCAGGAGACTGTATGGGCTCCTGTCAGGTATATATTATTGGAGGCAGCAGACTGTATGAGCTCCTGTCAGGTATATATTATTGGAGGCAGGAGAATGTATGGGCTCCTGTCAGGTATATATTATTGGAGGCAGCAGAATCTATGGGCTCCTGTCAGGTATATATTATTGGAGGCAGGAGAATCTATGGGCTCCTTTCAGGTATATATTATTGGAGGCAGCAGAATGTATGGGCTCCTGTCAGGTATATATTATTGGAGGCAGGAGAATGTATGGGCTCCTGTCAGGAATATATTATTGGAGGCAGCAGAATGTATGGTCTCCTGTCAGGTATATATTATTGGAGGGAGCAGAGTGTATGAGCTCCTGTCAGGTATAGATTATTGGAGGCAGCAGAATGTATGGGCTCCTGTCTTGTATATTTTATTGGAGGCAGGAGAATGTATGGGCTCCTGTCAGGTATATATTATTGGAGGCAGCAGAGTGTATGAGCTCCTGTCAGGTATATACTACTGGAGGCAGCAGAGTGTATGAGCTCCTGTCAGGTATATATTATTGGAGGCAGGAGCATGTATGGGCTCCTGTCAGGTATATATTATTGGAGGCAGCAGAATGTATGGGCTCCTGTCAGGTATATATTATTGGAGGCAGGAGAATGTATGGGCTCCTGTCAGGTATATATTATTGGAGGCAGGAGAATGTATGGGCTCCTGTCAGGTATATATTATTGGAGGCAGCAGAATCTATGGGCTCCTGTCAGGTGTATATTATTGGAGGCAGGAGAATGTATGGGCTCCTATCAAGTATATATTATTGGAGGCAGGAGAATGTATGGGCTCCTGTCAGGTATATATTATTGGAGGCAGGAGAATGTATGGGCTCCTGTCAGGTATATATTGTTGGAGGTAGGAGAATGTATGGGCTCCTGTCAGGTATATATTATTGGAGGCCGGAGAATCTTTGGGCTCCTGTCAGTTATATATTATTGGAGGTAGGAGAATGTATGGGCTCCTGTCAGGTATATATTATTGGAGGCAGGAGAATGTATGGGCTCCTGTCAGGTATATATTATTGGAGGCAGCAGAATGTATGGGCTCCTGTCAGGTATATATTATTGGAGGCAGCAGAATGTATGGGCTTCTGTCAGGTATATATTATTGGAGGCAGCAGAATGTATGGACTCCTGTCAGGTATATATTATTGGAGGCAGCAGAATGTATGGGCTTCTGTCAGGTATATATTATTGGAGGCAGCAGAATGTATGGGCTCCTGTCAGGTATATATTATTGAAGGCAGCAGAATTTATGGGCTCCTGTCAGGTATATATTATTGGAGGCAGCAGAATCTATGGGCTCCTGTCAGGTATATATCATTGGAGGCAGCAGAATGTATGGGCTCCTGTCAGGTATATATCATTGGAGGCAGCTGAATGTATGGGCTCCTGTGAGTTATATATTATTGGAGGCAGGAGAATGTATGGGCTCCTGTCAGGTATATATTATTGGAGGGTGGAGAATGTATGGGCTCCTGTCAGGTATATATTATTGGAGGCAGCAGAATCTATGACCTCCTGTCATGTATATATTATTGGAGGCAGCAGAATCTATGGGCTTCTGTCAGGTATATATTATTGGAGGAAGGAGATTGTATGGGCTCCTGTCAGGTATATATTATTGGAGGCAGGAGAGTGTATGGGCTCCTGTCAGGTACATATTATTGGAGGCAGAAGAATGTATGGGCTCCTGTCAGGTATATATTTTTGGAGGCAGGAGAATGTATGGGCTCCTGTCAGGTATATATTATTGGAGGCAGGAGAATGTATGGGCTTCTGTCAGATATATATTATTGGAGGCAGGAGAATCTATGGGCTCCTGTCAGGTATATATTATTGGAGGCAGCAGAATGTATGGGCTCCTGTCAGGTATATATTATTGGAGTCAGGAGAATGTATGGGCTCCTGTCAGGTATATATTATTGGAGGCAGCAGAATGTTTGGGCTCCTGTCAGGTATATTTTATTGGAGGCAAGAGAATGTATGGGCTCCTGTCAGGAATATATTATTGGAGGCAGCAGAATGTATGGTCTCCTGTCAGGTATATATTATTGGAGGCAGCAGAGTGTATGAGCTCCTGTCAGGTATATATTATTGGAGGTAGCAGAATGTATGGGCTCCTGTCAGGTATATACTATTGGAGGCAGGAGACTGTATGGGCTCCTGTCAGGTATATATTATTGGAGGCAGCAGACTGTATGAGCTCCTGTCAGGTATATATTATTGGAGGCAGGAGAATGTATGGGCTCCTGTCAGGTATATATTATTGGAGGCAGCAGAATGTATGGGCTCCTGTCAGGTATATATTATTGGAGGCAGGAGAATCTATGGGCTCCTTTCAGGTATATATTATTGGAGGCAGCAGAATGTATGGGCTCCTGTCAGGTATATATTATTCGAGGCAGGAGAATCTATGGGTTCCTGTCAGGTATATATTATTGGAGGCAGCAGAGTGTATGAGCTCCTGTCAGGTATATATTATTGGAGGCAGCAGAATGTATGGGCTCCAGTCAGGTATATATTATTGCAGGCAGGAGAATCTATGGGTTCCTGTCAGGTATATATTATTGGAGGCAGGAGAATATATGGGCTCCTGTCAGGTATATATTATTGGAGGCAGCAGAATGTATGGGCTCCTGTCAGGTATATATTATTGGAGGCAGCAGAATGTATGGGCTCCTGTCAGGTATATATTATTGGAGGCAGGAGAATGTATGGGCTCCTGTCAGGTATATATTAGTGTAGGCAGGAGAATGTATGGGCTTCTGTCAGGTATATATTATTGGAGGCAGGAGAATCTATGGGCTCCTGTCAAGTATATATTATTGGAGGCAGCAGAATTTATGGGCTCCTGTCAGGTATATATTATTGGAGGCAGCAGAATGTATGGGCTCCTGTCAGGTATATATTATTGGAGGCAGGAGAATGTATGGGCTCCTGTCAGGAATATATTATTGGAGGCAGGAGAATGTATGGGCTCCTGTCAGGAATATATTATTGGAGGCAGCAGAATGTATGGTCTCCTGTCAGGTATATATTATTGGAGGGAGCAGAGTGTATGAGCTCCTGTCAGGTATAGATTATTGGAGGCAGCAGAATGTATGGGCTCCTGTCTTGTATATTTTATTGGAGGCAGGAGAATGTATGGGCTCCTGTCAGGTATATATTATTGGAGGCAGCAGAGTGTATGAGCTCCTGTCAGGTATATATTATTGGAGGCAGGAGAATGTATGGGCTCCTGTCAGGTATATATTATTGGAGGCAGCAGAATGTATGGGCTCCTGTCAGGTATATATTATTGGAGGCAGGAAAATGTATGGGCTCCTGTCAGGTATATATTATTGGAGGCAGCAGAATGTATGGGCTCCTGTCAGGTATATATTATTGGAGGCAGCAGAATCTATGGGCTCCTGTCAGGTGTATATTATTGGAGGCAGGAGAATGTATGGGCTCCTATCAAGTATATATTATTGGAGGCAGGAGAATGTATGGGCTCCTGTCAGGTATATATTATTGGAGGCAGGAGAATGTATGGGCTCCTGTCAGGTATATATTGTTGGAGGCAGGAGAATGTATGGGCTCCTGTCAGGTATATATTATTGGAGGGAGCAGAATCTATGGGCTCCTGTCAGGTATATATTATTGGAGGCAGGAGAATCTATGAGCTCCTGTCAGGTATATATTATTGGAGGCAGCAGAATGTATGGGCTCCTGGCAGGTATCTATTAGTGGCGGCAGGAGAATCTATGGGCTCCTGTCAGGTATATATTATTGGAGGCAGCAGAATGTATGGGCTCCTGTCGGGTATATATTATTGGAGGCTGGAGAATCTATGGGCTCCTGTCAGGTATATATTATTGGAGGCAGCAGAATGTATGGGCTCCTGTCAGGTATATATTATTGGAGGCAGCAGAATGTATGGGCTCCTGTCAGGTATATATTGTTGGAGGCAGGAGAATGTATGGGCTCCTGTCAGTTATATATTATTGGAGGCTGGAGAATGTATGGGCTCCTGTCAGGTATATATTATTGGAGGCAGGAGAATCTATGGGCTCCTGTCAGGTATATATTATTGGAGGCAGCAGAGTGTATGGGCTCCTGTCAGGTATATATTAGTGGCGGCAGGAGAATCTATGGGCTCCTGTCAGGTATATATTATTGGAGGCAGCAGAATCTATGGGCTCCTGTCAGGTATATATTATTGGAGGCAGGAGAATGTATGGGCTCCTGTCAGGTAGATATTATTGGAAGCAGCAGAATGTATGGGCTCCTGTCAGGTATATATTATTGGAGGCAGCAGAATGTGTGGGCTCCTGTCAGGTATATATTATTGGAGGCAGCAGAATGTATGGGCTCCTGTCGGGTATATATTAGTGGCGGCAGGAGAATCTATGGGCTCCTGTCAGGTATATATTATTGGAGGCAGCAGAATGTATGGGCTTCTGTCGGGTATATATTATTGGAGGCACGAGAATCTATGGGCTCCTGTCAGGTATGTATTATTGGAGGCAGCAGAATCCATGGGCTCCTGTCAGGTGTATATTATTGGAGGCAGGAGAATCTATGGGCTCCTGTCAGGTATATATTATTGGAGGCAGGAGAATGTATGGGCTACTGTCAGGTATATATTATTGGAGGCAGGAGAATGTATGGGCTCCTGTCAGGTATATATTATTGGAGGCAGCAGAATGTATGGGCTCCTGTCAGGTATATATTATTGGAGGCAGCAGAATGTATGGGCTCCTGTCAGGTATATATTATTGGAGGCAGGAGAATGTATGGGCTCCTGTCAGGTATATATTATTGGAGGCAGCAGAATCTATGGGCTCCTGTCAGGTATATATTATTGGAGGCAGGAGAATCTATGAGCTCCTGTCAGGTATATATTATTGGAGGCAGCAGAATGTATTGGCTCCTGGCAGGTATATATTAGTGGCGGCAGGAGAATCTATGGGCTCCTGTCAGGTATATATTATTGGAGGAAGGAGATTGTATGGGCTCCTGTCAGGTATATATTATTGGAGGCAGGAGAGTGTATGGGCTCCTGTCAGGTATATATTATTGGAGGCAGAAGAATGTATGGGCTCCTGTCAGGTATATATTTTTGGAGGCAGGAGAATGTATGGGCTCCTGTCAGGTATATATTATTGGAGGCAGGAGAATGTATAGGATCCTGTCAGGTATATATTATTGGAGGCAGGAGAATGCATGGGTTCCTGTCAGGTATATATTATTGGAGGCAGGAGAATTTATGGACTCCTGTCAGGTATATATTATTGGAGGCAGGAGAATGTATGGGCTTCTGTCAGGTATATATTATTGGAGGCAGGAGAATCTATGGGCTCCTGTCAGGTATATATTATTGGAGGCAGCAGAATGTATGGGCTCCTGTCAGGTATATATTATTGGAGTCAGGAGAATGTATGGGCTCCTGTCAGGTATATATTATTGGAGGCAGCAGAATGTTTGGGCTCCTGTCAGGTATATTTTATTGGAGGCAAGAGAATGTATGGGCTCCTGTCAGGAATATATTATTGGAGGCAGCAGAATGTATGGTCTCCTGTCAGGTATATATTATTGGAGGCAGCAGAGTGTATGAGCTCCTGTCAGGTATATACTATTGCAGGCAGGAGAATCTATGGGTTCCTGTCAGGTATATATTATTGGAGGCAGGAGAATATATGGGCTCCTGTCAGGTATATATTATTGGAGGCAGCAGAATGTATGGGCTCCTGTCAGGTATATATTATTGGAGGCAGCAGAATGTATGGGCTCCTGTCAGGTATATATTATTGGAGGCAGGAGAATGTATGGGCTCCTGTCAGGTATATATTAGTGTAGGCAGGAGAATGTATTGGCTTCTGTCAGGTATATATTATTGGAGGCAGGAGAATCTATGGGCTCCTGTCAAGTATATATTATTGGAGGCAGCAGAATTTATGGGCTCCTGTCAGGTATATATTATTGGAGGCAGCAGAATGTATGGGCTCCTGTCAGGTATATATTATTGGACGCAGGAGAATGTATGGGCTCCTGTCAGGAATATATTATTGGAGGCAGGAGAATGTATGGGCTCCTGTCAGGAATATATTATTGGAGGCAGCAGAATGTATGGTCTCCTGTCAGGTATATATTATTGGAGGGAGCAGAGTGTATGAGCTCCTGTCAGGTATAGATTATTGGAGGCAGCAGAATGTATGGGCTCCTGTCTTGTATATTTTATTGGAGGCAGGAGAATGTATGGGCTCCTGTCAGGTATATATTATTGGAGGCAGCAGAGTGTATGAGCTCCTGTCAGCTATATACTACTGGAGGCAGCAGAGTGTATGAGCTCCTGTCAGGTATACATTATTGGAGGCAGGAGAATGTATGGGCTCCTGTCAGGTATATATTATTGGAGGCAGCAGAATGTATGGGCTCCTGTCAGGTATATATTATTGGAGGCAGGAAAATGTATGGGCTCCTGTCAGGTATATATTATTGGAGGCAGCAGAATGTATGGGCTCCTGTCAGGTATATATTATTGGAGGCAGCAGAATCTATGGGCTCCTGTCAGGTGTATATTATTGGAGGCAGGAGAATGTATGGGCTCCTATCAAGTATATATTATTGGAGGCAGGAGAATGTATGGGCTCCTGTCAGGTATATATTATTGGAGGCAGGAGAATGTATGGGCTCCTGTCAGGTATATATTGTTGGAGGCAGGAGAATGTATGGGCTCCTGTCAGGTATATATTATTGGAGGCCGGAGAATCTTTGGGCTCCTGTCAGTTATATATTATTGGAGGTAGGAGAATGTATGGGCTCCTGTCAGGTATATATTATTGGAGGCAGCAGAATCTATGGGCTCCTGTCAGGTATATATTATTGGAGGCAGGAGAATCTATGAGCTCCTGTCAGGTATATATTATTGGAGGCAGCAGAATGTATGGGCTCCTGGCAGGTATATATTAGTGGCGGCAGGAGAATCTATGGGCTCCTGTCAGGTATATATTATTGGAGGCAGCAGAATGTATGGGCTCCTGTCGGGTATATATTATTGGAGGCTGGAGAATCTATGGGCTCCTGTCAGGTATATATTATTGGAGGCAGCAGAATGTATGGGCTCCTGTCAGGTATATATTATTGGAGGCAGCAGAATGTATGGGCTCCTGTCAGGTATATATTGTTGGAGGCAGGAGAATGTATGGGCTCCTGTCAGTTATATATTATTGGAGGCTGGAGAATGTATGGGCTCCTGTCAGGTATATATTATTGGAGGCAGGAGAATCTATGGGCTCCTGTCAGGTATATATTATTGGAGGCAGCAGAGTGTATGGGCTCCTGTCAGGTATATATTAGTGGCGGCAGGAGAATCTATGGGCTCCTGTCAGGTATATATTATTGGAGGCAGCAGAATCTATGGGCTCCTGTCAGGTATATATTATTGGAGGCAGGAGAATGTATGGGCTCCTGTCAGGTAGATATTATTGGAAGCAGCAGAATGTATGGGCTCCTGTCAGGTATATATTATTGGAGGCAGCAGAATGTGTGGGCTCCTGTCAGGTATATATTATTGGAGGCAGCAGAATGTATGGGCTCCTGTCGGGTATATATTAGTGGCGGCAGGAGAATCTATGGGCTCCTGTCAGGTATATATTATTGGAGGCAGCAGAATGTATGGGCTCCTGTCGGGTATATATTATTGGAGGCACGAGAATCTATGGGCTCCTGTCAGGTATGTATTATTGGAGGCAGCAGAATCCATGGGCTCCTGTCAGGTGTATATTATTGGAGGCAGGAGAATCTATGGGCTCCTGTCAGGTATATATTATTGGAGGCAGGAGAATGTATGGGCTACTGTCAGGTATATATTATTGGAGGCAGGAGAATGTATGGGCTCCTGTCAGGTATATATTATTGGAGGCAGCAGAATGTATGGGCTCCTGTCAGGTATATATTATTGGAGGCAGCAGAATGTATGGGCTCCTGTCAGGTATATATTATTGGAGGCAGGAGAATGTATGGGCTCCTGTCAGGTATATATTATTGGAGGCAGCAGAATCTATGGGCTCCTGTCAGGTATATATTATTGGAGGCAGGAGAATCTATGAGCTCCTGTCAGGTATATATTATTGGAGGCAGCAGAATGTATGGGCTCCTGGCAGGTATATATTAGTGGCGGCAGGAGAATCTATGGGCTCCTGTCAGGTATATATTATTGGAGGCAGCAGAATGTATGGGCTCCTGTCGGGTATATATTATTGGAGGCTGGAGAATCTATGGGCTCCTGTCAGGTATATATTATTGGAGGCAGCAGAATGTATGGGCTCCTGTCAGGTATATATTATTGGAGGCAGCAGAATGTATGGGCTCCTGTCAGGTATATATTGTTGGAGGCAGGAGAATGTATGGGCTCCTGTCAGTTATATATTATTGGAGGCTGGAGAGTGTATGGGCTCCTGTCAGGTATATATTATTGGAGGCAGGAGAATCTATGGGCTCCTGTCAGGTATATATTATTGGAGGCAGCAGAGTGTATGGGCTCCTGTCAGGTATATATTAGTGGCGGCAGGAGAATCTATGGGCTCCTGTCAGGTATATATTATTGGAGGCAGCAGAATCTATGGGCTCCTGTCAGGTATATATTATTGGAGGCAGCAGAATGTATGGGCTCCTGTCAGGTATATATTATTGGAGGCAGCAGAATGTATGGGCTCCTGTCGGGTATATATTAGTGGCGGCAGGAGAATCTATGGGCTCCTGTCAGGTATATATTATTGGAGGCAGCAGAATGTATGGGCTCCTGTCGGGTATATATTATTGGAGGCAGGAGAATCTATGGGCTCCTGTCAGGTATGTAGTATTGGAGGCAGCAGAATCCATGGGCTCCTGTCAGGTGTATATTATTGGAGGCAGGAGAATGTATGGGCTCCTGTCAGGTATATATTATTGGAGGCAGGAGAATCTATGGGCTCCTGTCAGGTATATATTATTGGAGCCAGCAGAATGTATGGGCTCCTGTCAGGTATATATTATTGGAGGCAGCAGAATCTATGGGCTCCTGTCAGGTATATATTATTGGAGGCAGGAGAATCTATGGGCTCCTGTCAGGTATATATTATTGGAGGCAGCAGAGTGTATGGGCTCCTGTCAAGTATATATTAGTGGCGGCAGGAGAATCTATGGGCTCCTCTCAGGTATATATTATTGGAGGCAGCAGAATGTATGGGCTCCTGTCGGTTATATATTATTGGAGGCAGGAGAATCTATGGGCTCCTGTCAGGTATATATTATTGGAGGCAGGAGAATCTATGGGCTCCTGTCAGGTATATATTATTGGAGGCAGGAGAATGTATGGGCTCCTGTCAGGTAGATATTATTGGAAGCAGCAGAATGTATGGGCTCCTGTCAGGTATATATTATTGGAGCCAGCAGAATGTATGGGCTCCTGTCAGGTATATATTATTGGAGGCAGCAGAATGTATGGGCTCCTGTCGGGTATATATTATTGGAGGCAGGAGAATCTATGGGCTCCTGTCAGGTATATATTATTGGAGGCAGCAGAATCTATGGGCTCCTGTCAGGTATATATTATTGGAGCCAGCAGAATCTATGGGCTCCTGTCAGGTATATATTATTGGAGGCAGGAGAATGTATGGGCTTCTGTCAGATATATTATTGGAGGCAGCAGAATCTATGGGCTCCTGTCAGGTATATATTATTGGAGTCAGCAGAATATATGAGCTCCTATCAGGTATATATTATTGGAGGCAGGAGAATATATGGGCTCCTGTCAGGTATATATTATTGGAGGCAGCAGAATCTATGGTCTCCTGTCAGTTATATATTCTTGGAGGCAGCAGAATCTATGGGCTTCTGTCAGGTATATATTATTGGAGGCAGCAGAATGTATGGGCTCCTGTCAGGTATATATTATTGGAGGCAGCAGAATGTATGGGCTTCTGTCAGGTATATATTATTGGAGGCAGCAGAATGTATGGGCTCCTGTCAGATATATATTATTGGAGGCAGCAGAATCTAAGGGCTCCTGTCAGGTATATATTATTGGAGGCAGCAGAATGTATGCGCTCCTGTCAGGTATATATTATTGGAGGCAGCAGAATGTATGGGCTCCTGTCAGATATATATTATTGGAGGCAGCAGAATCTAAGGGCTCCGTACGCCTCGTACACGCGCGGCTCCGCTCCGTACGCCTCGTACACACGCGGCTTGGCTGCGTACACATGCGGCTCCGCTCCGTACACCTCGTACACACGCGGCTCCATTTTGTACACGCGGCTCCGCTCCGTACAACTCGTACACACGCGGCTCCACTCTGTACACGCGGCTCCGCTCCGTACGCCTCGTACACACGCGGCTCGGCTCCGTACACCTCGTAGACACGCGCGGCCCCGCTCCGTACGCCTCGTACACGCGCGGCTCCGTACGCCTCGTACACACGCTCGGCTCCGCTCCGTACACGCGCGGCTCCGCTCCGTACACCTCGTACACGCGCGGCTCCACATTGTACACGCGGCTCCACTCCGTACGCCTCGTACACGCGCGGCTCCGCTCCGTACACGCGTGGCTCCGCTCCGTACACCTCGTACACACGCGGCTCCACTGTGTACACGCGGCTCCGCTCCGTACGCCTCGTACACACGCGGCTCGGCTCCGTACACCTCGTACACGCTCGGCTCCGCTCCGTACGCCTCGTACACGCGCAGCTCCGCTCCGTACGCCTCGTACACGCGCGGCTCCGCTCCGTACGCCTCGTACACGCGCGGCTCCGCTCCGTACGCCTCGTACACGCGCGGCTCCGCTCCGTACGCCTCGTACACGCGCGGCTCCGCTCCGTACGCCTCGTAGACGCGCGGCTCCGCTCCGTACGCCTCGTACACGCGCGGCTCTGCTACATCCACACTGTAAACCCCTCCTGACCCCACACATAACCTTCACCTCATCCAGCACCATGACAACCAGCACAGCAGAGTCCTGCATCCACTGAGGCCCCTGATCATGTGACTCCTGACTCCTCCCCTCCTGTGACCTCATCACAGGTCCTGTGCGCACAGAACAGCCATATATGTGGTGGCGGCTCTGCAGGTGGAGGTATGTGGAGATTCCCCATTACTAAGAATAATAACGCTTTCCTCCCTCTCCTCTGATAGATACATACGACCCAACTATGAAACACCGGAAGTCAGAAAACACATATTGCCCCCATAGTACAGCGTCCCCTGTCTGACACACACAAGTATAGTGTCCCCACAGTTACGCCATCCCCCTACACAGGCCCGGCGTCAGCACCCGGGCAAGTGCCGGGGTCCACTCGCCGTCGGGGTGAGTGAGCAGAGAAGTCCGGTGCCAGCTCCATACAGCCTGCAGCATTATATGGGGGCCATACAGCATGGAGCATTATATGAGGGCCAGTATCCTGTATGGAGCATTATATGGGGGCCAGTATCCTGTATGGAGCATTACATGGGGGCCAGTATCCTGTATGGAGCATTATATGGGGGCCAGTATCCTGTATGGAGCATTACATGGGGGCCAGTATTCTGTATGGAGCATTATATGAGGTCCATTCTGTATGGAGCATTATATGGGGCCCATAATACTGTGTGGAGGACTATACTGTCCGGTCTGCACTGTGCGCTGCGAGAATTCGCCGATTTATGAGATGTTGTAGAATTTACAATAGATATTGCTCATGTAATGTAAGAAGTGAAATCTTTGCATTCTACTATACCTATATTTCTCTGCTGTATCTGTGCATCATGAATTGTGGTATGTGTTAAAGGGGCCCACTGAGATTCTTTCGCCCGGGGCCCATGAAATCCTGGAGCCATGCTTGCACACCACACACACATTCTTCACTTTATATTCTTAATGACACTGTTCTAGGACCCCATTGTTAGGCCCCGGCTGTCATGGCGATATATTGGGGTGTGTTGATGGGGAAAAGGCCTCCTCCTCTGTGCGCCTCCGATCACATAACAAATAATCACAGTTGAGTCCTCAGTAGTTGATGCCTTTAATGACTGAAAAGATGGGAACAAATAACCGCTATCCAGGCTCCTCCGGTCTTTTCATCCAGGGCTGCCACCAAGAATTTCAGGGCCCCATAATGGCAAAATTTTCAGGTCCCCTTGAGACTCCACCTAGCTCCGCCTCCAACCCCCGAACCTTCCACAGTCCCACGCTCACTCTTGGAAAAACTCCACTTCTGCACCACGTCCTCACCAATCACACATTAACAGTTACCATCGAACACAAGATCACACACACAGACATCAGCTTTTGTTTTGGCCAAAAGATTTTTTAAGCCCCAGCCATAACAAGGTAGACTCTTCTGGTAGGGCCCTACTCTGCTCTAACCTTTTAAACATTTCTTGAAATATCCAATACTCTTTTTACAAGGGTAAAATACTGTCACACCATGACCAGACCACATATTCCCACCACATAATGACCAAATAATACCATGTATAAGGGAGAAATATTCCATACATTGACCAGATCAAATATTACCACCACACAGTGACCGAATAATATCACATACAAGGAATAAATACCCGACCTAAAAATGTTACTTTCACAAGCGCCCCCAAGATAAAGATAAAGTGGTTGCCAGAAAAGAAGCTGCAAATAGATATGCAGATCTTGGGTACAAATCTGCGTGTGAATCCCAAAAGATTAAAATAGATAGAAAATCTATTGCGCTATTTTCAAGGGGTGAATAAAAAACAAAAATAGAAATACAAGTAGAGAACTAATGATACTCTCCAAAATAAATGTTTTCTCAATATTTAAGTGAAATAAATACACCAGAGAAAACAAAAAGTTCACAGGAATATTTCATAAGAATGAATAGTCTTTAATCTACTGAAGTTTTCCAATTGGAAATTAGAGAGATACTAAGTTGTAATTGTTATTCTGATTTTCTGAGTGGATAATCCAAAGCAAACATCCATAGTAGGTGTAACGGGTCTGGGAGGTGGAACCTCTGAGCAACTATACAAAGGGGCAGTCCTTGTAAGGAAGCGGGTGGCTCCCAGGGAAGGCGGGCAGGTAGTCACGGCAAGTGACAGGGACAGTCTCTTGACAGGCTTGTGGTCACGGCAAGTGACAGCAGGGTAAGAGTCTCTAGACGGGCAGGTGGTCACGGCAAGACAGCAGGGTAAGAGTCTCTAGACGGGCAGGTGGTCACGGCAAGTGACAGCAGGGTAAGAGTCTCTAGACGGGGCTAGCAGGCAGGTAGCAGGTGAGCGCTCCCAGGTGAGCGGGCAAGAGTCTCTGGACAGGCAGGTGGTCACGGCAAGTGACGGCAGAGCCTCCAGGTAGGCTAGCTGGCAGGTAGCAGGTGAGCGCTCCCAGGTGAGCGGGCAAGAGTCTCTGGACAAGCAGGTGGTCACAGCAAGTGACGGCAGAGCCTCCAGGTAGGCTAGCAGGCAGGTAGCAGGTGAGCGCTCCCAGGTGAGCGGGCAAGAGTCTCTGGACAGGCAGGTGGTCACAGCAAGTGACAGCTAAGCCTCCAGGTAGGCAGGTAGCAGGTGAGCGCTCCCAGGTGAGCGGGCAAGAGTCTCTGGACAAGCAGGTGGTCACAGCAAGTGACGACAGAGCCTCCAGGTAGGCTAGCAGGCAGGTAGCAGGTGAGCGCTCCCAGGTGAGCGGGCAAGAGTCTCTGGACAAGCAGGTGGTCACAGCAAGTGACGGCAGAGCCTCCAGGTAGGCTAGCGGGCAGGTATCTGGCAGGTACTTCCTGGTCCGCAGGCGGACTGACCCATAGACAGACTGGCAGGAGCTGGTAGGCAGACTGTTGGACCACAGGATAGCAAGCAGGTAAGCAGGTATCAGGCAGGTATCAGGCAGGTATCAGGCAGGTATCAAGCAGGTATCAAGCAGGAATCTGGCAGGTGACTGGCAGGTAACTGGTAACGGGACCTGAGGGCTGAAGCAGAGTTGAAAGGCTTTGCAACAACATTGCTCGGGCACCTCCATTTTGGAGGAGGTGCCTTATATATGGTGAGGTCCTCCGGCCATTGGCCGGGGACTCCTTAGGACGGCGCGCGCGGCCCCTTTAAGAGAGGGGGAGCGCGCGCGCGCCCTAAGCATGGAGGCCGGGAAGCAGCGCGCGCTGCCAGCAGAGCGGGAGGAAGACGCCGGGCACGGAGCGGAGAGGTGAGGGGAACGGCGTCCCTGCCTAGCAGGAGGCAGGGACGCCGACGCTACAGTAGGTTTACTTGCTGTAGCAACTATCCCTCTGTTGGGAGCTAACAGCAAACAAGAGTTAATCATGGATTGCAAGGGAACTTAATGTCAGTAGTTTTCAAAGCACTGGGTAATGGGTAAATCCTGCTGACAGGATATGGGGCGTGCATCCGATGGTTGATAGTAGATAGACGTAGTGTGATGTGCTTACTTACTTGATCCACATGGAGCGTTGGCGTCCGGTAGAAAGTAGCGGGTAATTTACACCCTCTGAAGTGCGGAGTAGACTCTGTGCAGCCTGCAGCACGGCCTGTATGTGCGTACATGAAAAGGAGGAAGTAGGTATCGCAGAGCCAGGGGCGCTCCGGCCGGCAGCGTCCCTGGTTACCAACCTCTGTTGAACGGCGTGTGCTGGGAAGCTGCGTGACGTCACTGAGTACGAGGAGTCTCTCAGACTCAGATCATGATTAAGACCTACTGAGTCGAAACGCGTCGATCAGACTCATAATACCCATTTTCTGGGATTATTAACTGGTGGTTGTACTCATTCATTTTGGAACATTATTTTTTTTAACTTGTATTTAATAAAGGAAGACCCAAGCTTTTAACCCATCCTTCGTTGGAGATATTTCCTTTTGTGCCTCTATTGAATCGACCCAAACCAGGGCGGCTCCTTGCGAGGATTTTCGGGGAAGAAAGAATGATTCTACCACTGCTGAGCTGACTCTCCCTTTCCATTTTCCCTCTTTGTATAATAGGGCGTATCAGTGCCTTTTTTTACGAGCAGTCATAAGAGTCTGAAGGGATTGGGTGCTCACATATCCCCACCCCAGGGCCTGTAAATAAAATGGAGACCGAGTGTCTCATTCAGTGTCTGTGGCTGGAGGTGTGGAGACCTCCAGTGTGTCTGTGATAAAAAGACACTGACTGTGAGCGGGTGAACCCGCAGCACTATATGGACTGTTTGTTTATTTTCTGTTTTGTTACTTTGTGCCAGAAAAGGCTGTGTTTTGTTTAGTTGGAAAGTGCAGTTTATGAAGCCTGAATTCACCTGCCTTGAACATTTTAAAGAAACAGTATCGTGTGGCTACCTCTAACGCGGCTGAGTACAAAACTCTACAATAGTATAGTGGGATCACCGATGACATTATAAACAGGAGCTCTGTATATAGTATACAGTGTATAGTTAATGCAGTGGCTCAGAGGTGACATTGTACACAGGAGCTCTGTATATAGTGTACAGGTAATTCAGGGATCACCAGTGACATTATACAAAGGAGCTCTGTAAGTAGTGTTAGTGACGTGATCACCAGTGACATTATATACAGGAGCTTTGTATATACAGTAGTGTAAGTGTACAAATAACACACATTTACTCATCAGTGATGTCTCTAGTTGAAATCCTTCTTTTTAGCTTTTCTTCTCCATCCAGTGCAGACCGCCATCACTTCTTTCAGCTAGGACTCATCTCTGCTGAAAATAGTACACAGTTATCTAAAGCACTGCTTACAGAGCACATTCCCCACTTTTTTCCTAACTTCTACACTACACAGCTGAATACAGACTTGCACCCACCTTTATATATAAGTAGTTATTATACAACTCACCATTCCAAATATAAATTTAAATCAAGCACCGTCCCCCCACTAGCCACTTTCCCCACCCAATAAATATATAAATTAATTAGAACCTGTACTCCCCCCCCCCCCCCCAATTCATTACCAGTCACACTCCTGCATTGTCAACACCCCCACTGTGTAACTCATGCTCCCGATTCATTATATTTACATGTCCCCTCTCTTTCTAACCCTCACCCTCGTCATCATTTGGTCTTCCCCATCCTCAATACGTTATTTACCCTTCCCCACTTCATCATCATTTGTTGTCCACCACCCTCAATTCATCATCATTTACTGTCCTCCATCCCCCAGGCTCAATACATCATTGTTTAGTCTCCCCACCCTCAATTCATTATCATTTGCTGTCCTCCATTCCCCAGTCTCAATTCATCATTTGCTCTCCCCCACCCTCAATTCATTATCATTTGCTGTACCCCACCCTCAATTCATCATTATTTGCTCTCAACACCCCCCCACCCTCAAGTCATTTGCTGCCCCCCATCTCCCACCCTTAATTCATCATTTGCTGTTCCCCACCCTCCATTCATCATTTGCTGCCCCCCACTCCCAGTTCATCATTTGTTGTGCTCCCCCACTTCAGTAAATCATCATTCACTGTCCCCCGTCCCACACCCTCAATTCATCATCATTTGTTCCCCCCAAGCCCATTTAGTTAATTTTATTACCTGGCGAATGGCGCGCGTGCATGCCGGCGAGTACGTGATGATGTCATTGTGTACGCGCTGTCACCAGCGCATCAAAGAAGAGGCAGAGGGACTCCCTTGGAGCTGCACGGCTGTTCCATGGAGCTCAAGGAAGGCTCTCTTCGCTGAGATGTGCTCCGCCATCGGCACACAATACTTTATTATACCCAGGGCCTGGTGAGCAGTAGCACAAGAGGTGGGGGCAAACTGAGGGGACTGGGTCCGGGCATCCCCCTCTTTACTTCTGCTCACCAGGCCAAATTCAATAGTAAGGGTAGTAATGCCCTGATGGCGGCCCTGTCTTCATCAGTTTATATTATATTTGTTACCATCTTTTCAGCCAGCCATTAAATAATATCAACCACTAAGGACTCTCAGTTTTTATGATTTTTCTATCTACTGGATAACATGGTACAAAGATATATTTTTCCTGTGAGATAAGATGGAGGAGGCTCTATTTATCTCTTTCTGCCTCAGATAAAATAAAGAGCACTGTCTTTCCGTTAACTCAGGTATAGAGGATGCCTTCTCTCTGTCTCCATCAAGATTGGGGATGTTCTTTTTTTGTTTTGTTAAAACTCTGATATTTTTTCACTTAAAACCTTGTTTTAAACTTTCTTAACACTCATACAGCAAACCAATGATATTGCTCAGGTGATGCACTGCACTACTGTAGTGCGGTGTATTATCCCTGCCTGTCAGAGTAATACTAACGGCCCTATAAACATGAGATATCTGTTGGCTGAACGATCATTCTGCTGACGGCTTTCTCTCCCAACTCCCTCATACACACCAACACTCTGACCAAATATGTTTATAGTGACGTTGTAAGAAATGAAGATGTCGTCCTCATCATGAAGTAGTTATTTCTCATGTCACATGGAATAAATGCAGATGAATAGGAGGGAATAGATTCTGAAAAATATTTAGAAGGAGAGAACAGAGGAGAGTTAGGTTAGTGAGTTGAGATGATAGGCTTGTTTAAGGTGATGGCCTTTTCAAGCACGGTTAAAAATGTGGGGGCTAGGTATCAATCGGATCGTCTGGGGTAGTGCATTCCAGAGAGCTGGTGCAGCTTGAGAGAAGTCTTTGACACGGATGTGTGAGTTTCGGATTATGGAGAATGTTAGTCTTAGGTAATTTGCAGAACGGAGGGCACATGTAGGGCGATAGAAAGAGATGAGGGAGGAGATAGGATGGTGCAATACTGTGGAGAGCTTTGTGGGTGAGAGATGAGTTCATATTGGACCCTGTAACAAATGGGCAACCTGTGTAACGACTGGCTCAAGCAGCTGGAAAGAAATACAACCATGGCTGCCGCATTCAGGACGGATTGGAGAGGAGAGAGTTTGGTTAGAGGGAGACTGATCAGAAGAAAGTTGCAGTAGTCCACACGAGAATGAATAAGAGCGACAGTAAGAGTTTTAGCAGTTTCAATGATGAGAAACGGTTGGATCCTGGAGATGTTTTTAAGGTGCAGGTGACATGAGTGAGTGAGTGATCGGATATAGGGAATAAAGGAAAGTTCTGTGTGAAATATAACCCCAAGGCAGCGGGCATGCTGCTTGGGAGTTATTGTTGAACCCTCTAAGGTAATTTCAATGTCAGGTAGAGTTAGGTTAGTAGAGTGACAGAGCCACTGGTATTATAAGCGAGGGGAGGTATGTGTCACTCAGGATGCTCTCCTGTGTGAACTGAGACCTACTGAATTTCTGCCAGCTTGTTATATTCTGGAGATTAGCTCTTTTAAAGAGTGTGGTTTTATGGGAATGATGTAGAGATGGGAGGGAAATCAGTCCCAATACCTCCGCCTCAGGATGTGGCTGAGCAAGGTTTAAATGCTCAGTCACCATTTTTTTTTCTGTTGTTGAGTTTGGAGTGGCAAAGACTCCAGACTGGAAGGCCACAGGTCAGAGAGGAGCTGAAGACTGGGACTGTAACCCATGTGGCGAATCCCACACTGTTATGGACTGTGCTATCATTTATCTTTTGTTTTGTTGTTTTGCCAGTAAGGCTGTGTTTATTCTTGCTGAAGCTGCAAGGCTATTATGTGGCATAAAGCCTTGCAGCTTCAGCAAAAATAAACACAGCCTTACTGGCCAAACAACAAACACTTCTTCCAGAAGTCTACTTCCGGAAGCAACCGAGTGAGGCGTCTTACCACAGTTGGTGAGAGAGTGCGTGCAAGATTCCAGGAACACGTGTACCTACCACAGAGACCGGTGGATGTCCTGGGTGAAGGCCGGCAGCCAGCCAGAGAAGTCCGGCAGCATGGAGGAGCTCATTAAGCACCTGGTGCAGAGCCAACAACAGATGCGCCAGCCGTTACAGCAAAACGCGCAGCAGTAGCACCAGCAGGAGCAGCAACAACAGATACAGCTTCTGGCGGATGCCATCCAGGGCAGGGCAACCGCCCCACCCCCAAGGCCGACTGATGATTCCCACATTAGGAAGGCGGTAAGACGGGCCATGCAGAAGATGACCCCCGGGGATGATGTAGAAGCATTTCTGACAGTCTTTGAGAGAGTGGCTGATAGGCAGAGACTTCCACCAGAACAGTGGGCAGAGGTTCTGGCGCCATATTTGTCGGGTGAACCCCAAAAGGCGTATTACGACTTGGCGCTGCAGGATGCCAAGGAATATGCCAAGCTAAAGACAGAGATCTTGGCACGCCCGGGAGTGAATATGGCGGTGAGAGCCCAACGAGTCTACCACTGGGCGTATGCCAGCGACAAACCCCCTCCTCGCAGATGTTTGATCTACTGCATCTCGTTCAGAAGTGGTTGCAGCCAGAGTCCTCTACTCCGGCCCAGATGGTTGAGCGGGTGGTGATTGATAGATTTGTGCACTCCCTTCCCAAACCTGTACATACTTGGGTTGCCCAGGGTGATCCCCAGAACGAAGATGACTTCATCGGCCTGGTAGAGAGGAACCAGGTGGTTGAGAAATCCCTCGGGAAACCGGATATAGTCACTTCTCCGTAGTGGGATACCCAAAAAGGGGTGGGTTCACCACGGAAGGGGTCTAGAGCCACCACTGGGTGGTGTGCTACTCCCACTGAAGGTGCCACAAGGACCGTTGTTAAAGATATAGTCTGTTGGCGCCAGGTGTCAATTGTTCCCCGAGCCCATGAACTGCCGCCTAGGCAGATGGGTCTCCTATTATGCTTATCCAGCCTGCAGTGTGGACTGCTGACCCGGCGAAGGGCTGCAGGCATGTGCCGTGTCCGTTAATGGGGTGATGGTGTTGGATTCAGGGAGTCTAGTGACTCTAATCAGTGCCAACCTTCCCCACAATCTGATCTCTGCCAAGAAGACACCAAGGAATATCCTGTGGCCAGAGTGACAGTTGGAACCGTCTTTGGTGCCCAATCCCACAAGGTCGAGGTGGTTAAGGACCTGATACATCCCGTCATATTGGGGCGCGATTTCCCATTATTCTGGTAATTGTGGGGGAAAGGAAATGGACTGAGTCGCATAGACAAAATCCAGGTCCCTAGGGAAATACCCCCGTCGACATCTGAAGGGGATGAGTTCTCATTGTGTGTCCTTGCTGGAGACGAGGACGAGACTGTGACCGAGGAGGCCGACCTCCCTGAGTTAGAAGTGACAGGAGAGAACTTTGGGTCTGCTCAAGTTCGGGACTTGACCTTGGCTTGGAGGGGGCATGGGACAATGTTACTGTCTGTAATGGGGTAGCTCAAGAGCCGGGGGCAGACACCAGGTACCCACACTTTGCAGTTCAGGGGGAGTTATTGTATCGGGTGGCCAAACTAAGGGGTGATGAGATAATGGTGCAAGTATTAGGCTGTGTGCCTACGATGCGTTTTTTAAGCGTTTCTGCAGCGGCAAAAACGCTGCAGAAACGCTTAAAAAACGCATGGTAGAAGCCCTGCCATGTTCCCAAATGATAATCCGCATGTGCTGTGCACATGCTGCGGAAATTTCCGCTGCGGGTTATCATTGCGGAAATAAATGCAGCACTACCAATTATTTTGCGGAAGCGCTGCGTGTTCGCCGCCATTGACTTTCATTGGAACGCATGGATTCCGCATCACTGGATCTGTACATGCGGAATCCAAACGTTTCAATGTGCTGATGGTACCCGGGTGTGGAGGAGAGGAGACTCTCCTGTGGACCCGGGTACCACAGAACCTGTAAAAAAAAGAATAAAATAAAAAATAAATATCATACTTACCTTCTGATGGCCCCCGCTGCGCTCGTCCTCCCTTGCCGGCAGCTCGCCATGGACTGAAGGACCTGCGCTGACGTCAGTCATGTGACGGCAGGTCCATCAGTGTAGTGTACCACGAGCTGCCGGCAAGCCAGGACGGAGCGAAGCAAGACTGCGGGGGCCATCAGAAGGTAAGTATAGATTTATTTTTTACCATTCTTTAAGGTCACACTATATAAATCCATGCCGTTTGCATGGATTTATATAGTGTGACCAAGTTGTCAAGCACTTTCCAAGTGATGCTAAAATCGCTTGGAAAGCGCTTGTCAACCCGCATGCGGAAATACATGTGAAGAACGTTTCACATCCACTTGTCCCTGGCAGGAAAAACTCATGTACAATCCGCATGCCAGGGAGATGCAGAGAAAAAATCCTGAGCATTTCTGCATCGTGGGCACTTAGGCTTAGTTCCAGGGCCATACCGACAGAGGGTATTAGATATGGCCCATGTTCTGGGGGTCGAGAATACTCAGGAGAGGATATTGAGGAGGTTTTATTGGCCAGAGTGTTACCGGGAGATCCATGAACTATTGTAGGTCCTGCCCCACCTGCCGGATAACTGCCCCCTCTTCCCACTTCCGTAGTCCTTTAATCCCCCTCCCTGTGATAGAAATCCCCTTTGAGAGGATTGCCATTGACCTAGTGAGGCCCTTAGTCAAATCAGCCCAGGGCTTCCAACACATCATGGTGGTAATGGACTATGCGACCCGGTACCCGGAAGCGGTACCACTGAGGAACTCGTCAAGTAGGAGCATCGCCTGGGAACTTGTCCATATATTTGCCAGGACCGGACTGCCGAAGGAGATACTAACCGGCTAAGGGACCCCTTTCATGAGCAAAGTAATGAAGGAGCTGTGTAAAGTCCTTCAGATTACCCAGTTGCGAACCTCTGTCTACCATCCGCAGACAGACGGCCTGGGGGGCGCTTTAATAAAACCTTAAAAGTAATGCTCAAAAATGTCGGAGAGAAGGACGGTCGTGACTGGGACTACCTGCTACCCTTCCTGCTCTTCTTGGTAAGAGAGGTCCCACAAGCCTCTACAGGTTTCTACCCGTTTGAGCTACTGTATGGACGACATCCGCGAGGGCTCCTGGATATTGCCAAGGAAACCTGAGAAGTCGAGGTTACGCCCCACCGGAGCATAATAGAACATGTCGCCCAGATGCAGGCGAGAATGGCGAAAGTGATGCCTATTGTGAAGGCTCATCTCCTCCAGGCACAAAAGGCCCAGGCAAGGGTCTATAACCGGTCAGCAAGGCTGAGGCAGTTCCAGCCTGGGGATCGTGTTCTGGTGCTTATTCCAACTGTCGAGAGCAAGTTCCTGACCAAGTGGCAAGGCCTGTATGAGGTGGTGGAAAAACTCATCGAAGTGAACTACAAAGTTCACCAGCCTGGCCGAAGAAAGTATACCATGTGAACTTGCTCAGGCCATGGCGAGATTGGGAAACTTTGGGGGCTTCTTGTTTGGGAGCCAGTCCGATAGCCAAAATCGAGGTCATCACGATAGCAGATACTCTATCGCCGGAACAGAAGCAACAATGTAGAGAGTTGCTGTAACGGAACCGTGACCTGTTCTCGGAGTTGCCGGGGCGTACGCAGGTAGTGGAGCATGACATGCTGACGGAAGCACATGTTAGGGTTAATCTCAAAACGTATAGGATTCCTGAAGCCCGCCTTGAGGTAATTTCAGTCGAGTTGAAGAGGATGCTGGACCTCGGCGTGATAGAGGAATCAAAGAGCGGATGGTCAAGTCCAGTCGTTCTCGTACCAAAGCCCGACAGGGAGTGGAGATTTTGTAACGACTACCGCAGGCTGAATGTGGTATCCAAGTGTGATGCATACCCGATGCCCCGCGTCGATGAACTTATAGAGAGGCTTGGACCTGTGAGATATATTACCACTCTTGACTTGACGAAGGGCTACTGACAGATCCCTATGTCCCAGAGGGCCCAGGAGAAAACTGCTTTCTCAACACCTGATGGGTGCTTCCAGTACACCCAAATGCCTTTCGGACTGCAGGGGGCACCAGCCACCTTCCATAGGGCCATGGATTGGATCCTCGGCCCACATAAAAAGTATGCCGCAGCCTACCTTGATGACATTGTTGTGTTTAGCCCAGACTGGGCTAGTTATCTGCCAAATGTACAGGCGATTCTGGATGCTCTAAGGAAGGCAGGATTTAAGATAAATCAGAGAAAATGTGCCATTGGGAAGGAGGAGGCCAAGTACTTAGGCTACATCGTCCGGAGAGGAGAAATTAAACCACAGATCAATAAGATCGAGGCAATTCAGAATTGGCCGCAACCGCTCTCCAAGAAGCAGATGAGAGCGTTTCTTAGAATGGTGGGATATTACCGGCGGTTTATCCCAAATTTTGCCATGATTGCCGCACCACTGACGGACCTCCTGAAAAGCACAAAAACAACGATGGCGAAATGGACGGTTGAAACTGGGATAGCGTTCCAACAACTGAAGCTGGCACTCTGTAAGCAGCCGATCCTGGTCGCACCAGGCTTTACTAAAGGGTTTGTGCTCCAGACCAATGCCTCGGAAGTTGGCCTAGGAGAGGTGCTATCGCAGGAGATAAATGGGAAGAGCATCCCATCCTGTATATGAGCCGGAAGCTCTCGTACTGCAAGAAAAATTATGCCATTATTGAGAAAGAATGCTTAGCCATAAAATGGGCCATAGACAGGCTAAGATATCACCTACTTGGCCGTAAGTTTAAATTGATGTCAGACCATGCCCCTTTGAGATGGTTGAGAGAAAAGAAGGGTAAGAATGCCTGAGTAACTAGGTGGTTCTTAGGTCTCCAAGACTTTAATTTTCACGTGGAGCATAGACCCGGGAATTTAGACGCTAATGCTGATGCCCTCTTCAGAATTCCCTGCTTGGTGTCTGAAGGTGCCCAAACCCCCGGCTTAGAGCAGAGGGGGGGAATATGTGACTGAGTCACTGGTATTATATGCGAGGGGAGGTATGTGTCTTTCAGGATTCTCTCCTGTGTGAACTGAGACCTACTGAATTTCTGCCAGCATGTTATATGCTTGGGGTTAACTCTTTTAAAGGGTGTGGTTTTATGGGAATGACTTAGAGATGGGAGGGAAGTAATTCCCCATACCTCCGCCTCAGGATGTGGCTGAACAAGGTTTAAATGCTGAGTCACCATTTTTTTTTCTGTTGTTGAGTTTGGAGTGGCAAAGACTTCAGACTGGAAGGCCACAGCTCAGAGAAGAGCTGATGGCTGGGACTGTAACCTGTGGCACGAACTCCACACTGTTATGGACTGTGCTATCGTTTATCTTTTGTTTTGTTGTTTTGCCAGTAAGGCTGTGTTTATTTTTGCTTAAGCTGCAAGGCTTTATGCCACATAATAAAGCATGCAGAGAAAACACGGTTCCTGAGTCTACTTCAGGAAGCAGCCAAGTGAGGTGTCTTACCACAGAAGAAACACAAGAAGTTCAGTTTTGGAAAGATTCAGTTTCTGATAGAGGGAGGACTTGATGTTAGAGACAGCGGACAAACAATCATTGGTATGTTGTATTAGGGTGGAGGTGATGTCAGGGGAAGAAGTGTAGAATTGGGAGTCGTCAGCATAGAGATGATACTGGAACCCAAATCTACTGATTGTTCAATAGGTGCTGTATATAGAGTGAGAAGGAGGGGGCCTAGGACTGAGCCCTGAGGAACCCCGATAGTAAGGGGGCAAGTAAAGGAATACGAGCCGACAAGCGATACAGTTTAGGAGCGGTCAGAGAGGTGGAGGAGAACCAGGAGAAAACAGTGTCCTTGAGCCTGATAGAGCTGAGCATAGTGAAGAGGAGATGGTGATCCACAGGGTCAAATGCAGAATAGAGATCCAGGAGAATCAGCAGGGAGCATTAACTATTGGATTTAGCTGTTAACAGATCATTAGAGACTTTAGTGAGGGTAGTTTCAGTAGAGTGTAAAGAGCAGAATCCAGATTGTAGAGGGTCAAAAAGAGAGTTATCTGAGAGATAGCGGATTAGATGGGAGCAGACCAAGCATTTCAGGAGTTTAGAGATGAAGGGAAGATTGGAAACAGGTCTGTAGTTAGCAGTGCCGTTCTGGTCGAGGGAAGTTTTTTTAAGCAAAAGGGTTATGATGACATGTTTAAATGAGAAGGGAAAGATACCAGAAGAAAGAGAGAAGTTAAAGATTTTTTGTTATTTGAGTTTTGACTAACGGTGAGAGATACTGGAAGAGATGTGAGGGAATAGGGTCTCTGTTGGAGGTTGTAGGCCGAGAAGAAGCGTGGAGCGGGGTAACTTCATCTTCTGTAACAGGCAAGTGAACCTTTTTGTAACAAAGATAGCATGTGAAAATTACTCAAAAAAATTAATAAATATAGTCAGACATTCGTGTGTCTGCCACAATAAGGCTGCGTGCCCACGTTGCGTATTACAAGCGTATATGCTGCGGAATTTCCGCAGCGTAAACGCTTGTAAAACGCATGTATATCCGCACCCCATGGTCCCCAATGGCATTCCGCAATGTCAATGCCCATGCTGCGGATTTTTCCGCAGCGTATATGCTGCGGTCAAAAATCCGCAGCATGTTCATTAATTTTGCGGAAGCGCAGCGGAATCAATGTGCGGATGGTACCCAAGTCTGGATGAGAGGAGACTCTCATCCAGACCTGGGTACCAAAGAACCTGTAAAAAAAAGAATAAAATAAAGTTTATACTTATCTTCTGATGTTTTCCCTCCGTCGCGCTGTTGTGTGAAGGACCTGCCACGTCATTGAGTCATGTGACCCATCACATGACTCAATGACTTCACCGCAGGTCCTGCACACAACAGCGTGAGCCGCTCAAGACTCCGGATGGGGCAGAGAATGCATCGGAAGGTGAGTATAAACTTTATTTTTTTATTTTTTTACCATTCTGATTCTTTTTTTTTAACTATTACTTGGTCACACTATATACATCCATGCCGGTTGCATGGATTTATATAGTGTGAACAAGTTGTCAAGCACTTTTCCAAGTGATGCTTAAATCACTTGGAGAAGTGCTTGATAACCCGCATGCAAAGACGCCTCACAAACGCTTCTACCTGGCGGGAAAACCGCATGTAAAATCCGCATGCGATTTTACCGCCAGGGAGAAGCGTAAAAAATATGCTTCAGTTCCGCAACGTGGGCACTTAGCCTAAATATAACCTACATGTACGACACAGGAACTAGGATGCCATAAAATGTTAAATTTATTAATATACATAAAATACATTAATTGATATAAAATATGAGGGAAAAGTGTCACAACAAAAGCCAAGTGTGTGTAGTTAATAATGCATTATATTCATACAATCATATATGGAAGATGCCATGGATAC
Source organism: Phyllobates terribilis (assembly GCF_046119375.1). NCBI lineage: Eukaryota > Metazoa > Chordata > Amphibia > Anura > Dendrobatidae > Phyllobates > Phyllobates terribilis. Next base: position 50,358,267 of record NW_027362765.1, read on the forward strand.
AAATTACATCATGCCAAGACGATAAACTATAAATATATAGAAGCATACATAAGAGGTATAATAGGGTCAATAGATTACTTTGTAATTTAAGTGCATAGTGCTAAATGTAAGATCTATAAGGACCAATATGTAGTTACGATGTCCTGAATGACACAATTATTAATACATCCATGTAGATTGCACGCTTAAGGTAGCTCCCGGTTTCAGAAGCGGACACTGAGCGGCGGGGGAGTGCAGGGAAGGTGAATATTTATTTACATTTTTAAATCAGTGAGTACATGGTGCCCGTGGCCATACTACTACATGTATAACTATGGGCTGTGTATTATACTACATAGAATCGTAGAATATTAAAGTTGGAAGGAACCTTTAGGGTCATCATATCCAACCCCCTGCTCAATGCAGGATTCACTAAACGATCTCAGACATATGTCTGTCCAGCCTCTGTTTGAAGATTTCCATTGAAGGAGAACTCGCCACCTCTTGTGGCTACCTGTTCCATTCATTGATCACCCTCCCTGTCAAAAAGTTTTTTTCTAATCAATAATCTGTATTTTCTTTTTCAGTTTCATTCCATTGCTTCTCGTATTTCCATGTGCAAATGAGAATATGGATGATCCCTCTATACTATTACATATAGACAGCTATTCAGTCTCCTCTTAGCTATCTTTTTTGCAAGCTAAACATTCTCAGATCCTTTAACCATTCCTCGTAGTCCACTCCCTATTATGGTAGTTCTTCTCTGAACTTGCTCCAGTTTTTCGATGTCTTTTTTAAAACGTGGTGCCAATAACTGGAAACAGTATTCCAGATGAGGTCTGACAATGGAGAAGAGGGGGATAATTACTTCACGTGATCTAGACTCTATGATTCTCTTAATACATCCCAGAACTGTGTTTACCTATTTTGCTGCTGCATCAGACTGTTGACTCATGTGCAGTTTATGATCTATTAGTATACCCAAGTCTTTTTCACACATGCTGTCGCTTCTTGCCCAAATGTAGAATATTGCATTTCTCCCTGTTAAATAACATTATATTAGTTGCTGCCCATTGTTCAAGCTTATCTAGATCCTTCTAAATCCTTTCTCTGTCTTCTCTAGTGTTGGCTACCCTTCCTAGCTTTGCATCGTCTCCAAATTTGATTAGTTTACCTCCTTCCCTTCTAGATCATTACATCATTTATAAAAATGTTAAATGTCACTGGGGCAAGGTGTCATGCAAGTTGTGGGAAAGACTAGTGCAACACAAAGGGAAGGGGGAAAGGGAATCTAGACTCTAGGGAAAGGGGGAAGTGGAGACCACCTAGTCTGGTCTAGTGTCACCCTGTCTTAACTATCGACCCTATATTGGCTCTTCACCAATCGCCGCACGCGTGCCTTGCCCTGTCTTTCCGTGGCATATGGCTAAGGCTAGGGAAGGGAGGAGATGAGCACTTGTCGATCTCACTAAACACTATAGACAACAAGGGTAGACAAATGGGGAAATTGCTTAGCTTTAGATGACTCCAGACAAATGCACACATGTCCTCAAGCTCCAGAGAAGATGAATTATTACTCTTGCTAAGCCTTCACAAGTAGTAATGAATATCGCCGGCAACTCCCTCTGAAACACAGCAGGTATTTATACACCCAGACAGGGTGTTAATTAGTCAGAGGGAGGTAGCCGCTCGGTCCTAGAGACAGCCTCTAAGAACATGTCTGTAATGCCCAACGTAGAGATCTCCTGCAACCAACTGCAGGGCGACTGTCTGTCACCTCTGACACACCCGTGGACTGGGTTTCTCAGGATAAGAGGTGTGGAATGAGCGAACCAACCTGGGAGCGTTCACCTCTGACGCTGAAACCCACATCTTCTCCTCTGGACCAAAGTCTTTCCGGTGCACCAAGTATTGTAGAGAACGATGGAGACGAGAATCTACAATCCTCGAAATCTGTAACTCCAGATTACCATCAAACATTACTGGGGTCGGTGGTAGAGGTGAGGGCTCAAAAGGTTCTACATACTTTTTGAGTAAGGACCTGTGGAACACTTTGTGGACCTTAAGGGCCTGAGGAAGTTCAAGACTAAACGCTGCTGGGTTACTGATGGCGGTTATTTTATAGGCACCAATAAACCTAGGTCCCAGCTTCCAAGAAGGAACTTTTGATCTTATATTCCTGGTAGACAACCAGACAAAGTCATTCACATTCACGTCCGGACCTGGCAAGCGTTTTCTGTCAGCCATACATTTATACCTGTCTCCCATGATCTTTAAATTACTCAGAACACCCTGCCATACCGAGGAGAGCGATGAAGCAAACCGTTCCTCCTCAGGGACTCCCGAAGCTCCTCTCCCACTAAAGGTACCAAACTGTGGGTGATAACCGCATGCATCGAAGAACGGTGACCTGCAGTGGATTCCTGTCGATGATTATTAATGGCAAATTCTGCCAGCGGTAAGTAGGATGCCCAATCCTCCTGATTTTCTGAGACGAAACACCTGAGGTAGGTCTATAAATTCTGATTGACACGCTCGGTCTGACCATTCGACTGAGGGTGGAAGGCAGAGGAAAAGGACAGCTGCACCTTCAGTCGAGAACAGAATGCCTTCCAGAATTTATAAACAAACTGGGTTCCACGATCTGACACCACATCGGAGGTAGCCCCGTGAAGCTTCACGATCTCATTTATGAACACCTGAGCAAGTGTCTTGTCATTTGGAAGTGCAGGCAATGCGACAAAATTAACCATTTTACTGAACCTATCTACTACCACCAAAACCACCGTTTTGCCTGCAGAAACCGGTAGGTCAGTAATAAAATCCATGGACAAGTGTCTCCATGGCCTACTAGGGATAACTAGCAGAAGAAGAGTACCAGATGGACGGGTATGCAAAACCTTAGAGCGCGTGAATAGTCTGGCATGACTGTTTGCTACAAACCCATGCTGGCTCTGGTTAATTACTGAATTCTTATCCAAGTACTTACATACATGCTGTTTAATAATTTGTTCAAAGATCTTTCCTGGTATAGAAGTAATGCTCACAGGTCTGTAATTTCCTGGCTCCATCTTCTTTCCTTTCTTGAAGATAAGGACAACATTTGTTCTGGAATTTTCAAAGATTCTGGCTAGTGGTTTTGCAATTTCTTCTGCTATCTCTTTCAGGAGCCCAGGATGTAATTCATCTAGACCAGGAAATTGAAATTCATTTAAATTAGCTAAGTGGTCCCTCACCATCTCTCTGTTTATATATAGTGTGGATTCTTTTATTCCTTCGATAGCACAGTGAAGATCAGTTGATGTTATATGCTTAATTAGAGAACACAGATGCAAAATAGGAATTTAAAAGTTCGACCTTCTCAACATAATTTTTGAACACTTCACCCTTTTCAACCTGTAAAAATCCTATAGCATCTTTGACTTTTCTTTTGCTTTTGACATATCCCCAAATCCTTTTTTATTGCTTTTGGTCTCCCTTGCAAGCCTCACTACATTAGTGGTTTTAGCACCTCTAACGCTTGCCCTGCATTCCCTGCAGACAGCATTATATTCTTCATTAGATATGCCCCCTCTTTCCATTTGATATACATCTCTTTTTTCCCTTTTAGCAAGTGTTTAAGTTCTGTGTTCATCTATCCTGGTCTCTTTAAATTATTCCAATTCTCCCTTATTTTCGGGATTGTTACTGATAGTGCAGTGAGAATTTCATTTAGCAAAAGCTCCCATCCTTGGACATTTCTGTCTTTCAGAACATCCAATCATTGGACCTTTCCCACCCTCTTTCTGAGTCCATTAAAATTGCCTTTCTAAAGTAAATATATATATTAGGATGGGGGGTGACCCAGTCCAAATCTTGCGTCGAGGGCCCATCAGATTCAAGTTATGAGACTGAACTACATATTCTATCTCCACCTATGTTCCCCATATAATCTCCAGTAATTGTGTTATTACATCTTAATGATGTTACATCGTCATCTTCTCTCCATTTAGGTCCATATAATAGTAAATCCTCTTCTATATAAGAGAACTTTCCTGATTGATGCATCAAGGATTGATATGGACAAGGAGAAGATGGCAGAGAGGATATTACACCTCATCCTAGAGATCCTCTTCCGGCTTACTGGAGAGGTGAGAGATTCTGATGATATTACATTACATCATTCTTATCTATGGGAATAACAGATGGACAGAACTGGAGAGGTGGGGACTCTGGAAATGTCTGTATTGAGGTTTATTAATGTGTCTCTCCATATCCAGGATTACACAGTATTGAAGAAGACCTCTAGTGAGCGTTGTCAGGCCCTTGTATCTGAGGGATGGGGAAGAACCCCTTCACCTCACCCCCTGATACACGAGGATGTCAATGAACAGAAGATCCTAGAACTCACCTACAAGATGATTGAGCTGCTCACAGGAGAGGTGACACTGCTGAGACATTATACAGTAGTGCTATGAAGGGATCAGGGAGATGACGGTATCATTTTATGTGTCAGGTTCCTATAAGGTATCAGAATGTCGCTGTCTATTTGTCCATGGAAGAGTGGGAGTATTTTGAAGGAAACAAAGATCTGTACAAGGACGTCATGATGGAGGTTCCCCAGCCCTGCACGTCACCAGGTAATAGACAGGACTAAATACACATGGCCTATAATTATCTGTATTAAAGAATGAATTCAGTTCCTGTATGTGTTTCCTCTAGTTCTATCCAGTAAGAGGACAACACCAGAGGGATGTCCCAGTCCTCTTCTCCCACAGGACTGTAAGCAAGAAAATCCCAATGTTCCTCAGGATCATCAGGTAGATGGAAAGAAGGTGTCATGAGGTCTCCCCTATGATGTGTAGACAGCTGTGGAAGGTCTTGGGTTCAGTCTTGTTTTCTCGTTCGTCTTGTTGGAGGACACAGAATCATAAGAGAGTCTGCTGTCACCTGAAGGCTGACACTTTTATTGCATTTAAATAAAATTGGCTCCACCCCAGCAGACTATACCCTGCCCGCTGGAGCCAGGTTTCCTCATTTTTTTGTAGTGTCAGTTGAAGCCAAGGTCTGACTCAGACTTGTCTTAGGTTAGGCGCTAACCATTATGCTTTTATTTTTCTGATCAATGTCTCAGGGTAACAGAATGTAATGGTTTTACCCACGTTGCGAATGAGAATACATACTGTAATTGTTCAGTCCATATCCTCTCATGTCGGTGTGGTTGGACCAAGGTACCTTGACACAGTTGGTGCAGGTACTGGTGTGGAGGTCCATAAGCCAACTAGTTCTTGCCCGCTGCCCCACATAGAGCGTATGTACCTAGAGCAGAAGTTAAAGGGGTCTGGAGCTTCAGGCAGTGGTGGGGTCCGGGCGTGAGGGTGGACAGTAGGAGTGTGCGGCCAAGTGGCTCACGGGATATATCAGCCAATTACTGGGCTGGACGTTTCCAACCAATTGGCTACCGGGTTACTCCCGGCCTATCAGTATGGCTGGTCTTGCAGCCAATCAGTAGCGATGTTTCGGCCCTTCGGGTTACTATTCCTCTTGCTCCACCCCTTCCTCTTCCTGGATGCAATTCGGCACTGTTAACATGGTGTCCAGCACAGAAGCACCTCTGTGTCTTCCTCTTTGTAGGTTAGCAGGCTCACCTGGGGAACAGATTCCTTCTACAATGTGGATGTGGTAGGCTGTTGGCTACTGGGGGCTGATACTAGGCACTCTAACATTTTTTGTGTCACTGTTTAGTGGCGTTTTCTATTTTCTTTCTGCATTTTCTCTATCACTCAAAATGTCTGAGCCTAGAGAGGACCATGCACACCCATTAGCGCAGTCTTCACTTGTCACTTACTATGCTTGTGTGTCTTGTTATAGTAAGTTTTCCACCAGTCAGTCTGTAGCCTATTGTACCTTCTGTACCCTTCCTGCGTCCTTGCTGCTAGCCGCACAGGGAACCTCTATGACATCTGACGAGAATATGCCTGGGCTCGTGATTTTGCTCTATCTGTAGCCGAACTAAGCAGGATGTCCAGGACACTGGTTAGAGTTGTGGAACGATTGCCGGTGAGTACTTCCGCCCCAGCAGCTCTGATCGCTGCTGTGAGTCGGATCCTTCAGCCACCCCGTACCAGTAAAGGTGGTCATTAAAGCATCCAGATGGCCATGGGTTACCTTCTCGTCCCGATCATCTTCGGAGGGGAAGTGCAGGGGAGGAGATTACTTTTCCCCTTCCCAGTGGATTCGCTCCTTTCGGTGCTCAGAATCCAGGTCTAGTGCAGAATTTGTCCTAGATCCATATCAGATAGGGAAGCTGAGGGAAATGGACAGTTTGGTGTCGGCTGTGGATGCCTCTCTGGGAGTGACAGCTGTGCCGCCCCCTCCCATTACCGAAACAGATTTCTTTGGGGAAGGGTAAGTCCATGGCTAGATCTTTTTCTAACCATGAGGAATTTACTGATGTGTTACAGAGGGCATGGGAACATCCAGACAAATGCATTCAAAAGTGTAGCCTTATGGAGCTGTTATATCCCATCCCAGCAGAGCTTGTGGCTGCTTGGTCTACTCCATCGGTGGTAGATGGGCAGTGTCCCGCTTATCTAGAGTTGCGGCACTTAGAAACCCCACAAATAGATAGATATAGTACAGTCCAAAAGTTTGGACACACCTTCTGATTTAAAGATTTTTCTGTATTTTCAGGACTATGAAAATTGTACATTCACACTGAAGGCATCAAAACTATGAATTAACACATGTGGAGTTATATACTTAACAAAAAAGTGTGAAACATCTGAAAATATGTCTTATATTCTAGGTTCTTCAAAGTAGCCACCTTTTGCTTTGATGACTGCTTTGCACACTCTTGGCATTCTCTTGATGAGCTTAAAGAGGTAGTCACCGGAAATGGTCTTCCAACAATCTTGAAGGAGTTCCCAGAGATGCTTAGCACTTGTTGGCCCTTTTGCCTTCACTCTGCGGTCCAGCTCACCCCAAACAGGTCTGGTGACTGTGGAGGCCAGGTCATCTGGTGTAGCACCCCATCACTCCCCTTCTTGGTCAAAGAGGCTGGAGGTGTGTTTGGGGTGATTGTCCTGTTGAAAAATAAATGATGGTCCAACTAAACGCAAACCGGATGGAATAGCATGCTGCTGCAAGATGCTGTGGTTACCATGCTGGTTCAGTATGCCTTCAATTTTGAATAAACCCCCAACAGTGTCACCAGCAAACCACCCCCACACCATCACACCTCCTCCTCCATGCTTCACGGTGGGAACCAGGCATGTAGAATCCATCCGTTCACCTTTTCTGCGTCGCACAAAGACACGGTGGTTGGAACCAAAGATCTCAAATTTGGACTCATCAGACCAAAGCACAGATTTCCACTGGTCTAATGTCCATTCCTTGTGTTCTTTAGCCCAAACAAGTCTCTTCTGCTTGTTGCCTGTCCTTAGCAGTGGTTTCCTAGCTGCTATTTTACCATGAAGGCCTGCTGCACAAAGTCTCCTCTTAACAGTTGTTGAAGAGATGTGTCTGCTGCTAGAACTCTGTGTGGTATTGACCTGGTCTCTAATCTGAGCTGCTGTTAACCTGCGATTTCTGAGGCTGGTGACTCAGATAAACTTATCCTCAGAAGCAGAGGTGACTATTGGTCTTCCTTTCCTGGGGCGGTCCTCATGTGAGCCAGTTTCTTTGTAGCGCTTGATGGTTTTTGCAACTGCACTTGGGGACACTTCCAAAGTTTTCCCAATTTTTCGGACTGACTGACCTTCATTTCTTAAAGTAATGATGGCCACTCGTTTTTCTTTACTTAGCTGCTTTTTTCTTGCCATAATACAAATTCTAACAGTCTATTCAGTAGGACTATCAGCTGTGTATCCACAAGACTTCTGCACAACACAACTGATGGTTCCATCCCCATTTATAAGGCAAGAAATCCCACTTATTAAACCTGACAGGTTACACCTGTGAAGTGAAAACCATTTCCGGTGACTACCTCTTGAAGCTCATCAAGAGAATGCCAAGAGTGTGCAAATCAGTCATCAAAGCAAAAGGTGGCTACTTTGAAGAACCTAGAATATAAAACATATTTTCAGTTGTTTCACACTTTTTTGTTAAGTATATAATTCCACATGTGTTAATTCATAGTTTTGATGCCTTCAGTGTGAATGTACAATTTTCATAGTCATGAAAATACAGAAAAATCTTTAAATGAGAAGGTGTGTCCAAACTTTTGATATGTACTGTATATATAGTCTGTGGCAGGGTCCACTTTTGAGGCAGCAGGTCTTGCCCTTTGTCTAGTCTTTTCTGCCACTTGGGTTTCCGAGGGGGTAACGGCATGGGCTAAGCATTTGTGACTAAGTCCTTTTCGGAGGCGTCCGTTTCGTCAATTTCCTGCACTAAATGAGTTGGGTCGATAGGTTAGACCAAAGGTCTCGCAGTAGCCCTGGAGAGCTACCCTTAGAATAACTCCCGCCAGACACCCTTTTGGATCAGAGGCCACTTCCTCCATGTCCAGAGAGGGCAGGAAGGTCAATGCTTGACTGGCGGCCCCCACTCAAGGACTCATCCCGGGTGGGTGGCCTCCTCCTTCTTTTTCAGGAGGCATGGCTGGAAGCAATAAGCGATCTTTGGGTCAGGGAAGTCATCTCTTCGGGTTACAGAATAGCGTACTCCTTCAGGCAGGGGTGATTGTAGATATTCCCACTTCAGAGCGCTTCAAGAGGTTTTATTCAAACCTATTCGTTATCCCCAAGAAGGACGGCTCAGTGCGGCATATTTTAGATTTAAGACGCATGAACAAATAGGTTCGGCTTCGTCACTTCAGAATGGAGTCTTCCCAGTCAGTAGTGGCATCCCTGGAAGCTGGGAAATTTCTTTCTTCAGTAGATATTCGAGACACTCATTTGCATGTGCTAATTTTTCCAACCCATCAGCAATTTCTATGCCGTAAATCAAGATCACTATCAGTTCAGGGCTCTTCCATCCGGGCTGGCAACAGTGACCAACATATTCATAAAGATCCTGGCCTTGGTTATGTCATTGCTACGGCCCAGGGGGATAATTGTTTTCCCCTATCTGGACGATATTCTTGTTCTAACACCATCTTTTGCACAAAATCTGTTGAGCCTCCATATTGTTCTTCAGACTCTGTAGCAATTCGGTTGGATTGTGAACAGGATAAAGTTTGTTTTAATCCCAACACAATGGCTATGGTTTCTGGAAATGGTGGTCAACACAGTTCAGACATCGGCGTTTATCACAAAGGAAAAGAGATGATTTCTTTAGTCTTCCATCAGAAATTTGACGGGGCAGGCATCTCCTTCGATTTTGAATGAAGATCCTGGGAAAGATGATGGTGACTTTCGATGCAGTGCTGTTTGCTTAATTTCAGTCAAGGCCTCTACAGAACACACTGTTTGCCTCTTGGGAGATATCAATGCAGTCCCTGGATCGGTCTATTCATCTCCCGTTTCATTGTCATGGGTCTCTCAGGTGGTGGTTGACATCACCCCTGTTAACTCAGGGAGCAGGCAGGAAAGAAAAAGTGTAGAGATCTCTCTGATCAACTCAAAATGCAGAGAATGAAGAACCTCTAAGGCTGTGTGCCCACAATGCGTTTTTTAAGCGTTTCCGCAGCGGCAAAAACGCTGCAGAAACTCTTAAAAAACGCATGGTAGAAGGCCTGCCATTTTCCCCAATGATAATCCGCATGTGCTGTGCGCATGCTGCGGAAATTTCCGCTGCGGGTTATAATTGCGGAAAAAACGCAGTGTAGTGTACCGCGAGCTGCCGGCAAGCCAGGACGGAGCGAAGCAAGACTCCGGGGGCCATCAGAAGGTAAGTATAGATTTTTATTTTTTACCATTCTTTAAGGTCACAGTATATAAATCCATGCCGTTTGCATCGATTTATATTGTGTGATCAAGTTGACAAGCACTTTCCAAGTGATGCTAAAATCGCTTGGAAAGCGCTTGTAAACACGCATGCGGAAATGCATGTGAAGAACGCTTCACATCCGCATGTCCCTGGCAGGAAAAACGCATGTACAATCCGCATGCGTTTTTCTGCCAGGCAGATGCAGAAACGCTCAGGAAAAAATCCGGAGCATTTCTGCATCGTGGGCACATAGCCTCAATGTGCTGGAGCTCAGAGCTGTCATTCTGGCTCTTTTGCATTGGCAAAACTCACTCCAGGGGTAACCGATCAAAGTTCAATCAGACAATGCTACTGCATACAAAGCCGATCAGCTATCGTGGAGGTCGCAAGAATTCTGGAGTGGGCAGAGAACAATGTAATCTCTTCAGTTCATACACCAGGAGGTGACAACTCGGACGCTGACTTTTTAAGTTGCCAGCAGCTACCCACAGTAGAGTGGGTTCTACACCCAGACGTGTTCAGGCAGTTTTGTCTGCGGTGGGGTTCGCCAGATGTATATCTATTGGCATCCAGACTAAAGGCCCCGTCACACTTAGCGACGCTGCAACGATCCCGACAGCGATACGACCTGTCAGGGATCGTTGCTGCGTCGCTATGTGGTCGCTGGTGAGCTGTCAAACAGGCAGGCTCACCAACGATCAGGGGAGCAGCGACATCGTGGAAAGAATCTTTCCACGATGTCCTGCTCCTGGTTACGAGCCTGCTGAAGCAGGAGCAGGCTGGTAACTATGGTAAACATCGGGTTACTAGGGGCACACGCGCTCCTAGTAACCCGTTGTTTATCATGGTTACCACTCTGCTACAGTGAGCGGGAAGTTACCGCTCACTTTAGCAGGCTCGTAACAATGATAAACAACGGGTTACTAGGTGCGCGTGTGCCCCTAGTAACCCAATGTTTATCATGGTTACCAGCCTGATCGTTGCTCCCGCTGGTCACACACAGCGATGTGTGCTGACCAGCGGGAACGCAACGACCAAAAAATGGTCCAGGACACTTTGCAGTGATCAGCGACCTCACAGCAGGGCCCTGATTGTTGCAAAGTGTCGCACATAGCGACATCGCTGGTGAGGTCGCTGTTGCGTCACCAAAACCGTGACACAGCAGCGATCTCGCTAGCGATCTCGCTATGTGAGACGGGGGCTTAAATCTCAAGGTGTCAACATTTGTTACAAGATCCCGGGACCTCCATGCTTTCGCAGTTGACACCCTGGTAATCCTTTGGTTCCAATTCACTCTGCCTTATCTCTTTTCACCTCTACCACTTCTACCCAGACTTCTCAAGAAGATCAGGGCAGAGGGTGTCCAGTCATTCTCATTGATCCAGATTGGCCTCAGAGGGCTAGTTATTCAGATGTGATCAATCTCCTGGCAGTTGTCCCATGGGCTCTTCCGGACTGCCCGGACCTTCTGTCCCAAGGTTCGTTTTTCTATCTTAATTGACTCCCTCATGGGTCAGATATCTGCCTTGGCTGCTCGGTGTCAGAGGGATTTAGTATCTGTATCCCAGGTTAAGACTTTTCTCGAGGTGGTGGCACACATTAAGCGACCCTAATGGGCTTTCTTGGGATCTAAATATTGTTTTAGGCTGTGTGCCCACGATGCAGAAATGCTCTGGATTTTTTCCTGAGTGTTTCTGCATCTCCCTGGCAGAAAAAACGCATGCAGATTGTACATGCGGATTGTACATGCGTTTTTCCTGCCAGGGACAAGCGTAAGTGAAGCGTTCTTCACATGCATTTCCGCATGCGGGTTGTCAAGCGCTTTCCAAGCGATTTTAGCATCACTTGGAAAGTGCTTGACAACTTGGTCACACTATATAAATCCATGCAACCGGCATGGATTTATATAGTGTGACTGAAAGAATGGTAAAAAAAAAATAAAAATAAATATATACTTACCTTCTGATGGCCCCGGTGTCCTTGTCTTGGCTTGCCGGCAGCTCACGGTAGACTAAAGGACCTACCGACGTCAGCGGTCGCGTGACCCGTCACATGACTAAATGACATCACCACAGGTCCTTGAGTCCACCGCGAGCTGCCGGCAAGCCGAGACAAGGACACCGGGGGCCATCAGAAGGTAAGTATATTTATTTTTTATTTTATTCCTTTTTTTACAGGTTCTATGGTACCCGGGTCCGGAGGAGAGTCTCCTCTTCTCCAAACCCGGGTACCATCCGCACATTGAAACACATGGAATCCGCATCTGCAGATGCAGTGATTCGGATTCCATGCGATCTAATGCAAGTCAATGGCGGCGAAAACGCCGCGATTCCGCAAAATAATTGGTAGTGCTGCGGATTTTTCCGCAATGATAATCCGCAGCGGAAATTTCCGCAGCATGTGCACAGCACATGCGGATTATCATTGGGGAACATGGCAGGCCTTCTACCAAGAGTTTCTGCAGCGGAATTGCCACTGCGGAAACGCTTAAAAAATGCATAGTGGGCACACAGCCTTAGAGGTTCTTCAGTCTCTGCATTTTGAGGTTATCAGAGAGATCTCTACACTTTTTCTTTCTTATAAGGTAGCTTTCCTTATAGCCAGCACTTCTATTAGGAGGGACTCTGAGCTTGCGGCTCTGTTTTGTTGCGCCCTTTACTTCATCGGGATAAGGTTGTTTTGAGGCCCGTTCTGTCTTTTCTCCCGAAGGTAGTTTCAAATTTTCACCTTAATGAAGATATTATTTTACCTTATTTTTGTCCAGCTCCATCTCATCCTATTGAGAAGCCCCTGCACAGGTTGGACCAAGGGTGGACACTGACAGCTTGGGACCCCTGTGTATGAAATATGTCTGCCCCACCCCCCCCCTGCCAGATACGCCGCTTATGATGAGGGCAATCTGGCCTTAGGACACCCCGAGCCTCAGGACAGATTGCCCTCATTATTACTTCCCTGCAATCAGGGAGATACACCGCCTTAATTCTTTTCTTTTCTCCTCCCAATGCTTTGTCACAAAACTGAGGAAACCTGGCTCCAGCAGGTGAAGTATAGTCTGCAGGGGATGAGCCAATTTTATTTAATTGCAACAATAGTGGCAGCCTCCAGGTGGCAGCAGACTATCCCAATGTTCTGTGTCCTCCAATGAAGACTACGAAAAACAGATTTTACAGTAAGTAAAAACTTTATTTTTGTCTACCAGTATTATACAGGGTGGTCCAAAAGTAGGTGGCCAGAAAATAATAACATTTATTTTGATTTATATATAAAATTATATTTACTAACACAAGCATAACAATGACAATTAAATTTTATTCTGAACAATAAGACAAAAGCCCTTAAATTTTATCAACGCAGGTGCTCAAACTGTTTTCCATTACAAGTTGCACAGCTTTGAAGCCGCCTCTTACGCTTCGACAAACTTTTTTGCACAAGTCTCTTTGGGTATTTATTAATTTCTTGAAATGCATCTCTTATGTAATTTTTCAAATCACTGACACTTTTTGGTTTTCGACTATAAACTTTGTCCTGGAGTACTCCCCAAAAGAAAAAATCCATTGGGGTCAAGTCTGATGAACGTGCCGGCCAATCAAGTGGGCCTCTTCGGCCAATCCATTTATTAGGAAATGTTTCATCAAGATACTCGCGGACTACTCTTGAATAATGTGGAGGGGCCCCATCTTGTTGGAAATAAAGGTCATTTGAATTAGGCTGTTGCTGTAACTGGGGAACAACTTGATTCATTAGAATTTCGAGATACTTATCTCCTGTGACTGTTCCATCAAAAAATATTGGTCCTAAAACACCAAAACTTGAAATACCACCCCAAACATTGACACCAGGCTCATTTAGTTGTTGCTGTAATGTTAAATGCATGTTCTCATTATACCAGTAAATACAATTATGTCTGTTAATATGGCCGGATAATTTGAAAGAAGCTTCATCACTCCACATAATGTTATCTAAAATTACTGGATTTTCTTCAATTTCGTTAAGCATAATCTCACTAAATTGCAGCCGCCTGTCTGGATCATCTTCCAATGAACCATTAATTAGACGTGGACGATAAGCTTTCCACCCAATAGATTTCAGGATTCGCATGATAGAAGCTCGTGAAATTCCCAATTCCAAAGAGGCTCTTCTGGTGGACTTTTTTGGACTCTGAACAAATGTTTCAGCAACAAGTTGTTTATTATGTTCTGTACCGACTGTTTTGGGTCGACCAGTTTTTTGAGCATTAAGGATTGAGAACAGACAGCATAGCCAGAATAGACAGAATTTTTAGAAAATAGCAAAAGGCAATGGTACTCACCAGCCAAGGTTTCAAGAAAAAATGCACACCAGGACACGGCCGGCCCCCTTTTGTTAGAAGGAGGTAACACAGGTGCAGAATGCTAATGAACAATCGCCCTCACTCACTCTCACTGGAGGGGCGACTACCCAGCATTAAAACTGCACACAGATGAAACTTGCAGTAGGGTGCAATTCACACACTCGCGGCACTGTGCCTAGCCAGCATCCTATTACACGCCCCTACTATTCGACTAGGCGGGATGCCTGGCACCCTATCCGTGCATCGCAGAGTTGTGAAGCCCCCACTCACAAGGTCACCATTACTGGGTCTGGCCGTGCCCTGGCAGATAAAAAAAAGTGCAAAAAATATCATATGAGGTATTAGTTGATATTTTGGCCAAAATACGTAAGCTCGCAACCCATCGTCAAGGGTCCTCACGGTTTTGCGAGTCCCTACTCTAATATTAAAAACAGACAGCATAGCCAGAACAATAGACAGAATTTTTAGAAAATAGCAAAAGGCAATGGTACTCACCAGCCAAGGTTTCAAGAAAAAATGCACACCAGGACACAGTCGGCCCCCTTTTGTTAGAAGGAGGTAACACAGGTGCAGAATGCTAATGAACAATCGCCCTCACTCACTCTCACTGGAGGGACGACTACCCAGCATTAAAACTGCACACAGATGAAACTTGCAGTAGGGTGCAATTCACACACTCGCGGCACCGTGCATAGCCAGCATCCTATTACACGCCCCTACTATTCGACTAGGCGGGATGCCCGGCACCCTATCCGTGCATCGCAGAGTTGTGAAGCCCCCACTCACAAGGTCGCCAGGGCACGGCCAGACCCAGTAATGGTGACCTTGTGAGTGGGGGCTTTTTTTTCTTGAAACCTTGGCTGGTGAGTACCATTGCCTTTTGCTATTTTCTAAAAATTCTGTCTATTGTTCTGGCTATGCTGTCTGTTTTTAATATTAGAGTAGGGACTCGCAAAACCGTGAGGACCCTTGACGATGGGTTGCGAGCTTACGTATTTTGGCCAAAATATCAACTAATACCTCATATGATATTTTTTGCACTTTTTTTATCTGCCAGGGCACGGCCAGACCCAGTAATGGTGACCTTGTGAGTGGGGGCTTCACAACTCTGCGATGCACGGATAGGGTGCCGGGCATCCCGCCTAGTCGAATAGTAGGGGCGTGTAATAGGATGCTGGCTAGGCACAGTGCCGCGAGTGTGTGAATTGCACCCTACTGCAAGTTTCATCTGTGTGCAGTTTTAATGCTGGGTAGTCGCCCCTCCAGTGAGAGTGAGTGAGGGCAATTGTTCATTAGCATTCTGCACCTGTGTTACCTCCTTCTAACAAAAGGGGGCCGGCCGTGTCCTGGTGTGCATTTTTTCTTGAAACCTTGGCTGGTGAGTACCATTGCCTTTTGCTATTTCCATTAAGGATTGAGCCAGTGGCATTGAATTTGTCACGAATGCGGTAAATGGTTTGTCTCTTTGGGGCTTGAGTACCAAATGTTTCAACCTAATTTGCTCTAACGGTTTCAGCATTTTGAGATTTCCAATACTCCGTTAAAATCCATTTTCTTTGATCCGTATTTAAATTATTTGCCATTATGTGTTATCTGAATTATCTGAAAAGAAAACAGATTTGGTGGAGATCTATCTGTGAAAACTAGATCTGTGAAACTGGCTAAGTTGCCCTTAGCAACCAATCAGATTCCACCTTTCATTTTCCAAAGAGTCTGTGAGGAATGAAAAGTGGAATCTGATTGGTTGCTAAGGGCAACTGAGCCAGTTTCACTTTACACCATGTTTGATAAATCTCCCCCTTCATAACCTTATTACACTTTCTGTCCACCTACTTTTGGACAACCCTGTATGTTTTATACTTGTGTAATGAGGACGGTGGAGATGACCGGATTAGAGCTGATCATAGATGTGACTTCTCCATCTGTCTGTGACTTTTACAATATTTGTTTCAGGGTGAAGATCTGAATCCATAAGACGTTTCTGTATTAAACCCGTTTATTTTTGTACTTTTTTTTCCCTTGTGTGTAAATCTTTCATTTATTTGTAATTTTTTTAAGCACTGTACTTTATTTTTTATATATTAGATCTAAAGTTTAATAGGTTTGTTGCTTGCTGTTCTAAACACACCCACATCAAAGAGGAAAAGTATAGCTTGGCTTTTAGCTAGTGTATGCCAAAGTGCAAGAAGTGCCTATCAGGTGCTTTCGAAAGTTAGCTATGCATGTGAGCAAATGTGCCACCCAGGGCAGGCATCTTGGTGGCCTATCAAAATGGCAAGTGATGGCTGCGAGAAGTGTGGTGTGGAAGTGAGATGACTGTGGGGTGTGCTTAGCTCATTTTCAACCTATTGTGGTAGTGGAATGGACAAGTGATTGTGAGAAGTGGAGTTCCCCTGTACAATCACATCCAAGTCACGAGTGCAGCAAGTGGGTGATGTTTATGACATTCCAGTTTATACAATCTGAGAATACAACATCTACATGTTCTGTCTGCTCATATGTTCCTTTATTATCTCCTGTAATTGTGTTATTACATGGGAGCTTTATGATGTAACATCATCATCTTCTTCCCATTCAGGTCCCTACAATAGTGAATATTCTCAGTGGAGATCTTTTATATAAGAGAATTTTCCTGATTGACCCATCAAGGATGGATAGTGTCAGGGACAAGATGGCAGAGAGGATATTACACCTCACCCTAGAGATCCTCTTCCGGCTTACTGGAGAGGTGAGAGATTCTGATGACGTCACATTACATCATTCTTATCTATGGGAATAACAGATGGACAGAACTGGAGAGGTGAGGACTCTGGAAATGTCTGTAGTGAGATTTATTAATGTGTCTCTCCATAACCAGGATTACACAGTAGTGAAGAAGACCTCTAGTGAGAGCTGTCAGGACCCTGTGCCTGAGGGATGGGGAAGACCCCTGAGCCCAATCACAGGGCCTCCACCTCACCCCCTGATACATGAGGACATCAATGACCAGAAGATCCTAGAACTCACCTACAAGATGATTGAGCTGCTGACTGGAGAGGTGACACTGCTGGGAATGATGGGACATTATACAGTAACACTATGAAGGGATCAAGGTGATGACAATATCATTGTATGTGTCAGGTTCCTATAAGGTGTCAGGATGTCACCATCTATTTCTCCATGGAGGAGTGGGAGTATTTAGAAGGACACAAACACCTGTACAAGAATGTCATGATGGAGGTTCCCCAGCCCCTCACATCACCAGGTAATAGACAGGACTAAATACACACAGCCTATAATTATCTGTATGTAAAGAATGAATTCAGTCCCTTTATGTGTTTCCTCCAGTTCTATCCAGTAAGAGGACAACACGAGAGAGATGTCCCCGTCCTCTTCTTCCACAGGACTGTAAACAGGAAGATCCCGATGTTCCTCAGGATCATCAGGTAGATGGAGAGAAGGTGTCATGAGATCTCCCTTATGATGTGTAGACTTCTGTGAAGGTCTTGTGTTCAGTCTTGTTTTATCCACCGGTGTTATATGTTTTATACTTGTGTAATGAGAACGGTGGAGATGGCAGGATTAGAACTGATCATAGATGGGACTTCTCCATTTGTCTGTGACTTTTACAATATTTGTTTCAGGGTAAAGATCTGACCCATATTAATACTACAGAGACATATGTGAGGGATGATGAGCGGTGTAAAGAGGAGATTCTTACAGATGACCGCCCACGTGAGTAGTAACCACTAAATGCAGAAAAGTAGAAAAGTCACTGGCTGTCACTGTTTTATCGGCGGTGTAGTCCAACCACATCACAATTAAAGGGGACCATTGCCACTATTCGACTACATGCTCCTCCACTAATGATAAGCAAACATGCCCTGTGATTGTTATGATCTGCAACAAGTACTAAGGAAAGATAGGGGAAAGCTGTCCCTACAGTAAGACTAAGCTGAATCCCTACGATGTAGCGGGCTGCCTGTTCCTAGCGAACAGACCCACCTTAGTCCTCGGCTAGTCTGAACGAAGACCTATAGCATAACGGGATTGTTCCCTAAAAGAACTAAGGACTGGGATAAAAATGGGACACCTCCTAAACAGAGAAGTTGTTGCAGAACACAAAAAGACAAACTGACAAAAAGGTACTAGAGGTCCAGAAGGACCAAGCGAACTGACAGAGAAGGCACCGAAGCACCTGGCTAGAGAAACAGTCAAACACTGAAGTCCAGCACAGCCAAAAGGGCGGAGCTGGAATATAAAGGCAGATGGTCACGTGACCGCAAAACACAAGATGAAAAAAACAAACAGGAGGGTTCTAACAGTGATACTTGGATATCGCCCAAGTATCTGGGTGCTCAGATGTGCTCGGCCCTCGGCGAGCATCAGCTGGTGCCCGGATTTGAAGCTCGTATTCTCGCCTTGCATGTTTGGTGCCTGTTACACAGCCAAGAAACATGCGGGAATTTCCTGCCAGTCACTGTAATGCCATAGCCATCTTGATAGTGGCATTAGTGTGATTGGCTGGCTACATTACCTCATTAGAAGTTGTGAAAGGACAGGTACCTCCACGCTCGGCACACTGACTCCATTGCACAGTTCAGAGACAGTTGTGATTGGAGGGAGAGAGTAGTTGTCCAGGTGTCACGGGTGTGTCAGAAGTTACAGACAGTCGTCCTGCAGTTGGTTGCAGGAGATCTCTATGTTAGGCATTACAGACATCTTAGAGGCTGTCTCTAGCAAGAGCAGTACTTCTTCCTCTCTGGAGCTTGAGGACATGTGCGCATTTGTCTGGAGTCATCTAAAGCTAAGCAATTTACCCGTTTGTCCTCCCTTGTTGTCTTTAGTGTTCAGTGGGGATCGACTGGTGCTCATCTCCTCCCGTCCCTAGCCTTAGCCATACGCCAGGGAAAGACAGGGCTAGGTATGCATGCGGCGATTGGTGAAGAGTCAATATAGGGTCATTAGGGGAGACAGGGTGACACTAGACCAGCCTAGGAGATCTCCACTCCCCTCTTTCCCTAGAGTCTGGGCTCCTTTTCCCTTTGTGTTGCACTTAGTATTTATCACATCTTGCGTGAGACCAGGCCTGTGTGTGCACGGGTTCAGAAATAAGAGCCCTCTAGTGGTGATACTGTTGATGCTGATGCTGAACCATCATATTAAAAGTCTTTGTAAGGGCTAATCCGGTGCTTTGCTGTTTCTATGCAATACATTCTACATTTGGCCTAGGGGCAGCTGCAGGAGCAGGGAGAGTGGCTGAATACAACCTCTAGGCAGGGTTTAGGACATTGCTGTCCATTGCTAAGTATATAGCTGCTGCAGGTGATCAATTGTTTTTTTGGTGAAAACATTTATTGTATTGTCATCCATACAGCTTAACCTGTTTTTTGTGAAATTATGGTTGTTTGAAATTTTTAAAAAGCTTGACCTGCTACAGGTGACCACATTTTTTTTAGTAAAAAAAATGTAATTTCAATTAATCAAGGAAACTTGGTTTCCAGAGACCTAGCAATTATAAAATGCGTAAGGTGTGTGGTAAAAGACGGGGAAGTGTAAGCGCTGATAATGATGTACGCAGATGCCGAGGACGTGGTGCAGGTGCGACTGCGCCTATTGCTGGAGTACAAAAAACACGCCCATGCACGACACATAGCTTCCTGTCCCATATTGCAGGGAAGCACGGGAAACCACATCTGAAGCCACACCAGTGCGAACAGGAGGTCAGTTGGATAACAAATATTGCTTCCAGAAGGCTTGGCAGCACTCCTAGTCTTCCACATGGTCCAGTTTCACCAGCCAAGAGTCTGTATCACTTAATCCTCACCCTGATCCTCCTTCCTCCCACCAGTCAAGTCCCAGGAGACCCGTGACTCCACACAAGGACAATCCGAGGAACTCTTTACAACATAATTTCTTGATTGTGGCCTCTCACCCTGCATATTCCAAGAGGAACAGGAGGACATAATGCTGTTAAGTGATGCAGAAAACTTAGAAAAGCCATGGTCACAAGAAGATGACGGTGGGGAACGGCAATTTTTTTTTCATCTAGGTAGATGGATGATGAGTCAGGTTGTTGTTAAGTCTGGAGGACCAGTGTGCAGCGATAAAAGACAAGGTGGTGGATGTCACTGACACAACCTTGAAAGCTTGCATGCAGAGCAAGGCTGGCAGCGCTGAGAGGGAGGGATCAGCTGCAACCAAACAAGAAGAGGCAGTGGGGTGACAAGAGGGAGAGGGCAGGCAACTATTTTCGCAGAGCATGGACACTTGTGAATTTCTTCATCAAAGAGTTAGGTGTTCCCCAGTCTGGGAATTTTTTAAAGAGAGGTCTAAGACTAAAAAATGGTCATTTGCAACCTGTGCAATGCCAAGATCAGCAGAAGCCTGACCACTAGAAGCCAAACCACTACCAGCATGATCAGGCACATATCATCTAAGCACCCGACTCGCTGGACTGAACGCTTGGGTCCACAATTGGTGTCAGCAGGTGACATCACCACCTCTTCCCATGTGCTAGGTGCTTCACAATGCCCTGTCAATGACCTCCCGCCCTGCACCTGTCCTTGCACATCATCAGGCACTTCCGAATTCTTTTCCCAGCACAGCATTTAGCTGTCCTCACCCCAGGCATTGGAATGAAAAAAAAAGTTCCCACCCACAGTCCCAGACGCTAAATGGGCACATTTCCAGAACTGTTGCCATGGAAATGTTGCCATTTAGGCTTGTGGACACAGAGGATTTCCACCGACTCATGGCAGCAGGCTTCCATCGGCACTCTGTCCCCAGCCGCCACTGTTTCTTCCGGTGTGTCGTATACACCTTGTGCCAGCACGTGTGTGCCATGCAGAAGTAGTGCTGTTGCTTCAAAATCATCCAGCAACTATAAGAATTACCACAATCACAGGACACAGGAAATGTTGTGCTTCAGAAGCATCCAGCAACTAGAGGGGTTAACACAGTCACAGGAGACAGGGAGTGGTTAGCAAAGCCCCAGGTGTATTATGGGGAACTTGTTTATTAGTCTGGCTGCAGCCGAAGGGAGAAGTGGTGTGTGTGTGTGTGTGTGTGTGATCTGTATCTTACAGAAGTGCCAGCAAGTGATCAGGATTCAAGTCAAGAGTGAAGCTGAGCACAGGTTAGACTTCCTGAAGTAGCAGTGCAGGGTATCATTGGGAAGGAAGATAAGGACTGGAATGAAACTCTCATCAAACCCTCCCCCTCCACCTCAATGCAGGATAAAGAATGCTGTGTACTACTGTGCCTTTGTGAAGGAAAAGCCTGTTTTTGTGAGTGCATAGAAGTGTGCTGCTAAAGAGACTTGATCTGTGCTGTACTGTGCTACTAAGAAGGACTGTTTATTAATGTGCCTTTAAGAAGAAACTTGTTGGAGCCTGTTTCTCAAGAGACTTAAACTGCACAGGCCGTGCGTCTTCATTAAATGCTATTGTTCAACTGTTCATGAGGACTCGTGTCAAGTGTGTCTGGGAGTCAAACCCCTTTTGTGCCTGAGAGAGCTGCAGCATATGGTCGCCCTGAGTAACGGTTCCCCCAGGATTCCAAAGAATTCATGAAATCTGTCTTGCCCCTTTCTGGACCTAGCGGTATGCGCTTAACATGTATCCAGGAACATCACCCGTGCCTATACCAACTCACTTACTGGGATTGTCCACGTAATGACCAACACGTGGACAAGTACTTGTGGCTAGGGACGCTACATTTCTCTGAAGGCACACTGGGTGAACATTGTGAAGGCTGGGGCTGAGTCCCACCCTGGCACGACAGATGTTCTACCGACACCGAGGATTGCTGGCCCTACTTCTGTTAGGGTTTCCTCCACCTCCTACACCTGTTCCTGCACCCCCTCCTCCTCCTCCTCATCTTTCATCTCCGAGCACATCGTCCACATCAGCAGGAAGCTCTGCAGCACTGCTTCAGCGAAATGGCTACAGGCTCTGCTGAAGATAATTTGTCTAGGAGACAAACTGCACACCACAGCAGGGATATTGAAAGGAATAACCGATCAGACAGATGTGTGTCTTTCGCCACTGAAGCTACAACCAGGGCTGTGGAGTCGGAGTCGGTATAAAATTTTATACCAACTCCTAAAATATATAATAATTTGGGTACAGTAGTTCAATGCAGTTTTTGGGGAATATTTTTTCATAAGAATTTGGGAAAGTTATGAAATGTCCTATAAATGTCTGTCCTATTCCTGATATAAGGGTCTAGACTTTTAGCTGAGATTAATCTGTAATACACTTAAACATGAGCCATGTATGAAGGCGTCGTGGAGTCGGTGTCATGGAAATTGAGGAGTCGGAGGTTTGGCTCCACAGCCCTGGCTACAACAAGTCATGGTCGTGTGTGATAATGGCCAAAACCTGGTGGCGGCTGTGAAGCCTGACAAGCTCATGCACGTACGATGCTTGGCCCACATGCTCAACTTGGTAGTTCAGCGGTTTTTGAAAACCTACCCAGATTTTCCAGAGCTTCTGCTCAAGGTACGCCGCGTCAGCACCCATTTCCACAGATCAGCCACAGTTGCTGCTGCTCTGGCGGTGCTGCAGCAGCGCATGCAAGTGACAGCTCACCGACTAGTGTGCGATGTGACCACACGCTGAAACTCCACATTGCTCATGCTGGCAAGCCTTTGTGAGCAGCAGAGGCCAGTTGTGGAATACTAGCTCAAACACGCCCATGGCTATTCTGGTCAGTCTCCACACATACCAACTGATGAGTGGGCATGGATGTCTGACATTTGTGCTGTTCCCCGAGACTTTGTGGAGTCCACAAAGATGGTGAGCGGCGATGACGCCATAATCAGCGCAATGATCTCGCTTCTGTGTCTACTTAAAACAGTCACTGCTCACAATTAAACATGAAGCTATGCATGTGGACCAGGTGGATTTGGAGGAAGACATGAAACAAGGAGATACTACCTAGCCCAGCCTAATCTCATTGTCATGGGTGTGTCACAGGTGACACAGTCGCCCTGCAGCTGGTTGCCGGGACCCAGCGGCTACCTCCTTCTGGTTAATTAGCTCCCTGGTCTGGGCGTGTAAATACCTGATGTGTCTGAGATGGAGGTGTCGGCGATATTCATAACTACTTGTGAGGCTTTAGCAAGAGCAGCACTTCGTCCTCTCTGGAACTTGAAGCCGTTTGGAGTCATCTAAACCTAAGCAACCCCCCCCCCCTGTCTACCCTTGTTGTCTATAGAGTTTAGTGGAGATCGACTAGTGCTCATCTCCTCCCTTCCCTAGCCTTAGCCATACGCCAGGGAAAGTCAGGACAAGGCACGCGGGCAGCGATTGGTGAATATAGGGACGGTAGTTGAGACAGGGTGACACTAGACCAGACTAGGAAGTCTCCTATTCCCCCTTTCCCTAAAGTCTTTCCCACACCTGGTGTGACTTTATTGCCGGCCGAGCATGTTTTGAAAAGGGAAAAAAAAAAACCTGACATTTTGTTGTGTTTTTACTCTGTGTTTTTGGGCATGGACCTTTTTTTTTCCTTTTTCCCTTGGTATAGGTTCAGTTGCAGAGCTTGCAGAGCGGCTGCACAGGCTGTCTCTGGATGTGGATGACCTGCGCGGTGAGGTACAATAGCAGCATCAGCGGCTTCAGGTCGCCAATATACGGGTCTATGCAGGTAGGCCTGCCCAGCCTGAACCCAAGGTTCACTTCATAGTCAAGAATCCACTGGAAGGTCACCGTCACCATTCTTCGGTGCATACGGTTACCACCCACATATTGGTCCTTTTAGTGGGGGAGGAGCTTCAGGAGTTCCTGAGGAGGAACGGTTTGCTTTGTCGCTCTCCTCGGTATGGCAGGGTGTGCTGAGTAATTTAAAAACCATGGGAGACAGGTATAAATGGATGGCTGACAGAAAACGCTTGCCACGTCTGGACCTGAATGTGAATGACTATGTGGTTGTCTACCCAGAATATAAGATTGAAAGCTCCTTCTTGGAAGCTGGGACCTAGATTTATTGGTCCCTTTAAAATAACCGCCGTCATTAACCCAGCAGCGTTTCATCTTGAACTTCCTCAGGCCCTCCACAACGTGTTCCATAGATCCTTACTTAAAAAATATGTGGAACCTCTTAAGCCCTCACCTCTACCACCACCCCCAGTAATGGTTGACGGTAATCTGGAGTTCCAGATTTCGAGGATTGTAGATTCTCGTCTCCAACGTCGTTCTCTACAATACTTGGTGCTCTAGAAAGACTATAGTCCAGAGGAGAGGATGTGCGTTTCAGCATCAGAGGTGAACGCTCCCAGATTGGTTTGCTCATTTCACTTCTCTTTTCCTGAGAAACCCGGTCCTGAGTGTCCGGAGGCCACTCTTAGAGGGGGATACTGTCACGGGTGTGTCAGAGGTGACAGTCGCCCTGCAGCTGGTTGCAGGAGATCTCTACGTTTGGCATTACAGACATCTTCATAGAGGATGGTTGTCTCTAGGACCCAGTTGCTACCTCCCTCTGGCTAATTAGCTCCATGGCCTGGGTGTATAAATACCTGGTGTGTCTGAGAAGGAGGTTCCGGGGATATTCATTACTACTTGTGAGGCTTTAGCAAGAGCAGTACTTCGTCCTCTCTGAAGCTTGAGGCCATATGCGCATTTGTCTGGAGTTGTCTAAAGCTAAGCAATCCCCCCTGTTTGTCTACCCTTGTTGTCTATAGAGTTTAGTGGAGATCGACTAGTGTTCATCTCCTCCCTTCCCTAGCCTTAGCCATACGCCAGGGAAAGTCAGGGCAAGGCACGCGGGCGGCGATTGGTGAAGAGCCAATATAGGGACTGTAGTTGAGACAGGGTGACACAAGCCCAGACTATGAGGTATCCTCTTCCCCCTTTCCCTAGAGTCTGGGCTCCCTTTCCCTCTTCCCTTTGTGTAGCACTAAGTCTTTCCCACACCTGGCATGACGCTCATCTGCTCAGCGCGGATTTGGTAACAATGAGGAGCTGGAGGTTGAGGAGGAGGAGGAAGGGGTGCCGGCTGCTAGTGCAACAGAGGCTAGTACCCACACAAGCTTTGTCCCGTCTCTCCTACGTGGATGAGCTTAGGAGGGGAATGAAGAGTAAGAGGGAGAGAAGGAGAGTCATCATCATGATGGAGACAGGAAAGTGTTGGCTGTAGGGAGCGTGGCTCATATGGCTGAATTTATGTACTGACTTTTTTGTGACCCTCTATTGTATTCATCTTGGCCAAAAAACAATACTGTTTGTTCACCCTGCTAGACCCACACTACAAGGAGAACTTTGCATCTCTCCTTCCTGAAGAGGTCTACTAAAATGGTGCTATATCAGAAGGCCATTGTGGAAAGTATGTGGAAAAATTCCCATCAGACAACGCTAGCAGCCGGTGGCTAGCTTCCTTGCCCAACCAAGGAGGAGAAGGGAGGGAGACACACACCAGGTACCAGAGGCTAGGGTATATTTTCAAAGGCCTGGGCCAATTTCATGACATCCTCCCAGCATCCAGGGTCTAAAGACCAAGTATTTTTGACAAGGAGAGAAAAGTTTTTAACTGTGGTAAAGCAATACCTGGCCGACCAAACCAGCATACTCCCTAATTCCTCTGAGACTTTCACCTATTGGGTCTCAAAGCTGGACACCTGCATGAGCTGTCCCTCTATGCCTTCGAGGTGTTGTTGCCCTGCCACTGGCGTCGTGTCTGAGCTGACTTTTAGTGCCGCCGGGGGTGTGGTGTCATAACAGATAGGCGCTTTCGCCTGTCAACAAAGAATGCTGACAGGCTCACTAAAGGTGAACAAAGCCTGGATTAGCCCCGACTTTTCCACACCACCAGATGACAGCAGCACAAAGTGTTTTTAATCTTCAATATTTTAATGAGGCCCTCCAGTTTTTGCCTTCAATGGTCTATGGATGACCCTCCTTATAATTTTTTCCTGGCTTTTCAGTTTGTGCAGAGCCTTTATGAATGTAGGAGCACATCAACTACACTTTCTTAATATTTTAATAAGGCCCTGCAGTTGTTGCCTTCAAGGGTGTATGGATGAGTTTGCTTATAATTTTTGCTTGTCTTTGCACTGCGTGATGAGTGTAGGAGTACCACAACTACACTTTGTTCACAATTTTTGAATGATGCACTAGAGTTGGTGCCTTCAAGGGTCTATGGACCCTGGTTGTAATTTTTGGCAGGCTTTGCACTTAGTGCATAGTCTTTATGAGTCTAGGAGTACCAATACATGACAATTTTTTTTAATAAAAATTTCAATTATGGTTTAAATAAATTATTATTTTTAAAATCCTTTTTAAAATTTGCCCTATATACAAAGCATTATACAGGAAAGAATGTTTCTTAACAAACTTTTTTTTCCCTGTAACTCCTCTTTGATTTCTGTGACACCATTGTTCTCAGCAGCAATCTGGGAGTCAGAGATACTTACACGCGGCTTCCCCATGCTGTTCTCCTTCCATTCAGCACTTTTTCCATCCATTTCAACATTATCATTGCTCCCCCCCAGACCTCCTTGTAGGGCCTGCTGGAAAAATGCTCAGATTTTCCATTGGCTCCCATTATACTCGTTACTCGAAACGATCATCCGTGCATTGGGAATTGCTCGATTCGAGTAATAAGCATTCAAGCATTTTAGTGCTTGCTCATCCCTATCCTCCACCCTAAACTGTCCCTATTAGTTTGAGCATTTATATAACAAATTTTACTGGAGCCATCCATTGTTGAATCTACAAGGCCAGAAAATAAAAATTCCCACTTAGTAGTAGAATAAATTGAATGTGATAATCTTGGCCAAATGTGAATTTCTGTACAATAACAACAGAGTTTCCCTTTATCATGACATGTTTTCAATCCTAAGGAATGAAAATTACTAAACATTCTCTCCTAAAATGGGGAGCACTAATAATTTTTCTACCTTTCTATTCAGGACTTATAATAGCTCCAATGGTTCATCATAAATGATTGCAACTCGGGTTTAGTGCACTATGTTGAAAAGTTCTCTCTAAATGTCTAATATTTCTTAAACAAACTCAAACAGAAAATATTGTTACCTACGAAAGTTTGGATTGCCTAGTACTACCATGTCACATACTCTAATTCAGGGGTGTACAACATTTTTTGCTCCACATTGCCATACTGAAACAATGCCAAGGGCCAAAAAAATAATTTAATGGGGTACTTAAATGAATACATAACTAGAACCACCATCAGAACATGAATACATCACCAGAACCAAGTTCTGCTGCCAAAAAAAATCTGTATGACACACGCTAACTTAAACTATGTTTTTGCAGCAGAAACTTGCCAAATCCTCCTCATAATCTCAAATCTCTTAGGATTTTTAAGTTTAACAGAGCCATGAAGCACATTATGGTTTGTTACATATGTACAAGATCAGAAGCACTATCAGCACATGTATGTGGCGCCAGAACCATCATCAGTACATGAATGCAGCGCCCGAACCACCATCAGTACATATGTGTAGCACCAAGCTTAGAACAGCAGTCAACGGTAATGTCAGGTCTGCCCCATATATAATTTTATTGCTTGAACCTATAATTCCCAGTATATCCTTAACAATGGTAAGGAAATGTTGGAAGTTGTTGCCATCACACTGCATACCATACAGGAACTACAGTACTGATGAGATGCAGGCAAGATCACAAATAAACATTTACATTCAGGTACCTCATAGGTGACATCTTCTCTGTCATTTCCATCCTTTTTGTCTCTATGCAGTACAGACAGCATGGTGAGATTTCACACTCAGAGCTAGCCTCTGCAGACTTCCATCTTCTCCGTGTGCAGCAGCACTTCTCGACACCGTGCCCTTAGAAATAAAAGTATCATTATTCTGCCACATAAATATAAATATCTCCCATGTTGCACCCCTGAATATATACAGTGACTAGCAACAGGATAACAATGTTTTGAACTTTGAATTTCAGGCTCCATATCTCACCACTCATGACTGCTTCAAACGTGAGACTATCATCATTTTATAGACAATCATCTTGGCTATCTCATACATAAATTTGACTTGCGACTATTTAGCATATGATTAGTTATGCAGATTCTTGTCACTGCATTGTTACTGTTTTGGTCTTAGTGGTGGAAAATCTTTTTCTTCCAGTATACTACAAAATACAACTTGTTCCTACATTCCATAATAGCTGCAGTGTAGGTGGCTCGTATGTTTCGTAATAGTGAGGTCACAGATGTCCATGCAAGCACCTTGCGACACATGTTACACAAGTCTGAAATGGTACCTCGAAAAAAGGTGAAGAAGCTTCGACTTCAATATCGTCATAAGAAGCTGTGACGATATAGCCTATAATCCTAATAAGCCAGACGTTTAGATTTGTTAATCCAAGAGAAATACACTATTGTGCTTCTGTTGACTTGTGAATGTATGTGTATTTATGTGCCTGGTCAATAAGAACAGACCAGTATTTGTATAACCCTGATTGTTATCTCGTCTTGGGTTTGGAAACAATGAATGTTTGCTAAATATGCTGATTAAGCTTTGTGTGGACACTGTGGTTGTTGACTCACAAGACAAGAGGACAAATTCATTAAATGCTCAAACATTGAGACCTGAGCGCTGCCCCCCCCCCAACCTGTGGATGTGTACTTAAAAGGAACCTGTCATGTCCTCTCTACACTGCCCCCATTGCTTTGTTAGTGATGCAATGTTCATCACTAACAAGCTTTTCTCATTAAAATTGGTGGTATTATAATGATTCTATAACATTTTATTACTTACACCCTACCTACTCATTTTCAGTCATAGGGGTGTGAGCCTCATATTCAGTCAGAGGCGGGCGTCCTATTCTGTCACTGCTGGTGCCGCCCACGTATTTGCAATTTGTTCCCGGCGAGCGCTGACATTTGTGGAGTGCATGCGCAGCTTTATATGTCCGGCTTCGGGTCCCCGCGCGTGCTCAGTGAGGCTGTGTAGTTCACAGCTTCACTGCGCATGCGTTATGACCTGCAGCTCCCCGCGTGTGTGAACTACTCTCAGTTAATAGCTTTCTGCCATTGCCAGTTTTTTACCCCTTATTTCAAATCTGACATGTGTTCCTCTATATAGCAAATAACTTTAAAATACTTAACCTGATCCAAGTGATTTTAAGTTGGTTTGTTTTTTTCTACGATACATTGTACTTTTAGTTAGTGGTAGGGATGAGTGCATCCGTGGATGCTTGGGTTCGTCGGCTTCAGCTGAGCTACAGTTAAAAGTTCGCTTCGGGTCCGAAATTGACCCTGGATCCGAACTCAATAGAAGTCAATGGGGACCCGAAGTTTGGTGCTTTAAATTGACTGTAAAATGCTGATAGTAAGGGCTGGAGGTCTACAAAAGGAAACCAAATGGTGGTAAGGGCAGGACAAATGCCCTGCAAACAAATGTGGATAGGGAAATGACTTAAAATAACATAGAATAAAAAAAGAAAAAATTATAATCTTGAACCAGAAGGCGGACGTCCAAGTGGAGCAGGAGGTTGAGGAGGAGGTGTAGGTGGAAAAGAAGGAGGATGTTGCCAACACTGTTTTTGTGTTTTGCTTTAATTGATTTTTTGGGGGGTACTCTGATAACTGGCAGTGTAATAATTTGCTGGACGCGCTCTCTCTGTATACGGGCCATATAATACTCTGCAATTTTTTGGGTTAAAAACAATGAGCCGAGCATCAAATAGGAGATGTGCCCATGTTGCCTGTGGTGGTGATGTAGCTTCTGCAGGGAGAGAGAGGACGTGGTCGATCTGTGTATACTACGCGCCCAAATGAAACACCTTCCTCTTGTGAAAGCAGGCGATAGGACGTTTCATTGTTATTTTGTAGGCTCAAGTACCGTTGGATGAAAGGTGAGGCCAGAACAAGTAGTGGTGATTTTAGATTGGATGGCTGAGGGTAGCTTCAGTCCCTTTAATTTGTCTTCCACCCGGTCCCCTGCTGAAAGCACAGAGTTTGAACCTGTGGCCCATGGGTATTTGTCTTCCTCCTCACCCCCTTGCGCATCAGGCAAGCAGTCTGAGCCCCAAGTCATGCAGCAATCACTTCTGCTTTTTGATGACTCTGCTGGCTGTGGTCCCGTGAGTCATCCACCTGGCCTTGTCCCACAATTTGAAGAGATTGAGTGGACTGATGCCCAACCACTTGTTCTGTTGGAGGATGAGTACATGGGAGGTGAAGTGCAAATGGTCAGCAGACCATTGCCGCACATCTCTGATGATGCTCATGACAAAACACAGGTGACAAGTGCTGCAGCTTTCTGCTATGTATAGACCGGAAGGAGGGCAGAGGTGAAGACTGGTTGGAACATCATGCGGGGGAATATATTATTATTTATTTTTAGAGCACCATTGATTCCATGGTGTTGTACATGAAGAGAGGTTGCATACAAAACACAAATAGAAATTACAATGAACAAACTAATAGTGAGAGACAAGTACAGAGGGGAGAGGACCCTACCCTTGCGGCCTTACATTCTGCAGGATTAAGGGGAAAGAGGCAGTAGGTTCGGGGCTTGCAGTACCTCTGGTTTCGATGAGGTGGCAGCGGGGTCATTGCAGGCTGTAAGCTGTTCTGAAGACATGGGTTTTTAAGTTTGGCTTCAAAGTTCCAAATGTAGGGGATAATCGGATGTGTTGGGCCCCAGAATTCTACAGGATGGGGATACCCGGGAGAAGTATTGCAGGCGATTGGATGAGGAACGTACAATTGTGGAGGAGAGAAGGATTTCGTGGAAGGACCAGATATTACAGTAGTGTTCAAAATAATAGCAGTCCAATATGACTAACCAAATTAATCACGGTTTTTGGTATAAATTGTATAACCACATGTTAAACAATTTACCAGTTGGTGCAGTAGATTCTAAAAAAACCAACAGACTCAGCATTCATGATCTGCATGTTTTTGAGTCTGTTTATTTAAATAATTAATTGAAAGGGGGCGTGCTCAAAATAATAGCAGTGTGGAGTTCAATTAGTGAAGTCAATCATTCTGTGAAGAAACAGGTGTGAATCAGGCGGCCCTTATTTAACGGTGAAGCCAGCACATGTTGTACATGCATTTCTCCTTGAACGCCTGAGAAATATGGGTCGTTCGAGGCATTGTTCACAAAAACAGCGTACTTTGATTAAAAAGTTGTTTGGAGAGGGCAAAACTTATAAAGAAGTGCAGACAATGATAGGCTGTTCAGTTAAAATGATCTCCAATGTTTTAAAATTGAAAGCAAAACCAGAGAGAGGTGAAAGAAAACAGAAGACTACCATTCGAATGGATTTAAGAATAGTCAGAATGGCAAAGCCAATGATCAGCATCAGGATGATCAAAGACAGTCTCAAGTTACCTGTGAGTACTGTGACAGTTAGAAGACGCCTGTGTGAAGCTAATCTCTTAGCAAGAAGTCCCCGCAAAGTTCCACGGTTAAAGACATGTACTGAAGCGGATACAATTTGCAAAAGAACACATCAACTGACCTAAAGAGAAATGGAGAAACGTTTTGTGGACTGATGAAAGTAAAATTGTTCTTTTTGGGTCCAAGGGCCGCAGACAGTTTGTCAGATGACCCCCAAACTCTGCATTCAAGCCACAGTACACTCTGAAGACAGTGAAGCATGGTGGAGAAGCATCATGACATGGGCATGTTTCTCTTAACTATGGTGCCAGACCTATTTACCGCATACCAGGGATCATGAACCAGTTTACATATATTAAAATACTTGAAGAGGTCATGTTGCCTTACGCTGAAGAGGATATGCCCTTGAAATGGGGGTTTCAACAAGACAATGATCCTAAACACACCAGTAAATGAGCAAAATCTTGGTCCAACAAAATTGAAGTTATGGAGTGGCCAGCCAAATCCCCAGACATTACTCCGGTAGAACACTTGTGAGGTGACATTAAAAATGCCATTTCTGAGGCAAAGACAACAAATGCCAAAAATTGTGGGATGTAGTCAAAGCATCCTGGGCTGGAATAACAGTTGACAGGTGCCAGAAGTTGGTTGACTCTATGTAACATAGATGTGAAGTAGTTCTAAAAAAAAACTGTGGGTATACAGCTATTAAAAAATAAATTAAAAATTGGTAAAAAGTATGAGGCACAAGACATACATAGCTGGTGAGTAAATGTCAATAGTGACAAGCATGATACAAAGTTTCAGAATACATCTACAGTACAGACCAAAAGTTTGGACACACCTTCTCATTTAAAGATTTTTCTGTATTTTCATGACTATGAAAATTGTACATTCACACTGAAGGCATCAAAACTATGAATTAACACATGTGGAATTATATACTTAACAAAAAAGTGTGAAACAACTGAAAATATGTCTTATATTCTAGGTTCTTCAAAGTAGCCACCTTTTGCTTTGATGACTGCTTTGCACACTCTTGGCATTCTCTTGATGAGCTTCAAGAGGTAGTCACCGGAAATGGTCTTCCAACAATCTTGAAGGAGTTCCCAGAGATACTTAGCACTTGTTGGCCCTTTTACCTTCACTCTGCGGTCCAGCTCACCCCAAGCCATCTCGATTGGGTTCAGGTCTGGTGACTGTAGAGGCCAGGTCATCTGGCGTAGCACCCCATCACTCTCCTTCTTGGTCAAATAGCCCTTACACAGCCTGGAGGTGTGTTTGGGGTCATTGTCCTGTTGAAAAATAAATGATGGTCCAACTAAACGCAAACCGGATGGAATAGCATGCCGCTGCAAGATGCTGTGGTAGCCATGCTGGTTCAGTATGCCTTCTATTTTGAATAAATCCCCAACAGTGTCACCAGCAAAGCACCCCCACACCATCACACCTCCTCCTCCATGCTTCACGGTGGGAACCAGGCATGTAGAGTCCATCCGTTCACCTTTTCTGCGTCGCACAAAGACATGGTGGTTGGAACCAAAGATCTCAAATTTGGACTCATCAGACCAAAGCACAGATTTCCACTGGTCTAATGTCCATTCCTTGTGTTCTTTAGACCAAACAAGTCTCTTCTGCTTGTTGCCTGTCCTTAGCAGTGGTTTCCTAGCAGCTATTTTACCATGAAGGCTTGCTGCACAAAGTCTCTTCTTAACAGTTGTTGAAGAGATGTGTCTGCTGCTAGAACTGTGTGTTGCATTGACCTGGTCTCTAATCTGAGCTGCTGTTAACCTGCGATTTCTGAGGCTGGTGACTCGGATAAATTTATCCTCAGAAGCAGAGGTGACTCTTGGTCTTCCTTTCCTGGGGTGGTCCTCATGTGAGCCAGTTTCTTTGTAGCGCTTGATGGTTTTTGCAACTGCACTTGGGGACACTTTCAAAGTTTGCCCAATTTTTCGGACTGAGTGACCTTCATTTCTTAAAGTAATGATGGCCACTCGTTTTTCTTTACTTAGCTGCTTTTTTCTTGCCATAATACAAATTCTAACAGTCTATTCAGTAGGACTATCAGCTGTGTATCCACCAGACTTCTGCACAACACAACTGATGGTCCCAACCCCATTTATAATGCAAGAAATCCCACTTATTAAACCTGACAGGGCACACCTGTGAAGTGAAAACCATTTCCGGTGACTACCTCTTGAAGCTCATCAAGAAAATGCCAAGAGTGTGCAAAGCAGTCATCAAAGCAAAAGGGGCTACTTTGAATAACCTAGAATATAAGACATATTTTCAGTTGTTTCACACTTTTTTGTTAACTATATAATTCCACATGTGTTAATTCATAGTTTTGATGCCTTCAGTGTGAATGTACAATTTTCATAGTCATGAAAATACAGAAAAATCTTTAAATGAGAAGGTGCGTCCAAACTTTTGGTCTGTACTGTATATGTAAATTGCAATTAAGTAAATGTTAAGTAAATACAATAGTGAATACAATAATAATATAAAATATAATATATAATTTATAGTCGTGATATTGAGGACAGATACCATTGTTAGAAGAGCATCATGAAAAAATGTTTATGCAGAGACCAAATAGGTTAAGATAGGAGATTATAGAGTGATCCAAAAAATAGAATCCATAAATGGGAAGTGTAAACAATCCCAGTGGCGTAATGCAATCTCACCAGGCCATGAGAGAACCGCGCGTTTCGCACCTAGCTTTGTCAAGAGGTAATGATAGACTGCATATTTATATTCATAGAGATTAATCACACCGTTAGTAATTTACTGCATGATGTGTCACCTATAGGAGACAGATGGAGATGGTGGTAACTACTTTTTTAGAGTATCATCACATAATAAAACAGACCAATGTCTTTGGAGTACTTGAACTCCGTTATGTTGGGAGTTATAATTAAGGATGACACGTGTATCAGCGTTGGTGGTATTTAGATTCTTTTCTTGAATTGAAAAAGATCCACCCTTCTTGTTTTTCGTGCACTGTCCATAGAGTTATAAAGACATCGCTTACTGTAACCTCTTTCATGAAAATTTTTAAACAGTATAATTTCCTGATTATGATAGCTCACCTAATTAGAGCAGATGCGTGGTGCTCTTAGAAATTGGCCTGTTGGGATATTAAGATGAGATGTTGAGGAGGAGATGAGTAATAATAGAGAAGAGAATTGGCTGATGTTGGTTTCTGGTGGATGTCGATTTGTAATGATCCCATACCGCCCACCTGGATATAAATATCCAAGGAATCAATGTTGAACTAGCTTGATAAGGAAGTTTCAAATTTGATCATTGTTATTTAGAGATGCAAAAAAATCCCCAAAATCTGCCATTGAACCCTGCCAAATCATCTATACATCGCCAGTGTTGCAGCCCCAAAATTGTACATGTTGCATTACTGGAATGGGGTCCTTAACTGCTTCCCGACCGCCCACTGTACATAAACATTGGCGCTTGCTGGGCTCTGTGCAGCACCGACGTTTATAAACGGTCGGTGGTCCTGCAAGCGCTGTGGGTGCGGTGCAGAGCGACAGCTCTGACAGGGGACATCATCGGGACCTGATTGGATCAGGTCCCAATGATGTTAACCCTTTGCTATCTTCTATATGCCGCGATCTATAGTGATCGCGGCATTTAGAAGATAGTGAGAGGAGAGGGGTTTGTCCACTTTCCTCTCCAATGGCCCCCTGATGTCTGACAGGACCTGCTTTTGTCATGG
This sequence comes from Phyllobates terribilis, assembly GCF_046119375.1. Classification (NCBI taxonomy): domain Eukaryota; kingdom Metazoa; phylum Chordata; class Amphibia; order Anura; family Dendrobatidae; genus Phyllobates; species Phyllobates terribilis. The sequence goes on from NW_027362765.1 coordinate 50,393,493, forward strand.
CTGCCGTAGGTCACATGACCGCCTCCGGGTCTGCAATGTACGGTGTCCTGCTAGACTTCAGCCTGCAGCTGAAGCCTAGCAGAAGACACAGACAGTATGAAACTGTCAGCTAAGCTCTCATGCAATGCAATACATGTATATTGCATTGCATGAGAACAGTGATTAGAAAAATAAAAATTAATGTCCCATACAGGACTAAGTAAAAATGTAAAAAAAAGTCTAAAAAATGTTTTCAAACTGTTAAAAAAAAAATCACAAAATAAATAAAAATAAATAAATATTAAACCAATAAATCCTTATATTTATGCAACAAAAAAAAAAGTACACATATGTGGTATCGCCGCGTCCGAAACAACCCGATCTATAAAACTGTCACACTAATTAACTCCTTCTGTGCACACCGTAAAAAAATAAATAAAAAACGGAGCAAAAAACTATGCTTTTTCATCATATTGCCAAACAAAAAGTGGAATAAAATGTGATCAAAAAGCAAAATAGAAATAAAAATGGTACTGCTGAAAACGTCATCTTGTTCCGCAAAAGAAAAGCCGCCATACAGCTCCATCAGCCGAAAAATAAAAAAGTTATAGCTCTCAGAATAAAGCGATGTAAAAAAAATGTGTTTTCTATGAAATTGTTTTGTGTAAAAGCGCCAAAACATTAAAAAAAATACAGTAAGTGTAGTATCACTGTAAATGTACTAACCCGAAGAATAACGCTGCCTTATCACTTTTACCACACGCAGAACGGCATAAAAAAACCCTCAAAAAACAATTCCTGAATTGTTGTTTTTTGTTCATTTTACCTCCCAAAAAACGGAATAGAAAGCGATCAAAAAATGTCACGTACCCAAAAATGGTACCAATAAAAACGTCAACTTGTCCCGCAAAAAACAAGCCATCACATGACTCTGTCGGCCGAAATATGGAAAAATTATAGATCTCAAAATATGGCGATGCAAAAACTAGATTTTGCAAAAAAAAGCGTCTTTTAGTGTGTGACAGCTGTCAATCATAAAAACCCGATATAAATCTGGTATCGCTGTAATCGCACCGATCCGAAGAATAAAGTAATCTTATCAGTTATACCACACGAGGAACGGCGTAAAAAATAAATAAAACCAATTCTTCACCTGCTACTGATTTGTTTATTATGTCTCCCAAAGATCGCAGTATGGCTCTGCGCTGAGCACTTACACCAGAGTTTCCGTGTAAATCTCTGAAATACGTGTGTTATGCACACGCCCGGACTGACTGGCGTGTGCGGGTGTTGTGGTTCCACTGGACCATGGACCGGAGAGTGCCTGGAGGGGCGTGACTAAGTATCTGGCCGATCCGACCAAGGTGGCACGACGGCATACGACGCCAGTGCACCAGGGAGAAACCGGGCAGAGGGACCAGGTGCTACTCCAGGTCAAACTCCGGACACGGGGGTTGACCCACACTGGGATTACTGGAACAGGCAGGTTAGGCTGGCACAGACTGGTGGATGTAAGCAAACACGGCAGGTATGCAGATGGGTGGATACAGGCGAGTATGCAGGCAGGGAGGTACTGGCCGAAAGGACGGGCTGGAGCACAGAAAGGTTAAGACCCAGTACAGACTGGGTCACAGAACCGCAGATGCGGTAGACAACCACAGCAGAGAGGGAACGCCCGAAGCGGTGGGCAAGAACAGAGCAGGACGGGGCTGCAGGAGCAGTGAGCACAAGCAGGGCAGGACAGGACTGCCGGAGCGGCGGGCAGAAGCAGGGCAGGACAGGACTGCCGGAGCAGCGGGCAGAAGCAGGGCAGGACAGGACTGCCGGAGCAGCGGGCAGAAGCAGGGCAGGACAGGACTGCCGGAGCAGTGAGCAAAAGGGTCAGAGCGGAGCAAGGCTGCCGGAGCAGTGAGCAAAGGGGTCAAAGCGGAGCAAGGCTGCCGGAGCAGTGAGCAAGGAGTCAGAGCAGGACGGACAGGGCACTGTTCACACGGAACAGACAGGAAGGGAAAGGCAGAGCCAGATACCCACAGGGTATTTGCAGTGAAGTAGCAAGTGGACCACAAACTCACAAACGGGAGTACAGAGACAGCAAGCAGGAGTTAGGTACGAGTTCAGACTCTGCAGAAAAAGGAAAGGAACGGACATAGAGGCAAAACAGGTAAAGGATAGGAGAGAGTTCAGACTGGAACTGAGTGTACGGAAGAGACCGACACTGCAGCGGGATACAGGAGCGGGTCTGGGAATACGGCCCCGAGAGAGGCGGGACGAACAGGCAAGGAGCGTGTTCAGACAGGACAGACAAGATACAGGAGCGGGTCTAGGTAATCGGCCCCTAGAAGGCGGAAGGAACAGGCTAGGAGCGAGTTCGACTCTGCAGAAAGATGCAGAAAACAGACAGAGGGAAAAGGGAGACAAGGTTAAAGTAGAAACGAGGCACAGACAACAGGGAACAGAGGAACGGGAACAGAAACAGCAAGGCAGGAACACAAACAGGACTCTGTTCAGACGGGAACAGATACCGCAAGGCACAGACAGGCAGATCTAGGAATACGGCCCCTAGAAGGTGAAAGAACAGGCAAGAAGCGTGTTCACAAGAACAGACCACAGTTCAGACACAGAACTGGAAAACAGGCAGGAAAACAGGATAGGACCTGGCATGTCAGAGACAAAAAGCCGACTGACAACGTGATTAAGACGGAACCCATGACGGAAGATTCCTTGTAATGAGAAATTGCGCAACAAATTTCATGGTGCAATTTATCCTGTTACCCTTATGATAATGCAAAATTAGGGGATGAAAAACATTTTTGCGGGAAAAATGTGAAAATTATATTTTTACGCCTCAATATTATAAACTTCTGTGAAGCACCTGGGGGTTCAAGGTGCTCACCACACATCTAGATAAGTTCCCTAAAGGGTCTAGTTTCCAAAATGGTGTCACTTGTGGGGGGTTTCCACTGTTTAGGCACATCAGGAGCTCCCCAAATGCTACATGGCATCCGCTAATTATTCAAGCAAATTTTACATTCAAAAAGTCAAATGGCGCTCCTTCCCTTCCGAACCCTGCCGTGCGCCCAAACAGTGGTTTTCCTCCACATATGGGGTATCAGCGCGCTCAAGAGAAATTGCACTACAAATTGTGTAGTCCATTTTTTCCTGTTACCCTTGTGAAAATAAAAAAATTGTGTCTAAAGTAACATTTTTGTGAAAAAAAGTTAGATGTTCATTGTTTTCTTCCACATTCCCAAAATTTCCGTGAAGAACCTGAAGGGTTAATAAACTTCTTGAATGTGGTTTTGAGCACCTTGAGGGGTGCAGTTTTTAGAATGGTGTCACTTTTGGGTATTTTCTGTCATAAAGGCCCCTCAAAGTCACTTCAAATAAGATGTGGTCCCTAAAAAAATGTTTTTGCAAATTTTGTTGGAAAAATGAGAAATCGCTGGTCAACTTTTAACCCTTAGAACTTCCTAACAAAAAAAAAGGTTGGTTCCAAAATTGTGCTGATGTAAAGTAGACATGTGGGAAATTTTATTTATTAACTATTTAGTGTGACATATCTCTCTGATTTAAGGGCATGAAAATTCAAAGTTTGAAAATTGCAAAATTTTCAAAATTTTCGCCAAATTTCTGATTTTTTCTCAAATAAATGCAAGTGATATCGAAGAAATTTTACCACTATCATGAAGTACAATAAGTCACGAAAAAACAATCTCAGAATCAGGGGAATCTGTTGAAGCATTCCAGAGTAATTACTTCATAAAGTGACAGTGGTCAGAATTGTAAAAATTGGCCTGGTCGCGAAGGCGAAAACAGGCTCTGGCGTGAAGTGGTTAAGAAAAATTTCCCACTCCCATAACCTCCAAAATAAATATGCGTAGGAGAGTGCACACGCAGCCCCCATGGCGGTTCCCCAGAGTTGGAGGTAAAATAAATGTTTAAAGAGAGAGAAATTATGTGTGAGGGCAAATGACAATAAATCTGAGATCAAATTACTTTTCTCCACATCAAAGTTGTTCATATGGCAAAAGGTTCTTACCACTTGTAATCCCTGTTCGTGCCTGATGGAGTACAACGATTCCACATCGCAAGTTACGAGAAGCATATCAGGTTCCAAATGATTAACATCCAATTTGAGCAAGACATTGTATTTTTAATGAAAGACAAAAGGTTTTCCACCAAATGAAAATCAGTTTGCAGATGGGTTCACATAAGTTGTTATTACCTGATATTATCGGCCACCCAGTGGGATTCTGCGGATCCTTGTGTATTTTTGGTAATAAATAAATAGTTGCAATGGTGAGTTCTTTGATGGGAAGTTCATCAATCTGATGTTTAGTAAGTGTCCCCTTTTCCTTAGCTATATCAAGTATGGCAAGCAGTTGGCCTCTGTATCGTGACAGTGGGTTATACATACGTTTTTTTTATAACACATTGGATTATGTAACTGTTTGAACATTTCGTGTTCATACATAACGATTGGCCAAATGACCACATTGCCTTCTTTATGTCACAGGTGTGTCAGTTTTGGTAGAAGGTCGCTGCACTTGGCATTGCAGACACTTTCTTGATCCTTTCATCATCCCTCACTCTCTAGGACCCAGCGGTGATCTCCACTTTCTGCTGCTAATTAACACACCCTTGCTGGACCTTTAAATAACACCCAGTTTCTCCAAAGAATCGCTGGTGATAGAAGTATATTCCTCTGTTCAGGCTTGGAGTTCTAGCAGTCGGCTAGTTTCTTCTTGGGAGTTCCTTTGTGGATTGTAGTCGTGATCTCTCTGGTGTCTTCTTCTCACAGCTAAGTGTATCCCCTTGTCTGTTTACCTTGTTTGTCTTTAGTTGCAGTGGGGCTGAATAGTGCTTACCCCTCCCCCTCACCACCTAGGGCCTATCTCTAGGGTCAGCCAGGGATTAGGTATCCTGCTCAGCGATAGGTGCGGAACCTATTTAGGGAAGATAGGGGAGTCGGGGTGTTGTGAGATCTACCTAGGGGTCTCCATTCTCCCTTTCCCTAGTTGTTGCACTTCCCCCCTTTTCCCATCGTCGTACGCTGGGTCCTTCCCATACCTAGAATGACACTTTATCAGAAGGCTTTATCACAATTTCCTTCAAGTTCCTCAATTGTTTAAGAGCAAGATATAGCTTAGTAAGATTGTCGTTTTAGATAATTTAGTTCATCTAGTTAATAATGAAGTTGGATACTCACTCTGTTCTGTGTGACTTGTTCCGCAAGGCCTCTTTCTCCGCCACTGTATTAAAATCGTTGGTTCAATCAGTCCTATTAAAGATCTTTTTGAAGATAAATTTTCTACCAAACAAATGGACAGTCTTCAAAACTGAACAAGCCAAATTATCAGTGCCTTGCCTGAATTGTTTTTTTCAGCAGACATGTAAGTGGTATAGTAACGCTGATGTTGGCATCACCAGCACCATATTGGTGGAATATTCAAAGCAGCGCAACACTGCATACACGTCCTGCATGGAGGCCCAGTCATTGGTGGTGAAGTGGTGTTTTGCAAAGCGACTCACCTGTGTGTGCTACAGCTGAAACTCCACTATTGCCTGCTGCTGCTCACACAGTCTCTCCAGCATATTCAAGGTGGAGTCCAACCTTGTGCGTACATTGCATATCAGCCGGTGAGCGGGAAGGCAGAAGAGACGCTGCAGTGCAGACAGGTGAGCAGCAGGAGGGTGAGAATGGCAAAAGCATTGCCCGAACTTTCAGCAGCAGCTCTGACATATATGGGTAGTTTTTCAGGAAGCTCTGCACCTCCAAATTCAGCACATGCACCAGGCAAGGGATGTGCGTCAAACTGACTAGGCCCTGAGCTGCAACAAGATTTCACCCATTAACAGACACCACTAGACCGGGCTTGAGGTTCACAAGCACCAACCACTCATCTGTCTGCTGTTTGATCCCCGTCCACAGTCCCTGTGTGGTGTGGGATTTGTTCCCCAAACACAGGGCTGTGGAGTCGGTAAGCCAAACCTCCGACTCCTCAATTTCCATGACACTGACTCCAATTCTGACTCCACGATTCCAACTCCCTCATACATGGCTCATGTTGAAGTGATAAATTTACTGTAGCACAGATTAATCTCAGCTAAAAGTCTAGACCCTTAGGCTGCGTGCCCACTGTGCGTTTTTCAAGCGTTTTTGCCGTGGAATTTTCGCAGCGAAAACACTTAAAAAACGCTTGGTAACACGTGCCCCATGGTCCCCAATGATAATCCGCATTTGCTGTGCACATGCTGCGGAAATTTCCACTGCGGATTATCATTGCGGAAAAATCCGCAGCATGTCCATTAATTTTGCGGACATGCAGCGTAATCGCCGCCATTGACTTGCATTGGACCGCATGACATCCGCATCACTGCATCTGCACATGCGGATATCACACGGTTCAATGTGCGGATGGTACCCAGGTCTGTAGGAGAGGAGACTCTTATCCAGACCAGGGTACCATAGAACCTGTTAAAAAAAGAATTTAAAATAAAAAATAAAGATTATACTTACCTTCCGATGTCCTCCCTGTGTTTTCTCCCCTCCATCTGGTCTGCTGTATGGGTCGCGGTGTTGTGAAGGACCTGCCATGACGTCATTGAGTCATGTGACGTGTCACATGACTCAATGACGTCACCGCAGGTTTTTCACACCACCGCGAGCCGCCCAAGACACCGGACGTAGCGGAGAAAACACCGGGAGGACATCGGAAGGTAAGTATAATCGTTATTTTTTACCATTCTTATTCTTGGTTGCATGGATTTATATAGTGTGAACAAGTTGTCAAGCACTTTCCAAGTGATGCTAAAATCGCTTGGATAAGCGCTTGATAACCTGCATGCAGAAATGCATGCAAAAATGCTTGTCAAACGCTTCTACCTGGCGGGAAAAACGCATGTAAAAACCGCATGTGTGTTTGCTGCCAGGGAGAAGCGGAAAAAATATGCAGCATTTCTGCATCGTGGGCACATAGCATTAGATCAGGAATAGGACAGACATTTTTAGGACATTTCAAAACTTTCCCAAATTCTTATGAAAAAATATTTCACACAAACTGCATTGAACTACTGCACCCAATTTATTATATATTTTAGGAGTTGGTCCATTTTATTCCAACTCCACAACTCCAACTCCACAGCCCTGCCCAAACAGAGGAGTTTAATAACAGCCTGCTGTTGTTTACCCTGGCTGTGCTGAAGTTGGTGGTGCAGGTCTTACGGTGACTGGATGAGATGGCGGTGGAGGAAGCGGAGGAGGAGGCAACCTCGACAGAGAAACATCCAGCAATTCTCATTGGCTAGAACATCTTTCGCCTCTCTCCCAGCCGCCACTACATTTACTTAGTGGTTTTTTTAAACTATCTTTCTCCGCCAGCCAGAATGGTAGCATTTCAAGGTCCAGTAACTTGGAAATGCTGTCATTCAGGACCATGACTCGTGAGTGGCTAGGGGAGTATTTCCTCTTTCTCGAGGGTTTTTCCTCTTTCTCAAGGGTTTGGGGGATGGAACGTTGAACACTTCCATGGGACGGTGTGGAGATGTTCAGTGACCCAAGTGGTGGTGCTGTCACATTCTCTCTTTGCGGCCAGGTAAGTGGCCCTGTTGATCGTTAGTGGGAGGAAGAGGCCGAGACAGAAGCAGAAGAGGGAGCAGGAGGAGGCTCAGATCTGTCCTGCTTTTTAATGTGTGTACTCCACTACACCTTTTGCTTGGAATTCATATGCCTTGTCATGCAGGTGGTGCTCAAGTTCAGAAGGTTTATGCCTCGCTTCAGGCTGACTGCACATCGTGCAAAGCACCTGTTGCTTGTTGTCCGCACTTTCCCTGAATAAATGCCATGCCAGGGAGCTCTTTTGTTGTGCTGATTTCGGCTGCACGGTGGCCAATAGCAGCTGATGTAGTAGCTGGGGCTGCCCGCTGTGTTTTTGCACCCTGCTCCTTCTTTTGCTGTGCTGCTAGAGGAACGTGGTCACCTCCTTTTCCTCCGAACTGCGCACGTCACTAGGATGGCCTCCGCTCCATATGGGGTCTATGACCTCATCATCACACTCATTATCTTCCACCCACTGCTCACCCCTTCCCTCCTTGCCGATCAGCACACTGAAGAAAGACGCTGCCGTTGGCAACTGTTTCGTCATCCTCCGACATGTGCTGCGATGGTCCACTGACCATGTTCACTAGCCCTCCCACGTACTCATTCTCCAACCTAATAAGTGCATCAGTGCACTCAGTCTCTTCCAGTTCTGGGCAGGTTGATGGGAACCTCAGCCAGTGGAGTCATCAAAGAGCACAAGAGACTGCTGCATGACTTGGGGCTCAGACTGCTTGGTTGATTTGTAAGGGGGTGAGGTAGATGCCGGCTGACCATAGTCTTCAGGTGCCAACTCTGCATTTTCTGCAGTGAACTGGGTGAAAGATATTGCAAAGGAATTGGAGGCACTCTCAGCAATCCAGTCTAACACCTTTTTAACATCTTGTGGCCTCACAATTTGAGCAATGGTATTCGGCCATATGCATAAAGTCCTGTTGCCTGCATGCACCAGAGGAAGGAGTTATATTTGGGTAAGTAGCAGGCACAGAAAGATCAAGTCTTCTCCCTGAAGCAGCTATACTACTATCACAATTAGCAGCTACACCACCATGTCCACGTTCCCTATTTGATGCTCTCCTCATATTTGGAAATGGTTTTTATGCACACTACTTGCAAAGAGATGGTGGAAGAGTAGATTTATTGTTTTGCCGCACCACTCGCATAGACACAGCGGTACAGTAAAATTATTTGTTTGGCCTACAAATGGCAAAGAGATGGCTGCAGAGCAGAATTATTTTTTATGCACACTGCTCATACAGACATGGCTGCAAAGTACACACAGCAGCTTTTTGGCACAGTACTCCCACAGGCAGGGTTGCAGAGTACCAGCAGTGGCTTTTGGCACAGTACTCCCAGTAAACACAGCAGCTTAACCTCTTTTGACAAACTCATTGGCAAAGTACTAGAGAAGAGATGTATAGCACTGAGGTTGTTAGCTTCAGTAATATAAACCTAGGAAAAATGATCCAGCACACAAATTGCTGACTGGTTAATCTGCCATGTTTAGTGCTAGGAAGATTGAACAACTGTACAGTGGGAGGAGTCCAGAGGATAAATACCCAGATGTGTAGAGAAGTGTGTGTGAGTGGGCCTGGAGGTGAAAACTCTGGAGTTGTATTGTCATGTGAAGAAAGCTAAACCTTGTGTTGTTTGTTGCTGAAGTGGGCGGTTTCCCGTAGCAACACAGACTGTGCTGTACACTATGATTTGTTTTTCTTGTTAGGCCAGGAAGGCTGTGTTTGTTTTGCTAACATTGCTGTGGTTTATGCAGTACTCTTAATAAACCAGCGGAAGATTTAAAGAGACAGTGTTCCTGTGTCTACCTCTATGTGCAGCCGAGTGAGCCAATCTACCACACCCTTCACCCCGGGCCATTTTTCGTTCTTCCTTTTTTGCTCCCCTTCTTCCCAGAGCCAAAACTTTTTTATTTTTCTATCAATATGGATGTGCTGGAGCCCGCATCAAAGGGAGAGACACAGCATACGACATATCTATACGTCATATGTCGTGAAGGTGTTAAATGCACAGTACTCCCACAGGCGGGGTTGCAGAGTAGACACAGCGGCTTTTGGCACAGTACTCCCACAGGCGAGGTTGCAGAGTATACCTAGCGTATTTTGACTTAGTATTCCCACAGGCGGGGTTGCAGAATACACACAGTGGCTTTTGGCACAGTACTCCCACAGGCAAGGTTGCAGAGTAAACACAATCTCTTTTGACACAGTACTCCCACAGATATCGGTTGTAGAGTACACACAGCAGATTTTTGGCACAGTTCTCCCACTGAGACAAGTGCCGAGTACACACAGCGGATTTGTGGCAGAGTGTGCTACCTAACACTGTCCCTCGCTGCAGCTGCGTCATGTCCCTACACTAAGCAGAGCTGCACCCGTGATTTGGCATTTATACACTCATGTTGTGCGCCGGCAAAATATTGGCATGGCTGTGATGGTTCTGGAAGTGCCCACACCCTAAAAGCTTGTTGATTGGCTGTGCTGGAGCCTTTCAGCAAACTTTATTAGGCATACAAACCCGAACAGTAAACCGGACATCCTGTCAAAAGTCCGCGTTCGGGGTTCGGTAAGTGTCCGGTACAGACCCCAGATTTTACAGTTTGAGTTCGCTCATTCCTAGTTATTGGTAATTTTTTGAGTTTCTTTATGAAAACATCTGAAATTAGCCAAAAAGTTTGAAGAATTAAAAAAGTTCTCACACTGATTTTGTATGCTCTTAAAGCAAATAATGGCACCACAAAAAATATTTCATAAATAGCATTTAGCGTATTTCTTCTTTACATCGGCAGCATTTTTCAAACCCTTTTATATTTTTAGGACTTCAAAAGGCTTAAACAACCAATTATGTGTTCAAGGAAATTTACAAACCCTATTTTTTGGGGGACCAAATCTTTTGGAGTTATTTGGATGGACAATATTTTCGAAAATTGCACTCCTCAGTATCAGAAACTACATTGGCAGCTGCTGCCAAGGCAAATAAAATAATATGATGCATTAAGAGAGGCATAGATATTCATGACGAAAACATAGTTTTACCTCTATACAAGTCACTAGTGATCCCTCACTTAAAATACTGCAGAAAATGTTGGTCTCCGGTGAATAAGATGGACATAGCTGAACTAGAGCGGTTGCAGAGAAGAGCAACCAAGGTTATTAAGGGAATGGGTGGACTACAATACTAAGACTGGTTATTATACTTAAGGTTATTCAGGTTGGAAAAATGAAGGCTTAGAGTTGATCTTATTATAATGTACAAATATATGAGGGAACAGTACAGAGATCTTTCTAATGATCTTTTTACACCTGGACCTGCAATGGGGATGAGGGGGCATCCCCTGTGTCTAGAGGAAAGAAGGTTTAATCATAATCACAGATCAGATCCTTTACTGTAAGAGCAAGGAACTCTCAGACACATGATGTTGTAATGGTTGATTGCTAAAATTCAAGAAGGCTGTGGATGCATTTTTTGAAAAATATAATATTACAGATTATGAATACTAGATTCTGTGATGAGACGTTGATCCAAGGAACTAGTCTGATTGCTGTATGTGGAGTCGGGAAGGAATTTTTCCCTTAATATGGAACCATTGGTGTCTGCCCTTTGGGATTTTGCCTTCCTCTGGCTCAACATGTTAGGCAATAGCTTGAACTCGATGGACTGAAGTCTACCTTCAACCTTAAAACTATGAAGCGTTCAGGAAATTTAATCTTTGAGGTGTATCACAATAATTAACAAAAATTGGAATTCAGAAATGTAAAAAAAAATTAATTAAATTGTTGATTTTAGCCCAATTTTTTCAATTTTACAAGGGGAAATGGAAAAAAATTGACCCCACAATATATTTTGCAACTTCTCCTGAATAGGACAGTATCATACTGTTTAGGTACATGGCAGGACTCAGAGGGTAAGGAGCGCAATTTGGCTATGGGAATTCAGATTTTGCTCGAATAGTTTACAGGAATCATTTGTAGATCACCTAAGGTGTTAGAGCGGTGGAAAAACAGGACAGTTGAAAACCGCAGAAAGTGACTGTATTACCCTCATGGAATTCATCTTTAAGAGTAGTGACTATTTTGACTCCAGAGGTAATCTCTGGAAACTAGTACGCAGTGAGTGCTGGAGATTGAAAATAGTATACATGCCATATTAGTGCCCAATAAGTGATGCCCGGCTTGTGCTTCTGTAGACATGACCACCATACATTTTTAAGTGGCTTCTTCCTGCTACAACAATTTTAAAAATGTGGATGGTAGCAGTATTTGGGCACATAGCAGGACTCAGAAGCGAGGAAAAATTTGGCTTTGGGACCACAGATTTTGCTGGATTGATTCATGGAAGCCATGTTTTTTTCAAGGTCTACTATTAGACTGTGTGCCCACGTAGCGTTTTTCAAGCGTTTATGCTGCGGAATTTCCGCAGCGGAAACGCTTGTTAAACGCTAGGTAATCCGCACCCCATAGTCCCCAAGGGGATTCCGCATGTTCTATGCACATGCTGCGGATTTTTCCGCAGCGTTTATGCTGCGTACAAAAGTCCGCAGCATGTCATTTAATTTTGCGGAAGCGCAGCTTAACTCCCGCCATTGACTTGCATTGAGACGCATAGAAACCGCGACTGTACATTTGTACAAGCGGCTTCTATGCGTCTCTATGTGCGGATGGTACCCAGTTCTGGAGGAGAGGAGACTCTCATCCAGACCTGGGTACCATTGTACCTGTAAAAAAAGAATAAAATAACAAATAAAGTTTATATTCACCTGTCCGGCGGCTTGTCTCTGAATGCCGGCATCGCTTGAGGACCTGCGGTGACGTCACAGTCATGTGACCGCAGGCCCTTCACCGCTCTGTCTCGCGAGATGCCGGCAGCCAGGAACCAGACAGTAACGAGCTCTGCAGCCACGCCGGGGCCTCCGGGGTGAGTATAGCTTTATTTGTTTTAATTTTTACGGTTCACACTGTATAAATCCATGCTGTTTGCATGGATTTATACAGTGTGACCTAGTTGTCAAGCACTTTCCAAGTGATGCTATTGCCTGGAAAGCGCTTGTCAATCTGCATGCAGAAACGCATGTGAATCCGCATGTGGATCCGCATGTATTCTGCAGGAAAAACGCATGCACAATCTGCATGCGTTTTTTTCTGCCAGGGAGATGCAGAAATGCTGCAGAAATGTTCTGCTTCATTTCTGCATCGTGGGCACATAGCCTTAAATTGTTAATTGTTTTTGTCTTGGTAAATAATTTAATTTTGCTACATAATTTGCTACATAAATGTAATAAAAATATAATTTAGCATAATTTATTAAAAATATTCTTTATTCGTGGCAGGTGACTGCATCAAGAGATCAGAGGGACAAGTGACATCTTCAATTTTTAAATCAGATGACCTTAATATCACTCAAGATATAACTGACGTTTATGCCACGATTCCAGAAATACAGTCTATGCTGCAGTCTATACAGTCTAATACAGAGTATTGGAAATATTTTAACCAGAAATTAGAGCTTTGTAGTGAAAAAAGAGTTCACACAGTGGAGAAGCCGTTTTCATGTTCAGAATGTGGTAAATGTTTTGCACATAAAGCACATCTTGTTACACATCAGAGAACTCACACAGGGGAGAAGCCGTTTTCATGTTTAGAATGTGGGAAATGTTTTGCACATAAATCACATCTTGTTACACATCAGAGATCTCACAGAGGTGAAAAGCCATTTTCATGTTCAGAATGTGGGAAATGTTTTGGATATAAATCACAATTTGTTACACATCAGAGAACTCACACAGGAGAGAAGCCGTATTCATGTTCAGAATGTGGGAAATGTTTTGCACATAAATCACATCTTGTTACACATCAGAGATCTCACACAGGTGAGAAGCCATTTTCATGTTCAGAATGTGGGAAATGTTTTGGATATAAATCACATCTTGTTAAACATCAGAGATCTCACAAAGGTGCGAAGCCATTTTCATGTTCAGAATGTGGGAAATGTTTTGCATATAAATCACAATTTGTTACACATCAGAGAACTCACACAGGAGAGAAGCCGTATTCATGTTCAGAATGTGGGAAATGTTTTGCACATAAATCACATCTTGTTACACATCAGAGATCTCACAGAGGTGAAAAGCCATTTTCATGTTCAGAATGTGGGAAATGTTTTGGATATAAATCACAATTTGTTACACATCAGAGAACTCACACAGGAGAGAAGCCGTATTCATGTTCAGAATGTGGGAAATGTTTTGCACATAAATCACATCTTGTTACACATCAGAGATCTCACACAGGTGAGAAGCCATTTTCATGTTCAGAATGTGGGAAATGTTTTGGATATAAATCACATCTTGTTAAACATCAGAGATCTCACAAAGGTGCGAAGCCATTTTCATGTTCAGAATGTTGTAAATCTTTTACAGATAAATCACATCTTGTTACACATCAGAGAACTCACACAGGAGAGAAGCCATTTTCATGTTCAGAATGTGGGAAATGTTTTGCACAGAAATCACATCTTGTTAAACATCAGAGAACTCACACAGGAGAGAAGCCTTTTTCATGTTCAGAATGTGGGAAATGTTTTACCAACAAAAGGAGTCTTACTAAACATCAAATATCTCACAAAGGGAGAAGCCATTCTCATACCTAGAAGGTGGGAAATGTTTTACTTGAAAATCATATATTTTGACAAACTGTACACATACTGTAACAGAGTTTCAAAGTAACAACAAAGATGTAAACGACAAAGAAGTAAATGAGAAAGTAAGATAGAACTTGCATTTGAATTAAAACATATGAAGTTATTAATATACATCTGTTATGTTAAAAAAAAAATTAAATGCAATATTCATTTGAATATTTCTCAGTTACATATTTATATATTCACTATATGGACAAGAGTATTGCAGCACCTCCCCTTAAACCTTCCAAAAATACCCAATATTTCCTCCTCTCTCTTCTTCCTAACTCCCAATCTGAGCGATCTGCCATTCATCAGTCTTTTTCAATCCACAATCTCCATGTGTCAACAAAGTCTTTAACTTTTCTATACTACAATAATAAACATGTTCATATTCTAAATTACTATTTACATGTACGATCCATTCCTTCTTTGTTGGAACATTTGGTGTAAAGCCCCCGTCTCACATAGCGAGATCGCTGCTGTGTCACGTTTTTGGTGACGCAACAGTGACCTCACCAGCGATATCGCTATGTGTGACACTTTGCAACGATCAGGCCCCTGCTGTGAGGTCGCTGATCGCTGCAAAGTGTCCTGGACCATTTTTTAGTCGTTGCTCTCCCGCTGGTCAGCACACATCGCTGTGTGTGACCAGCGCGAGCAGCGATCAGGCTGGTAACTATGGTAAACATCGGGTTACTAGGGGCACACGAGCACCTAGTAACCCGTTGTTTATCATGGTTACGAGCCTGCTAAAGTGAGCAGTAACCTCCCGCTCACTGTAGCAGAGTGGTAGCCATGATAAACAACGGGTTACTAGGAGCGCGTGTGCCCCTAGTAACGTGATGTTTACCATAGTTACCAGCCTTCTCCTGCTTCAGCAGGCTCGTAACAAGGAGCAGGACATCGTGGAAAGATTCTTTCCACGATGTCGCTGCTCCCCTGATCGTTGATGAGCCTGCCTGTTTGACAGCTCACCAGCGACCACATAGCGACGCAGCAACGATCCCTGACAGGTCGTATCGTTGTCGGGATCGTTGCAGCGTCGCTAAGTGTGACGGGGCCTTTATCCATTCCAATTAAAATAAAATGTCTCCCTCTCTGCACCTCCTTATCTAAATTTGTAATGCTGGGGTAAGATTATCTATTCAGAGACCTCATGTACGGAAATATTAGGGCTACAGCAACATCACATATTTTATATAGAAGAATAGCGGTATATCCATAGTTCTTTATACAATGACATGTAGATCAGACAAGGTCCTCGTATTTAGGCAGTTTCTATTTTACTCAAACGCTCTGTATATCAACAAGATCAGTGAGTCTCATTATAAAGAGTAGAGAAGCTCCAGGGACAAAGACCCCGTCTCGTACTAACACGCTGAAGGCCAGGCCTGAAGTATCCAGCCACAGTGCCCGAATTCTCTAATTCTTATCTCTAGCATTTCTTTTAGAATAAATCACCTTCTCATACAGTCCTGTAGTAATGAATTTGTTAATCACGTTTTGTAGGAGGGTTCATTTGAATCCATCTAAATGTTATCAGTTCATGTGCAAGAAACAATAAATGTCCTACCGCAGTTTTACCATGTGTGTCCAGTGTAAATTCTTCTACATTCCCTAATAATAAATACTTTGGTGTCTCCAACTAAAGCTTATAATTATGATTGCACAATTGTAACAACTTACTCTAAAAAGTATTTATAATCCCATGTAACACCACCGCTTGTGTCCTTCCCATGCCCTACCATGCAGGGACACTGACTTACTCACCTCCCCAGGCTGTGCAGTGTGTTCCTTGTCCTCTGCTTGCTGTGTGCAGTGTGTTCCTTGTCCTCTGCTTGCTGTGTGCAGTGTGTTCCTTGTCCTCTGCTTGCTGTGTGCAGTGTGTTCCTTGTCCTCTGCTTGCTGTGTGCAGTGTGTTCCTTGTCCTCTGCTTGCTGTGTGCAGTGTGTTCCTTGTCCTCTGCTTGCTGTGCATGTTTCCTGGCTGCATGCTTAGTGCACATACACTTGCAGATTCTTGAAGGCACAGTGCACATTTGCTAAATGCTCTAGCGCCATATCTGACAGGGGAGCCACAGAAGGCATACTTTCATCTGGCCCTGCAAGACGCTAAAGAGTATAGCAAACTTAAGACAGATCCTGGGGGCGTAGCCTGGCCTGACATGTGAGTGGAAGTATGTTAGAAGAACTCCTGGGATAAGTAGCCTGCGCGAGGATCCACTGGGCCCCTAACTAAAAAGCGGTATAAGCCCGTCTATACACGTCCTATCACTTACCGGTGTGCATAGGAGGAGCGATCATGGCAGGAGGGAATGGAGGCATCCATGATGGCGCAGGCTCCTCTGCAATAGGTATCAGAACAGGGCAGTCAGTGGCTGCAGGCACAGCACTGAGGCTGGCTGGCTTTGTTACAGTTTCAGTCACAGGAGCCTGCACTGGCAATGAGGCACATATACAAATCATGGGGGTGTCTAATCATTTCTCTGCGCTCTCGAAGGAATTCAATAACACTGATGAAAATGACTCTGAAAGTTTCTGTGCCCCGCAGCCTCAGCCAGAAATCACTGCTTCCCACCATAATACAGATCAGCACATTCATGAGCCCACGATAAAGGATGTGTATATGGCTGTAACACAGTATGGATCTGCTTTAGCCTCACTTAACAGTCATGGGAGAGATCAAAGAGGAACTTTCTTATATGAGGCAAGTGCTACAAAAGGTTAATGACCGCACTACAGCAGCAGAGGGGAGAATGCGTGATCTGAAAGATAAACAGCCTCAGATAATCTGGGACAGCCAGAGACATGACCAACAGATTATGGCCCTATTAGCTAAAACATGATTTGGAGAACATACTCAGGCGAAATAATATGAGTGATTGGTGTCCCTGAAAAAACAGAGCAATAATCTGAATGAGTACTTTGAGACATGGTTACGTTCTTTGTTTGGGACAGATTACCTGTCTACCTTCTTTGCAGTGGAAAGGGCGCACAGGGTGCCAACCCAGCCACTACCATCAGGGGCTCCTCCATGTCCAGTATTAATAAAGCTGCTGCACTACAAAGACAGAGATGCCAATCTTAAGGAGACATCTGATAAAAGAGACATCTCTATTAACGGCCAAAGAATCTCCTTTTTCCAGATAACTCCATTGAAGTTTCAAAACGTAGGGCGCAGTTTCTTTTTTTTTAAACAATGTGTTTATTGAATTTTGCATAAAAATCAGAACATACAATCTATAGGGCCAACAGATGCCCAAAACTGTGCCCCAACCTCTGGGCTTACAAAATGTACAAAATGAACAGTATAAAAATAAAATAAAAGGAAAATACATATACATAAAAGAAAACAAAAGAAAAAAGAATGGATTAATTACATTAATTTCCCCATATATTAGATGGTTGTGAGAAATAATTTATATCCGTAAGTGCTGTGAATATCGCATGGCTCATATTTACACTATTGCAAGATCGGAGGTGCAAGGTAGGGAGAGGGGCCCAGAATCGTCCCGTGCGTCACCCAAACTCAGAACGGCACACAAAATATCCCGCTTCCTCAACGTTCCCCATGTATAGACAATGGGCTGTTTAACAAAGGTTCCCATATTTTATCAGTTTTCTTTGCCTTGAGTGTGTGTGCCAGAGCCCTTTCATATTGACAGTTCGTGTTCAGTCTGGTTACTATCTCCCCCACCGTAGGGATGCCCACTCCTTTCCATTTAGCCGCGATAGCTGATTTAACTGCGATCAGAATATGTGACAAAATTCCTCTAATTTCCCAGGGGACATCCATTCATCCTACATGAAGTATTCCCATACTAGGTGTCATCTCTAGGTGAGTCCCCAGTACATCCCATATCAAACTATCCAATGCCCCCCATAGTGATTGAAGTTTTGGACAAAACCACCACATGTGGCCCAACGAGCCTTCCCCATTGCATCCTCTCCAACATAAAGATGATGATTCAGACCCGAAGTGTACCATCTGTGCCGGGTAGTAGTACCATCTCATGTGCGTCTTTTTAAGCTGCACTAGGTGGTTTAAACACGACGAAACTCGCTGGACCTCATCCAAACCATCCCGCCAGTCCTGAGGGTCCGTCGAAATTCTTAGATCCCGTTCTCAACAAGTCATATACGTCAATTTATCGTCCAGATCTGGGTCGTTTAAAGCCCTATAAAGTATAGAAACCCCCTTAGAACCAGTCTTAGAGTGGAGAAAGTAACCCATAGCTCTTTTATCCTTAGGTAGAATAAAAAAGGGGGATGTCTGTGTAGAGTGGAGTAAATGCCTTATTTGCAAATACTGGTAAAACAAGGGCCGTAGGTCCGGGAATCTCATAACTAGTTTATCAAAAGGAATTATTACATTGTCCTCCAACAGGTCTGCTAGCGATTGAACTCCAGCTGTCACCCAACGTTGAAGGTTAATATATGGAATATGATATTCTAGAGCTCGTAAAGAGATCTCAGTCCTGGGGAGTAACAGCAGTTTGGATGCCAAATTCCTCCAACAATGCATAGTAGCCTCCCATGTTGGTAACTCGGTGACCATAGTGATTCGCTTAACTACTTCTGTCTCCAATATCAATCTGGTAGAATGGTTTCGGGCAAGTAAGGACTCTATTTGCAACCATTTGTGGCCGCTGTCCATGTTCCACCAGTCCCTGATTCCCATCAAGACCGCTGCTCTATAGTAGGCTATGAGACTGGGCATGCCCATCCCTCCCATGTCATATGGATAATACAGAAGTCTACTAGACACCCTCGGTCTCCTATTGTCCCAAACGTAATTATTAGCCAGTCTTTGAAGGGTATTTATGATTTTAGAAGGGATTTTAATTGGGATACACCTAAAATAGTATAACATTTTTGGAAGGACCTTCATTTTAAAAATATTTATCCTGGCTATCCACGATGCAACAACGTTTTGTAATACCGCCAGCTCCTCCTGCACCGTATTTATGATTCTAGTAAAATTTACTTCCACCAATTGTTTTGAAAGGGTTAAGGTGATACCCAAATACGTCATTCCTTCCTGCGCCCACTGAAAAGGGTATGCTCCTTCCAGTCTTTGCCTAAGTGACAACGGAACAAGAATCGGCAGGACAACCGTCTTAGCTGCATTCAGTTTATAATACGAGATGTTTGTAAACATTTTGAGATTAGACATAATGGCAGAGAAGGACCTGTCCAGATCAGTGCATGGGATAACCACATCGTCTGCATATAGATCGATTTTGTGGGAGGACCCCCCCCACCAAGATGCCCGAAATCTCTGAGTTATTTCTAATCTTTTCAGCCAAGGGCTCCATACATAAAGCAAATATGACTGGAGATAAGGGGCAGCCCTGCCGTGTCCCGTTTGTTATGGGGAAGGATTCAGAGAAGAAACCAGACGTCAAAACCTTAGCGGAAGGAGTGGAGTACAATGCGTTAATCGCAGACAGAATAGGTCCTTTTAGTCCAAATTTAAGCAAAACACTTTTAAGGTATCCCCAGTGCACCCTATCAAACACTTTCTCAGCATCTAGCGACAGGAGTGCACTGGGGAGGCCGCTCAACTCTGCCACTTTAATCAGATCCAACATCCTCCTCGTACCATCTTTAGCTTCCCTACCAGCTACAAAACCAACTTGATCCGAGGATATCAGGGAAGGAACGACACGATTTAGTCTAACAGCCAAGAGCTTGGTAAAGATCTTTACATCACTATTCAAAAGTGCTATTGGTCTAAAATTACCTGGAGAATCAGGGGTCTTTCCAGGCTTAGGCAATGTGACGATCGTAGCCTCCAAATTAGGTACTGCTACCTTTCCTGAGTCTCTCCAGGTATTGTATAACCTGATAAGGTATGGGGTAAGAATTTTTTGGAAACCACGATAGTACTCGTTAGCTATGCCGTCTGGGCCAGGGGTCTTATGACATTTGGATGAATCAATAACATCTTTCAATTCTACTTCTGTGAAGGGGGCATTCAATAATTGTAACTGTTCCCGGGAAACCTTCGGGAGCTTCAAATCACTCAAATATTGATCAATATCTGACTGTTGTGGCTGTGGGGTATCAACATCATCTGTTAAGTTATATAAAGATTTATAGTATGCAGCAAAGACTGCAGCTATGTCCTTCGGACTTCTGGCTATCAACTCTTTCGAGTCCCGTAGATGATCTATTCTGCATTTAGCCGCCCTTTTCTTGACCCGCCTGGCCAAAACGGCTCCCGGCCTATCTTCCATGGCATAGTGACTAAGTTGGAACTTGCAGAGGTTATATTCATATACTGCCAGCAGATCAGAGCAAATCGGAGCTGATATCTTGCCTCAGTGGTAGCCGGTGGAGGGGGAGGTTTATTTAATATTTATAGCTTTTTCAACTCAGTTAGGAGGTCAGTCCTGTGTTGATCCCTCTTTCTTTTCAATTGTGACGCTTGTTGTAAGAAGACTCCCCGTATCACCGCTTTGTGCGCTGTCCATAAAGTCTCGTTGGAAACTGCCATTGTCGTTTAATTCAAAATAAGATGTCAATTCTGCTGTTGCTTTTGTCATTATAGAGTCATTCAATAATAGAGAGGCGTTTAGTCGCCAGTGTGGTGTTGGGTTGAATTGGTGCGCAAGGTGTACACGTAGGTAGATCGGTGCGTGGTCAGACCACGTAATCGTTCCAACCTCCGCAGATATACATCTATTGAGAGCTCTATTGTCTACTAGGAATAAGTCAATCCTACTATATGACCCATGTCGGAGAGAATGAAAAGTATAGTCCCTTTCACTGGCGTGAGAGTATCTCCAAAAATCGTGCAGACCAAATTCATGGACCAACTAGCCCAATTCTCTCCGAGGGCGACCCGATCTAGATGAGCAGTCTAAAGTACCATCCATTGGCATTTTAAAATCCCCCCATACAATAACCTCCCCTTGTTTAAGTGTTGAAATGGTAGAGAGGACTTTTCGCTCAAATGGGAGCTGGGCAGAATTTTGGGCGTATAGTGCTGAAATCGTATGAGGGGTCCCATTCAATGTACACACCAACACCAAGTATCTACCCATGGGGTCTGTACACATCTGAATGTTCTGGAAGGCCACCGATTTTTTTATCATAATACAGATTCCTACTGTCTTAGTCTGGGCATTTGCAAAGAATATATAGGGGAATTGTGCCTGATGCAATCTATGATTATCAGCTGCCAATAAATGCGTATCTTGCAGACACACAATGTCAGCCTTCGATTTCATCACCTCCCTCCACAACATAGAGCGTTTGGCAGGTGAATTTAACCCTTTCACATTCAACGAGAGAAATTGTATACTCATAATTACACATAAAGGAGGAAATTGTTATAAGTCGCATACAAAAATCCAATTTTTTTGTCTGGGCTTCGGTGTTCTATGAATCCTGTCCACCAGTAATTCATTAGGGGCAACCTCAGGTAATACAGCCACCAAGAAACGTCTCATGAACTCCGAGAGATCCTTATCTGGCACTTCTTCAGGGATTCCCCTAAAGGCCCTGTCACACTTAGCGACGCTACAACGATCCCGACAACGATACGACCTGTCAGGGATCGTTGCTGCGTCGCTATGTGATCGCTGGTGAGCTGTCAAACAGGCAGGCTCACCAGCGATCAGGGGAGCAGCGACATTGTGGAAAGAATCTTTCCACGATGTCCTGCTCCTGGTTACCAGCCTGCTCAAGCAGGAGCAGGCTGGTAACCATGATAAACAGCGGGTTACTAGGGGCACACGCGCACCTAGTAACCCGCTGTTTATCATGGTTACCACTCTGCTACGGTGAGCAGGAGGTTACCGCTCACCGTAGCAGAGTGGTAACCATGATAAACAGCGGGTTACTAGGGGCACACGTGCCCCTAGTAACCCGCTGTTTATCATGGTTACCACTCTGCTACGGTGAGCGGGAGGTTACCGCTCACCGTAGCAGAGTGGTAACCATGATAAACAGCGGGTTACTAAGTGCGCATGTGCCCCTAGTTACCCGCTGTTTATCATGGTTACCAGCCTGATCGTTGGTCCCGCTGGTCACACACAGCGATGTGTGCTGACCAGCGGGAGGGCAAAGACCAAAAAATGGTCCAGGACATTTTGCAGCGATCAGCGACCTCACAGCAGGGGCCTGATCGCTGCAAAGTGTCACACATAGCGACATCGCTGGTGAGGTCGCTGTTGCGTCACCAAAACCGTGACTCAGCAGCGATCTTGTTAGCGATCTTGCTATGTGAGACGGGGGCTTAAGCCTCACATTGTTACGTCTGGATCTATCTTCTAAGTCATAAACTTTATGAGTGACCCGAGACATCTCTTCCCTGAGTGCCTCATTTTCATCTACCAAGGCATTGATCACTCTGGCATATTCTTCCATCTTGTTTTCAATGTGGGAAGTGCGATCCCCAATGGAAGTAATCTCCCCTTTTATCTCCTGCAACATTGCCTGCATATCTTTCCTCATGGAGGAGCGAATTGCAGCCAGAAATTCTTGCATATCTGCTCTTGTCATTGGTGCTGTGGGCTCATTATCCCTGCTGCTGTGTTTCACATTCTCTGCTTCCCCTCCCCCTGAGCTTCTGGAGGAGTGTGAATAAGTTGCAGGGGAAGCAGGTGCCATCTTACTCACTGTTCTTGTTGATTGTCCCCTCTGGAAGAAAGCCTCCAATCTCGCCGGGGATCCTCTTTTTTGAGACCTTCCCCTGGTCATCATGGGCCCTGGGTGTTCTGCCGCCACCGGGTGTTAGGTAATAGGCTGTAGGACGATGCTGTGTGCTGCTTTGTGCTAGTTTTAATCCTGGCTGGCTGGAGCTATGCAGTTAAGCTGCTGCCACCTTGTCTTGCAGGCCACACCCCCGGGCGCAGTTTCTTGAGGTAAAAAGAAGGCTGCGTAGTCTGCAAACCTCATACTCCATGATTTACCCTGCGAAACTTAGAGTGACGGCTCTGGGAGAGACTTTCTTTTTTGAACATCTGAAAGACGGACTCCATTGGATTGATCTGAATGAGCAGAGGATCCGTCAAAATCAGTAACTTTGAACCTGGATAATTAAAGATATATACCATCGGAGTTTCCCGATTGAATATTGGGGTCATATCCTTTACTGCCTAGCCCACAGCCCAGTGGACACAACTATCCTGAGCTATATCCGAATATTGCAAGCCCCCAGGAAGTGTTTAACCATTTTCATTTTAGGTTGATTGTTCGCTTGCCTTGTATACGGCTACAGGATAGACTGGTGCCTTTCTTCCTCCAGATTGAATGGATGGATTAATGTTGACTTGTTTAAATGTCTGTGTTGGGTTTTTCTTTCTATAACTTGTTATCTGGTTCTGCAAATACTAGCGGTCAAGCCGACTAAGTGAAAATACTGTAAAGAGGGTTATAAAAGGGAAGAGAAAGGTGGGATACCTTACAAGTCATCTGTATTTTTCAATCCCTATATAACTAGATATAATGGCTGATAAAGTAAAATTCCTTTCATGGAATGTCAGAGGTCTGGGGGCTCCTTAAAGAGAGCGGCGGTTATGGAGCATATCCGGGATCACCTGCCTGCAGTGGTGTGTCTGCAGGAAACGCACTTTGGGAAAAAGAGTGTTGTGGGCATGAAATATTCATGGATAGGCCACAGCTTCCTCTCTACCTTCTCCACATATTCTAGGTGGGTTAGCATCCTAGTACATAGGACTATCCCGTTTGAATACATTGATTCCAAGATAGATGGAGAAGGCAGATTTGTGGGCATCCACTGTAAAATATTCACAAAAGAAATTCTACTTGTGGCAGTCTATGTTCCTCCTCCATATAACAACATTACTTTGAAAAATATTGCTTCATTAATAAATAAAATACCGGGAGTTCCAGTCCTTTGCATGGGAGATTTCAATAATGTTGTTTATCCATATTGGGATAGATATAAACCAGACACTGCTACAAAAACTACCCCCATAACTAAGTTTGGAGAAATACTATCAGAACTATCATTAGTGGACATCTGGTGTCTCAAATATCCTAACATTAGACAATTTTCTTGCTATTCTAAGACACATAAAACATTATCACGTATTGATATGGTATTGGGCACAGAACATATTTCCCCCTTGGTAAGAACAGTGGACTATTTGCCCAGAGCGCTATCAGATCATTCACCCTTGCTGAGTACTCATTGTTTTCCACCCAGGCCGCTGGATTCTCTGACTATGTGGGCCATGAATCCATTCTGGCTTCAAATTATTGATATTCCACTGATCACATCTACCTTAGAACATTATTTTAAGGAAAACGACAAACGAGTGTCGCAAAACACATTATGGGATGCCATGAAGGCGTGGTTACGAGGAGTCAATACAGGTCATTAACCGATCCAAAACTAAGACAAAACAGTTCAGGGAGTTTTTACGGGATAGTTAGATCTACAGAAGAGAAATTTGTACTAACCGGTGTAAAAGAGGACCTGATGGAGTGGGGAGAGGCACAAGAAGCGTACACCACACATATCAAGGAAAAAGCTAAAAATAAACGCATGTTTGCCAAGACACACTTCTTTGAGGAGGGGGAGAAGGCAGGACACTTACTGGCCGTGATAGCAAGAGCCCAGATGGGGAGTTCTTTTATTGGTGCTTTGAAGGACAAGGAAGGAGTGGTAGTAAACCAGACTGACCAGATCTCAAACACTCTGCTAGAATTTTATAAAGATCTATATACATCCAAACTGCAATATAATAGAGAACAGATCTTATCCTACTTGAGGGAAATCAAACTACAGACATTCAGCAGCAAAGATCAAGAATTTTTAAATAGACCCCTACAGCTGGAGGAGTTACAAATGGCAGTAGCCTCTATGGCTAATAACAAATCGCCAGGACTAGACGGGCTTCCCATAGAAATATATAAGAAATTTGGAAATATTCTACTTCCCCACTTACTGGCTACCTTCGAGGAAGCGGTGAGGAGGGGAACCCTACCCCATTCAATGCAAGAGGCAGTGATAGTAGTCATACTAGGGAGGAGAGCCAGGGGAAGGGAGGAGAGCCAGGCGGAGGTGACCGAGCGGACCGGGAGGACCAGTAGGAGGCGACCGGAGGGACGAGCGCAAGAGAGCGCTGTGGCAGCGTGCAGTGCCGGCCAGCGGAGGGTGCCAGGTGGTGGTGACCAGGAGGTGATCAGGAGGACCGGTAAGAGGCGAGCGGAGGGACAAGCGCGCTGTGATAGCGTGCAGCGTCCCTAGAGGAGGTGAGTGAGGGGCAGGAGGCCGCGATAAGCGGCCCTACTGAACCCAAGTGTGTACTGTACTGTATTGTATTTGTATCTGTATTGTAATTGTATTGTATTCTCTAGTCCATATTTAATTGATTACCCCCCCGTCCATATTTAATTGATCACCCCCGTCCATATTTAAATTGATTCCCCTGAACACCCCCGTCCATATTTAACTGATCCCTCTGACCACATTAAATTGACCCCCCCGTCCTCATTTAATTGATCCCCGACCACCCCCCGTCCATATTAAAGTGATCCCCCTGACCACATTTAAATGATTGACCCCCCCAGCCCATAATTGATTGATCCCCCTTGTCCTATTTAATAGATTCCCCTTGTCCACTTTTACTCATCCCCAGTCCCTATCTATTTGCCTTATCCCCCACCATATTTAATTAACCCCTGTCCATAATTAATTGATTGATTCCCCAGACCACAATTAATTATTTCCCCAGTCCATATTTATTGATATTATTGATACTTATTGATCCCCAGTCCTTAGTTAATTGACCCACCGTCCATACCTATTTATTTGCTTTACCCCCCATCCTATTTAATTAAACCCCCTGTCCATAATTAATTGATTGATTCCCTAGTTCACAATTAATTATTTCCCCAGTCCATACTTATTGATCCCAGTCCATAGTTAATTGACACACCGTCCATACTTAATTAATCCACCTGACCCACTCAGCTGATCCCCCGTCCATACTTAATTGATACTTAATTGATCCCCCGTCCATACTTAACTGATCCCGCGCCGATATCTAATCGATACACTTGCACATCCCTAATTGATCCCCGTCCATACACCTATATATAAATAATTGTGTTTTGTACTTGTACATATATACTGACTGTATCCCCATATTTAGAATGACGTCCATGTTGGCCGGAGCCGTGCAGTGTACATCTTGCGCAATGTATGCATTCCCTGAGCTACCGCTCAGGGATCCATACTGCTGCGAGAGATGTGAGCATATCGTGCACTTGGAAGCCCAAATCCTGGATCTAAGTGCTCAGATAGCGGTACTGAGGAGCATCGACAACATGGAACGGAGTTTGCTGCTCACCGAGCAGACACTCAATGGGTCAACACTGGGGGTGGAGCTTAGTGGGGAAGCGCAGGCTAAACAGGCAGGGAGCTGGGTAACAGTTAGAAGGGATAGAGGGAAGAAGTATAGGAAGGCTGGTTCAGAACCGGCATTATTGGAGCACGACAGATCCTCTGACCGCCGGGGGAGTGTATGCTCCAGTAATGAGGGGGAGGGGGGAAGTGTAGGGCAGGCTAGACAGGTCCTGGTAGTGGGTGACTCTATTATTAGGGGGACAGACAGGGCAATCTGTCACAAAGACCGGGATCGCGGAACGGTGTGCTGCCTCCCTGGCGCTCGAGTCCGGCACATCGCGGATCGGGTTGACAGGTTACTGGGTGGGGCTGGCGAAGACCCAGCGGTCATGGTCCACATTGGCACCAATGACAAAGTGAGTGGTAGATGGAGGGTCCTTAAAAATGATTTCAGGGATCTAGGTAGGAAGCTTAGGGCAAGGACCTCCAAGGTAGTTTTCTCAGAAATACTACCAATCCCGCGAGCCACACAGGAGCGCCAACGGGAGGTTAGGGAGGTGAATAAGTGGCTAAAGAGTTGGTGCAAGGCAGAAGGGTTTGGGTTCATGGAGAACTGGGCCGACTTCGCTGTCGGCTACAGGCTCTACCGTAGGGACGGGCTGCACCTCAATGGGGAGGGTGCAGCGGTGCTGGGGAAGAAGATGGCTAATAGGTTGGAAGAGTTTTTAAACTAGAGACGGGGGGAAACCAAGGAAATAGGTGGGATGTGAGGCAAGCAAGGGGGAAGGGGAGAAGTGAATATAATGAGGGTGGAGAGGGGGGAGGGGATAGTACAGTTAGATCGTTAGAGAAGAATAGGATGCTAAATAACCCCAAAGTTTTATCTTGCATGCTGACCAACGCAAGAAGCCTGACCAATAAGGCGGATGAGCTGCGGGCGCTTATATCGGAGGAGAGGTATGACATCGTAGGTATAACAGAGACTTGGCTAGACGATAGCTACGACTGGGCGGTAATTTTAACAGATTATAGTTTATTTAGAAGGGACCGGAAACAGGGGAAGGGCGGAGGAGTCTGCTTATATGTAAAGTCACGTCTAAAGCCCAGACTAAGGGAGGGAGAAGAGGGGGTCGAGTCCATGTGGGTAGAGATAGAGGGGGCAAAAAATAATAATAAAATATTACTGGGGGTCTGCTATAAGCCACCCAATATAACAGAGGAGAATGAGAAACTGCTATTAGGACAAATAGACAAAGTAGCAAAACATAATGAGGTGATTGTAATGGGGGATTTCAACTACCCGGATATTGACTGGGAAACAGAAACCTGTAGATCGCAGAAAGGAAAAAGGTTCTTGACAAATATCAAGGATAATTATCTCTCCCAACTAGTGCAGGAACCAACGAGAGGGAAGGCAGTGTTGGACTTAATATTGACTAATAGGCCTGATAGAATAACTGAGGTACAGATAGGGGGGCACCTAGGTAATAGTGATCATAATATTATCAATTTCAAAATGCCCTTCAGTAGGGTTATCAATAAGGGAACAACTAAAACATTAAACTTTAGGAGGGCGAAGTTTGATCAGCTGAAAGAAAACCTTCAACTTATAGACTGGGACAAAGTTCTTAATCAAGGAAATACGAATAGTAAATGGGAAACCTTCAAAAGAATTCTGAATACTCAGTGCGAGAGGTATATACCGTATGGGAATAAAAGGGCCAGAAATAAGAGGAAACCAATATGGTTGAATAAGAACGTAAAAGGGGCGTTAAATAGCAAAAAAGAGGCATTCAAGAGATTAAAACAGGAAAACAGCAAGGAGGCACTAATGTGTTACAAGGAAAAAACGAGAACCTGCAAAAAACAAATAAAAATAGCAAAGGAGGAAACAGAGAGACGTATTGCTAGGGAAAGTAGATCAAATCCCAAACTGTTCTTTACGTATATAAATAGTAAAAGGATTAAATCGAATAATATTGGACCGATAAAAAGTGATGAAGGCAAAATCATAGAGAAAGATGAGGATAAAGCTAATCTATTAAATAATTTTTTTTCGTCAACTTTCACAAAGGAAAAAGAACTAACAGGCGAAATGAGAAGTGACAAGCTTAATCCTCCACTAAGTATGACAAATCTAACCCAAGCTGGGGTACAGAAACGCCTCAGTAACATTAAAATAAACAAATCACCAGGACCTGATGGCATACACCCACGGGTACTAAGGGAACTAAGTAATGTGATAGACAGACCGTTATATCTTATATTTAAGGACTCTGTTGAGACTAGGTCTGTACCACTTGATTGGCGACAGGCGAATGTAGTGCCAATATTCAAAAAGGGAGCAAAAAGTAACACCGGAAACTATCGGCCGGTGAGTCTGACGTCCGTTGTGGGCAAAATTTTTGAAGGCTTTATTAATGAGGCAATCATGGAGCATCTTGATGCTAATAATCTATTAACCCCGAACCAACATGGATTCATGAGGAATCGCTCCTGCCAAACAAACCTGATTGACTTCTACGAGGAGGTTAGCTCTCGAGTAGATCAGGGGGAACCAGTGGATATCGTGTATCTCGACTTCTCAAAAGCGTTCGATAGCGTGCCACATAATAGGTTGGTATACAAAATGAGAATGATGGGGCTGGGGGAAAATGTCTGCAAGTGGGTAGCTAACTGGCTAAAGGATAGAAGGCAGAGGGTGGTTATAAATGGAATATACTCAGATTGGGTAAGCGTCACTAGTGGGGTACCACAGGGGTCTGTACTAGGCCCAATGTTATTTAATATCTTTATTAACGACATAGTCAACGGGATAAATAGTAAAATATCAATATTTGCAGATGACACAAAGTTATGAAAAACAATTAATACAAAAGAGGATAGTGAAGACCTACAGAGGGATTTGGATAAGCTGGGTAGGTGGAGCATTAAATGGCAAATGAGGTTTAACGAGGAGAAATGTAAGGTCATACATATGGGAAGGAAAAATGGAAGTCACCAGTACTCACTGAATGGGAAATCATTGGGGAATTCAGAGATGGAGAAGGACTTGGGCATCTTGATTGATAGCAAACTAAATTGGAGTGCCCAAAGTCAGGCCGCTGCTGTAAGGGCAAACAGGGTAATGGGATGTATCAGAAGAGGTATAGCTGCAAAGGATGAGAACATTGTTCTTCCACTGTACAAAGCACTGGTCAGACCACACTTGGAATACTGTGCTCAGTTATGGGCCCCAATATATAGAAAGGATATAAATGAGCTTGAAAAGGTACAAAGGAGGGCAACAAAATTAATAAAGGGAATGGAGGGACTGCAATACCCAGAGAGGTTGGCAAAACTAGGACTATTCAGCCTGGAAAAGAGAAGGTTGAGGGGGGACATAATAAATGTGTACAAATATGTTAGGGGACAGTATAGAGACCTTGCCCGGGATTTGTTCAAAAGGAGGGATATTACGGTAACAAGAGGGCATTCACTAAGACTGGAAGAGAAAAGGTTTCAGCACCAGCATAGGAAGGGGTTCTTTACGGTAAGAGCAGTGAGAATATGGAATTCACTGAGTGAGGAGACGGTAATGTCGGATTCACTAAACCAGTTCAAGCGGGGACTGGATGCTTTTCTAGATACCAGGCAGATTTCTGCATATACTTAAAAATAGAATAAAATAGTAGGTTGATACAGGGATTTATTCTGACTGCTGGTTTCAGAGTCGGGAGGGAATTTTTCCTCAGGTGAAGATTGGTAAATCATTTGGGGTTTTTGCCCTCCTCTGGATCAACTTTAGCAATTACAGAACTAACAGGTCGAACTTGATGGACGCAAGTCTTTATTCGGCTTTACTAACTATGTAACTATGTAACTATACCTAAGCCAGGTAAAGACCCTTTAATCCCTGACTCATATTATTATTATTTATTTATATAGCGCCATTGATTCCATGGTGCTGTACATAAGAAAGGGTTATATACCAAATACAGATATCACTTATAGTAAACAAACTAACAATTATAGACTGGTACAGAGGGAAGAGGACCCTGCCCTTGCGGGCT
This sequence comes from Phyllobates terribilis, assembly GCF_046119375.1. Lineage (NCBI taxonomy): Eukaryota > Metazoa > Chordata > Amphibia > Anura > Dendrobatidae > Phyllobates > Phyllobates terribilis. Next base: position 50,424,144 of record NW_027362765.1, read on the forward strand.
TACATTCTACAGGAACGGGGAAGGAGACAGTAGGTTGGAGGGGTTGCAGTAGCTCCGGTGTTGTTAAGGTGGCAGCAAGCAAGGTTATGGCAGGCTGTAAGCTTGTTTGAAGAGATGGGTTTTCAGGTTTCGTCTGAAGGATCCAAGTGTGGTGGATAATCGGACATGTTAAGGCACAGAATTCCATAGGATGGGAGATATTTGGGAGAAATCTTGGAGGTGATGAGCAAATAAGTGTGGAGGAGAGAAGGAGGTCTGGGAGGACCGAAGATTACGTAAGGGAATATATCGGAAGATTAGTTCAGGGATGTACAGAGAAGAAAGGTTATGGATGGCTTTGTAGGTCAGTGTTAGTAGTTTGAACTGGATATGCTGGGTAATTGGGAGCCAGTGAAGCGATTTGCAAAGGGGCTTAGCAGAGGAGTAGCGAGGCGAGAGATGAACCAGTCGCGCAGCAGAGTTGAGGATGAACTGGAGGGGTGTGAGAGTGTTAGCAGGTAGGCCACAGAGGAGGATGTTGCAGTAGTCGAGGCGGGAGATGATGAGGGCATGCACAAGCAGATTAGTAGATTGAGGGTTGAGGAAAGGACGGATTCTGGAAATATTTTTGAGCTGGAGGTGACAGGAGGTGGCGAGAGCATGGATGTGAGGTTTGAAGGACAGGGCAGAGTCAAGGGTTACTCTGAGGCAGCGGACTGCCGGTACAGGGGAAAGTGCGATGTCATTTATTGTGATAGAAAGATCAGGTGGGGAAGATACGAAAGATGATGAGTTCAGTTTTGTCCACATTAAGCTTGAGGAAGTGAGAGGAGAAGAAGGAGGATATGGCTGATAAACATGCTGGGATTCTGGACAGCAGAGAGGTGACATCTGGGCCAGAGCGATAGATCTGGGTGTCGTCAGCATACAGATGGCACTGGAAGTCATGGGATTTTATGAGCTGTCCCAGGCCAAGGGTATAGATTGAGAAGAGTAGAGGTCGTAGGACAGAGCCTTGAAGAACTCCAACAGAGAGGATGCAGGATGAGGAGGTAATGTGGGAGTGGGAGACGCTAAATGTGCAGTTTGAAAGGTGTGAGGAGATCCAAGATAGGGCAAGGTCTTTGACGCCAAAGGAAGAGAGGATCTGTAGTAGGATGCAGTGTTCAACTGTGCCAAAGGCAGAGGACAGGTCAAGAAGAAGGAGTACAGAGAATTGTCTGTTAGCTTTGGCTTTAAGTAAGTCATTAGTAATTTTGGTAAGGGCAGTTTCGGTGGAATGGTGGGGGCGGAAGCCAGATTGTTGGTTGTCAGAGAGTCAGATAAGAAGTGAGAGGAAAGTTCAGCGGGAATGTGTTGCTCAAGCAGTTTGGAGGAAAATGGGAGCAGCGATATGGGGCGGTAGCTGGACAAGACGGTTTGGTCGAGGGATGGCTTTTTGAGGATGGGCGTGATTGTTGCATGTTTGAAGGCAGCGGGGAACGTACCAAAAGTTAGTGATAGGTTGAAGAGATGGGTTAGGGATGGGATGAGTGTGGGGGTGAGGTTGGGGAGGAGGTGGGATGAAATGGGGTCGAGTGCACAAGTGTTGAGGTGTGATTTGGAGAGGAGACGAGTGAGGTCTCCTTCCCTGATGTTGGAAAGGGCCCATATCTTTATTGTTAACTGATGTTAAAATTATTGTGAAGGTTCTGGCGTCTAGATTGGATATAGTAATTTCTACAGTAATTCATACTGATCAGTCAGGCTTCATGCCTGCTAGAGCTACAGCTGTTAATATCCGGAGATTGTTTCTTAATCTTCAATTGCCGGTGGATGGTGATGGGGACAGGGCTGTATGTTCTCTGGATGCCGCTAAGGTATTCAATCCTGTTGAGTGGGAATATTTATGGGTGCTGTTGTAAAAGTTTGGTATAGGACCTAGCTTTATTTCATGGGTTAAATTTCTGTATGGTAGGCCGGTGGCTAGAATACGGGTAAATGGACACCTCTTCCCGGCTTTTGGACTGAGTAGAGGTATGCGGCAGGGGTGCCCATCGGTTATCAGGGTACATCCTGGAATGGTTGGGTTTCGTAGAGGGAATAGTGAAGAGAAGGTCACTTAATACGCTGACGACACTTCATTATTTCTGGCTAAAACTTCTGAGCCCCTTCCTATAGCAATGGAAATGACAGAAACAGTTGCAAAATACTCTGGTCTGAAGATAAACTGGAGCAAATCAGTCATACTTCCATTGGATAATACAGATGAGAATGCTTCCCACTACATTAAAGAAGTTGTCCACTACTTTGATATTGATACCCTATCCTTAGGCTAGGGCATCAATGTATGAGCGGCCGGGGTCCCCCCACGGCACCTCTGCCGATCAGCTGTTATCGATGCGCCGGGTACTGCACATCCGCCTCCCACTCAATTGAATGGAAGGCGGATGGGCAGTAAGGTTATGAGGACACAAAGCGTTTTTGATGCATTTAAAACCGCTGCGGAAACACTGCGAAAACGCTTGTTAATAGGTCTGCCAGGCATAGCAATGATAGTCCGGATGTGCTGTACACATCATGCGGAAATTTCCGCTCTGGATTACTATTGTGGTAAAAACCACAGCATGACCATTGTGCAGGAGTTTCCGCTGCAAATTCGCACCCATTGACTTGAATTGAACCGCAGCAAAACCGCAGGTATATGTGGATTTGCGGCATTTCAATTAAAGCCAATGGCCGCAAATTAGTGGCGGAAACGTGCTGCGGGTGGTACCCTGGTTGGAGTAGAGGACTATAACCCCTCTCATCCGATCACCGCTCCCGCTGATAACAGCGGGAGCGGCGTGGCTGGGAGGAGCAGTAGTCTTCCCAGCCAAGCCAGCTACTACGCTGTGTAAAAAAAAGAAAAGATAAAGTAAAGATATAAAAAAAAACCTTTATACTCACCTGTCCAACGGCTCCCGGTGTCCTCCTGGTACCCGGCGATGTTTTCTGCCCGGTGACCAGCGGTATACTGCGGGGTGTAAACCCAGTAGTTTGCTTTCCCTCTGCTGGTTATAAAAATGATGCAGGAGCCCACACCATTTTTTTATTTTATTTTAGGCTCTGTACCCATGATCCCAACGTAGCAGTGCTTTGGACGCATATTTTTCCTGCTTCCAAAACGTTGCATTCTATTGAACGTAGGTAAATCCACGTGTGTTCACTGAACCATGCATATTTACCGCTTTCCATACTTTCCAATGGTTAAATTTCTGTTGCAGAGACTAGCGACTCCACAAGAGAATTTGACATGCTGAGGTCCTGAAAGACGCCCCGCATGTCAGTGTCCACGGGTGATTTGCAGCCTCAGATGCATGCATAGTGGATATGGGATTTCTAGAGATCCCACCCATTATGCTGTAACATCTGAACGCTGCGGGTTTGACGCTGTATAAACACACAGCGTCAAACCTGCAGCAGCTCCTGACCATGGCCACGTACACAAACTCACCCGCAGCATGTCAATTTCTGTAGCGAACACGGTAGTCTCCGCTGCAGATTTTGACCGATTGAAGTGTCATTATATGCGGTGGATTCACAAAAGTGCGGCATTAGAACACTACGCTGTGTCCAAAGCGCTGCTTGTTGTGGGGGGACGTAGTGGCTACCGAACCAGCTGTGAGCTGTTATTAATGGCCAGGGACCATGTTTGCAAATGGCACCTTCCCAGGTTAAAAATACCAGCTAACAGCTGCCGCATAAATTACATGAATAGAAATGCTAACGAAGATTGGGTGAATAGGACTAGATGAAACCTAGCTCTTTTGTTTGGTCATGACAAGGTGTCAATCAGACCTTTTCATGACCAAACCTAATTAAAGTAAAGAGTTAAATAAACACACAGACACAGAGTAAACACTTTATTTGAAATACAACAGACACATTCTTTAATCATTTAAATTATATACTCACCCCAGTTCTGATGGTAATCCAAGGTTTAAAGCAATGTCCCACCAAATAACTTTATTTAGCTCCAAAAAGCATTAATTGATGTACAAAAACGCTTCAAAAAATGCTTGAAAAAAACGTGCGGAAAATCTGCATGCGTTTTTCCTGCCAAGGAGATGCGGAAACACACAGGAAATTTCTGCTTTAAATCCTGACCATGCGCACATAGCCTAACAAGCGCTGGCCACTACAACTTGACGGCCAAGACCGGCAGGAAAGGACTTCCGGCCGGCGGCCGCCGCCGGCACCGATAACAACTATTTGGCAGGGGTGCCGCGTGTGGGACCCCGGCCGATCATAAATTGATAGGGCATCAATGTCAAAGTAGTAGACAACCCCTTTAATTCGGATTTACAAGTGGTATCAGAGTTTAAATATTTAGGCATCAATACTGCATATCGGCAAAAATATCAGATTATGAGAAGTTGAATCTTGACCCAGTCTTAATTACATTTAGAGGTAAACTAGGCGCCTGGTCTAAGTTACCGTTCTCACCTGGTCAAAATGATCTGGATGCCACAATTGCTGTATGTTCTACACAACTGCCCAATATGGATAAATCAGAGATTTTTCTTTAAAGTCAGTCAGGAGTTTAGAAAATTAATATGGGGCAAACAGACTCCGAGAATTAAACTGGAAACATTGCAAAGAAACAAAACTAATGGGAGGACTTGCGGTACCTAACCCATGAGTATATATGTGGCGTCTCAGCTTCAACATATTCGGGGATGGGACGACCCTGGGGGGAGGGGGAGCTCAGTGTATGTTGCTACAGCATTATTTCCAACCAGATAAACTCCATGAGGTATTGGAGGCGCATAAGTTTGCGACACTTGGAGGCAAAATACCGACTATGCTGTTATGTCACAAATTTTGGGGGACAGTGAAAAAATTACAAGGAATAGAAGGTGTTTTGCAATTTACTTCATTATTAAACACTCCATGGCTTCCAAATCTATACCAACTGGTGGGATTTGGCTCCTGGAGCTCGAAGAGTTTAAACAGATTTAATCAAGTGCTGATAGGTGATGTGATTAAGGAATTCTCACAGCTGCAAAACGAATATGGGTTACCTCCCTCTGAACTCAATAAATAGTTGCAATTTAGGCACACATATTGGGCGGAAGGCATTGTTCTGGAAGGGGGGATACCCTGAAACTCAATAATACAGAGAATAGCTAATCTAAGCTCTCGTGGACTGATCTCATTTCCTTATAACATTCTCTTAGACATTATATTGACAAACCAGCCGATGCGATCAAAAGAGAAATGGGAGCGTGTAATGGGACCCATAGAGGAAAATCACTGGTCAGATATACTGGAAAGAGTTCCACAACTGTCTTTAGTCCCATAGACTGTCCCATATATATGTGATAAACCAGGTATACGGGACACCTCAATTCTTATTTAACATAGGATTTCGTTCAAGTCCCAACTGTCTTAGATGGAAAACTAACATAGCAGGTATGCTTCATATGATGTGGAACTGTCCTAACTTGGTGTCCTTTTGGAAGAGTGTTGTAGCAATGATTAACAGGGTTTATTCAATTGACATAGCACTTTCACCATTAGTATGTATACTGGGATATGTTGAAGATCTGACTACATGATGCAGCGGCACGTATGCTATATATGGCAAGAAAATTGATAGCCCAAAAATGGATAGCAGATCAGGAGCCTATGATATCACAATTTATTGATAAAGTTAACTGGCTAGTAAATTTGGAAAAAGGCATATACCTAAAAAGAGATGCTTTCTCTAAATTTGACAAGATATGGGGTCTATGGATTAATGGCTCTGGTTTGACATGTAGGGAACTGTGTAGATTTTGCCTCGGCTTGCTTTGAGTTACGCTTATATGAGGCCTCAAATGAAACTTCTTAAAAAATTAATAAAAATGTTATTAGTACTTCCACAAGTTATATGTAATTGGTTTGATGACTATTGTTACTTATTCAAATATTTGTTCATCTAATAATGCAGGTTTTGCAGAGCCAAGATGTATAAATAACTCATGTTTAATGCTTCTTAAGGTTGGGGGGTGGAGAACTGTGTTTCTCCAATGTTTGTCTGGTTGTTGTTGTTTCTTTTATTTGTACCTTTGTGAAAATCTTTGTAAAAATCAATAAAAAAAACTTTTGATTTAAAAAATAAAAAAGGCTGAAATCCTGGGGTGGCTGGGCGTAACACTGGCAGTCAGGGCACAACGAGTCCACCTCTAGGACTTTCACAGGGACAAACCTCCTCGGTCACAAATGTTTGATCTGCACCTGGTACAGAAGTGGCTGCAGCCAGAGACTTGTTCCCCAGCCCAGATGGTCGAGAGAATGGTCATGGATCGTTTTATCCACTTTCTGCCGAAGCCGATTCAGTCCTGGGTTGCCCAGGGAGATCCCCAAAATGCAGATGAACTGGTGGGCCTAGTGGAGAGGTACCGGGTGGTTGAGTGGTCCCTGGGTGGTCAAGCAGGGGTAAGGTCACCTTTCTAAGGTTTCCAAAGGGGGGATGGCCCCCAAAAGAAGGGGTCTAAATCCACCCTGGGGGGTGTCCAAAGTCCCAGGAGGCATCTGAGCCACAGCCGGGTATTCAATCCCATTCCATCCTCTGTTGGAGGTGTCATGCCCCTGGCCCTATAGCCCCCCCGATGTTCCATGAACTCTTAGCCGATGAATTGCAAGTTTGGCCGACGTTGCTCCTATTTGGCATAACCCACCTGCAACGCTGTTCTTCAACCTGGCGTGCTCAGTGTCCATAAACAAGGTGCGAATGACTGGACTGTTGGACTCAGGAAGTTTGGTGACCCTGACAAAAACCGCACACACTTCCTTATCGGCTGGTCCCTGGGAAGGTGGTGGGTGTCCGATGTATCCATGGGGACGCTAAAAACTAACCTGTGGCCCGGGTGGATGTAAACATGGACTGTGGCATCACATGTCAGGAAGTGGGGGTCGTCAAGGACTTGTTGCACCCTATAATAATCGGACAGGACTTTGCATTATTCTGAGACATGTGAGGGAAAGCCCAGGGGGACACCTGGTTGCTCGGACAACAGTCAGATCACCCCTGAATAAATCTTTCCGCAGGCTGTAATGGATGAGTTTCCCATGGTGTGCTTGTGGGCGATGAGGATGAGGTAGCATATCCTGACGTCAAGGTCCCTGAGCTGGAGATGTCCAAGTGAAACTCTGGAACTGCCCAACTCAGGGACTTTTAACAATGTGTCTGTACTTAATGGTGTTGCTCAAGAGCCGGGGGTGACACTCGATACCCTTATTTTGCTGTCAATGGGGAGTTGCTATACCTAGTCACCAAGCTGAAAGAGGATCTCATTGAGCAGTTACTGGTGCCACGGACATACAGACGCTAGACCTGGCCCATGCACATGTGTTAGGTGGTCATCTGGGGGTAGAAAAAACACAGGAGTGAATCCTCCAGAGGTGCTATTGGCCTGGCTGTCACCAAGAAATCGTTAATTGTTCTAGGTCCTGTCCCACCTGCCAGCTGACCTCCCCGGTGACTCACTTTTGTAGCCCCTTAGTGCCGTTGCCTGTCATTAAGGTGCCATTTGATTGCATAGCCATGGATCTAGTGGGACCCCTGGTCAAGTCCACTAGAGGGCATTAATATATCCTGGTGGTCCTGGACTACGCAACATGATATCCAGAGGCCATACCCCTACGAAACTCCTCCGCCAAGTGTATAGGCCGGGAGTTGGTTCATATATTTTCTAGTATGGGGTTGCCTAAAGAGATCTTAACGGATCAAGAGACCCCATTTATGTCAAAGGCGATGAGGGAGTTGTGCAAAACCCTGAAAATTACACAACTATGGACCTCAGTCTACCATCCACAGACAGACGACTTTGGTGGAAAGGTTCAATTAAACCTTGAAGGCCATGTTAAAGAAGGTCGTAGAGAAGGATGGCCGAGATTGGGACTGCCTATTGCCATACCTTCTGTTCTGCATCAGAAAAGTACCACAGTCCTCTACTGGATACTCCCCTTTTGAACTGTTGTATGGCCAACACCCCTGTGGACTCCTGAATGTAGCGAAGGAGACCTGGGAGGTGGAGTCTACACCCTACAGGATTGTAATCGAACACGTGGCCCAGATGCAAGAGAGAATTGCTGAGGTGATGCCCACCATGAAAGAATACTTCCTCAAAGCACAATAGGCACAATCTAGGGTGTACAATAGATCGTCGAGCTGGTGCTGGTACCTACAGTGGAGAGCAAATTCCTGGCCAAGTGGCAGCCTCCCCTATGAAATAGTTGAAAAGGTTGGCAACGTCAACTATAAAGTCCACCAACCAGGGAGGAGGAAGCCCTACCAGGTGTACCACGTCAACTTGATTAAGCCAAGGCGAGACAGAGAGCCCATGGAAGCTGCGTGTTTGGTGGCTGAGTCTGAAGCCAACGAGAAAGAGCTCAAGGTGGCAGAGTTTCTGTCACGTGCTCAAAAGCAACAGTGCAGAGAGTTGCTACGTCGGAAAAGAGAGTTGTTCTCAGAACTACCGGATTGTACTCAGATCATAGAGCATCAGGTTATTACGGAGTCTCATGTCCGGGTAAACTTAAAGCTGTATCGGATTCCTGAAGCCCACCGAGAGGTGATCTCGAAAGAGGTGAAGCGGATGGTTAGCCTGGGAGTTATAGAAGAGTCCAAGAGTGGCTGGTCCAGTCCCATAGTGTTTGTTGCTGAAACCAGATGGAGAATGGCAGTTTTGCAATGACTACGGGCCGCTGAATGAGATCTCGAAGTTCAACACCTACCCGATGCCTAGGGTTGATAATCTTATTGTGAGGCAAGGACCTGCTCGGTACATCACCATCCTGGACCTCACCAAAGGATACAGGCAAATTCCCCTGTTCAAAGAGGCCAAGGAGAAGACGGCCTTCTCAACACCAGATGGATGTCATCAGTACGTCAGGATGCCGTTTGGGTTGCAGAGAGCTCTGGCCACTTTCCAGAGAGCCATGGACCAGATCTTAGCACCCCATAGAAAGTATGCAACGGCCTACCTAGATGACATCGTCATATTCAGCCAGGACTGGGGAAGTCATCTTGGCAAAGTTCAAGCTGTACTTGATGCCCTAAGGAAGGCGGGCTTACCATCAACCCAAAGAAATGTGCTATGGGGATGGAGGAAGCCAAGTATTTGGGCTACATGGTTGGTAGAGGTAAAATTAAACCACAAATAAATAAGGTGGAGGCAATCCAGAACTGCCACAGCCTCTCTCGAGCAGGTCAGGGCATTTCTTGGATGCAAGAGAAGGGAAACAATGCCTGAGTAACTAGGTGGTTCCTAGTCCTACAGGATTTTAGTTTTCAGGTGGAGCATAGGCCTGGGAAACAACATGGGAATGCAGACGCCCAATCTGCATTTTTTTGTGTGTGTGTGTGAATGCAGAATGGGATGGGGGCCTGGCTGGACACATGGGAGGGGGGCCTGGCTGGACACATAAGGGATGCCTGACTGGACACATAAGGGGGGCTGGATGGACACATAAGGGGGGCCTGGCTGGAAACATAAGGGGGGGCCTGGCTGGACACATGGGAAGGGGGGCTGGTTGGACACATGAGGGGGGCCTGGCTGGACACATAAGGGGGGGCAGGCTGGACACATAAGGGGGGCCTGGCTGGATACATAAGGGGGGCCTGGATGGACACATAAGGGGGGCCTGGCTGGACACATGGGAGGGGGGCCTGGCTGGACACATGGGAGGGGGGCCCGGCTGGACACATGGGAGGGGGGTCCGGCTGGACACATGGGAGGAGGGCTTGGCTGGACACATAAGGGGGGCCTAGCTGGAGACATAAGGGGTGGCCTGGCTGGACACATAAGGGGTGGCCTGGCCGGACACATAAGGGGTGGCCTGGCCGGACACATGGGGGGGGCCTGGCTGGACACATGGGAAGGGGGCCTGGCTGGACACATGGGAAGGGGGCCTGGCTGGACACATGGGAAAGGGGCCTGGCTGGACACATGGGAAAGGGGCCTGGCTGGACACATGGGAGGGAGCTTGACTGGACACATGGGAGGGGTGCCCGGCTGGACACATGAGAGGGGGGCCCGGCTGGACACATGAGAGGGGGGCCCGGCTGGTCGCATGGGAGGGGGGCCCGGCTGGTCGCATGGGAGGGGGGCCTGGCTGGACACATGGGAGGGGGGCCTGGATGGACACATGAGAGGGAGGCCTGGCTGGACACATGAGAGGGAGGCCTGGCTGGACACATGGGAGGGGGGCCTGGCTGGGTATATGAGGGGGCAGGATGGGTATATGGGGGGGCAGGCTGGACACATGGGGGCCTGGATGGATTTATGGGGAGGCAGGTTGGACACATAGGGGCTTGGATGGATATATGGGGGGGGCAGGCTGAATACATGGAGGGGGAGGGAGGCTGGTCACATGGGGGCCGGGATAGATATATATGGGGGGACAGGATGGATATTTGAAGGGGGGCAGGCTGGACACATGGGGGCCAGGATCGATATATGGGGGGCAGGCTGGACACATGGAGGTCAGGATGGATATATAGGGGGGCAGGCTGGACACATGGAGGCCAGGCTGGACACATGGAGGCCAGAATGGATATATGGGGGGGCAGGCTGGATACATGGAGGCCAGGATGGATATGTAGGGGGCAGGCTGGACACATGGAGGCCAGGATGGATATATGGGGGGGCATGCTGGATACATGGAGGCCAGGATGGATATATAGGGGGCAAGCTGGGCACATGGAGGCCAGGATGAATATATGAGGGGGGAAGATGAACACATGAAAGGCCAGGATGGATATATGAGGGGGCAGGCTGGACACATGGAGGCCAGGATGGATATATGGTGGGGGGGCAGGCTGGACACATGGAGGCCAGGATGCATATATGAGGGGGCAGACTGGACATATGGGGGCCAGGATAGATATATGGGGGGGCAGGCTGGATACACATGGGCCAGGATAAATATGTGGAGGGGCCAGGCTTGACATATGGGGGCCAGAAATGATATATGGGGGGGTGGGTAGCAGGATGAATATATATATATGCGGGTGAGGTGGGGCAGGATGGATATATGGGGGGGCCAGGCTGGACAAGGGACATAATTACTGTTTGGGGGCCAGATTGAAGAACATACTTTATTAGTTTATGGTGGGGAACATTATTACTTTAGAGTCCAATTAGGGACACTATTACTTTTGTAATATAATTTACTTTTTAGGAAACTGTTTTCCATGGGAGGTCCTGTTACTGTGCAGGTGTTATGTTCTGCTACCAGAGCTAAGGAAAGAGAGGAGATCTGTCCCTACGATAGAACTCAGCTGAATCCCTACGATGTAACAGGGAACCTGATCCTGCGATCAGACCTGCTAAAGTCCTAAGCTAGTCTGTACGAAGACCTATAGATGTGGGGGAGGAATCCCTACAAGTACTAAGGACTGGGAGGAATATGGGACACCTCCTAACAGAAATAGTAGCAGACAGACGAACAAACAAAATATATAGAACATAGAGGTCAGTAAACCAAGCAAACTAACAGAGCAAGACACAGAGCACAGGCTAGCTAGAAAGTAGATATACAATGAAGTCCAGCAAAGCCAGAAGGGCGGAGCAGGATTAAATAGGCCAACAAGGTCATGTGACCAGCAAAGGAAAAAAAACCTAACAGCAAGGTTCTAACAGTACCCCCCCTTCTAAGAGGATCCTCCGGATCCCCTAGGACCAGGCTTATCAGGAAATCTCCTGTGAAACGCTCTGATAAGTCTGGACGCGGAAACATCATCTGACCTCACCCAAGAGTTATCCTCGGGTCCGAAACCTTTCCAGGCCACAAGATACTGCAAACTACCTCTATACCGTCTAGAGTCAAGGATGCGAGAAATTTCATATTCCCCGTCCTCCACCACCGGAGGAACAGAGGCAGAGGCGTCACCATCCGTCACAACAGCTTTTTTTAACAGAGAGACATGAAAGACCGGATTAATTCTCCAGGAGGTAGGAACCTCCAACCTAACAGCAGATTGGTTGACAACCTGAAGCACCTTAAAGGGCCCTACAAACTTGGGACCCAATTTCTTAGAAGGAATCCTCAACCGCAGATTCCTAGAGGACAACCAAACCATGTCACCAACAGCGAACAAAACCTCCTGTCGTTTCCTATCAAAGTAGTCTTTAGATTTTCTGTTGGCCTCCTGAAGATTACCACGCACATCCGTCCAAACTCTTTCCAAATCACCGGAAAAATTCTCCTCCTCAGGCACGGCAGATCCCAACTTGGAGAACGACCCAAACGACGGATGTCTCCCAGAACAACAAAAAAAAGGCGAACAACCAGCAGAAGAAGATGTATGATTGTTCAGAGCAAATTCGGCAAGTGGCAGAAACTCAGACCACCCCTCTTGATTGTCTGCCACAAAACAACGCAAGAACTGCTCAACATCCTGGTTTTTCCTTTCTGTCTGGCCATTAGATTCAGGATGATATCCGGACGAAAACGACAAATGAATTCCCAACCTGTCACAAAAGGCACGCCAAAAACGAGCCACGAACTGAGGACCCCTATCAGAAACAATGTCAGTAGGAACGCCATGAAGTCTGACAATTTCCTTGACAAAGGCCTTAGCGAGAGTTTTAGCGCAGGGCAGTTTGATGAAGGGAACCAAGTGACACATCTTGCTAAAACGGTCCACGACCACCCAGATGACAGTAAAACCCTCAGAGGGGGGAAGGTCAGTTATAAAGTCCATAGCCAAATGTGTCCAAGGAGCACTGGGGACCTCCAAAGGACAAAGCAACCCCGCAGCAGGAGTATGTGAGGACTTAGATCTAGCACATACAGTACATTGGCGTACCCACTTAATGACTTCCTTCTGCCATCCAGGCCACCAAAAACTGCGACCCACCAGTCTCTTGGTCTCAGAGATTCCGGGATGACCTGCCAACCGAGATTCGTGACACTCAACAAACAAATCTCTCCTAAAGGTCCCAGGCACAAACAACCTCCCATGAGGAGTGTTAGATGGGGCATTCTCCTGAGCTTTAAGAATCTCATCTTCCAAAACGGAGTCTAAAGCAGCTATCACAACACCTTCTTGTAAGATGTTTTCCTCTTTCTCAGCACCAACTATGGGAGAAAAACTGCGAGACAAGGCATCCGCCTTAACATTCTTAGTACCAGGGATGTAAGTAACGGAGAAATTAAACCGCGAGAAAAACAGTGCCCACCTAGCCTGACGGGCATTCAGGCGCTTGGCAGCGTCAAGATATATCAGATTTTTATGATCCGTAAGAACCTGAACGGGAAATTCCGCACCTTCCAAGAAGTGGCGCCAGTGTTCAAATGCGAGTTTAATAGCCAATAATTCCCGATTACCAATATCGTAATTCAATTCAGTCTCCGAAAATTTTTTTGAAAAAAAGGCACAGGGATGTAATCCATCCCCGTTATCCTGAGACAATACTGCGCCAACCCCCACAGAGGAAGCATCAACCTCAACCAAAAACGGCCTAGTAACATCAGGCTGCATAAGGATGGGAGCAGAGGTGAACCTCTCCTTGAGATACACAAAAGCTTCAATGGCCTCAGAAGACCACTGAACCGCATCAGCACCTTTCCTGGTGAGATCAGTCAGAGGTTTGACAATACTAGAAAAATTTTTTATGAATTTTCTATAGTAATTGGCGAAACCCAAAAACCTCTGTATCGATTTCAAACCAATAGGCCTAGGCCATTCCTGCACAGCCTGAACCTTAACCGGATCCATCTCAAAACCTTTGCTGGAGATAATGTAGCCCAAAAAACTAATTCTCTGTACAGCGAACTCACATTTCTCCAGCTTAGCAAAAAGCGAATTGTCCATTAATAACTGTAATACCTCACGCACGCTCCGCCAATGAGACTCCAGATCTGGCGAATAAATCAAAATGTCATCCAAATACACAACCACATTTTTACCGATCAAAGGTCTAAGGATGTCATTAATCAGATTCTGAAAAAATGCAGGAGCATTAGTAAGACCAAAAGGCATAACCAGATTCTCAAAATGACCCACAGGAGTGTTAAAAGCAGTCTTCCATTCATCACCCTCCTTCATGCGCAACAGATTGTATGCCCCCTTAAGGTCAATTTTAGAGAACCACTTGGCCCCCAATAACTGGTTAAACAGATCAGGAATCAATGGCAGTGGGTAAGGATTGCGTACCGTAATTTTGTTAATCTCACGAAAATCCAGACAAGGACGTAAACCGCCGTCCTTTTTTTTTACAAAAAAAAATCCAACCGCCACAGGAGACTTAGAGGGCCTAATGTGACCGGCGGCCAAACTTGTCTGTATGTATTCCTCCAAAGCCTTCCTCTCAGGAATAGTAAGGTTAAATAAACGACTTTTAGGAAGAGTCGCTCCAGGGACAAATTCAATAGAACAATCATAGTCTCTATGGGGAGGCAAAACCTGCGATTCTTTCTCAGAAAAAACTCTCCAAAAATCCTGAATAGGAACAGGCAATTCTCCCCTATCCAAAGCTGCAATACGCCCGTTACAACACTTGTCATAACATTTATGGCTCCAGGATTTAATTTCACTGGTAGACCAATCCAGTACAGGATTGTGACATTTTAACCAGGGCAATCCCAATATTACTGGAGAAGGCAAGTTATTCAACACTACCAAATCCAATTTCTCATGGTGAACACCATTAATAGTGAGAGGAAATTCACAGACCTTGAGAGTAATATTCTTCAAAGGGGAACCATCCACAGAAACCACAGCAATGGGGGATGATAAAGGTTCAGGTTTTAAATTGAGTTTTTCCACGAATCCCCCATCAATTACATTCAGTGTAGACCCGCAATCAACAAACACCCGAAATTCCATTAATTTTTCCTGAGCAATCGTGGAAGCAGCTAAAAATATACCCTTGGAATTTAAACAGGCAATACGGGCGTGACTGACCATTTTTTTTTCTTTCTTCATACGAAGCTCACAGCCTTTAATCAAATGACCAGATTTTCCGCAATAGAAACACAAGCCTTTCGAAAAACGACGGTCTTTTTCTTGAGAGCGAGGTGCCACCGATCCAATCTCCATCGGTTCACCACTGTTAGTACACACATTATCATAACCAGAAACTGACATAGCAGAGGATTTGCTCTCATTAACCCTAGCACGCAGTCTTCTATCCACCCGTATAGCTAATTGCATAGCCTGTTGCAAATCCTCAGGTGTAGGATAAGCAATTAGCAGGTCTTTAACCCTTTCACTGAGCCCAGCAAGAAATAGACTTTTCAGAGCAGAATCGTTCCACCCTGTTTGAGTGGACCAACGACGAAAATGAGTACAATATTTTTCGACATTACCTGATCCTTGTTTTAAACGTCTCAACTCAGTCTCAGCTGATGCGACACGGTCAGGATCATCATATAATAGTCCTAAAGCAGAAAAAAAACTATCCACTGATCTGAAGCATGTATCACTAGGTTGCAAAGAAAAGGCCCACTCCTGAGGCTCTTTGCGCAAAAGTGACATTATGAACCCTACGCGCTGGGATTCATCCCCAGAGGACTTGGGTCTCAAACGAAAATACAATAAGCAAGCATTTTTAAATGAAAAAAATTCTCGATGTTCACCAAAAAATAAATCCGGCAAACATACCTTAGGCTCCAAGAAATGTGCTCCAGAACAGTTACTCACGTGCTGACGGAGCTCGGCCACTTCCAGAGAGAGTCCCTGCAGGTGTTTAGCCAAATCCTGAACCGACACCATGATGGAACAAAAAAAATCTTTCCTTAGAGAATTTGCTGGCTGGACTTACTGTTATGTTCTGCTACCAGAGCTAAGGAAAGAGAGGAGATCTGTCCCTACGATAGAACTCAGCTGAATCCCTACGATGTAACAGGGAACCTGATCCTGCGATCAGACCTGCTAAAGTCCTAAGCTAGTCTGTACGAAGACCTATAGATGTGGGGGAGGAATCCCTACAAGTACTAAGGACTGGGAGGAATATGGGACACCTCCTAACAGAAATAGTAGCAGACAGACGAACAAACAAAATATATAGAACATAGAGGTCAGTAAACCAAGCAAACTAACAGAGCAAGACACAGAGCACAGGCTAGCTAGAAAGTAGATATACAATGAAGTCCAGCAAAGCCAGAAGGGCGGAGCAGGATTAAATAGGCCAACAAGGTCATGTGACCAGCAAAGGAAAAAAAACCTAACAGCAAGGTTCTAACAGCAGGGTGGCACTATGTCACTTTTTTTCTTCGACTGATGTAGTGTAGAAGTCGGGGGAAAAGTGGGAATGTGCTCTAGAAAAGATCAGTTACTAATTATTGTGTGTTATTTTCTGCAGAGATGAGTCATGGCTGGAAGAAGTGATGGCGGTCTGTGTCAGATGAAGAAGAAAAGCGAATATGAAGGACTTAATCTAGAGACGTTACTGGTGAGTCAGTGTATTACACGTGCACTTACACTATATAGTATATCAAGAGCTCCTGTGTATGTCACTGGTGACCACTATATTAGCTATACACTATATACAGAGCTCCTGTGTATAATGTCACCGATGATCACTGTATTACCTGTACACTATATACAGAGCTCCTGTTTATAATGTCACTGGTGATCACTGTATTACCTGTGCACTGACACTATATACAGAGCTCCTGTGCATAATGTTGCTTGTGGTAATAACAGTGTTGTTAGTATTGTGGTTTGTATTCATGATCAGTATTGTAGTATTTGGTCACTATGTGGTGGTAATATGTGGTCTGGTCAAAGTGTGGCAGTATTTGTTCCTTGTATGTGGTATTGTTCGGTCACTTTGTGGTGGTAATATGTGGTCCGGTCATGGTGTGGTGGTATTTGTTCCTTGCATGTGGTATTATTCAGTCACTTTGTGATGGTAATATGTGATCTGGTCATAGTGTGGCAGTATTTGTTCCTTGTGTGTGGTATTATTTGGTCACTTTGTGGTGGTAATATGTGGTCTGGTCATGGTGTGGCGATATTTGTCCCTTTGGTATGTGGTATTATTGGTGTTGGTATAGTGGATTGTGTTGTGTATGGCGGTTATTTGTTCTCGCTGATATTAACTAGGAGAAGATTTTTTTCCATTAGGACACAGCCCCCCTATCAGTATATGGTCAGTATTCAGTCAGTATGTTTTCTCAGGAGTGGGAGCCAAAACCAAGAGTCCGTGATAAATGCAGAATTGGTGACTTGTTTCTATTATACCTTTTCTCTGATTGTTCCTCACCTGGTTTTGGCTCCCACTCCTGAGAAAAAATACTGACTGAAACTGACCAAATACTGATAGTGGGGCCGTGGCCTTAGAGATTAAATACTTGGACCAGAGTGGCAGAGATGCACTTACAAAGGAAATTGGAAGAATGTGGAGCTTTTCTCCTCATTAGACTGGAGCTCATTTGCGACTCGACCGCTGATCCATTCATTCCCTCAGTGGCTGTGAGAGCTGCTCTTTTTGGAAGCCTCAAAGAGAATGAATGGAGCTGCGGTCAGACGTCCCACCTGTCGCTGCATTTTAAAATGGGGATAAGTGTCCTGTCAGGGATAAAACTTCCCCATTCTTACAATTGGTGCGGTTTCCAATGTTAGGACCCAAATGACAAATAAGTTATCACCTATCCTATGTAGCCCATGGATCGGGGATAACTTGTTTTAACCAAAGAAGCTCTTTAATGCAAACTACCGTAATTGTACATCCCAGTTATGGTGGTGCACAGTAGATGTGCAGGAGCCGCCAGTCAATGCTCCACTATAACAGGGATAGCGGATAACAGATATTTGTATATTGCTGTAGGTGAGCCCCAAGAGTCAATTCTCCCTGTGGGCCCCAGACATCCCAGTCCGACCCTGTTCAGGACCAACTTTGAGCAGTGGGTCCAAGGACTGTCAGTCACCACCTTCGAGGGCCTGAAGGATCTGATGGTGAAGGACCAGTTTCTTCGTCTTTTCCCAGTGGAAGTGCGAGTTTGTGCTTGACCAGGAGTCAAAGGAAGCTGCTAAAGCAGCCCAGATCACAGATGCCTATGAGGCGTCGCTAGCTGGAAAGGGGGTAAACCGACAGCCACCCCCAGTGTTCCAGCCAGCTGGCTCTCAGGGGGTTCTGCCCCATATTCCAGCACCCGGCCTACATTTGACTCCTGTAAGTGTTATATTTGTGACCAAACGGGTCACATCAGCCTTGTCTGCCCAGAGAGGCAGAAGATGAACCCCACACCTGAGGCCCCAAGGCCTACTGCAGCCATTCTTTTTGTGGGTGGGGAGATTTGGAAGGGCCCGGGAGAACTCACAACCAGTTACGATGGGCAACACCATTACTGTTGGGCTTAAGGACACTGGAGCCGAATGGACCCTCATCCGCCCTGAGTTTGTGTTACCAGAAGAACTCATTCCTGGGAAGACCCTGAATGTCACCGGGTTTGGGGGTATTCGCTGTCCCATACCGATGTCTTGAGTTTTACTGGACTGGGGTGCAGGTAGGGGGTTAAGGGAAGTGGGGGTTTTGGAGAATCTCCCCACTAATGTGCTATTGGGAACTGATCTGTGACGGTTGGTTGCCCGATACATCCCTGACAACCCTCCCAGATCTGATATGTCATGTAATGCCACTGTCAGTAATGTCAATGTGATGCATAATGAAAATGTGTGCTGTGGTAAAAGAGAACTAAGCCACATCACGCCATGGGGTGATGCTGCTGAGGATCCCCTAAAACGAGCCAGCATAAGTGCTATGGGCAATGGGAGCAGGCACGGACACCAGGAAGCAAATCGTCCCGTGCAGCTGGCCGGTGTCATGACAGATGGTAACATGGTCGGTGGTAGCTGCCCCATGACTAGCACGGCTCCTGAGGTAACGGGAAAGAATGGGGAGAAACATGGGGATCATAAGGAAAATGGTCCCGTGCAGCTGACCAGTGTCACGCCAGATGGGGACGTGGTCGGAGGTAGCTGCCCCAATGAACACGGCTCCCAAGGTAAAAATGATGGCAGGAAAGGTAGGCCCCACAACCGGGCAAGGTAAAAGAAATGTGTGTTCCACAGTCTGTCAAGAGTATGGGATTAAGGTACCCACAGCCTGTCAGAGGAGTGGGAAAAATGTACCCCGAACCGGTCAGGGTGATCAGAAAGCTGGATCCCCAGTTGGTCAGGGTGGTGGGCTAGTTGGGTCCATGGCTTGTCGGATTAGCAGGAAGGAGGAGCCGTGAGGTAGGCTTAGGGGGCGATCAGTAAATCGGCCCCTATGCTACCTCAAAGAGGAGGAGATGCCATAGAAAATATTAAGAATTTCTCTCCCCCCACCAAACCCCTCCCCTCCTCTATATTATTTGTCAGAGTAGAAGAGCTGGCAATCTAAGGAGCTGTCTCTATGCAAATCGCCATACACAGGAGAGGTGGCAAGCTCAGTGTCCATTCTAATTAACATATGAATGTAGTTGTAATAGCTGAGGCCTGTGATAGACAAATTAGCATATGGGATTGAAAGAAGAGGAAATCGCTCCTTTAAACTTCAAAGGAATGCTGTCACAAGACTCAAAATAGCTAGGACAGTCCCAGCTGCAATCTCCAGACCTTTAGGCACCGAGACGAAATATGGAATATCGGAAGTTCTATTCTTCCGATAATAATGGGACACATATTTTTAGTGGAAGGGTCAGCTAAGGAACAATACGCCTAATTTTCCGAATCTGTACGCCCTTCCGGTGAGCTGCAATGCAAAAGTACAAAATAACTGACCGCAACTATGCCATGTGTGGTCTCTAAAGAAAGGTAAATTCGTAATGGAAAATATATATCACTTGCGAGCTTCTGCGATCAACCCGCGAAAAGTTATACTAGAAGTTAGAGTTTTTAATAAAAATATGAAGGGTGGAGCCCTGCCCACATGAGGTCATCACATGGGGGTGTGTGGGCAGGTCCCCCCTTTGGCATAAAAGACCCAGCTGAAGATGGGTCCGTAGTCATGTTGGAAGTTACATATTTATGTGTAGCACGGGTCCCGTTCGATAACGGTCAGAATTGGAGTGCTTCCTTCCAGCTAAACTGAATCGTCTCTGCGATCTTTCTAGCAAGTTCTTCTTTAATCCCATTTATTTTGTGTCACTGTATACACCTACAGCCCTGCCGTGCACCCAAACAATAGTTTTACCCCACATATGGGGTATCTGCGTGCTCAGGAGAAATTGCACAACAAATTTTGGGGTCCCTTTTTTCCTGCTATCCTTGTGAAAATAAAATAATTTGGGACTAACAGAACTTTTTGGTGAAAAAAGGTGATTTTTTTTTTTATTTTCACGACTCATAGTTATAAACTTCTGTAAAATACTTGGGGGGTTCAAGATGCTCATCACACATCTAGATAAGTTCCTTAAGAAGTCTAGTTTCCAAACTCAAAAAATCAAATGGCGCTCCTTCCCTTCCAAAACTTTGCTGTGCGCCCAACCAGTAATTTTCCTTCACATATTGGGTATCGGGGTACTCCCAAGAAATTGCACAACAAATTTTATGGTGCAGTTTCTCCTGTTACCCTTGTGAAAATGCAAAATTTGGGGCTAAAAAACATTTTTGTAGGAAAAATGTAATTTTTTTACTTTCATGGCTCATTGTTAGAAACTTCTGTGACGCACCTGGGTCTAAAGTAAAATTTGTGTGAAAAAAAGTCAAATATTCATTTTTTCCTTCCACATTCCATTAATTCCCGTGAAGCACCTAAAGGGTTAACAAAGTTTTTGAATGTGGTCTTGAGCACCTTGAGGGGTGTAGTTTTTAGAATGGTGTCACTTTTGGGTATTTTGTGGTCCCTAAAAAAATGGTTTTGTAAATTTTGTTGGCCAGCTTTTAAACCTTATAACTTCCTAACAAAAAAAATTATGTTTCACAAATTGTGCTGATGTAAATTAGACATGTGGGTAATGCTATTTATTAACTATTTTGACTGACGTAACTGATTTAAGGCATAAAAATTAAAAGTTTGAAAATTGCAAAGTTTTCTAAATTTTCGCTTTTTTTTTCACATATAAATGCAAATCATATCGAATACATTTTTACCACTATCATGAAGTACAATATGTCCCTACCTGTCAGGGTAACACTAACGGCCCTATACACATGAGATAAGTGTTGGCTGAACGATCATTCGGCTGACGGCTCTCTCTCCTGACTCCCCCATACACACAAACATTCATATAGGCGACTGGTGGTGATGTAGTCAGTGATGGACTCTGGTCAAATATGTTTAGAGTTCTGTAGTAAAAAATTAAGATGTCGTCCTCATCATGAAGTAGTTATTTCTTATGTCACGTGTAATGAATATCTCCTGCTGTATTGCTAATGCTGATTCCAGTGTTGGTAATAACACTAGATGTTAGGAAACATTCTTTCCTGTATAATGATTTGTATATAAGGCAAAATTAAAAAGACGAAAAAAAAAACGTCTCCTCCACCCCTAAATAGCCTGGCCATCTCTCACCGTATTTCCCTGTCACCTATTACTACAGTAAATGACATAGTAGAGGGGGAAATAAAACTACACCAACCAGTAAATGTAATTTTAACATTTTGCTACCTTTTCTGGGCATGTGGTGTGTGTGAGATGGTCAAACATATCCTGTTTAGTTTATGAAGGAGAGACTCTGAAACTCACAAAGCCTATTCGGACAATGCAAAAACTGTCAAAAATTAGGACGAAGAGGGACTCCGATACACACTGGAATAAATGTAGAGAAGGGCCTCCGAAAATGTTTTTTTCCCATTTTTAAGGCCTCCTTTACACTTCTATGTGTCCGTTATGTGTGACAGTTTTCACACAAAGTGAAGACACTTACACACATAGACCCATTAAAATCTCTGGGGCTGCACAGGGATATGACCGTTTTTTCTGCCAGCACGGCTGTCAATATGTCCTGCACACGTGCACACGGATGACATAAAGTGTTAGATGTTTAGGTGGTAGATGTGCATAAATTAAGTTAGATAAATTAATGATAGATAGCTAGATATGGAGTAGATAGATAGCAAGATAGATATTTGTGAGAGATATAATTAGTGCTTTGGGTGTCTATTTTACTGTACCTATATTAAGCTAATAAATAAATAATTAAAAAAAACGATGTGGGGTCCTTCCTATTTTTGATAACCAGCACAGGTAAAGCAGACAGCTATGAGCTGATATTATCAGGCATGGTAAGTCTATGGATATTGGGCCCTTCCTAGTTTAAACATGCAAGCCCGCAGCTGCCCCAGAATTGGCGCATCCCATTAGGATTTTGGCACTTTGCCTGGCTCTTCCCAATTGCCCTGGTGTGGTGGCAACACCTTTTTTATTTTGGGAGCATGAATGATGATTGACCCATCTCAGAAGTACATTTGTAGATGGTGGCTTCCGGTGTTGAGTGTACCATTCTCGGATTTCGGAATCATGACGTCCAAAAATGGTAATTTGGTGGCATTAATCTCATAAGTGAACCGAAGTCCAAAAGAGGAGTTGTTGAGTGATTGTTCAAAATGCATAAACATGTCCTGTGTGTCCCTCCATAGGATAAACACATCATCAATTAATCTGACCCACAGGTCAACATGTGAGGTAAATTTAGATGTGTCTTTGGTAAAAACCACTGTATCCTCCCATCAGTGAGTGGGCTGTCCATGGCTATGCCCCTGCTGGTGATGGATTGTCCCTTTTGTGTAAATCTTATCATTTGATTTATTTGTCTTTTTTTAAGCACTGTACTTTATTTTTTATATATTAAATCTAAATATTAATACATTTGTCCCTTGCTGTTCTATATGTACCCACATCATAGAAAAGTATAGCTTGTTTTTTTTACCCAGTGTATGCCAAAGTGCAAGAAGGACCTATCTGGTGCTTTGAAAAGTTATCTGTGCATGCAAGCTAGTGTGCCACCCAGGGCAGGCACACTAGCTCACAGGTGGCCTGTCAAAATGGCGAATGGTGGCTGCAAGAAGTGTGGTGTGGATGTGTGTGATGACTGTGGGATGCATTTAGCTAATTTTCAGCCTATTGTGGTAGTTGAATGGACAAGTGATTGTGAGAAGTGGAGTCCCCCTTTGCAATCAATCACATCCAAGTCATGTGTACAGCAAGTGGGTGATGTTTATACGATCTGAGAATACATCTACATGTTCTATCTCCTCAAATGTTCTCCTTATTATCTCTTGTAATTGTGTTATTACCAGGGCTCTGGAGTCGGTAAGTCAAACCTCCCATTCCTCAATTTTTATGACACCAACTTCGACTCCACGACTCTGACTCCCTCATACATGGCTTATGTTTAAGTGATAAATTTACTGTAGCACAGATTCATCTCAGCTAAAAGTCTAGACCAGGGGTCTCAAACTCGGCTGGGTATATGGGCCGCACATGGAAAAAATTTGAATTTGGGGGGCCGCATTCTTTGTTCAATGTGACATTTTTAGTGATACCAATTTTTTTGTATACACCTTTTGAACATTTTTGCCGTGTTTATTTTTTTATGGCTTGGGTCGTTATGGATGTGGCGATAATAAACGTGCACTTTTTTGTGTTTACTTTAGTTTACATATAAAACAGCATTTTTAGTGCCCAATATTTTTTCATGCTTTATTTTATTTTTTATTTTTTTTACAATTTTATTTCCCCCAATTGGCCACATACAGTAATATTGTCTTACAATTAGCATCATATAGTAATAATGGAAAACATCTTGTAGTAATGTTCCCCATCCAAGTCCCCATCTTGTACTAATGTGCCCCATCCAGGTCCCCATCCTGTGGCTATGTGCCCCATCCAGGTCCCCATCTTGTGGCTATGTGCCCCATCCAGGTCCCCATCTTGTGGCTATGTGCCCCATCCAGGTCCCCTCTTGTGGCTATGTGCCCCATCCAGGTCCCCATCCTGTGGCTATGTGCCCCATCCAGGTCCCCATCTTGTGGCTATGTGCCCCATCCAGGTCCCCATGTTGTGGCTCTGGTCCCCATCTTGTGGCTCTGTGCCCCATCCAGGTCCACATCTTGAGGCTCTGTGCCCCATCCAGGTCCACATCTTGAGGCTCTGTGCCCCATCCAGGTCCCCATCCTGTGGCTATGTGCCCCATCCAGGTCCCCATCTTGTGGCTATGTGCCCCATCCAGGTCCCCATCTTGTGGCTATGTGCCCCATCCAGGTCCCCATCTTGTGGCTATGTGCCCCATCCAGGTCCCCATCTTGTGGCTATGTGCCCCATCCAGGTCCCCTCTTGTGGCTATGTGCCCCATCCAGGTCCCCATCCTGTGGCTATGTGCCCCATCCAGGTCCCCTCTTGTGGCTATGTGCCCCCTGTGTTGTTCTTCACACACATAAAATAGAAAAAAAAAAAGATGATTCTCACCTGTCCTCCGTTCCCTCGGCGGCCTTCCTGCAGATGTGGCCCGCAGGCACCACAGAGTCCGACCCCTTGACGATCCCGACCTGGTCCAGGAGGAGCCGCCGACAGCAGCGCTGAATTGCCACACAGAGACTGTCTCCCAGCACTGCATTTCCAATGCCAGCCGCTGGCCAATCAGAGGCCAGCAGCTGACATCTGCATATGGCAATGACGTCATACTCGCTGCGCCGACACGCAGATATCAGCTGCTGGCCTCTGATTGGCCAGCGGCTGGCATTGGAAATGCAGTGCTGGGAAACAGTCTCTGTGTGGCAATTCAGCACTGCTGTCGGCGGCTCCTCCTGGACCAGGTCGGGATCGTCAAGGGGTCTGTGCCTGCGGGCCGCATAAAGCAGCCTCAGGGGCCGCATGCGGCCCGCGGGCCGCGTGTTTGAGACCCCTGGTCTAGACCCTTAGATCAGGAATAGGACAGACATTTATAGGACATTTCATAACTTTCCCAAATTCTTATGAAAAAATATTCCCCACAAACTGCATTGAACTACTGTACCCAATTTATTATATATTTTAGGAGTCGGAGTTGGTCCATTTTATACCGACTCCGACTCCACGACTCCGACTCCACAGCCCTGGTTATTATATGGGATCTTTATGATGTTATATCGTCATCTTCTCCCCATTCAGGTCCCTACAATATTGGATCCTCTCAGTGGAGATCTTCTATATAAGAGAATTTTTCTGATTGACCCTACAAGGATGGATAGGGACAGGGACAAGATGGCGGAGAGGATATTACACCTCACCCTAGAGATCCTCTTCCTCTTACTGGAGAGGTGAGAGATTCTGATGACGTCACATTACATCATTCTTACCTATGGGAATAACAGATGGACAGAACTGGAGAGGTGAGGCCTCTGGAAATGTCTGTAGTGAGATTTATTAATGTCTCTCCATAACCAGGATTACACAGTAGTAAAGAAGACCTCTAGTGAGCGCTGTCAGGCCCCTGTGTCTGAGGATTTGAGAAGACCCGTGAGCCGAATCACGGGGCCTGCACCTTGCCCACTGATACATGAGGACATCAATGACCAGAAGATACGAGAACTCACCTATAAGATGATTGAGCTGCTGACTGGAGAGGTGACACTGCTGGGAATGCTGGGACATTTTATAGTAACGCTATGAAGGGATCGAGGGGATGACAATATCATTGTATGTGTCAGTTTCATATAAGGTGTCAGGATGTCACCTTCTATTTCTCCATGGAGGAGTGGGAGTATTTAGAAGGACACAAAGATCTGTACAAAGACGTCATGATGGAGGTTCCCCAGGCCCTCACGTCACCAGGTAATAGACAGGACTAAATACACACGGCCTATAATTATCTGTATGTAAAGAATGAATTCAGACCCAGTATGTGTTTTCTCTAGTTCTGTCCAGTAAGAGGACAACAGCAGAGAGATGTCCCCAACCTCTTCTTCCACAGGACTGTAAACAAGAAAATCCCAATGTTCCTCAGGATCATCAGGTAGATGGAGAGAAGGTGTCATGAGATCTCCCCTATGATGTGTAGACGGCTGTGAAGGTCTTGTGCTCAGTCTTGTTTTATCCACCAGTATTATATGTTTTATACTTGTGTAATGAGAATGGTGGAGATGGCAGGAGTAGAGCTGATCATAGATGTGACTTCTCCATCTGTCTGTGACTATTACATAATTAGTTTCAGTGTAAAAAACTGAAACCATAAGACGTTTCAGTATTTAATTCATTTATTTTTGTACTGTTTTTTTTCCGTGTGTGTAAATCTTAAATCATGTGTTATTTTTTCAGCACTGTACTTTATTTTTTTATATATTAAGCCAAAAGTTTAATAAGTTTGTTCCCTTGCTGTTCTAAACGTATCCACATCAAAGAGGAAAAGTATAGCTTGGTTCTTTTATCCAGTGCTGAGTGCTTTTCTACCCTGCTGAGTGCTTTTCTACCTGTTTAGTTTTATTGGGCTTTTTAAAACCTATTTTCTCACTACAGTTTTACAGTTTCTAAGTTTACTACCTGTGTATTTAAGGGTTAACTACATTGCACTAAAATCCTGAGGTGTAGCTATAGTCACAAGGGGTTAATTAAAGGGGAGGGGTCATAATTAAGGGTTTATAAGGGGCAGCTGGTTGGGCATCCAGTCCTTTGAAGTGCATTGAGCTGTAGGCTGCATTGCTGGAAAAGGGAAAAAAAAACAACTCTTTAAATCTCTTAGTTTGCGAGTGTGAACAAGCTGAGTGGGACCGGAGTGTAAGTGCGAACAAAAGTAAGTGTGTGACTTGTTTTTCAGTGACTTTGGATTCAGGGAGTTTGGAAGGGAGGACTTTGGACTGAATTGCAGTTTGTATTTTATTAACTCTTTACTTTTCTTTTTACTTAACATTCAGTCTATTGCAATCCCCATTAGAAAATGAGCTCCATTATTGACAATGCTATCCAGTGTACATCTTGCCACATGTATGCATTCCTTGAACTGCCGGTCGGGGTTGCTTACTGCTGCGCGAGATGTGTGCACGTTGTGCGTTTGGAAGCCCAGGTACTGGATCTAAATGAGCAGCTGGCAACACTGAGATCCATTGACAATATGGAAAGGAGTCTGCTGCTCACTGAGCAGCAGCTCACTGGGGTAGATGTGGGGGAGGGTGGTAGTCGGGAGCTGCAGGACAGTGAGGCCGCTAGTTGGGTGACAGTTAGAAGGGGGGGTAGAGGGAAGAGTGCCAGGGAGGCTAGTCCTGATCTGGCTCACCCCAATAAGTTTGCAAAGTTGGCAGATGAGGGGAGTGACGGTACAGGGGTAGCACTGCTGCAGCAAGGCATGTCCCCTGAAAGCCGGGGAAGTGTCAGCTCCAGTAAAGAGGGAAATAGGAGAGCAGGGCAGGCCAGGCAGGAGCTGGTAGTGGGGGACTCAATTATTAGGGGAACAGATAGGGCAATCTGTCACAAAGACAAGGATCGTTGAACAGTGTGCTGCCTACCTGGCACTCGAGTCCGGCACATCGCTGATCGGGTTGACAGATTACTGGGAGGGGCTGGTGAGGACCCAGCGGTCATGGTGCACATTGGCACAAATGACAAAGTTAGAGGTAGGTGGAAGGTCCTTAAAGATGATTTCAGGGAATTAGGCTGCAAGCTGAAAGCAAGGACCTCCAAGGTGGTATTCTCTGAAATACTACCGGTACCACGTGCCATGCCAGAGAGGCAATGGGAGATTAGGGAGATAAATAAGTGGCTCAAGAACTGGTGTAGGAAGGAGGGATTTGGGTTCCTGGAGCACTGGGCCGACTTCTCAGTTGGCTACAGACTCTACGCTAGGGACCGGCTGCACCTCAATGGGGAGGGTGCAGCTGTGCTGGGGGAGAAAATGGCTAGAAGGTTGGAGGAGTGTTTAAACTAGGGATTGGGGGGGTATTAATTTTATAGGTGGGGAAGATAGTGCAGATAGTGACCTGGGCACAAATAAAGAAATTGGGGGGTGGGGTTAGAACAGTCAATAAAGTAAGAAGGAATAGAGGTACAGAGAGATACATAAAATGCATGTACACTAATGCCAGAAGCCTCACCAACAAAATGGAGGAATTAGAATTCATTTTGCTGGAAAATAATTATGACATGGTAGGGATATCTGAGACGTGGCTGGATGAGAGCCATGACTGGGCAGTTAATTTACAGGGCTATAGTCTGTTCAGAAATGACCGTACAAACAAGCGAGGGGGGGTGTGTGTGTTTATATGTAAAATCATCCTTAAAACCCATCTTGCGGGAGGATATATGTGAATCTAATGAAAATGTAGAGTCCCTGTGGGTGGAGATAAGGGGAGGGGGAAAAAATAATAAATTACTGATAGGGGTTTGTTATAAGTCTCCATATATAAGAAGTACAGTGACAGTGTTGCTTACTGTACTTGTCATTTAGTGTAAAGGATTTATTTAAAAAAATAATAGTGTTTTCATGCACCGTCTCTTTAAGAAAGCCGGCCGGCAATTCAGCATCTGTACCCGACAATTTAGAATAGAAAGAATAGAGAATCACACATAGATTAGATAGATAGAAACATGTCAGTCACATATATATGAAGTACAGTGACAGTGTTGCTTACTGTACTTGTCATTTAGTGTTAAAATAAAGGATTTATTTAAAAAAAAATTGACGTGGGGTTCCCCTTAATTTTAGGCTCTAGCGGAGGTTAAGCAGACAGCTGGGGCAAATGTTTGAAGCCTGGGAAGGGGGTAATACCCACGGAGCTTCCCAGGCTACTAATATCAGCCCCCAGCTGAATACCTAGCCTTTACTAGCTATTAAAATGGGGGAACCCCCCCAAAAAAATGACGTGGGGTCCCCCCTAATTTAATAGCTAGCAAAGGCTAGGCAGACAGCTGGGGGCTGATATTAATAGCCCAGGAAGGGAGCCATGAATATTGGCCCCCTCCCAGGCTAGAAACACCAGCCGTCAGCCGCCCCAGAAATGGCGCATCCATAGGATGCGCCAATTCTGGCACTTAGCCTCGCTCTTCCACGCTGCCCTGGTGCGGTGGCAGGGGGTAATAGGGTTGGGGTTGATGTCAGCTTATAATGCCAGCTGACATCAAGCCCAGGTTAGTAATGGAGAGGCGTCTATAAGACACCCCCATAACTAACCCCATAGTCAAAGTTAAAAGAAAACACAAACACCCAGAATAAAGTCCTTTAATTGAAATAAAGACACAATTCTTTATTGTTCTAAATTAAACCATACTTACCATCACGCCCATTCCAGCTGAAGCCAACGATCTCCTGCAATAAAAGTAAAATAATAAAGCAACCTCATCCTTACCTTTCCATGGTTCCCACGACAGCTTCAGCTCTGCTACATCGAGATGACAGGCTGGACCGCAGCAGAACGCTGCCATCCAGCCTGTCATCCCGCAGACACTGAGAAGCGCAGGCATGCTTGCGCTCCTCAGTGTCTCTCTGTGACGTCATCCAGATGAGCCGAGTTCATGTCCAATGAACTCAGCTCACCTCATGCACGTCACTGACAGCGTGGGAAAATTCTCCTGCACTCAGCGCTTCAGCGTGAGAATTCTCCCACGCTGTCAGTGACATACATGAGGTGAGGTCATGTCCAATGAACTCAGCTCACCTCATGCACGTCACTGACAGCGTGGGAAAATTCTCACGCTGAAGTGCTGAGTGCAGGAGAATTTTCCCACGCTGTCAGTGACGTACATGAGGTGAGCTGAGTTCATTGGACATGACCTCGGCTCATCTGGATGCCGTCACAGCCAGACACTGAGGAGTGGAAGTATGCCTGCGCTTCTCAGTGTCTGCGGGATGACAGGATGGATGGCAGCGTTCTGCTGCGGTCCAGCCTGTCATCTCGATGTAGCAGAGCTGAAGCTGTCCTGGGAACCATGGAAAGGTAAGGATGAGGTTGCTTTATTATTTTACTTTTATTGCAGGAGATCGTTGGCTTCAGCTGGAATGGGCGTGACTGTAAGTATGGTTTAATTTAGAACAATAAAGAATTGTGTCTTTATTTCAATTAAAGGACTTTTTTCTGGGTGTTTGTGTTTTTTTTAAATACTTTACTAGAAATTCATGGTGGTCATGTCTAATATTGGCGTGACCCCATGAATTTCGGGCTTAGGGCCAGCTGATAATGCCAAGCTGGCCTTAACCCCTTTATTACCCAGTGAGCCACCGCACCAGGGCCCTGGATGAGTTGGGTACAGCGCCAGAAGATGGCGCTTCTATGAACGCGCCATTTTCCGGGGCGGCTGCGGACTGCAATTTGCAGCGGGTGGGGCCCAGAAAGCTTGGGCCTCCCTGCGCTGCGGATTCCAGCCCCCAGCTGCCTTGTTGTACCTGGCTGGACACAAAAATAGGGCGAAGCCCCACATATTTTTTTTTTAAATTATTTCATGAAATTCATGGAATAATTAAGAAAAAAAGGGCTTCCCTATATTGTTGTGTCCGGCTAGGTACAAATAGGCAGCTGGTGGTTGGGGGCAGCCCGTTCCTGCCTGCTGTACCTGACTGGACACAAATATAGGGCGAAGCCCCACATAATTTTTTTTTAATTATTTCATGAATTTCCTGAAATAATTAAAAAAAAATTGACGTGGGGCTTTGCACTATATTTGGGTCCAGCCAGGTACAGCAGGCAGGAACGGGCTGCCCCCAACCACCAGCTGCCTATTTGTACCTGGCCGGACACAACAATATAGGGAAGCCCTTTTTTTCTTAATTATTCCATGAATTTCATGAAATAATTAAAAAAAAAAAAACGTGGAGCTTCTCCCTATTTTTGTGTCCAGCCAGGTACAACTAGGCAGCTGGGGGATGGAATCTGCAGCGCAGGGAGGCCCAAGCTTTCTGCCCCCCGCTGAAAATTGCAGTCCGCAGCCGCCCCGGAAAATGGCGCGTTCATAGAAGCTGGATGCTGTACCTGGCTGGCATACAAAAATATGGTGAAGCCCACGTCAAAAGTTTTGGGAAAAATTAATTAAAAAATAAATAATAATTTAGGGACTGCATCTTTATTAACTCCTCAAATGTCATTTAGTGTTAAAATAATGGATTTATTTAAAAAAAAAATAGCGTTGGATCCCCCATAATTTTAGTCTCTAGCGGAGGTTAAGCAGACGGCTGGGGCAGATGTTTGAAGCCTGGGAAGGGGGTAAAACCCACGGAGCTTCCCAGGCTACTAATATCAGCCCCCAGCTGAATACCTAGCCTTTACTAGCTATTAAAATGGGGGACCCCCCAAAAAAAAATGACGTGGGGTCCCCCCTATTTTAATAGCTAGCAAAGGCTAGGCAGACAGCTGGGGGCTGATATTAATAGCCCAGGAAGGGTGCCATGAATATTGGCCCCCTCCCAGGCTAGAAACACCAGTCGTCAGCCGCACCAGAAATGGCGCATCCATAGGATGCGCCAACTCTGGCGCTTAGCCTCGCTCTTCCACGCTGCCCTGGTGCGGTGGCAGGGGGTAATAGTGGTGGGGTTCATGTCAGCGCCAGCTGCCATGAAGCCCAGGTTAGTAATGATGGGCGTCTATAAGACACCCCCATTCCTAACCTACAAAGTGTTAAAAAGAAAAAACACAATACACCCAGAAAAAAATAATTTATTTGAAATAAAACACACAATTTTATTTAATTCTTAGTTTACTAAAAATAATACTTACCTGTCCACGTTCCTGCGCTGATCTCCCATGCACAGCTGTCACATCTGGAGATGGTGACAGCTGTGCATGGCTGCTCTAAGCTCGCGCTGCCGGGAACACGTCCGCTCCCGGCAGCGGGAGCCACTGACTGAGGTCACCGGAGTGCATTCAGTCAGCGCAGCTCCGGAGACCTCGTTTACGGCAGTGCTGTACCGTGGGAATTTCTCACGATACAGCAGGGCCGTAAAGCAGCTAACCGGAGCACCGCTGCCTTAACTCTGGTGAACCCTTACGGCCCCGTCATTCTAGTGGCGGCAGCGGTTCAGAGCGGTCACATTCTATGTGGCTGCTCTGAACTGGAGATCTTCGTGGGACACTCGTGGACTGCTACGGAGGGGTAAGGATAAGGTTGTGGTTTATTATTTTATATTTTATTACAGGAGATCGATGGCTTCGGGGAATTAGGTGTCTTGGTGAGTATAGGTGTAGTTTTTTATTTTTTACTTTATTTTAGGTGGCGATCGGCGGGGACAGGTAATGTATGAACTAATTTCTTTTAGGTAACCACTGGCCACCAATGACATGTATTTAACATTTATTGGGGACACAGTAGGGCAATTTAAATAGCAGGATCAGGCTGATGGGAACTACTGCTCCCATCGAGCTGATCCTGCTGGCAGGAGTGGACGGGGGACAGACATAGGCCGATGGGAGTAGTAGTGTCACATCGGCCTATGTCTGCCTGCACGCACAGACACCGCGCACACCCGCACACATCGCACAGACACCGCGCACACCCGCACACATCGCACAGACACCGCGCACACCCGCACACACACCCCGCACACACACTAATCATGACGGGTCTGGGAGGTGAGGCTGACCTGGGCGGCCGTGGGAAAGTTCATGTGAGTTCATGCAGTCAAGCATGAACTCACATGAACCCTCTGAGGGCAACGCGGCGACTTCAAATGAACAGCTGATCGGCATCACCTGATACCTCAGCTGTTCATTTGAAATAACCGGCGGGAAAGCGCAGCACAGAACGGGAAAGCCGGCGGTGAAGTCTTTTCACTGCCGGCTTCCCCGCCCGGGTCCTTCGCTCCCCGCTCCTTGGAGCTGCGCTCCCCGCCCGGTCCTAACTTACTATCGGGATGGGAGGTGGCGAGGGGAGCGGAGGATCGGGGTGGGAGGCTGCGGGGAAGCAGTATGGGGCTGTGTGATTGTTTAAAAGCCGGCGGCTTTATACCGCCCGCCGGCTTTTAAACAATCAGGAGAATTCTCCCCCGCTGGGATGGCATTCTGATGACAGGCTGGATCGCGCTGCCATCCAACTTGTCATCCTTCACAGACACTGCAGAGCGCAGGCATTATGGGAACTTCCGATTCCGGTATCCGATATTGTAAAAGTATCGGAATTAAGTATCGGAATTCCGATACCGCGAATATCGGCCGATACCCGATATTACAGTATCGGAATGCTCAACACTAGTGATGAGGCATTAAATAAATATAGAAAATTAAATAAATTATGTAAAAACCAAATCAAGGCAGCAAAGATTGAGGCAGAGAGAATCATTGCCAGAGAAAGTAAAAATAACCCCAAAATATTCTTTAACTATATAAATAGTAAAAAACTAAAAAATGATAGCGTTGGCCCCCTTAAAAATAGTCTGGGTGAAATGGTGGATGAGGATGAGGAAAAAGCCAATATGCTAAATGATTTTTTTTCAACCGTATTTACACAAGAAAATCGCATGACAGAAAACATGATTAGTGATAACAAAAATTCTCCATTAAATGTCACTTGCTTAACCCAGCAGGAAGTACAGCGGCGTCTAAAAATCACTAAAGTTGACAAATCCCCGGGCCCGGATGGGATATACCCGCGAGTACTGCAGGAATTAAGTAACGTCATACATAGACCATTATTTTTAATCTTTAAAGATTCCATAATAACAGGGTCTGTACCACACGACTGGCGTATAGCAAATGTGGTGCCAATATTCAAAAAGGGGACAAAAACTGAACTTGGAAATTATAGGCCTGTAAGCTTAACCTCTACTGTGGGTAAAATCCTGGAGGGTTTCCTAAGAGATGCTATAATAGAGTATCTGAAGAAGAATAACCTCATGACCCAATATCAACATGGGTTTACGAGGGACCGTTCCTGTCAAACTAATCTGATCAGTTTTTATGAGGAGGCAAGTTCTTGACTGGACCAAGGAAATGCAGTGGATGTTGTGTATATGGACTTTTCAAAAGCTTTTGATACGGTTCCACACAAAAGGTTGATACATAAAATGAGAACAATGAGGATAGGGGAAAATATATGTATGTGGGTTAAGAATTGGCTCAGTGATAGGAAACAAAGGGTGGTTATTAATGGAAAACACTCAGACTGGGTCTCAGTTAACAGTGGGGTACCACAGGGGTCAGTATGGGGCCCCCTTCTTTTTAACATATTTATTAATGACCTTGTAGGGGGCATACAGAGTAATATTTCAATATTTGCAGATGACACTAAACTCTGCAGGGTAATCAATACAGAGGAGGACAATTTTATATTACAGGAGGATCTATGTAAACTAGAAGCTTGGGTTGATAAATGGTAATGCACTTGGGCAGAGGAAATAAAATGTATAATTATATGCTTAATTGTAAAACACTGGGCAAAACTGTAACTGAAAAAGACCTGGGTGTATTGGTGGATGACAAGCTCACGTTTAGTGGCCAGTGTCAGGCTGCTGCTGCAAAGGCAAATAAAATAATGGGATGCATTAAAAGAGGCATAGATGCTCATGAGGAGAACATCATTTTACCTCTATACAAGTCATTAGTGCGACCACACTTAGAATACTGTGTACAGTTTTGGTCTCCGTGTATAAGAAAGACATAGCTGAACTAGAGAGGGTGCAGAGAAGAGCGACCAAGGTTATTAGAGGACTGGGGGGTCCGCAATACCAAGACAGGTTATTACACTTGAGGTTATTTTCTGTGGAAAAAAGAAGGCTTAGGGGTGATCTTATTACTATGTACAAGTATATGAGGGGACAGTACAAAGACCTTTCTACTGATCTTTTTACTCTGAGGCCAGAGACGGGGACAAGGGGGCATCTTCTACGTCTGGAGGAAAGAAGGTTTAATCATAATCACAGACGGGGATTCTTTACTGTAAGAGCAGTGAGACTATGGAACTCTCTGCTGCATGATGTTGTAATGAGTGATTCACTATTAAAATTTAAGAAGGGCATGGATGCCTTTCTTGAAAAGTATAATATTACAGGTTATATATACTAGATTCCTTGATAGGGCGTTGATCCAGGGAACTAGTCTGATTGTCGTATGGAGTCGGGAAGGAATTTTTTTCCCCAATGTGGAGCTTAGTGTTTGCTACATGGGGTTTTTTGCCTTTCTCTGGATCAACATGTTTGGCTATGGGTTGAACTAGATGGACTTAGTCTTCCTTCAACCTTAAAAACTATGTATGTAGTGTATGCCAAAATGCAAGTAGTACCTGTCGGATACTTTGAAAAGTTAGCTGTGTATGTGAGCAAATGTGCCACCCAGGACAGGCATCTTCGTGGCCTATCAAAATGATGAGTGGTGGCTGTGAGAAGTGTGGTGTGGATGTGTGAGATGACTGTGGGGTGCGCTTAGCTCAGTTTCAGCCTATTGTGGTTGTTGAATGTACAAGTGATTGTGAGAAGCGGAGTCCCCCTTTACAAACACATCCAAGTCACGAGTGCAGCAAGTGGGTGATATTTATAACATTCCAGTTTATACAATCTGAAAATACAACATCTACATGTTATATCTCCTCATATGTTCCCTTATTATCTCCTGTAATTGTGTTATTACATGGGAGCTTTATGATGTAACATCGTCATCTTTTTCCCATTCAGGTCCCTACAATATCAGATCCTCTCAGTGGGAGTCCGGTAAATAAGAGAATTTTCGTGATTAATCCGTCAAGGATTGATCTGGAAAAGGACAAGATGGTGGAGAGGATATTACACCTCACCCTAGAGATCCTTTTTCGACTTACTGGAGAGGTGAGAGATTCTGATGACGTCACATTACATCATTCTTATCTATGGGAATAACTGATGTACAGAACTGGAGAGGTGAGGACTCTGGAAATGTCTGTAGTGAGATTTATTAATGTGTCTCTCCATAACCAGAATTATACAGTAGTGAAGAAGACCTCTAGTAATCGCTGTCAGGCCCCTGTGTCTGAGGGATGGGAAAGACCCCTGAGCCCAATGACCGGGCCTCCATCTCACCCCCTGATTCATGAGGACATCAATTACCAGAAGATCCTAGAAATCACCTACAAGATGATTGAGCTGCTGACTGGAGAGGTGACACTGCTGGGAATGCTGGGACATTATACAGTAATGCTATGAAGGGGTCGGGAGGAATGATAATATCATTGTGTGTGTCAGGTTCCTATAAGGTGTCAGGATGTCACCGTCTATTTTTCAATGGAGGAGTGGGAGTATTTAGAAGGACACAAAGATCTGTACAAGGATGTCATGATAGAGGTTCTTCAGCCCCTCACATCACCAGGTAATAGACAGGACTAAATACACATGGCCTATAATTATCTGTATGTAAGGAATGAATTCAGTCCCTGTATGTGTTTCCTCCAGTTCTATCCAGTAAGAGGACAACACCAGAGAGATGTCCCCGTCCTCTTCTTCCACAGGACTGTAAACAAGAAGATCCCAATGTTCCTCAGGATCATCAGGTAGATGGAGAGAAGGTGTCATGAGATCTCCCCTATGATTTGTAGAAGGCTGTGAAGGTCTTGTGTTCAATTTTGTTTTTGTTTTATCCACCAGTGTAGATGACAGGATTAGAGCTGATCATAGATGTGACTTCTCCATCTGTCTGTGACTTTTACAATATTTGTTTAAGGGTAAAGATCTGACCCATATTAATACTACAGAGACATATGTGAGGGGTGATGAGCGGTGTAAAGAGGCGATTCCTACAGATAACAGCCCTGGTGAGTAGTAACCTCTAAATGCAGAGGAGTCACAGTTTCTCGTCACTGGCTGTCACTGCTTCATCGGCGGTCTAGTCTGACCATGTCACCATTCTGCCACTATCCCACTGCATGCTCCTCCACCCAAAACTGTCCCTTTTAGTTTGAGCATTTACTTAAGAAATTGTATTGGAGCCATCCATTGTTGAATCTGCAAGGCCAGAAAATAAAAATTCCCCCTTATTAGTAGAGTAAATTAAATGTAATAATTTTTCATCTTGGCCAAATGTGAATCTCAGTACAGTGACTATTCAGTTTCTGTGAGAAAAGACGCGTCCAACTTCGAAGAGGTTCACGATAAACTACAATAAAACACATTACACCTAAGCCAGGATATATTTCTAAGTTGTGCGTGGTTGATGGCTGTAATGACTCCATTTCATGAATTTCATGAATTTCATGATGTTTTCTATACTAAGGAATGAAAATTAAAGAGTTTGTCCACAACTATTAGCAATGCCCCCATAGATTTAAATTGTGGCAACACGTCTTTTTGTAAATATCTTGTGTGTTCTTTATTGCCTGTGAGCGGCGCTATCGCTGGCTGCTCACCAGGCATCACGTGACCCCGACTGCAGCCGGCTCCGACATCTTCTAATGTCACGTCAAGTTCTGGCTGCAGCCGGGCGTGATCCAGTGATGCGCACCCTCCTGATTGATTCACCATGCGTCACAGCCCAGCATCCACTACGCACTTTCCGTCTCCTTTGCTTTCATTGGGAAAGCGCGCAGTGAATTCTGGTTTATTGCCACAATTTAAATCCATGGGGGCAATGTTAATTGTTGTAGACAACCTCTTTAATGCACAATCTCTCCTAAAATGGGAAGCAGTAATACTTTTTCTACCTTTCTAGTGAGGACTTATAGTCGCTCCAATGGTTCATCATAAATGAGAGCAACTCTGGTTTAGTGCACTATGTTGAAAAGTTCTCTCTAAATGTCTAATATGTCTTAAAGAAACGATCAAGCAGAAAATATTGTTACCTATGATAGTTTGGATTGCCAAATACTAGCATGTCACATACTCGAATTCAGGTGCACAAAATTTTTTGCTCCAACGGCCACATTGTCATACTGAACCTATCCCAAGGGCCACAAAAAAATTTAATGGGGTACTTACATGAATACATCACTAGAACCACCTTCCATTCTGCTCCAAAAAAAAATCAGTATGAACACACGCTAACTTAAACTGAGTTTTTGCGGCAGAAACTTACCAAATTCTCATAATTTCAGATGTTTAAGTTTTGAGGATTTTTAAGTTTTAACATAGCCATGAAGCACATTATGGATTGTTACATGTGTACAAGATCAGAATCCCCAGTACATGAATGCTGCATCGGAACCACCATCAGTACATGTATGCAGCACCAAGCTTAGTACAGCGATCAATTGTAATGTCAGGTCAGCCCCATATATAATTTTATTGCTTGAACCTACAATTCCCAGTAAGTCCTTAACAATGGTAAGAAAATATTGGGAGATTTTGTAACCAGCCATCATCAAACTGTGGACCATACAGGAGCCACAGTACTGAAGAGACACAGGCAGGATCACAAATAAACATTTACATCCAGGTACCTTATAGGTGACATCTTTTGGGGTCCATTTTTTCCTGTTACCCCTGCGAAAATAAAAAAAATTGGGTCTAAAGTAACATTTTTGTGAAAAAAGTTAAATGTTAATTTTTTTCATCCACATTCCAAAAATTCCTGTGAAGCACCTGAAGGGTTAATGCAGTTTTTTGAATGGTGTCACTTTTGGGTATTTTCTGTCATAAAGACCCCTCAAAGTGACTTTAAATATGATGTGGTCCCTAAAAAAATGGTTTTGTAAATTTTGTTGGAAAAATGAGAAATTGCTGGTCAAGTTTTAACCCTTATAGCTCCCCCATAAAAAAAAATTTTGGTTCCAAAATTGTGCTGATGTAAAGTAGACATGTGGGAAATGTTATTTATTAACTATTTTGTGTGACATATCTCTCTGATTTAAGGGCATAAAAATTCAAATTTTGAAAATTGCAAAATTTTTGCAAAATTTCCGTTTTTCCCACAAATAAACGCAAGTGATATCAAAGAAATTTTACCACTATCATGAAGTACAATATGTCACGAAAAAACAGTCTCAGAATCAGGGGGATCCGTTGAAGCGTTCCAGAGTAATTACCTCATAAAGTGACAGTGGTCATAATTGTAAAAATTGGCCTGGTCATTAACGTGCAAACCACTTTGGGTTGTAAAGGGGTTAAGGGAGGGTTATGAAAGGGGGCATAGTATAGTGAATGGTAAGGGAAGACTTTATGCATAGAGGCAGTGTAGGGAGATATTATAGAAAAGTGTAGTTTGGGGGGGACATTATGGAGAGCAGAAGTGTGACGGAACATTATGGAGAGGGGCAGAATTGGGTGAATAATATAGAGGGCCAGATATTATGGAGAGGGCCAATTTGGGGGAGACATTATGGAGAAGGGCAGTGGGTGGGGGACATTATGGAGAGTTGCAGTGGGATAGACATTATGGAGAGAGGCAGTTTGGAGGGGACATTATGAAGAGGGGCAGTAATGTGGAGATATTTTGTGCAGGAAGCACAATGAGGATGCAATTATATATTCAGGGGGCAGCATGAGAGATATTTATGTGTTTTTTTGAGAAGATGGAAGTCTGCAGAAACAAGCTCTGGGCCTGAAATCCCATCACAGCGTCAGTACTACATGGAGACAAAAAGTATTAGAATGACTTGAATCGATCGCAGCATTGCGGGGGTTAATGTGCCGGGAGCCGTGCGGGACCGCTCCCTACACATAGTACCGGGTGTCAGCTGTGACAATCAGCTGACACCCGGCGGCGATCGCGCCCGCACAGCCTGTGTGCGCGCGCGATCACTATGACGTACTAATACGGGTCAGGCTCTTAAGTCCCAGGGCACACACGCGTATTAGTACGTCATGGGCTTTAAAGGGGTTAATTGCCCCATAATGTATACTATTGTTCCATAATGTCCCTTGGAAAGTAATAGCGAACATAAAATAAACACATTTCACGTTTGGCTCCTTCTGGAGCGCTTACTGGTGCCCGCCGCGTCCTCACCACCTCTGTGGCCTGGTGCCAGCAGCAGTGTGTTAAAGGTCAGTAGCGGTACTGCTGCGCTGCTCCTGTCCTGTCCTGCTCTCCTATCCTGTCCTGTAAAGATGCAAATACATTTCTATATAAGAAAGGAGTGGCATCTCCCGGTCAGCTCCACAGCCCGCCCAACGTCCTTTGGTGTGCCATATGCCGGGCGTTATGCTGTGCCGGCCTGCTCTAATTATACCAGAGATGTCACAGTTTTTCTCTACAGTAGTTATTGCACAAGACACTCTGTTTTCTGCCCATATTTCTAATCTGACATGTCCCTTTATGAAGTAAATATCTTTAAAATGCTTAACCCCTTTACAGCCTGGGACGTATTAGTACACACCAAGCTGTCACCCCCTGTTCAGTGCGGGCTCCGGCGCTGAGCCCACACTGAACCGGGCACATGTCAGCTGATTATTACAGCTGACATGTGGCCGCAACAACCG
Source organism: Phyllobates terribilis (assembly GCF_046119375.1). Classification (NCBI taxonomy): domain Eukaryota; kingdom Metazoa; phylum Chordata; class Amphibia; order Anura; family Dendrobatidae; genus Phyllobates; species Phyllobates terribilis. The sequence continues at coordinate 50,464,272 of NW_027362765.1, forward strand.
CGGGTGGAATCGCGATCCACCCGTGGCTGTTAACATGTTAAATGCCGCTGTCAATCTCTGACAGCGGCATTTAACATTGCCGCGCCGGAAGTGCGTCACTTACCCCGCCCATTGGTGACCCCGTCACGTGATCGCGGGTCACTGATGCGTGGGCATGACAACCCTGGGTCTGCAGCAGACCCCAGTGGTTGTCATGTGCTGATCGCTATGAGCACCACCTAGTGGTTGGCGCTGATAGCACAGGAGCATTTCTGCTACATAGAGGTGACCTGCTCATCACCTCTATGTAGCAGAGGCGATCAGACAAGTGCTGCTTCTAGTCTCTTATGGAGACTATTGAAGCAAGCAAAAAGTGAAAAAAAAAATGTTTTTAAAAATATTTAAAAAATATGAAAGTTTAAATCACCCCCCTTTTGCCCCATTCAAAATAAAATAATAAAAAAAAAACAACACATACACATATTTGGTATCGCCACGTTCAGAATCGCCCGATCTATCAATATAAAAAAAGAATTAATCCGATTGGTAAACAGCGTAACGAGAAAAAAATTCTAAACGCCAGAATTAAGTTTTTTGGTCGCCGCAACATTGCAATAAAATGCAATAATGGGCGATCAAAACATCGGATGTACCCCAAAATGGTATCAATGAAGACTTCTGCTCGGCACGCAAAAAATAATCCCTCACCCAGCCCAAGATCCCAAAAAATGGAGACACTACTGGTCTTGGAAAATGGCACCATTTTTTTTTTAGCAAACTTTGGAATTTTTTTTCACCACTTAGATAAAAAAGAACCTATACATGTTTGGTGTCTACGAACTCGTAATGACCTGGAGAATAAGAATGGCAGGTCAGTTTTAGCATTCAGTGAACATGGTAAGAAAAAATCATCTGTGGTATTGCACTTTTTGCAATTTTACCGCACTTGGAATTTTTTTCCTGTTTTCCCATACACGATATGGTAAAACCAGTAATGTCGTTCAAAAGTACAACTCGTCCCGCAAAAAATAAGCCCCCACACGGCCATATTGACCAAAAAATAAAAACGTTATGGCTCTGGGAACAAGGGGAGCAAAAAACAAAAATGGAAAATCCCAGGGTTGCGAAGGGGTTTTAACCCCTTAAGCCCCGCGGGTGGTTTGCACGTTAATGACCGGGCCAATTTTTACAATTCTGACCACTGTCACTTTATGAGGTAATTACTCTGGAACGCTTCAACGGATCCCCCTGATTCTGAGATTGTTTTTTCGTGACATATTGTACTTCATGATTGTGGAAAAATTTCTTCGATATCACTTGCGTTTATTTGTGAAAAAAACGGAAATTTGGCGAAAATTTTGAAAATTTTGCAATTTTCAAAATTTGAATTTTTAAGCCCTGAAATCAGAGCGATATGTCACACAAAAGAGTTAATAAATAACATTTCCCACATGTCTACTTTACATCAGCACAATTTTGGAACCAAAATTTTTTTTTGTTAGGGAGCTATAAGGGTTAAAAGTTGACCAGCGATTTCTCATTTTTCCAACAAAATTTACAAAACCATTTTTTTAGGGACCACATCACATTTGAAGTCACTTTGAGAGGTCTTTATGACAGAAAATACCCAAAAGTGACACCATTCTAAAAACTGCACCCCTCAAGGTGCTCAAAACCACATTCAAGAACTTTATTAACCCTTCAGGTGCTTCACAGGAATTTTTTGAATGTGGAAGAAAAAAATGAACATTTAACTTTTTTCACAAAAATGTTACTTTAGACCCAATTTTTTTTATTTTCACAGGGGTAACAAGAAAAAATGGACCCCAAAATTTGTTGTGCAATTTCCCCTGGGCACGCAGATACCCAATATTTGGAGAAAAAACACTGTTTGGGCGCACGGCAGGGCTCGGAAGGGAAGGAGCGCCATTTGACTTTTTGATTGTAAAATTTGCTTGAATAATTAGCGGACGCCATGTTGTGTTTGGAGAGCCCATGTGTGCCCAAACATTGGAGCTCCCCCACAAGTGACCCCATTTTGGAAACTAGACCCCCCAAGGCACCTATCTAGATGCATAGTGAGCACTTGGAACCCCCAGGTGCTTCACAAATTGATTCGTAACAATGAAAAAGTGAAAAAAAAAACACTTTTTCATTTTTATGAATCAATTTGTGAAGCACCTGGGGGTTCCAACTGCTCACTATGCATCTAGATAGGTGCCTTGGGGGGTCTAGTTTCCAAAATGGGGTCACTTGTGGGGGAGCTCCAATGTTTGGGCACACAGGGACTCTCTAAATGCAACATGGTATCCGCTAACAAATTGAATGGAAAATCGGCTCAAATTGTTAGCGACACCATGTTGCGTTTGGAGAGCCCCTCTGTGCCCAAACTTTGGAGCTCCCTCACAAGTGACCCCATTTTGGAAACTAGACCCCCCAAGGCACCTTTCTAGATGCATAGTGAGCACTTGGAACCCCCAGGTGCTTCACAAATTGATTCGTAATAATGAAAAAGTGAAAAAAAAAACACTTTTTCATTTTTACGAATCAATTTGTGAAGCACCTAGGGGTTCCAAGTGCTCACTATGCATCTAGATAGGTGCCTTGGGGGGTCTAGTTTCCAAAATGGGGTCACTTGTGGGGGAGCTCCAATGTTTGGGCACACAGGGACTCTCTAAATGCAACATGGTATCCGCTAACAAATTGAATGGAAAATCGGCTCAAATTGTTAGCGGACGCCACATTGCGTTTGGAGAGCCCCTCTGTGCCCAAACTTTGGAGCTCCCCCACAAGTGACCCCATTTTGGAAACTAGACCCCCCAAGGCACCTTTCTAGATGCATAGTGAGCACTTGGAACCCCCAGGTGCTTCACAAATTGATTCGTAATAATGAAAAAGTGAAAAAAAAAACACTTTTTCATTTTTATGAATCAATTTGTGAAGCACCTGGGGTTCCAAGTGCTCACTATGCATCTAGATAGGTGCCTTGGGGGGTCTAGTTTCCAAAATGGGGTCACGTGTGGGGGAGCTCCAATGTTTGCGCACACAGGGACTCTCCAAATGCAACATGATATCCGCTAACAATTTGAGCCGACAATTTGTTAGCGGATATCATGTTGCATTTGGAGAGTCCCTGTGTGCCCAAACATTGGAGCTCCATCACAAGTGACCCCATTTTGGAAACTAGACCCCCCAAGGCACCTATCTAGATTCATAGTGAGCACTTGGAACCCCAGGTGCTTCACAAATTTATTCATAAAAATGAAAAAGTGTTTTTTTTTTCACTTTTTCATTTTTACGAATCAATTTGTGAAGCACCTGGGGGTTCCAAGTGCTCACTATGCATCTAGAAAGGTGCCTTGGGGGGTCTAGTTTCCAAAATGGGGTCACTTGTGGGGGAGCTCCAAAGTTTGGGCACAGAGGGGCTCTCCAAACGCAATGTGGTGTCCGCTAACAATTTGAGCCGATTTTCCATTCAATTTGTTAGCGGATACCATGTTGCATTTAGAGAGTCCCTGTGTGCCCAAACATTGGAGCTCCCCCACAAGTGACCCCATTTTGGAAACTAGACCCCCCAAGGCACCTATCTAGATTCATAGTGAGCACTTGGAACCCCAGGTGCTTCACAAATTGATTCATAAAAATGAAAAAGTGTTTTTTTTTTCACTTTTTCATTTTTACGAATCAATTTGTGAAGCACCTGGGGGTTCCAAGTGCTCACTATGCATCTAGATAGGTGCCTTGGGGGGTCTAGTTTCCAAAATGGGGTCACTTGTGGGGGAGCTCCAATGTTTGGGCACACAGGGGCTCTCCAAACGCAACATGGCGTCCGCTAACAATTTGAGCCGATTTTCCATTCAATTTGTTAGCGGACACCATGTCGCGTTTGGAGAGCCCGTGATGTGCCTAAATAGTGGAGCTCCCCCACAAGTGTCCCCATTTTGGAAACTATACCCCTCAAGGATTTTATTAAGGTGTATAGTGAACATTTTGAACCCAGAGGTACGGCACATTATTTGTTTACATTAGGTCATCATATTGAATAAGTTGTCATTATTCTTGAGCGCAAGTGCTCGCTACTTGAGTTTGCATCGGGTACTCAGGTATGCACCATGTACAGCGTGTGCTCGAGTGACATGCTCGAGTCCCTGCTCCGCATGTTTCACGGTTATTAGACACCCAAAAAAAAACATGCGGGGATCGCTCGTGCATGGCAGGCAATCCCCGTAAAGTTTTTTGGCCGCGAAGCATATGGGGCAGAGACTCGAGCATGTCACTCAAATACCCACGATACTCAATGCATACCAGAGCACCCGATGCAAACTCAAGTAGCGAGCACTTGCTCTCAACACTAGTCGCCATATCGTCATCTTTTTTTCTTACTTTTGAAAAAAATCCCAACCCCAGCCCTAACCCTAGCACAACCCTAGCCCCAGCACAACCCTAGCCCCAGCACAACCCTAGCCCCAGCACAACCCTAGCCCCAGCACAACCCTAGCCCTAAACCCAGCCCTAACCCTAGCCCAATCCTAACCCAAGAGTTTATTTTTGACGCCGTTCCTTGTGCGGTATAAGTGATTAGACGACTTTATTCTTCGGGTCGGTGTGATTACAGCAATGCCAGAATCATATGGGGTTTTTATGACTGACAGCTGTCACACACTAAAAGACGCATTTTTTGTAAAATCTAGTTTTTGCATCGCCATATTTTGAGAGCTATAAATTTTCCAGATTTTGGCAGACAGTCATGTGACGGCTCGTTTTTTGCGGGATGACTTGACGTTGTTATTGGTGCCATTCTCAGGCACGTGACATTTTTTGATCGCTTTCTATTCCGATTTTTGGGAGGCAGAATAAACAAAAACCAACAATTCAGGAATTGTTTTTTTTTTTTTATTCTGTTCCGCGTGTGGTAAAATTGATGAGGTAGCTTTATTCTTTGGGTCAGTACGTTTACAGCGGTACCACATTTGTATCATTTTTCTATGTTTTGGCGCTTATACACAATAAAAGCTATTTTATAGAAAAAAATATTTTTTAGTATCGCTTTATTCTGAGAGCTATAACTTTTTTATTTTTCGGCTCATGGAGCTGTATGGTGGCTTGTTTTTTGCGGGATGAGATGACGTTTTCAGCGGTATCAATTTTATTTATATGCGTCTTTTTGATCGCGTGTTATTCCACTTTTTGTTTGGCGGTATGGTGATAAAGCATTGTTTTTTGCTTCGTTTTTTTTTTTTTTTTTTACCGTGTTCACTGAAGGGGTTAACTAGTGGGACAGTTTTATAGGTCAGGTTGTTCCGGACGCGGCGATACCAAATATGTGTACTTTTATTGTTTTTTTTTTATTTTTTTTATAATAATATTTATTGATGGGTACATTATATTTTTATTTTTGGTGTATTATTTTTTTTATTTTTTTATAATATTTTTGCACATTTTTTTTTTTTTTTTTTTCCACTTTCACACAGTTTATACACTTTATTACTTTGTCCCACTCTGGGACTTTCACTTTTTTTTTTCTGATCGCCTGCATGGCACAGGAATGGAGCACCATCCCTATGCCATGAAGGCTGTCAGAAGTGCACAGTGTGAAGATTGCTTGGAGATGCACTGCGCATGTCCAAGCAATCTTCCTGCTCTCTGGTGACCCGGATGTTGTCATGACGACATCGGGTCGTCATGGCAACACCCGGGAAGCCTTTGCAGACTGCGCTGGAAGCCGGAAGAGGAGGTGAGTATCGCCGATCACCTCCCCTTGCCCCCGCAATGCCGCGATCGACTTCGATCGCAGCATCGCGGGGGTTAATGTGCTGGGAGCGGTGCAGGACCGCTCCCTGCACATAGTACCGGGTGTCAGCTGTGATAATCAGCTGACACCCGGCGGCGATCGCGCCCGCACAGCCTGTGTGCGCGCGCGATCGCGATGACGTACTAATACGGGTCAGGCTCTTAAGTCCCAGGGCACAGACGCGTATTAGTACGTCAGATGTTATTAAGGGGTTAACCTGATCCAAGTGTTTCTAAGATTGTTTTTCCCATGACACTGTGTATTTTTAGTTAGTTGTAATTTTAGGTTAATTTGTTTTGCGTTTCTTTATGAAAAAGCCTGAAATTTGCCAAAAAGTTTGAAGAATTTGAAAGGTTTGCATATAGGGAAAATATATATATTCTTGTACCGTGTTAACCAGTAGATAGAAAAATATTTAGATTTGAGAGTCCTCAGTGGTTGCACATACAGGGTCGCCATTAGTGTTGAGCCACCCCCGTAGTGTTCGGGTTCGGTTCGGTTCGTCGAACACCGGGATGTTCGAGGAACTGTTCGTCGAACTGTTCGTCGAACACCTTAGAACACCGTCGAACACCGTTAAAACCAATGGCAGGCAAACAAAAACACATAGAAACACATAGAAAACACCTGCAAAGGTGTCCAAAAGCTGACAAACTGCTCAGAAGACACTCTCTTTAAAAAAGCCGGCCGGCAAATTCAGCAGCGGCATACACCGGTACCCGACAATTTAGACAAGAAGGAATAGAGCATCACACATAGATTAGATAGATAGAAACATGTCAGTCACACATATAAGAAGCACAGTGACAGTGTTGCTTACTGTACTTGTCATTTAGTGTAAAGGATTTATCAAAAAAAATAATAGTGTTTTCATGCACCGTCTCTTTAAAAAAGCCGGCTGGCAATTCAGCATCTGTACCCGACAATTTAGAACAGAAAGAATAGAGCTTCACACATAGATTAGATAGATAGAAACATGTCAGTCACATATATAATAAGTACAGTGATAGTGTTGCTTACTGTACTTGTCATTTAGTGTAAAGGATTTATTTAAAAAAATAATAGTGTTTTCATGCACTGTCTCTTTAAAAAAGCCGGCCGGCAATTCAGCAGCGGTACCCGACAATTTATAACAGAAAGATAGAGCATCACACATAGATTAGATAGATAGAAACATGTCAGTCACATATATATGAAGTACAGTGATAGTGTTGGTTACTGTACTTGTCATTTAGTATTAAAATAAAGGATTTATTATTAAAAAAATTGGCGTGGGGTTCCCCTTAATTTTAGGCTGTAGCGGAGGTTAAGCAGACGGCTGGGGCAGATGTTTGAAGCCTGGGAGGGGGGTAATACCCACGGAGCTTCCCAGGCTACTAATATCAGCCCCCAGCTGAATACATAGCCTTTACTAGCTATTAAAATGGGGGACCCCCCAAAAAAAATGACGTGGGGTCCCCCCTAATTTAATAGCTAGCAAAGGCTAGGCAGACAGCTGGGGGCTGATATTAATAGCCCAGGAAGGGAGCCATGAATATTGGCCCCCTCCCAGGCTAGAAACACCAGCCGTCAGCCGCCCCAGAAATGGCGCATTCATAGGATGCGCCAATTCTGGCACTTAGCCTCGCTCTTCCACGCTGCCCTGGTGCGGTGGCAGGGGGTAATAGGGTTGGGGTTGATGTCAGCTTATAATGCCAGCTGACATCAAGCCCAGGTTAGTAATGGAGAGGCGTCTATAAGACACCCCCATTACTAACCCCATAGTCAAAGTTAAAAAAAACACAAACACCCAGAATAAAGTCCTTTAATTGAAATAAAGACACAATCCTTTATTGTTCTAAATTAAACCATACTTACCGTCACGCCCATTCCAGCTGAAGCCAACGATCTCCTGCAATAAAAGAAAAATAATAAAGCAACCTCATCCTTACCTTTCCATGGTTCCCACGACAGCTTCAGCTCTGCTACATCGAGATGACCGGCTGGACCGCAGCAGAACGCTGCCATCCAGCCTGTCATCCCGCAGACACTGAGAAGCGCAGGCTTGCTTGCGCTCCACAGTGTCTCTCTGTGACGACATCCAGATGAGCCGAGTTAATGTCCAATGAACTCGGCTCACCTCATGCACGTCACTGACAGCGTGGGAAAATTCTCCTGCACTCAGCGCTTCAGCGTGGGAGAATTCTCACACTGAAGCGCTGAGTGCAGGAGAATTCTCCCACGCTGTCAGTGACGTGCAGGAGGTGAGCTGAGTTCATTGGACATGAGCTCACCTTATGCACGTCACTGACAGCGTGGGAAAATTCTCCTGCACTCAGCGCTTCAGCGGGAGAATTCTCACGCTGAAGCGCTGAGTGCAGGAGAATTCTCCCACGCTGTCAGTGACGTGCAGGAGGTGAGCTGAGTTCATTGGACATGAGCTCACCTTATGCACGTCACTGACAGCGTGGGAGAATTCTCCTGCACTCACCGCTTCAGCTTGAGAATTTTCCCACGCTGTCAGTGACGTGCATGAGGTGAGATGAGTTCATTGGACATGAACTCGGCTCATCTGGATGTCGTCACAGAGAGACGCTGAGCAGCGCAAGCAAGCCTGCGCTTCTCAGTGTCTGCGGGATGAGAGGCTGGATGGCAGCGTTCTGCTGCGGTCCAGCCTGTCATCTCGATGTAGCAGAGCTGAAGCTGTCGTGGGAACCATGGAAAGGTAAGGATGAGGTTGGTTTGTTATTTTTCTTTTATTGCAGGAGATCGTTGGCTTCAGCTGGAATGGGCGTGATGGTAAGTATGGTTTAATTTAGAACAATAAAGAATTGTGTGTTTATTTCAATTAAAGGACTTTATTCTGGGTGTTTGTGTTTTTTTTAACTTTGACTATGGGGTTAGTAATGGGGGTGTCTTATAGACGCCTCTCCATTACTAACCTGGGCTTGATGTCAGCTGGCATTATAAGCTGACATCAACCCCAACCCTATTACCCCCTGCCACCGCACCAGGGCAGCGTGGAAGAGCGAGGCTAAGTGCCAGAATTGGCGCATCCTATGAATGCGCCATTTCTGGGGCGGCTGACGGCTGGTGTTTCTAGCCTGGGAGGGGGCCAATATTCATGGCTCCCTTCCTGGGCTATTAATATCAGCCCCCAGCTGTCTGCCTAGCCTTTGCTAGCTATTAAATTAGGGGGGACCCCACGTCATTTTTTTTGGGGGGTCCCCCATTTTAATAGCTAGTAAAGGCTATGTATTCAGCTGGGGGCTGATATTAGTAGCCTGGGAAGCTCCGTGGGTATTACCCCCCTCCCAGGCTTCAAACATCTGCCCCAGCCGTCTGCTTAACCTCCGCTACAGCCTAAAATTAAGGGGAACCCCACGCCAATTTTTTTAATAATAAATCCTTTATTTTAATACTAAATGACAAGTACAGTAACCAACACTATCACTGTACTTCATATATATGTGACTGACATGTTTCTATCTATCTAATCTATGTGTGAAGCTCTATTCTGTCTGTTATAAATTGTCGGGTACCGCTGCTGAATTGCCGGCCGGCTTTTTTAAAGAGACAGTGCATGAAAACACTATTATTTTTTTAAATAAATCCTTTACACTAAATGACAAGTACAGTAATCAACACTGTCACTGCACTTCTTATATATGTGACTGACATGTTTCTATCTATCTAATCTATGTGTGAAGCTCTATTCTTTCTGTTCTAAATTGTCGGGTACAGATGCTGAATTGCCGGCCGGCTTTTTTAAAGAGACGGTGCATGAAAACACTATTATTTTTTTTGATAAATCCTTTACGCTAAATGACAAGTACAGTAAGCAGCACTTTCACTGTACTTCGTATATATGTGGCTGACATGTTTATATCTATCTAATCTATGTGTGAAGCTCTATTCTTTCGGTTCTAAATTGTCGGGTACAGGTGTATGCCGCTGCTGAATTGCCGGCTTTTCATGTTTCACTGTTGGCACTGTTCCCATCGATTTGGGCAATCACTGTAATGCCACAACCACCATGGCTGTGGCATTACAGTGAGTGGCAGACAATCCCTGCATGATTGGTGCTCTAAATAGCGCCAGACATGCAGGACACGCTTTTGGCGCACGAACAGTTATCGAACATAACCTCGAACAGCCGAATTTTTTGCAAATCGTTCGGGTTCGTCGAACAACTCGAACACCGCCCAAAACAGCTCGAATTTGAGATTGGCGAACAGTTCTAGTCGAACACCGCTCATCTCTAGTCGCCATGTCCAGATCAGGTCCGACAATCAGACGACAGTAGCTTATATAAATCACCAGGGAGGAACAAGATCACGCTCCCTTATGGTAGTGGCAAACAGAATCCTGCATCTAGCAGAACAGCATCTCCTATCCCTCAGTGCTCTTTACATCCGGGGAGTAGAAAATTCTAGGGCAGATTTCCTCAGTCGCCACACTTTAAGACAAGGAGAGTGGGCTCTAAACCCAATAGTCTTCCAACAGATTATCCATCTATGGGGGTCACCGGACATAGATTTGTTCGCCACCAGGGCGAACAGGAAAGTGGAGAGGTTCTGTTCACTAAATCTAACAGAGAATCCCTATGCTGTAGACGCTCTCCAGATACACTGGAAGTTCAGGAGGGCCTACGCTTTTCCTCCGATAGTAATGATTCCGGCAGTTGTGAGGAAAATTCGGGAGGAGGGGGCGAGGATAATTCTGATAGCCCCCTTTTGGCCAAAAAGACCCTGGTTCTCCCTGCTTCACATAATGTCGATCTCGGATCCCTGAGTCCTGCCGGACAGGCCGGACCTTCTCATCCAGGGGCCGATGTTCCATGCACAAGCCAAAGGTTTCCATCTGGTGGCTTGGAATTTGAAAGGTTGTTACTGAGCAATAGGGGGTTTTCACCAGGCATAGTTTCCACTCTATTGGGTAGTAGGAAGCCCATAACAACTAAGATTTCTACCAGAATCTGGGGAATATTCCTGGATTTCATAGACTCCCCATTGTCAGATAAACCTCCAATTAAAGATGTCCTAGAATTTTTACAGAAGGAACGTGACCTGGGGTTAGCTACGGGGACACTTAAAGTTCAGGTGTCCGCCCTAGGGGTGCTCTATAATTGCAACCTGGTGGGGAACAGGTGGGTCTCTAGATTCATTAAATCCTGTTCCAGAGCTAAACCAGTTCGGGCTCTCAGAGTTCCTCCTTGGGACCTGAATTTGGTTTTAAACGCATTGTCTGGCGACCCATTTGAACCCCCGCAGGTTATCTCTCCAAAGTTCCTCACCCTCAAAACGATTCTCCTAGTGGCCCTTACGTCGGCCCATAGGGTGAGTGACCTGCAGGCCCTTTCTGTTGATCCCCCATACACCCAAATTCATGATGACCGGGTCGTCCTACCTACAGATCCGGCATACCTTCCGAAAGTAGTTTCCAGATTCCACTGAAATCAAGAGATTGTGCTTCCCTCATTCTGCAGTAACCCAAAAAACCCCGGGGAGGTTAGATTCCACAATCTAGATGTTAGAAGGGCGTTACTACAATACATAGACATGACTAGTCAGTGGAGGAAGGACAAGCCCTTGTTTCTGGCCTTTCAGGGGAGTAGGAAAGGTCACGGGGTATCAAAGGGAACTATTTCTAGGTGGCTTAGGGAGGCCATTTGTCTATCTTACACATCTATAGGTGTTCCGGCACCGGATGGTATTAAAGCTCTTTCCACCAGAGCTGTAGCGACCTCCTGGGCAGAGAGAGCAGACGTCTCAATTGACCAGATATGTAAAGCTGCTACTTGGTCTGCACCATCCACCTTCTACAAGCACTATCGGTTGGACCTATCCTCCTCTGACCTTACCTTTGGGAGAAGGGTACTTCAGGCGGTGGTCCCTCCCTAGGGTGCTCATATTCTCCAAAATTCTCTCAAGGTGTGCTGTCATGGGTGAGGGGAAAACACCAAGGTTACTTACCGGTAGCCGGTTTTTCCTGAGCCCATGACAGCACCCGTAGTTTCCCCCCCCTGTCTTTCTCACACCCTGGTGAACCACTTTACGTTTTGGTTGATAATATATATATATATATAGTATGTGTTGGTTATGTGTCTAACCTTTTCTGGAGGTCCTCTCAATGCTCTGCAATCCAACTGAAGCGAGCGAGAGGTATCGCCCTTTTATTTCAGACGGTTTCCTGTCCTTGGTGGGGCGGATCCCTCTCTCAAGGTGTGCTGTCATGGGCTCAGGAAAAACCGGCTACCGGTAAGTAACCTTGGTGTATCAACAAATGGAGTCTTACTAAACATCAAATATCTCACAAAGGGAGAAGCCATTATCATACGTAGAAGATGGGAAATGTTTTACTTGAAAATCATATTTTGTTGACCACAAAGGAAAACTCACACAGGTATAAACAATATATTTTTGAGAAACTTTACACGAAAACACATATCAAATTAACAACAAAGAAGTAAACGAGAAAGTAAGTTAGAACTTACATTTGAATTAAAATATATGAAGTTATTAATATACATCTGTTATCTAAAAATCTAATTAAATGAAATATTCCTTTGAATATTTCAGTTACATATTTATATATTCACTATATGGACAAGAGTATTGCAACACCTCCCAAAAAATACCCAATATTTACTTCTTCTTCCTAATGTAGTGCCGGCATCCCTTCACGTGGTCCCTTTTCCCCAGCAGGGATGCCAGCTCACTCACCGCTGAGGCCCCTGTCCTTCTCCTTCTGGGTTGGGTAGTGCCTGAGGTGCGCGCATGACACACAGTTTCCCGGGCAATGCGCTTAGGGTGTGCGCATGCCCCCGGCTCTTAAAGGGGCCACGCGTGCAGTCCTAAAGTGTCCCCAGCCAATAACTGGAGGACACTTACTATTTAATGCATCTCCTCCAGCATGGAGGTGCCCGAGCAACGTTGTATGTTTGTCACTAACACGCTTGCTAGTTCTCAGGTACCAGTGCTCGTATCCAGTATACCTGCCTGTCTATCAGCCGTGCCCGCCTGTGCTTGTCAAGTCTACCATTCCTGGCCGTTCCTGCCTCCTGTCCCTTGGGGATCAGCTGCCATCCACCCGAGTTCAGTCCTGGTGTAGCACCTGGTTCCGCCTCTCTCGTCTCTCCTCGAATCGCGGTATCGTCAGTCGCCATGCATCTGAGGTCGGACATGGTGAGGCACCTAGTCACACCCCTCCAGGCTCTCCTCGGATCATGGAAGAGTGGTTCCACCACCCAGTCTATTACAGCTAACTTGTAATCTCAGCGATCTGCCATTCATCAGTCTCTTTCAGTCCACAATCTCTGTGTGTGAACAAAGTCCTTAACTTTTCTACACTACTGTAACACTAATGCCGATTCCCCAGCATGTTACCCACTCCTCCTCCTGGCAGGGACACAGACATACTCACCACTGCAGTTGCTTGGCACCGTCTCCCTGTCTCGCCTTGGTCCCTGGCTCCCAGGTACTGGGCAATGCATGCAGGTCTTCCAGCGGCATGCCTAGTGTGCACGAATACTCCCCTTCTCTTGAAGGGGCAGCGTGCACATTCTGAAAATGCAACCAGCCCATAGCATCTAGTATTTAAGGCACACTCCCCAGCAGGGAGTTGTCTGCACAATGTCCTTGTGACTACACAGCGTTTATTCTTAATTATGCCAGATGTATTTTTCAGTAGGTCAAGGGATATGAGCCATTGTTTATATGAGCCTGTAAATTGACTCTTGTACAGTCATGGCCAAAAGTTTTGAGAATGACACCAAAATTATATTTTCACATGATCTGCTGGCCTCTGGTTTTTATTAGTGTTTGTCAGATGTTTATATCACATACAGAAATATAATTGCAATCATATTATGAGTACCAATAGGTTATATTGACAGTTAGAATGAGTTAATGCAGCAAGTCAATATTTGCAGTGTTGCCCCTTCTTCTTCAAGACCTCTGTAATTCTCCCTGGCATGCTCTCAATCAACTTTTGGACCAAATCCTGACTGATAGCAGTCCATTCTTGCATAATCAATGCTTGCATTTTGCCAGAATTTGTTGGTTTTTGTTTGTCCACCCGTCTCTTGATGATTGACCACAAGTTCTCAATGGGATTAAGATCTGGTGAGTTTCCAGGCCATGGACCCAAAATCTCTATGTTTTGTTCCATGAGCCATTTTGTTATCACCTTTGCTTTATGGCAAGGTGCTCCATCATGCTGGAAAAGGCATTTTTGGGCGCCAAACTGCTCTTGGACGGTTGGGAGAAGTTGCTCTTGTAGGACATTCTGGTACCATTCTTTATTCATGGCTGTGTTTTTAGGCAAGACTGTGAGTGAGCCGATTCCCTTGGCTGAGAAGCAACCCCACACATGAATGGTTTCAGGATGCTTTACAGTTGGCATGAGACAAGACTGGTGGTAGCGCTCACCTCTTCTTCTCCGAATAAGCTGTTTTCCAGATGTCCCAAACAATCGAAAAGGGGATTCATCAAAGAAAATGACTTTGCCCCAGTCCTCAGCAGTCCACTCCCTGTACCTTTTGCAGAATATCAGTTGGTCCCTGATGTTTTTTCTGGAGAGAAGTGGCTTCTTTGCTGCCCTCCTTGAAACCAGCCCTTGCTCAAAGAGTCTCCGCCTCACAGTGCGTGCAGAAGCACTCACACCAGCCTGCTGCCATTCCTGAGCAAGCTCGGCACTGCTGGTAGTCCGATCCCGCAGCTGAAACAGTTTTAAGATACGGTCCTGGCGCTTGCTGGTCTTTCTTGGGCGCCCTGGAGCCTTTTTGACAACAATGGAAGCTCTCTCCTTGAAGTTCTTGATGATGCGATAGATTGTTGACTAAGGTGCAATCTTTGTAGCTGCGATACTCTTCCCTGTTAGGCCATTTTTGTGCAGTGCAATGATGGCTGCACGTGTTTCTTTAAAGATAACCATGGTTAACTGAAGAGAAACAATGATACCAAGAACCAGCCTCCTTTTAAAGTGTCCAGTGATGTCATTCTTACTTAATCATGACTGATTGATCGCCAGCCCTGTCCTCATCAACACCCACACCTGTGTTAATGGATCAATCACTAAAACGATGTTAGCTGCTCCTTTTAAGGCAGGACTGCAATGATGTTGAAATGTGTTTTGGGGGTTAAAGTTCATTTTCTGGGCAAATATTGACTTTGCAAGTACAGTAATTGCTGCTAAGCTGATCACTCTTTGACATTCAGGAGTATATGCAAATTGCCATTACAAAAAATGGAGCAGTAAACTTTGGAAAAATTACTATTTGTCTCATTCTCAATACTTTTGGCCATGACTGTATGTTAATCTGTGGAATGCTTGCTGATAATGTATTGTATCAGCCCCCTGCGATTTACAAGTCTACACAATTTAGGACAAATAAGCAGGTTAATTGAACAATCGAACAATAAGGGTTTACGTCCACCCACCTTCCCCAATCCTGTGGGAGAATGCCCTGAATGGGAGCTGTGGGTACAAAAGGGGTCTGTTTCCCTCTCCAGAGAGACTCTACAGGATCAGCACAAGGAACCATGGATCCAGCTGGTGGAATATAGATCTGCTCCACTGCCCATCACTGAACTCACAAAGAGAACCCCTGTTTGGAGAACCCCTGTTGGGACTGTACTATATGTTGTTGCCGACTGGAGCTGGATATATGCGCTACGGTCATGGTAGCCTTCGTCTGGAGGAGCATGGGCTGTGACTACAGACTATTCCAGTGAAAGCTACAAAAGCTGTGGGCCAACCAAAAGTTGGGAGACAGTGGGTATTGCCTGGCATGGGTGCAGTGGAACTACCGGTTTGGGATCTTGTGAACTGGGGGCATAGCATTGTGACCGTCTACCCAGAGTTGCTGTAAGACTGTGGGCGTAAAGAATTAAAATACTTGCATTGTTTAACCTGCCTAAGTGATTATTACAATCCACAACCTCAGATCTTCACAGTCCTCCTTAGTATTAGTTGAGTAACCCTTGGCAGCTATTTGTCAGATTCCTTGATCCGGAGCCCCTGGGTCTGTGTGGCCAGGGCCTGAATCCGATCCCCTGCTGCTGATGATTCTTGTATGGCCAGGGCCTGAACCTGAAACCCATGGTCTTTGTGTGGCCAGAGTCTGAACTTGAAACCACATCTCTTAAGATCCACAATATGTTTCACATGTCCCTGCTCAAGATGTATGTGGTACTTCTTGAGTCCTCCCCCCTGCCGCCAATCATACTTGAGGGCAATTTGGAGTTACAAATTTCAAAGATTGTGGATTCTCGTCTTCAACGTCGTTCCCTTCAGTACTTTTTGTACTGGAGCGGTTGTGGTTCAGAGGAAAGGATGTGGGTTTAAGCATCAGAGGTGAAAGCCCCTAGGTTGGTTCATTCTTTCCATGCCTCTCATCCAGAGAAAACTGTTCCTGAGTGTCCGGAGGCCACTCTTAGAAGGGGGGGTACTGTCACGGGTGTGACAGCCAGTCATTCTGGATCCGGCTATAGAAGGTCGCTGCGCTTGGCCTTGCAGATACCTTCTTGATCCTTTCACCATCCCTCCCTCTCTAGGACACAGGGGTGAGCTTCACTTTCTGCTGCTAATTAACACACCCTTGCTGGACCTTTTAAATAACACCCAGTCTCTCCAGAGAATCGCTGGTGATAGCAGTATATTTCTCTGTTCAGACCTGGAGTTCTAGTAGTCGGCTAGTTTCTTCTTGGCATTCCTTTGTGATTGTTGTCGTGATCGCTCTGGTGTCTTCCCAAAGCTACGTGTATCCCCTTGTCTGTTTATCTTGTTTGTCTTTAGTTGCAGTGGGGCTGACTAATGCTCACCCCTCCCCCTTGCTACCTAGGGCCTAGCTCTAGGGTCAGTCAGGGATTTAGTATCCTGCTCGGCGATAGGTGAGGAACCTATTTAGGGACGATAGGGGAGCCAGGGTCTTGTAAGATCTACCAAAGGGTCTCCACTCTCCCTTTCCCTAGTTGCTGGGCTTCCCCCCTCTTCCCATCGTCGTACGCTGGGTCCTTCCCATACCTAGCATGACAGTACCTGTGCCTGAAGTCGCACCAGTGGCACCTGTACCCTGACACCTCTCCCTGTGGTGCCTGAAGCCGCACCAGTGGCACCTGAATCCTAACATCACTCCCTGCATTACCTGTGCCTGAAGCCGCATGGGCTGCACCAGAACCCTGAGCCTGAACCCACAGGGGTGGCACCTGAACCCAGAAGCCGCACCGGCAGTACTTAAACCCTGAAGCTACAACCCCTGTCAAAAATTATGGAATCACCGGGCTCGGAGGATGTTCATTCAGTTGTTTAATGTTGTTGAAAATAAGCAGATCACAGACATGGCACAAAACTAAAGTAATTTCAAATGGCAACTTTAGAGCTTTAAGAAACACTAAAAGAAATCAAGATTAAAAATGTGGTACTCAGTAAGGGTGATTTTTTCAGACCAAGCAGAGGGAAAAAAATATGGAATCACTCAATTCTGAGGAAAAAATTATGGAATCACCCTGTAAATTTTCATTTCCAAAACTAACACCTGCATCAAATTAGATCTGCTCGTTAGTCTGCATCAAAAAAGGAGTGATCACACCTTGGAGAGCTGTTGCACCAAGTGGACTGACATGAATCATGGCTCCAACACGAGAGATGTCAATTGAAACAAAGTAGAGGATTATCAAACTCTTAAAAGAAGGTAAATCATCACGCAATGTTGCAAAAGATGTTGGTTGTTCACAGTCAGCTGTGTCTAAAATCTGGACCAAATACAAACAACATGGGAAGGTTGTTAAAGGCAAACATACTGGTAGACCAAGGAAGACATCAAAGCGTCAAGACTGGAAACTTAAAGCAATATGTCTCCAAAACAGGAAATGCACAACAAAACAAATGAGGAATGAATGGGAGGAAACTGGGGTCAATGTCTGTGACCTAACTGTAAGAAACCGCCTAAAGAAAATGGGATTTACATACCGAAAAGCTAAACATAAGCCATCATTAACACCTAAACAGAAAAAAACAAGGTTACAATGGGCTAAGGAAAAGCAATCATGGACTGTGGATGAAAGTCATATTCAGTGATGAATCGCGAATCTGCATTGGGCAAGGTGATGATGCTGGAACTTTTGTTTGGTGCCGTTCCAATGAGATTTATAAAGATGACTGCATGAAGAGATCATACAAATTTCCACAGTCATTGATGATATGGGGCTGCATGTCAGGTAAGGGCAATGGGGAGATGGCTGCCATTACATCTTCAATAAATGCCAAAGTTTACATTGATATTTTGGACAATTTTCTTATCCCATCAATTGAAATGATGTTTGGGGATGATGACCTCATTTTTCAAGATGATAATGCATCCTCCAATAGAGCGAAAACTGTGAAAACATTCCTTGAAAGAAGACACATAAGGTCAATGTCATGGCCTGCAAATAGTCCGGATCTCAGTCCAATTGAAAATCTTTGGTGGAAGTTGAAGAAAATGGTCCATGACAAGGCTCCAACCTGCAAAGCTGATCTGGCAACAGCAATCAGAGAAAGTTGGAACCAGTCCACTTGGTGCAACAGCTCTCCAAGGTGTGATCACTCCTTTTTTGATGCAGACTAACGAGTAGATCTAATTTGATGCAGGTGTTAGTTTTGGAAATGAAAATTTACAGGGTGATTCCATAATTTTTTCCTCAGAATTGAGTGATTCCATAATTTTTTCCCTCTGCTTGGTCTGAAAAAAATTACCCTTACTGAGTACCACATTTTTAATCTTGATTTCCTTTAGTGTTTCTTAAAGCCCTAAAGTTGCCATTTGAAATTACTTTAGTTTTGTGCCATGTCTGTGATCTGCTTTTTTTCAACAACATTAAACAACTGAATGAACATCCTCCGAGCCTGGTGATTAAATATTTTTTGCCAGGGGTTGTACACTGGCGGTATCTGAACACTGAAGCCATTCCAGCAGTACCTGAACTAGCACTAGTGTCGCCGGGCTTACCTAGGAGGGGCATGGCTAAGCAGCTACCTTGTTTTTGCTAGAGCTCCTGATCGTGGAGTTAGACTTGAGCTGCAGGTGGTCGCCAGGTACCACTCCTAGGCAGTCCCTGGTACTGCAGTGGCTGACCCCAGGGGTCATGATCACAGACACAGTCTTGGGATTCACTGACAGGACTTGGACTCTGTTCAGACAACTGAGGTTCAGGGTCATTAGGCAGAACAGATACCTACACGGAGTCAGGTAAAACTGGATTTTTGAACACTAACCACCAGGACTTACACTGGTGCTGGTTCAGGTACCGCCAGAACGGCTTCAGGGTTCAGGTGACATGGGTGCGGCTTCAGTGTTCAGGTACCGCTGATGCGGCTTCAGGCTCAGGTACTGCAGGGAGCAGTGTCAGGGTTCAGGTGCCGCCGGTGAGGCTTCAGGCACAAGTACTGTGGGGAATGATGTCAAGGTTCAGGTGTGGCTTCAGGCACTGATACCGCAAGGAACGGTGTTAAAGCAGGATTGTGCTCAGCAAACTACATACACTGTTAGGTGGGCAACATTACACTGATTAAAATTATACTTTGGTTGATGAAATCCATCTTGTGGTTCTTGTGTAATCTTTACTCTCAGTTTGGAGATAATTAGATGCTCATTCTCTGGGGGCGGGCTTGTGGGGTGGGCTCTGTCTGGTGCTCTGCTTACATATTCATTTGTATGGTCTTATGACAGGTCACAGATCGTTCAGTGACCTGCCTCCTATTTTACATGATGATTCTAGTAGTGCAGGGCTAGGCTCAATAGGAGGCAGGTCAGTGAAGGATCAGTGACCTGTCATAAGAGCATACAGATGAATAAGTAAGCAGATACCAGATAGAACCCACCACACAGACCAGCCCCAAAGCATGGGCATATCATTATCTCCAAACTGAAAGTAAAGATTAAAACCACAGGGCGGATTTCATCAACCAAGGTATCATTTTAATCAGTGTAATGTCACCTACCTGACAGTATATATAGTTTCCTGAGCACAATCATGCTGACAGGTGCGCTTTAAGGTTCAGGTGTCGTCAGTGCGGCTTCATTTTCAGGGAGCGGTTTCAGGGTTGAGGTTCCGCTGGTGCGGCTTCAGGCTCAGTAAGCAGGGAGCAGTGTCAGGATTCAGGCTCTGGCTACACAAGGACCAGGGGGTTCAGGTTTAGGCTCTGGCCACACAAGGACCAGGGGGTTCAGGCTCTGACCTTACAAGGACCAGGGGGTTCAGGTTCATGCCCTGGCGCACAAGAACCAAGGGAATTCGTGTTCTAACAGGATAACCGCAGGATCCAGGCACCTGAAAACTAGATTGCAAGGGCTACTCAACTAACACTAAGGAGGACATTGTACAGGCTAAAAGGGAGTTTGCCTTAAATACTAGATGCCTCCCAGCTTATTGGCTGGGGACATATTCAGAGTGCGTGCGTTGCCCCTTTAAGAGACGGTGAGCGCACGTACTAAGCGCACCGCCGGAAGAGCCGCATGCCGTGGACAGGAAATGAGAACCGAGGACCGCGGTAGGACAGAGAGACTGCGGCGGTATGTCTGCATCCCTGCCAGGAGGAGGGTGTAACGCAAGGTGTGGGAAAGACTTGGTGCATCTCAGAGGGAAAGGGAGCCTAGACTATAGGGAAAGGGGGGAAGTGGAGATCTCCTCGGTTGATCTAGCGTCACCCTGTCTCCCCTAACGTCCCTGTATTGGCTCTTCACCAATCGCCGCACGCGTACCTCACCATGTCTTTGCCGGGCGTATGGCTCAGGCTAGGGAAGGGAGGAGATGAGCACTAGTTGATCTCCACTAAACACTATAGACAACAAGGAAGGACAAAAAGGGGGAAAATGCTTAGCTTTAGACGACTTTAGACAAATGCGCACACGTCCTCAAGCTCTAGAGAGGACGGAGGTAGCTGCTGGGTCCTAGAGACAGCCTCTAAGAAGATGTCTGTAATGCCCAACGTACAGATCTGCAACCAACTGAAGGGCGACTGTCACTTCTCACACACCTGTGACAGTACCTCCCCCCTCTTTGAGTGGCCTCCGGACACTCAGGACCGGGTTTTCTCAAGATAAGATAAGAGTTATGGAATGAGCGAACCAACCTGGGAGCGTTCACCTCTGACGCTGAAACCCACATCCTCTCCTCTGGACCATATCCTCTCCAGTGCACCAAGTATTGTAGAGAACAACATTGGAGACAAGAATCTACAATCCTCGAATTCTGGAACTCCAGATTACCATCAACCATTACTGGGGGCGGTGGTAGAGGTGAGGGTTCAAGAGGTTCCACATACTTTTTGAGTAAAGACCTATGGAACACATTGTGGACCTTAAGGGCCTGAGGAAGCTCAAGATAAAACGTTAATAACGGCTTTTATTTTAGAAGGACCAATGAACCTAGGTCCCAGCTTCCAAGAAGGAACTTTCAATCTTATATTCCTGGTAGACAAAGTCATTCACATTCAGGTCCGGACCTGGCAAGCGTTTTCTGTTAGCCATACGTTTAAACCTGTCTCCCATGATCTTTAAATTACTCAGAGCACCCTGCCATACCAAGGAGAGTGACGAAGCAAACCTTTCCTCCTCAGGAACTCCTGAAGCTCCTCCCCCACTAAAGTTACCAAACTGTGGGTGATAACCGTATGCACCGAAGAACGGTGACCTGCCAGTGGAATCTTGACGATGATTATTAATGGCAAATTCTGCCATCGGTAAGTAGAATGCCCAATCCTCCTGATTTTTGGAGACGAAACACCAGAGGTAGGTCTCCAAATTCTGATTGACACGCTCGGTCTGTCTATTCGACTGAGGGTGGAAGGCAGAGGAAAAGGACAGCTGCACCCCCAGTCAAGAACAGAATGCCTTCCAGAACTTGGAAACAAACTGGGTCCCCCGATCTGACACCACATCGGAGGGAACCCCGTGAAGTTTCACGATCTCATTTATGAGCACCTGAGCAAGTGTCTTGGCATTTGGAAGTGCAGGCAATGCGGTGTAGTGAACCATTTTACTGAACCTATCTACTACCACCAAAACCACCGTTTTGCCTGCAGATACCGGTAGGTCAGTATTAAAATCCATGAACAAGTGTGTCCATGGCCTACTAGGGATAGGTAGCAGAAGAAGAGTACCAGACAAGCGGGTATGCGAAACCTTACAACACTCACAAATACTACAAGCAGCTACGTGTTCAATCACATCCCGATGCAACCCCGGCCACCAAAAATGAAGAGAGAGGAGGTCCGCGGTTGCCTTACCACCTGGATGCCCAGCAAGCACAGAGTTATGATGTTCCTTAATTACTTTTCGGCGCAGATTAGATGGTACAAATAACCTTCCTGAAGGGCAGGAGACAGGGGCGTCCTCCTGAGCCTCCAACCCCTCACCCTCTAGTTCAGGAGACAGTGCCAAAATGACTACCCTTTTCTATAATATCGGGGTAGGGTTCTCATGGTCACCACCACCAGGGAAGCTCTGGGACAAAGCATCAGCTTTGACAATTTGGACCCCTGGACGAAAAGTGACTACAAAATTGAACCTAGTAAAAAACAGGGACCATCTGGCTTGCCTAGGGTTGAGACGTTTAGCTGACTGGAGATAGGACAGGTTCCTATGGTCAGTAATAACAGTAATAGGATGGAAAGCCCCCTCCAACCAATGTCGCCATTCTTAGAACACCATTTTGTTAGACAAAAGTTCCCTGTTACCCATGTCATAATTTGTCTGAGCCGAAAACAATTTTTTAGAAAAGAAGGCGCATGGATGCCATTTACCAGGGACGGACCCTGAGACAACACAGCCCCAACCCCGACATCCGACGCATCAACCTCCACAATAAAGGGATGACAAAACATCGGGTTGACTGAGTAGAGGTGCAGTGGCAAAATGATTCTTTAAAGAAGAAAAAGCCTGGAGGGAAGCATCCAACCATTTGGAAAAATCAGACCCCTTCTTAGTCATGGCAGTAAGGGGTTTCACAATAACAGAGTAATTTTGGATGAATTTCCCAAAAAACTGCACCTCCTGAACAGCGAAAACACATTTTTCCAGTTTGGCACAAACATTGTTATCCCTTAATATCTGGAGCACCTGCTTAACATGCCCCCGATGAGTCTCAAAATCAGGTGAGTAAACCAAAATATCGTCCAGATAGACCACCACAAATCTCCCCACCAAATGATGGAAAATATAATTTATGAAATGCTGGAATACCGCAGGTGCATTGGTTAAACCAAAAGGCATAACCTGATTCTCGAAATGTGCTTCCGGGGTATTGAATGCTGTTTTCCATTCGTCCCCTTCTCTGATTCTAACCAGATTGTAGGTCCCCTTAAAATCAACTTGGAGAATACCTTAGCTCATACAACCTGGCTGAACAAATCAGGAATCAGAGGAAGAGGGTATGGATCACGGATGGTAATTTGATTTATTTCCCGGAAATCTAAACAGGGGCGTAGACCGCCATCTTTTTTCTTCACAAAGAAGAACCCTGCCACCACGGGCAAAGATGAAGGTCTGATATGTCTCTTCTCTAAACTTTCCGCAATGAAATCCACTGGCTTGTCTCTCAGGGCCAGAAAGATTATACAGTCTGGACTTTAGTAGTTTAGCTCCGGGGGTCAGGTAACAAGACAGTCATAAGCACGATGAGGAGGCATATCCTGACACCCGCTCTCACGAAATACGTCCTTAAAACCAGACAGAAAAGCAGGTAATATTTCCGTAGAGACAGTAGCAAGGGAAATATCTAAACAGTTCTCATGGCAGTAAACTTCCCATTCAATAATCTCCCCGTCTTGCTTATCCACCAACGGATTATGTTTAACAAGCCAAGGAATACCCAAAACAATCGGTGTGGGAAGATTGTCCAGTATATAGTAAGGGATTATTTCACAATGAACTGAGCCCACCCTCAGTTTTACATTATGTACAATCTGAGGAAATGCTTTCTGTGCAAGTGGCACCGAGTCGATGGCAATGATGGAAATAGGTTCAGCTAAAGCACAGCAAGCAAGACCATGAGTTTTCACAAACTCAGCATCAATCATGCTGACTCTGGCTCCACTGTCAACAAACACAGAAATTTTCTCGGTTTTGCTCTCTAGCACCACCTCTGCTGACAGTATAAAACGGGAACTGCAGGTTGGTGACAAATACACCCCTTGTTTATCCAACTCCAGACTTCCAAGAGTAAATCGAGACTCCTTTTGTTTAGGAATTGAAGGACAAGTCCCAACAAAATGTCCTTTTTTCCCACAAAAAAAACATACGCCTTTTCTCCTGTGAATCTCCGGGGAGATGTATGATGTAGAGACACCCCCTAACTGCATGGGTTCCTCCACCTCCCTTAGTACCGGCTCAAACCCAGACTGCTCCCCCGGCAGAGGTACACAACCCCGACAAGAAGGCCCAGGAGAAGGTGGTCTCACCCGTCTATCCAGAAGGTGTCTATTAAGACGTATGACCAACGACATGGCAGCCTCCAAGGACTGAGGGGTTTCATATACTGCCAAGGCATCTTTCAACCTTTCCGTAAGCCCCTCACAAAATTGACTTCTAAGGGCTGAGTCATTCCATTTGGAATCCGTTGCCCATCTACGGAATTCTGAACTGTACATCTCCACTGACTGATTCCCCTGCTGAAGGTGACGTAGCTTATACTCAGCCAAGGCGACTCGGTCTGGGTCATCATAGATGAGGGCCAGAGCTCCGAAAAACCCCTCCACAGATTGGAGACAAACAGAGTCCTGCGGTAAAGAAAACGCCCACAATCAAGGATCTCCTTGCAGTAGAGAGATCACAATACCAACCCGTTGCTCTTCATTTCCGGAGGAGTAAGGACGAAGTTTAAAATACAGTTTGTAGGCCTCCTTGAATACAAAAAACTTGTCCCTACCTCCTGAAAACCTGTCCGGGAGGGCATCCTTGGTTTCAGGCTGGGCAGGCCTACCTGCAGAGACCCCCATATTAGCGACTTGTAGCCGCTGATGCTGCTGTTGAACCTCACAGCGGAGGTCATTCATCTCCAGAGACAAACAGCGGAACTGCTCTGCGAGCTCTGCAACTGAACCCATGCCTAGGGAGAAAGGAAAAAAAAGTCCACACCCAAAAACACACAGAGGGAAAAAAAACAAAGTGTTCATTTGTGTTTGTTTTTTTTTCCTTTTCAAAATATGCACGACCGGCGATAATGTCACGCAAGGTGTGGGAAAGACTTAGTGCAACACAAAGGGAAGAGGGAAAGGGAGCCCAGACTCTAGGGGAAGTGGAGACCTCCTAGGTTGATCTAGCGTCACCCTGTCTCCCCTAACATCCCTGTATTGGCTCTTCACCATTCGCCGCACACGTTCCTCGCCCTGTCTTTCTCTGGCGTATGGCTCAGGCTAGGGAAGGGAGGAGATGAGCACTAGTCGATCTCCAATAAACACTACAGATAACGAGGAAGGACAAACAGGGGGAAATTGCTTAGCTTTAGACGACTCCAGACAAATGCGCACACGTCTTCAAGCTCCAGAGAGGACGAAGTACTGCTCTTGCTAAAGCCTTCACAAGTAGTAATGAATATCGCTGGCACCTCTCTCTGGACACAGCAGGTATTTATACACCCATGCCAGGGTGCTAATTAGCCAGAGGAAGGTAGCCGCTGGGTCCTAGAGACAACCTCTAAGAAGATGTCTGTAATGCCAAACACAGAGACCTCCTGCAACCAACTGCAGCGCGACTGTCTGTCACTTCAGACACGCCCGTGACAGAGGGAGAGGCAACGTGCAGGGACGCCAGCATTAGCATTACATATGGATCAGCCCAACAGTAAGTGGTCTATACCTAACTACATTAAATATTCAATTTTCCAAAGAAGATAATAAATCTGTATACTTGATATTGAAAGATGTCACACCTATACCTAATCCCTCTCGCTAACACCTTAAAAGCTGGCTTTGTGCTGCAAAGTAATAAGGCCACGGGTTTAAAAGGGGCAGTCCTGCAACATTCTCTTTTCCATATTTAATCTCTGAATACATAGACGAGCCTAGTTAGGTATAAAACTTGAATGGCAAGCAGCCCTGTATATTCCACTCATCCTGTGCCCATCTTCTCTGTGGTTAATGGTTCCCTAAGCTTTGATGTTCTATCAGAGGAAGACGTCTGCATTGTGAAACAGGTGCACAGCATTTCCATGAACTAAGTGAATCTTGGTGGGATATAGCATGGCGTATTTGATATTCAGGTCTCGAAACTTCTTCATAGCTGCTGTGAATTTGACTCTGTCTTTCTGAATAGCCACTGAGAAACCTGGGTGTACTGGGATGTCTGCATTTTGCAGTGAAAGGTTGCGCAGTTGTCTAGTCATGTTGAGCACTGTATCTCGATCTCTGTAACTGAGCACTTTAGCTATTGTGACAAAGTCACTGGCAAAGTACTGGAGGGGAGATATGTTTCACTGAGGCTATTAGCTTCAGTGATGTGAAACCTAGAAGTTTTCTCCAGCACACTATGTGCTGAGAGGGGTTAATCAGACATTTTTAATGAGGCTAGGTTTTATGTGAACAGCTGTAGAGCGGGTGGGAGGCTGTTCACCATATCGCCACCCTGGGATGTGGTCTAGGATATAAATAGCCAGCCTGTTGAATCATGTTTTGTTCAGTATCTGGAGAGGCAAGCTTCAGGGAGACAGGAACTTGTGTTTGTGCTCACCTGAATCGTGGGTTTTGTTAAACCTGAGTGGCCGGACCACGGCCAATATTAGAGCTATGCTGTCTATTTTTATTTAGCTTTGCCGTTATGCCAGAAGGGCCGTGTTTATTTTTATGAACTCTGTATTGGTTTATGCCATCTTTTTAATAAACCAATCAGAAATTGAAAGAGACATCGTACAGTGTCTACCTCCATGTGCAACCGAGTGAACCTATCTACCACACTATGAACATGTGGGACACGGCCCCCAGAGGATTTAGTTTTGTCAAGACTCTGTATATGTTCTACAGTAAAGCTTGTAAACAACTTGTCTCAGCCAAATACTTCTGCACACTCAAGAAGGCCAACAAATCATAAGTTTGAGCTCCTCCGGTCAGTTTCCTGGTCATTAAGTTTTGCAATAGGCTCATTACTTGTAAAATCCATAAAGACATCTCCGAGGAGGAGACCTATCACCATCATATTGAACAAATGGGATTAATTCTAACTGGGGAAGTAACTATAGCTGAGGAAGTGAAAAGAGCTGACACTTCAACCTCCATTGAAGTAGTACCTCCTGCTGTGAACACGTAATTACTACAGCAGATTTGATGAAAACCAGCTAAAAGCATAGAGTTCATATAGTCAAATGCGGAGAAGTACAGGGGCTTCGTCTGTTCAAAGGAATTGTGTCAGATGCTCTGGAGCCAGTGGTCACCGATGAATATTGAGGTTTGCATTGATCCGATATTTATAGGAGATATATTTTTGACATTGTAGAGAATGAATGAACAGAACACATTTAGTCACATCACCATAAGGCCAGCCGAAGACCAACTTCATATCTTCATAGAAAGGTAAAATCGTGATCGGAAACATGACAACAATATCTCCTGCCTGAAATCTGCAGGGGCGAAGATATCCTGAAAGTTGGGGATCTCATAAAATTCTAAAAGACCTAGCACATTCTACGACATCCCACGACCAGCCCCCATATGAGTTCACCAAGAGGAGGTATGTGGGTGAAACCTTGATCTAATGAAAATCAGAGTTTTGGTTTTGGTCATTTGTCAGTCCTGGAAGGTACAGCTTGCTATATTTCTGTTTGTTTTCCTAAGGAGTACCGCTAAACTATGAGCCATTTCCATGACACAGGTATAGTACTTTTCTTTTGTTATCCCTTTTATTCTATTTAATTATATATACCATATTGTTTTGTACCCTTTTTTATCATCTTTGTATATTTTTTAAAAAAAAACACTTGTCTACCTTTTCGGATTAAATATATAAAATTTAATAGCTCCGTTCCTCTTGCTCTGTAAATTGCACCCCTGAAGCCATACGTTACCTGTAATGGGTGTCAAATCGGCCTGTATAAATGATTGATGGTGGCAGCTAGTAGTTCATTTTGTTATTGTGAAGTTGGCTATGATCGTATCAGGGTATATAAATATTCCATGCATTGGAATCGGAGGTGTATGTACCATACACTCACTGTGAGTTCCCCTATAACTGGCCTAGAAGTGGAAACAGCAGTGGCCTCATCCATCACTCGTCAGTCAATTGCGTAATTGTCCTGAGGCAGCGGAGTTGCGTCTCTTGACAAAGTGGTGGCAGCGGTGGGATATGTGCGAGCTCTTCGGTGTTCTCCATGCTAATTCTAGTTTCAGTTTCCAGGACTCATTAATGCAGTTTTTGCATATCTTGCCACATGGAAGAAATATCCATTGTGACCTTGCCGATTCTGTCAGTAATGAACGTACGGCTTTTTGCTATGGCTCTCTTGTAGCTGTTTTTCTCTGGCCCAAAGTCAGATTCAGGAAATCACCACTGAGGTCCAAATTGACAACTAAGCCCTCCAAATATCAAGCACTCGGAGAAAAGAATGCACACTTATGAGCAAAACAATTCGGTTTATTTCCATGAGTAGTTTTTATACCATTTACAGACAATGTAGTTCCCATTTGGAAATCACCTGTCGCCCCCTTCTGACAAACATCTTGTGATAACTTTTATTTATCTTTCTTTTCGCAGTACACTATCCATAACACAATCTTCTCAAAACAGTGCATATGAGATAGGAAAATATTAGACCAAGTATGAAACCTTGAATATGAGTTTAGTACTGTTACAGAGACCCTCTTTGTTTTAAGGAGAACTTTGGAATAGACAGTTAAGGGTCTTCACATTGCCAGTGAGATTCAAATTAAGATACTTCATCGATGAAGGAAGAGAGACAGAATACATGTGACATGCATTGTCAGCAGGTAGAGTCTTCTGGTGTGGCAACAAAGACTCACCATATTTATTAGCTAGACAGGACAGAACTTCATTGTTATATACAACTGAACAGAAAACCAAAATAGACTTATAAGTAACAAACACATATCCCTTGGCCAAGCGTAAACCTTCTTGTCAAGGACTTCACAGGAAACAAGTATCTTAGTCAGACATTCCACAATGTAAAATCAGAAAACATTCAAGCAGACTTCAGACATAGCAAAAATATAATTTTTTTTTCTAAATTAATAATGATATCTAGATATTAAAAAATTAAGCATAACAACTCCTCCCTTTTTATTATTTTGCAAAACAATTTATTCATCAGCTACTTCCCCATGCTATAAAAGCCTGGAGGGGACGAATCCCGTTCACCGACAAATATCTTGCTTGCAAATCTAATCATTTATGTTTATAGAAGTGGCATTATATTTTGCAGGCCTGTGATGCTTAATCTTGTGTGTGTTCTTGCATAGTCTCTTAATCTAATAGGAAAAGTGTAGTTACTTAAGTAAAACATTTTATTCAAAGTCACTGGAATAGCTAAATAAGGCATAGTATTGGAGGATATTGGACTATGGGTGCATATCCAACAGTTCTTAGGATGGTCATTAGAGTTCATGTCTTGGAGTAAGACTTGGTGATGCTTTAAGTACTTCATGGAGAGTTAAGGCAAAAGGTACGGTTGCTATCACCATAGTCCAAACAAACAGGGTCATCATCTTTGCTGCTGCTGGGGTTCAAAATCTTTTTTACAATGGCTGGCGTGGATCCAAGTGTCCTTGCCTTGAAGCTTGACCGAAGTGGCAGTGGTTAACAGCACTTGGAATGGTTCACTGTATCTGGGCTCCAGTGGTCTCCTCATATGTCTCTTTACCACGACCCAGTCTCCTGGTACCAAAGTGTGAGTGCCGCTGAGGCAATTGGGGTCTGGGATAGAGGAAAGAACACGATTATGAGTAACAGTCAAATGTTTATGCAACTCCAGAACATATTCAGTGAGAGAACCATAGGAGGCCTGCAGCTGCTGTGGGAAATACAACCCTGTCTTAGGGACACTACCAAACAGTATTTCATATGGGGACAGCTTCTCCCTCCCCCTTGGGGCGGTCCTCACTGAATACAATGCTATGGGCAAACAATCTACCCAGGACAAGTGTGTTTCTTCCATGCACTTTTGAATTTTTAGTTTCAATGTACCATTGAGACGTTCCACCTTCCCACTACTTTGTGGATGATAGGGAACATGGAAAGCCTGTTCTATCCCAAGAGTGACCATGATTTGTTTCATTAGTTCCCCAGTAAAGTGGGTTCCTCTGTCACTTTCCATAGTTTCGGGCACCCCATATCTACAAACCACTTCACTGATCAATTTTTTAGCAGTAGTTTTTGTGTTTGCTTTAGTCACCGCCCAAGCTTCTGGCCACCCAGAGAAAAGGTCAATGCATACCAGGGCGTATTCATAATTACCCACCTTAGGTAGCTGTATGTAGTCCACCTGCAGTCTCTGAAATGGGTAATCTGGTTTTGGTGTGCATTTTCGTGGGTCTCGAATAGGCCTACCAGGGTTATGTTTTGCACAAACTAGACATTCTTGAACATACTTTGCAGCCGTATTCGGGAACCCTGGGGCACACCAGTTTTGTAGCACAACTGTACACATAACACCCTTTGAGTTATGCACCGGAGAATGTTCAAGGGCAGCCATCATGGGGAACAGGCAGCGTGGAAGGCAAATACGTTTGTTTACCTGCCATACCACTGACACTGACTGTACGGCGCCCGCTTTGACACATGCATTCTGCTCGTGGGGGGGAGCCTGGGTCTGGAAGACCTGCAGTAGTTCGAGGTCCACGGCCACTGGGACCGGTGCAGGGGATGTCTCCTTATTTGAAAGGGGGCTTCTTGCACTCCCTGACTCTGAGTCTCCTGGGGTTCCCGCACTTGCGATAGCCAGTATCTCTGTCAGAGGTAATCGTGCTGCTTCCTTAGCCGCCTGGTCGGCCAAAGCATTCCCTACTGCAAGGGGAGTTTGTTCCCGAGTGTGTGCTGACACTTTGACTATGGCTGCCCTTCGGGAAAGGGTGAATGCTGTGAGTAGCTGCTCTACCACTTGCGCATTCCTTATAGGTTTGCCAGCAGAGGTCAAGAAATTATGGCTTCGCCAAATGGCGCCAAGGTCATGTGCAACACCATAAGCATATTGCGAGTCAGAAAATACATTAATTTCTTTATCTTTTCCCAGATTACACGCTGCAGCGAGTGCTTTAAGCTCTGCCTCTTGCGCAGAGCAGCTGGAGGGGAGTGGTTCTTGTATCACTGCCTTACCATTGTGGACTACCGCATACCCGGTGATGAATCGTCCTTGTTCACTGTCCCAAGCTCTGGATCCATCTACAAAATACTCAGCAGAGGAGTTAGTGAGTGGTACATCAGTAATATTTGCCAAGCCCTTTATTTCAGCTTCCATCTATGTCTGACAATCATGTTAATGTGCCATATCAAACTGAGCTTCCTCATCTGCTAATTTGAAAAACAGGGGCAAATCTTGGCTCATGGTCACTCCCTCTTCCCCATCCTGATACTTTCCTCCCTTTTCTAAATCCACTGGTAGTGTAGCTGGATTTACAACATTACAGCGTTTGATAGTTATATGGGGAGGTGTAAGGAGTGAGACTTCATATTTTGTCAACCTTGATGCTGAGAGGTGACGGGTCTGAGCCTGTTGAAGTATTTCAGATACAGCATGAGGAACTTGAAGTGTGAGGGGGCTTCCTAACACTATGTCCTCTGTCTTTTTAACAAGTTCTGAAGCAGCTGCCACAGCTCTAACACAAGTAGGAGAACCCATAATGACTGGATCAAGGGTTACAGAGTAATACCCTAGAGGGCGCTGCCTACCACCATGTTCTTGGGTAAGGACACCAGACGCATGTCCAGCCTGTTCGTGGCAGTACAAAGTAAAAAACTTGTCATAATTCGGTATACCTAGAGCTAGTGAGGTCAAAAGAGTGAGCTTGAGGGTCTGAAATGCATCAATAGCCTCAGAATTAATGGTGAAAGGCTCAGTTTTGAGGCATTGAAACAATGGGGCCGTAATACTAGAGGCATTTCGTATCCAGAGACGGCAGTACTGGACTAGGCCCAAGAATGCCCGAAGGGACTTGGTAGATCTTGGAAGGGGTATTTTTAGTATAGCCTCAATCCTCCCTGGGCTGAGATGCTTAATTCCTGGAGACAGGCAATGCCCATGGAAAGTGACTGTGGACTTGCACAATTGGGTGCAAAGCTTCTTTTGAAGCTTTGCACCCATTTTCTGCTAAGAATATCAGCAGAGATTGAGATTCATTGTGGCATATCTGGTCAGTGGTGCAGCAAAGGAGAAGGTCATCCACATATTGTAAGAGTATGGTGGATGAATCAAAGGGGCACCAGTTATCGAGTACAGTCTTTAGGGATGTGGAAAATAAGGAAGAGGAGTTAGCAGCTCCCCGAGGAAGGACTGCCCATGCATACTGGGCACCTCTGTGAGTGAAGGCAAAATAAGAGGTACACTCCGTTTACAAGAAGACAGAGAAAAAAGCATTGGCCAGATCAATCACTGTGAAACAGGTGGCTGTGGAGGGGACCTGATTCAGGAGAGTATGGGGGTTGGGTACAAGTGGAGTATGCACTATAGTTACTGCATTAACTGCCCTAAGATCATGTACCATACGATAGGCTACTGGCTGTCCAGGTGGGGTTTTCTTTTTGACGGGGTATAGGGGAGTGTTAAAATTGGGAGGTTATAGGAATAACTAGACCTCTTAACAAAAGCTCCTGGACATTCTCATGTATTGCTGCATCCTGATCAGCACTTAAAGGATACTGCTTTATACAGGGGGGGTTGGGCACCTGGTTTAAGTTTTACAGTCACCAGAGGGATGGGTAGTTTTCCCACATCAAGTTTGCTACATGCCCACAATTGACTGGGTATATCCTCAAGCCAAACAGGATGGGAATGAGGTTTAGAGTCTGTATTGTCTAGAACTGTGGGAATTGTTAGGGATAGAAGACTACACAATGTGTCATCATCCAGGGGGGTGGTCATCTTGGGGCCATTTGGAGTGAATTCTATGCAGGCCCCAATTTTCTGCAACACATCTGTTCCCAACAAATTAAAAGGCACATCAGGGGAAACTAAAACCTTGGTTACAATTGAAATTGAGTCATGCAAATTTAACCGGAGAGGATGAGTCATTTGTAATTTAGTAAGTCGTCCCTCTACTCCTTCACAAGTCACATAGTCGGGGGACAAAATGCCCTCTGGAACATGTTCTTGCATTAATACTGTACGGGCTGCTCCAGTGTCTACCATGAATGAAATAGTTTGTCCCTCCCCCAGGGACACGGGGACAGTGAGTGTGGGTCCCTGGGGGGTGACAACGGGGCAGAGGGAGATATCTGGATTGCCAGTTTCCTATGGAGGGGGCTGGGCAGTGGCTGTTGATTTTGCGGGGCATTTGATGGATAGATGTCCTTTTAGCTGGCAAGACCAACATTCTACATTGCTGTAATCTCTATTTCCTCCTTGGTGGTTACTTCCTCCTCTCCCCCACCCCCCATCTTCCCTTCCTGGGCTGCACAGGAGCCAAGTTAACCCTTTTCTTTGACAAGCTTTTTAGTTCAGCACCTCGGGCTATTTCCTTTAAATCAACCCATTGCATATTGCGCCACTCAGGGCGACTAGTGTGTTCTGCAGTCTGAACCGTAGGTTTAAGACCACTCATAAAACACTGCAACAATAATCTGCGATCCTTGTCATCATTATGCTCATATCCAAAATCCAACCATGTTTGTTCTAATACAGAGGCATATTCTGAGACTGACTGAGCGTTATCCTGTATTACAGTTTGTAACAGGTCTTGTTTTTTATCCTGCTCTGCCCGTGCCCAGTTTTGCATCCTTTGTAGAAACACCCGACCCGACTCTGATGTATTTTTAATGGCTGGTTCCTGGCCTGGAAGCATCTGAGTAATTTCCATAAGTAAGGGGTCACTGCCTTTCTGCAGAATGACAGAAACTAGATCATCCCATGTGGCCCGATATGCCTCCTGAACACCCTGGAGGCGCATTCTAAATGTTAAGGGTTTTTTTCAGGGATCTGGGAGCTGTTTAGCGAGGGCAATAAGTTCACTGGGGGACAAAGGCCGATATGTTTCTATTGGCCATACTTGGGGGGGGATCGTGTACCTGAACATTATCAACCATCCTAGGAGGTTGAAACTGTACATGACTAGTGGTCCTCATAGGGAACAGAGGCACCCTGGGTGTTGTCCCTGGGTGTGAAGACCCACAGGACCTGCAACAATTAACCCCAGGGGGATTCTGATGACCACAATGTCTGCAAGTCCATGCCATTGACCCAGCATAAGGCTGGGGTGCTGAAGGGGGTGCAGAATTTACATCAGTTACAGAGACTACAGGAGTTTGAGAGTTTTTCAAACTATCATAGATTACATAGACAGTTCCATGCCTGGTTTCCTCTGATTTATGTTCACCCATTGAGAGACGTTTTGCTACTTTTAACCACATCCTAGCCTGCTCTAGTTTGTTTTTTTCTTTCAACCATCCTTCCCAATTGCAGATATATTTCTCCCATTCCTTCTCCTCCAAAGTTCCCCACTTTCCCGTACCAAATTTCCTCAATATTATTTCACATCCCTCTACTGCTTCTTTCCCTTTCAGTCTCTCCACTATCTCACATGCTGGAACTGGGGCCACGCCCTTTAGGTTAGTCAATTCCTTAATGTTGCCAGTCCCCATGACTGCAACCACTGTGCCAGAGTTACCGCAGAACTCTCTTCAGCACACCTAGAGCCTCTAGTCTCAGACTCTAAATTTGATCCTGTCCCAGTCTCCTCTGATCCTCGAAAGACGGATCTGATCCTGTCCCAGTCTCCTCTGAGCCTCGGAAGACAGATCTTTAACCCCTTAAGCCCCGAGGGTGGTTTGCACGTTAATGACCAGGCCAATTTTTACAACTCTGACCACTGTCACTTTATGAGGTAATTACTCTGGAACGCTTCAACGGATCCCCCTGATTCTGAGATTGTTTTTTCGTGACATATTGTACTTCATGATTGTGGTAAAATTTCTTCGATATCACTTGCGTTTATTTGTGAAAAAAACGGAAATTTGGCGAAAATTTTGAAATTTTCAAAATTTTTATTTTTATGCCTTTAAATCCGAGAGATATGTCACACAAAAGAGTTAATAAATAACATTTCCCACATGTCTACTTTACATCAGCACAATTTTGGAACCAAAATTTTTTTTTTTAGGGAGCTATAAGGGTTAAAAGTTGACCAGCGATTTCTCATTTTTCCAACAAAATTTACAAAACCATTTTTTTAGGGACCACATCACATTTGAAGTCACTTTGAAAGGTCTTTATGACAGAAAATACCCAAAAGTGACACCATTCTAAAAACTGCACCCCTCAAGGTGCTCAAAACCACATTCAAGAACTTTATTAACCCTTCAGGTGCTTCACAGGAATTTTTTGAATGTGGAAGAAAAAAATGAACATTTAACTTTTTTCACAAAAATGTTACTTTAGACCCAATTTTTTTTATTTTCACAGGGGTAACAAGAAAAAATGGACCCCAAAATTTGTTGTGCCATTTCCCCTGGGCACGCAGATACCCAATATGTGGGGAAAAAACACTGTTTGGGCGCACAGCAGGGCTCGGAAGGGAAGGAGCGCCATTTGACTTTTTGATTGTAAAATTTGCTTGAATAATTAGCGGACGCCATGTTGTGTTTGGAGAGCCCCTGTGTGCCCAAACATTGGAGCTCCCCCACAAGTGACCCCATTTTGGAAACTAGACCCCCCAAGGCACCTATATAGATGCATAGTGAGCACTTGGAACCCCCAGGTGCTTCACAAATTGATTCGTAAAAATGAAAAAGTGTTTTTTTTTTTCACTTTTTCATTTTTACGAGCTAGGGAGATTCTTACACACAACCAAACAAATAACAATACCAAACCTACTGCTCCACCTACTATTGCAATTATTTCTGCATGATCATATAACATTTCCTAGTTCAAAGGTTCTCCTTCTACACCTTGTAAATGCACTGCGTGACAATTATATCTGCATTAAGTGTTACTTTTTATACTATATGTTTCCCAGTCTTGGTATACAGGCTAAGCAAGAACTCAGCTACTATGATTTTCCCTCTCTTGAGCTTACACAAAACAGAACACAGACACTGAGGACAGCGATTCTTAACAATACGTCAATCATTCAATGCACACTGCTCAATTGCTGATATTAATCCCCCTGGGCTAAAAACTGCATTCAGTTACCCCTCTCTTGAGGGTGCCCTTATCAATTTACAGGGGAATTCAATACCCTCAGAGTACTACCTTACTGTGAAGGATTCCTCTGTTATAGGTAATCACACTTCCCTGATCCTCTTACGGACCGATTTTCCTCTCCGCCACATGTGAAGGAACACACCTAACGGGATCCCTTATCAAGCAGAGACCGTAGTCCCTTATTGGTCAATCAAAAATCATTCAGTCCCATATTCAAGGATCCTCATAGTTTACAATATCATACCAGACATTTATGACGTAGACAAAACAAACAACATTAAACAATCCTCCGACTCCTGAAATGTACAGAAGAACTGCAGAGGTGCCTAATCCCGACACGCTGGGCAAGGTTGGTTACTTGTCACTTCATTCAATTATCATTCAACCATCATTCAATCGTCAATCATACATCTAAAAACCACATTGAAACATATAAGACAACAAATTCAATCACTGGCAAGGGTTCAAAAATGATTGTCTTGTTAGGACCACCAATTACCCATCCTGGAGCCCTCTAGGTAGTACTGAATTAGTAGTAATACAAGGGATTACTTACCGTGGATTTTATTCAGTAATTCCCAGAGAGCTCCTTGTTGACAGGTCCAGAGGAGGTCCGGTTATGACAATCCCGGGTTTCAGGCACCATGTACTGTTACGGAGACCCTCTTTGTTTTAAGGAGAACTTTGGAATAGACAGCAAAGGGTCTTCACATTGCCAGTGAGATTCAAATTAAGATACTTCATCGATGAAGGAAGAGAGACAGAATACATGTGACATGCATTGTCAGCAGGTAGAGTCTTCTGGTGTGGCAACAAAGACTCACCATATTTATTAGCTAGACAGAACTGAACTTCATTGTTACATACAACTGAACAGAAAACCGAAATAGACTTATAAGTAACAAACACATTTCCCTTGGCCCAGCGTAAACCTTCTTGTCAAGGACTTCACAGGAAACAAGTATCTTAGTCAGACATTCCACAATGTAAAATTAGAAAACACTCAAGCAGACTTCAGACATAGCAAAAATATAATTTTTTTTTCTAAATTAATAATGATATCTAGATATTAAAAAATTAACCATAACAGTACCCATAAGGAGGCTTCCTACCTGCTTTGCCCATCCACCCTCAGTGTGGACACCCACTCCCTGTTAGCAGTATTCATCTGGGGTCTATAATACACTACTGAAAGAGGGTTCAGTACTGGAACTCTCAATACATACGTTACTCAATAGCTTGGATAATACATAATTCAACGCTTTTACAGCTATGTAGAGCAATAAACAGAATGAAATTTGCATGTAAATCTGTACATTGCCAGAAAACCAACCTCCTAGGTCCTTAAACCAGTTGTATGGATTCAAAAAGGAGAATCAATTTTCTCACCAGGAGTCTTTGCATTGTGTTCTTGTAACTATTTATCCCTAAGTTCCTTTATTTTAAGTATATCTGCTGTGACCTGGAGATTGCCTGCAGGGTTAATAGCAACAGCAATTCACACATTTTCGCCTCTTTTACGGTTTTTGATCATCCAGTCAGTGGTCTCTACTAGCTTGTTCCACGTTTGTATTATGAAGGGGTATATGAAAGTAGCACTGAATATTTGCTTTCCCCATTTCTACTATATGAGGCTTACCATTTGGATGGGGTGTATTGTCTCCTTCATGCTTATACAAGGTGTGAATTGGGACCGCTGCTACATCTATTTTACTATGAGAAATTATGAAAGTGGCTGGTGTTACTTTGGCAAGTGTGCAAACCCCTCTTATGTCTAGGCTCACCCACTTGTAAGCCTGAAGTCCACAACTGAAGAATACTCCTGGGAGAATAAAAAAGTGCTTTGGAGTCTATATACAGTAGAATAGATTCAAAAGCCCCATCATGGTTTTATGGGCTCATCAAGTATTATTCATTTGTTTTCCCTCTATACGAAAGGTACACTTACCTCTCTCTCTCCTCATTAATTTACTGTTAGATGATGTTTTACCGTCTTCAACACCCTTTTTGCTTCAACACCGTTTTTGTACACTGTCTCAGTAACCTGAGTCAGATCATGTGTGTACATAAGAAAGCAATTGTTGTCTTTTCCAAAGGTATCTACACCAGTGTGTTGAAGACTTAAACATAGTCCATCATGGGAAATGGGGCCAGAATGAGGGATCTTAGTCCTTATTTTAGAAACTATACCCTCTGTGTTCGGCTCGTACTCCCACCACCACGTCTGTCCCTTAAGCTGTGTTACATTTAACTGGAACCAGAGATTAGTGACCCATACAGCTATAGTCAACGTGGCAGACAAATCACGAGGTCCATCTTTTCCTCAAAACCTAGACCAGTGGTTCTTAACCTTGTTTGAGGTACCGAACCTTCCAGTTTCAAATGCACATTCACTGAACCCTTCTTTAGTGATAAATCAAATATGATTTTTTTCCAAATTCAAGACATAGGTATATGTTTTTTTACTGGTACACAAAATGAACCGTGCATGAACATCACCTTAATCAAAGAACAAAACCAACACAGTGCATGAACTCACAACAAATTACATACCTGCAAATCAGTGTGACTTCTGCTGTTGTTTTTGAGAGACCAGTTCAGATATGCGTGGCTTCACCTTGGCAAGTGCTACTCTCATGTAATTTTCACAGCAAAGTGTGTTCCTTTTCTTTGTTTTTATGTTCAGCATCCTCAAAAAGGATTGTTCACAGAGATATGTTGTCACAAATGGTATAAAAAATTCCAGGGCTTTCTTAGCAATAATTGGGTACTTTTCCAACTGTCGACACCAAAACGTTGAGAGTGTTGTTGTTCTGAAGAGTTGTTGTTGAACCTGGCTCTGCTGAATTTCAATGATTTCGTCGAGGTATTCATAATTGACATCTGCTGTCTCAACAGCAAACGTGAACGGCTGTCTCACCCATGCTGGATATGACTCTCTTGTGGGGAAATATCCGTCGAGAGACTTTGCAAGCTCATCTAAGTGCGTGGCAATTGTTTGCTTCATTTCCATGGATACAGAAATGTCTCCGATTCCAGACACATCTTCGATTTTACTTACACAGTCGTCCAGAGGGGAAAGTTTGCAAAGTTATTGTTCTCTGTTCGTCGTTTCCATAACCGTAGGTTTTTTTGAAAAGTCTTCAGGTTTTCTTCTGCTTCCATGATGTTGACTCCACCACCCTGCATCTGTTGATTGAGATGATTTAGAGCTGCAAATATATCAGCCATGTACGCTAAAATGAGAATGAACTCAGGATTTTTGAAGCAATCTGCATGACAATGTTGGTGCTCTTGCAAAAACAGGGCTAATTCCACACGCATGGCAAAAAAACAATTCAGCACCTGTCCCCGGGATAACCACCGAACATTAGAATGGTACAGGAGTACCTCGAATTGAGAGCCTATTTCTTTACACAGCTCACTGAAGATGCGGTGCCTCAGAACACTATTTCGCACATAGTTCACACATTCCACTAGTTTTTAATACTTCTGCCATTTTTGGAGGCAAGGTTTTTGTTGCAAACGCATGCCTGTGCAGAATACAATGCGTAACAATGATGTGTGGTGCATCGGCTTTTACTAGCGCACCAAAACCAGACTTTCTTCCCAGCATGACTGGAGCTCCGTCCGTACAAACTGCAGAAACCATATCCCATGAAAGATTGTTGTCTCTGAGGAACTCATCCACAAGCTTCTTCACATCGGCTGCCTTAGTTGTAGTTGTAAGAGGCTTACAAAATAAAAACTCTTCTTTTATCATGTAGTCTTTCACATAGCGCACGAAAACAGCAAGCTAGCTTAGATTAGAAACGTCTGTGGTCTCGTCGAGTTGAAGGTTGAATTTTGCCGGACTTGAAATTAGATCTGCGACTACTTGAGCCAAGATGTCTCTACTCATGCACTCTATTCTGTCACTGATGGTGTCATTTGAAAGAGGAATTTGGGATAATTTACCTTCAGTCGCTGTTCCGAGTATCAGATTCGCCATCTTTAACACTGCTGGTTTTATGAGTGTTTCACCGATGGTGTGCGGCTTGCCCTGCTTTGTGATCAGGTAAGCAACTTCGTATGATGCGGTGAGGATCGGTTTGTTCACGGGTACAAATCCAAGAGCAGGCATAGTGGCCCTTTCATCGAATCTGGCTCTTTTCACCTTGAATTCAGCAAGCGTTGTGTTCTTGTATTCCCCATCTCCATGCAGCTTCAAGAAGTGTTCCTTCAGTTTTGCCGGTGCGAGACTAGAGTTGCTCAACTTGGCATTGCAAATCATGCAGATAGGACGCTGACTCCCATCACGTTCCGTGATACATGTGAATCCATGTTGTACATATTCGTCCGACCACTTTCTTTTTTTGCTCGACATAGTTAGTATGGATTAAAATATTAAGAAAGAAACCACACAACGTACGACTACGACAGTCACACGGTGACTACTGAGCACACTAAATTCCCCGCAGCACTGATTGGCCAATTAATGTAACGTGATCATCTGCAGCAAGTGATGGCCAAGCGGGGCGTGTCATCACGAATTTACTTAATGAGTCGGGTGTGTCTTGACCTCCGTGGCGGAGGCTCCGCCGAACCCGAGACCGACTCACCGAACCCCTAGGGTTCGATAGAACCCAGGTTAAGAACCACTGACCTAGACTGAGTCCAGATTTCACTGTATAAGCCGCGTGTTATTAATACCTCCCGCAGTTTCAGAGGTAAGGCTAAATAAAGCACAGTCTTTGAAGATATTGGACTGTGCGTGCAGATCCAACAGTCCTTTTGGATTTTCTCCTTCCATGTCTTCAGTAATGGAAGTTTAACGTCGAATAAGTTTATTGTCGCAATCCGTATGTAAAAGTTTATTCAGGTGCAAAAAAACAGCTACTTCCAGCAAGATAATTAGAAGAACAGTCATTCTGCCGGTGGAGTGACTGGGGTAGATCCAGCTGGGCTTTCCGCTCAAGTTTCACTGAGATGCATGTAGTCAGCTGGAGTTGGAATGGGCCATTGGATCTAAATGTAAAATATAAAAATAGTTGACACTCCGTTGCTGTTTTTATTCTTTCAGCGGTGCACGTGGAAAGGTAATATGCCAAGGTGAGAAAAGGTCCCAGCACTCACATATAGCGAATCAGTCATTATTCACATCAATTGACAAAAGCTCTGGTAGAGCTGAAACATTTTGTTGCTGATGTGAATAAATGACTGAGTGCTGGGACCTTTTCTGACTTTAAACTGTGGATCTAGGTTCCTTCTCACATGTCTGCCTATAAGCACCCAACCACCCAATTACCTGATGCACATTGGCACTTGCATTTGGATCTGAAATGGATGAAAACACATGTTTATGCACCACATTAAGGCTGTGTGCCCACGAAGCGTTTTTCAAGCGTTTTTGATGCGGAATTTCCGCAGCGGAAACGCTTGGTAACTCGCACCCCATGGTCCCCAATGGGATTCCGCAAGTTCTATGCACATGCTGCGGATTTTTCCGCAGCGTTCATGCTGCGTTCAAAAATCCGCAGCATGTCATTTAATTTTGCGTTTCCGCATGCAGAATTGCCTTTGTCCAATGCATAAAAAACGCAAGGCAATTCCGCATGTGGAAAACGCGTGATAAACGCGCGAAAAATGCGCGATAAACGCGTGCAGAATTCCGCATGCGTTTTTCCGGGAGAGGACTTGCAGAAATGAAGCAGAAATTTTCTGCTTCATAAATGCAACGTGGGCACATAGCCTTAGTCTTTCCTTCACATAGGCTGTCTTATTGTGTTGCATCTATAACACTTGCGAGAAGTACAGGCCTGTCATTGAGGCACTACCAAAAAGGACTTCAAAAGGGGGCAAGTGTGTGCGTATGTGTGTCTCTGACAGAAAAGAGTGCAAGGGATAAGCACTCTAGCAGTTCTTTCCTGTGTTTGCCATGGCCTTTTGAATTTTTAGCTTAAGTGTTCCATTTAATCTCTCCACTTTCCTACTGCTTTGTGGGTGATAAAGTGTATGAAATGCTTGCTCTATTCCCAGGGCCTGCATAATTTCCTTTATTATTTCTCCAGTGAAATGTGTACCCCTATCACTTTATATTGTTTCTGGGACACCATATCTGCAGTCTAAGGGTATGTGCCCACATAGCGTTTTACAAGCGTATTTGATGCGGAATTTCCGCAGCGGAAATGCTTGTAAAACGCTTGGTTATCCGCACCCCATGGTCCCCAATGAGTTTCCGCAAGTTCTATGCCCATGCTGTGGATTTTTCCGCAGCGTTTTTGATGCGCACAAAAACCCGCAGCATGTTAATTTTGCGTTTCCGCATGCGGAATTGCCTTTGCAATAAAAAAAGCAAGGCAATTCCGCATGTCGAAAACGCGCGATAAACGCTTGCGGAATTCCGCATGCGTTTTTCCGGGAAAGGACATGCAGAAATGAAGCAGAAATTTTCTGCTTCATTTCCGCAACGTGGGCACATAGCCTCATTCCTTCATTAGTTTGTCTGCAGTCACTCTAGCTTTGGCTTTTTTTTTTTTACCAGATAAGCTTTCAGCCCTGCAGAAAAGAGATCTACACATACCAGGACATATTCATACACTCCTACCTTGGGTAGTTGTATGTAGTCAATCTGCAGTCTCTGAAATGGAGTGGCCTGTGTGTTGCTTTCTTAGGGACTTTTTATTGTTTCACCTGGGTTGTGTTGTCCACAGATAAGGCAGGATTGTACATGTTTGGAGGCCACGTAACTGAAACAGGGAGCCATCCAGAAGGCATCTACCTGGTTACACGTGTGACTTTTTGAAGCGTGAACGGGGCCATCATTGGGAACAGGGACCTTGGTAAACACAACTTATCCTTGTTTTCCCATACTCCATTTGAGTTCAGCTTGGCTCCTAATTTTCCCTATTGTTCCTTCTCTGTTTGAGCAGCCTGATGCTGGAGGGATTTTAGAACATCTAGACTCACCATGGCTGGGACTTGCTGACTCCCCGCCACTGTCTTCTGCTCCCTAGGACCCACTGCCGCTGCTTTTGCAGCCTCATCCACCTTTCTGTTGCCCTCTACATCCAGGGAGTCACCTTTTGTGTGTACTTTCATTTTGATTATGCCTAACTGGACTGGTAACATCAGTGCCTCCATTAATTGCTTCACCAGCTCCGCATGTTTAATGGGCTTACCAGCTAATGTAAGAAAAGCTCTGCTTCTCCAGATAGGGCCATAACCA
This sequence comes from Phyllobates terribilis, assembly GCF_046119375.1. Taxonomy (NCBI): domain Eukaryota; kingdom Metazoa; phylum Chordata; class Amphibia; order Anura; family Dendrobatidae; genus Phyllobates; species Phyllobates terribilis. Next base: position 50,507,560 of record NW_027362765.1, read on the forward strand.
TGTGATATAGTCCATGCGTAATTCAAATCTGTATAAGTAATAGCGGTTTTACCTGCAGCAGCTCTACACACCTTGGCTGTAAGCCATAATCATTAACAGAAATAAACACTTGAAATAGATCACTCTGTTTGTAATGACTCTATATAATATATGAGTTTCACTTTTTGTATTGAAGAACTGAAATATATTAACTTTATGATGATATTCTAATTTTGTGAGATGCACCTGTATATACAGAGCGCCGGTGTATAATGTCACCAGTGATCCCTGTATTACCTGTACACTGACACTATATACAGAGCTCCTGTGTATCAATATCACCGATCACTGTATTCCCTGTACATTTACACAATACACTGTATACTATGTATAGAGATCCTGTGTATGATGGCACTTATGGTAAGATTAGCATTGCGTTGTTTTTTTTATTAATGACCGAATAATACAATACTGATCATTATGTGGTGGTAATATGCGGCAGTATTGGTTCCTTAGGAAAATCAAAGTAAATTTTGTGTTCCAGCTCACCAGTCCTTTAGTATGAAGGTTTTTCTGGCTGTGCACGGACCAAATGGCTTGTGTCAGCAACAGTTGCATGCTCCTGACACAGCGCTTTTTATCATGAAATAATTAAAAAAAATTTCAATACATTTTTTTTTTTATAATTTTTTTTGCTTTTTTTCCATAGTGGGGGTGCTGGATCATACTTTTCCTTTAGTATTTGTTCCTTGTATGTGGTATCATTCGGTCACTATATGGTGGTAATTTGTGGTCCGGCCATGGTGGGATGGTATTTGTCCCTTGTATGTGGTATTATTCAGTCACTATGTGATGGTAATACGTGGTCTGGTCATGGTGTGGTGGCATCTCTTCCTTGTACATGGTATTATTCGGTCACTATGGTGTGGTAATAGGTGGTCTGGCGGTATGTGTTCCTTAAGCAACAATCAAAAAGGGACCCTCTACATATCTCACAGCAGGAAAGCAGAAAAAAAACAAGTGACAACTATAATAATTATTATTTCTATAGTGCCAACATATTCCGCAGCACTTTACATTTTAGAAGGGACTTAGACAATAAAAGACAATACAGAATAACGATAATCACATAAATCAACAAATACCAATAGGAGGGAGGACCCTGCTCGCAAGCTTACAATCTATGAGGAATAAGGGGAGACGCGAAAGGTGGATGGTAACAATTGCTTCTATTGTACAGTCAGCCATCAATGTAATAAAAAGGGTAATCACATAATGCTAAATGAACCGGTCACCAAACAGTATTTGAACAAGCACAGACACAGTAGTGTAAGTGATGGGGTGTGTGAACAGAAGATGTGGTATGTCGTATTATTCAGTCACTATGTGGTAATATGTCGTCCGGCCATGATGTGGCGGCATTTGTCCCTTGTATGTGGTATTATTCTGTCACTATGTGATGGTAATATGTGGTCTGGTCATGGTGTGGTGGTATTTCTTCCTTGTACAAGGTATTGTTTGGTCTCTATGGTGTGACAATATGTGGTCTGGTGGTATATGTTGCTTGTATGTGGTGGTAATATGTGGTCCGGCCATGGTATGACTGTATTCGTCCTTTGTATGTTGTTCATTTTAAAATGTATTTGACGCATTCCCGTAAATAAAAATAATCAGCACTAGGGTCCTGGGTTAAAATCCCACCAAGGATAACATCTGCAAATAGTTTGTATGTTCTCCCCGTGTTTGCGTGGGTTTCCTCTGGGTTCTCTGGTTTCCTCCCACATTCCAAAGACATACTTATAGGGAATTTAGATTGTGAGCCCCAATGGGGACAGTGCCGATAATCTCTGTAAAGCGCTATGGAATTAATGGCGCTATATAAGTGAGTAAAATAAATAAATAAGAGAGTATTGGATTTTTTAAGAAATTTTTAATAGGTTAGAGTAGAGTAGAGCCCCGCCAAAAGAGTCTACATTGTCATGGCCACGGCTTATAAAATCTTTTGGCCAAAACAAAAGCTGATGGCTATGTATGTGATATGGTGTTGGATGGGAACTGTTAATGTGTGATTGGTGAGAACGTGGTGCAGAAGTGGCGTTTTTCCAAGAGTGGGCGGTGAGACTGTGGAAGGTTTGAGGGGGTAGAGCCTAGGCGGAGACTCAAGGGGGCCCAAAAGTTTTGCCAGTATGGGACCCTGAAATTTCTGGTGCAGCTCTGACCCCATTAACCCCAAGCTGGGGAAGGATTAAACTGGTATCATGCCACCCTATAGGATGAACAAAATCTAGTTGCGATAAAAGCTTTATTTTGCAAGACTAATGGCAACTCTGCACCCTTGGAGCAAAAGCTAGGGGAGGTTGACCAGAGCCTAGAAAAAGAGGCCACCGGTCAGAAGAAAGGGGACCTGGATGGGCCCCATACCACGGATAACACTTCCTACGCCGAAAAATGCCATAACCCCGACAAAAAGCCATAGATAAGCATCAAGAAATTAGAAAGGGGCTGTAGAGGGGGAAAAGCGGGAAGAGGCGTCTTTTCCAGTCTTCTGCTTTACAGCCCCTTTGTGTATTTTCTTGACACTTCTCTATGGTGTTTTTCTGCGTCATCCTAGGAAGCGTTCTGTGGTATGGGGCCCACCCAGGTCCCCTTTCTTCTGACCGATGGCCTTTTTTTCTAGGCTCTGCTCAACACCCACTGGCTATTGCTCGGGATATGTCAAGTTGCCAGGTAGTCTTGCAAAATAAGGTTTTTATCGCAACTAGATTGCAATTTATACTTCTACTAGATGGTGGCCCGATTCAAACGCAACGGGTATTCTAGAATATGTATGCGGGCGACCGGGCGCAATCAGCACAGCGGTGTTTAAATTTGGCGCCAATATCGCTGATTGGTCGCGACCAATCAGCGAACCGTGTTAGTGAGGACCGGAGAGCGGTGTTTAAATTTGGCGCCAATACCAGCTGTTCGCAGCAGAAGTATCCCGACCGGCGGCGGCGCTCCCCGGTCCTCCCCTCACACTTGCCGTCGGGAGAGCAGCGGCCCTAGCCGCATGGAGGTCAGCGACGCCGCCGGTCGGGGTACTTGTGCTGCGAGCAGCCGGGAGATGACCGCCTAGCGCCGGTCAGCTCCCGGCTGCATCGCCGCTGACCTCTGTGCAGAGCGATGTTTAAATTTGGCCCTAACACGACCAATCAGCACAGCGGTGTTTAAATTTGGCGCCAATATCGCTGATTGGATTGTGGGGACACAAATACTCCACTTGGTGAAGAGATGACCAGTGGTGGAATGGCATCTGCAGGGCGGTGCTCTACTGTGGAGGCATGGGGAAAAAATGGTTGGGGAAATCCACAATACCCAGAATAAAATAGAAATAAAAACCATGCAGAAGACTCAATACAAGTCGTGGCAGACTCCTATGGACGCGAGGATAAAACTGAGCAGCACAGTGTCCGAGGAGAGGACACAGCTCACTATGGGGAGACAATGTATTCTTATACGCAGTGTGGAGCCTCCTGGTGGCCGGGTGTAAACCTGCAACGTGTGTCCCCCAATACTATTAATGAGAAAAACAGATTTATGTGCAAAACAGGAGTCAGTCCTCAGTGCAGCCCCCCAGGAAGAGGCTCATGGAAGGAATAGCAGCCCCCCACATCACAACCTTCCCTGTTCAGCCCCACACAGGTAACACTGCGCCCCCCACATGCAGCCCAATGCATGGGACAGCACACGTTATCCATGTAGCATCACTCCTTCCCCAGCACGCAGCCCCACACATACAAAATCCCCCTATTCCCTTTGCAGCCCCCATAACCCCTGACACCTCAGCAGCAGAACAATGCGACTTCCTGGTATCAGGTCTGCACTGGAAAGGAGACCCGCCCCTTCCGGTGACATCATCCCCTCACAGCAGCTGCTCTAGTCTACATGCTAGAATGTATAGGCTCCTGCCCGGGCCGGAGTGATGTCATTTCTGACACGTGTTGTGGGCGTGTTCCTGTTACCTCAGAGAGCCCCATTGAATGATCGTAGTAGAAAGTCGTGAGACGCCGGCTCCATCACTGAGCAGCAGTCATAGGTACAGAGGGGCGAAGTGTGGGGCCCTGAGAGTAGGGTCAGATTTGTGGGGGGATCCCTGTGTGGGATTTGGGGGGTGTACAGTGCTGGGGGATTTGTATTGTTTGGAGAGTTCATAAAGGGGCTTTTCCTCCGAAGGAGGCCTGCAGTAAGGTCAGCCTCAGTTATGGGGTCCTTAAGGGGAAAGTACTGCGATTTTTTTTATTTTTTATTGGTGTATTAACCCGTTCACGACCTTTGATGTATTGGTACGGCATGGCCATCGTGTGGGGCACAGCAGCTGTGAGCGCATTGTCGCATGACTTCGGCCATTTTAACCCCCTAAATCCTGCAATCTATATCAATCGCAGCATTTAAAAGGCGGCAAGAGGGAGGGTGCTCCCTCTCCCGTCCAATCAGCATCATCGCGAGGGCCCGATCGTTGTCATGGCAACCCGAGTTCGTCATGACAACATCCGGGTCCGCCGACTACGGCAAGCCTGTTAGATCATGCACAAGGCATGGTCTAAGAGGCTTCTGTTAGTGCAAACAAAAAAGTACACCTTTGGTATCGCTGCATCCGGAACTATAAAACTGCCACATTAATTAATAACTTCAGTGAACACCGTAAAAAGTGGCAAAAAACTGCTTTATCATCATACCGCCAAACAAAAAGTGGAAAAAACGCGATCAAAAAGTTGAATGGAAATAAGAATGGTATCTCTGAAAATTACATCTTGCCCCTCAAAAAACAAGCCGCCATACAGCTCAATCAGCGGAAAAATAAAAAACTTATCGCTTTAGCAATGCAAAAAATAATTCATTTTTCTATAAAATAATTTTCATTGTGTAAAAGCCCAAACATAAAGATATAAATGTAGTATCGTTGTAAACATACTGACCCGAAGAATAAAGCTGCCTTATCAATTTTACCACACGCGAAAGGACATAAAAAAAATCCTGGATTGTTCATTTTGTCTCCCAAAAATCAGAATAGAGAGCAGGACTGTGGAGTAGGTAAGCCAAAACTCAGACTCCTTAACTTGCCTGACTCCCGATTCCACAGCACTGCCTCAATATTGAGCATGTACATAAAGTGCAGCACAGATTCAACACAACTAAAAGCCGAGATCCTTAGATCAAGAACAGCACAGACTTTTATAGGACATTTCATAACTTTCCTAAATTCTTTTGAAAATTTTGTACAGCCCATCCTGCTTTGTACTACTGTACCAATTTATTATATGTTTTAGGAGTTGGTCCATTTTATACCGGCTTCACAGCCCTGATTAAAAATCGATAAAAAAATGTTATCAGACCAAAAATGGTACCAATAAAAATATCAACTTGTCCCGCAAAAAAAAAAAGTGCTCACATGACTGTCTGCAGGGATATAGGAAAATTATAGCTCTCAAAATATAGCGATGCGCAATAAAAAGCGTCTTTTAGTGTGTGACGGCAGCCAAACCGAAAAACCACTATAAATCTGGTATCGCTGTAATCACAACGACCCAAAGAATAAAGTAGTCTAATCGCTTATACCGCACGAGGAACGGCATAAAAAATGAATAAAAACAATTCTTTACCTGCTGTTCATTTGTTCATTCTACCTCCCAAAGATCGCAGTAAGGCTCAGCTCACATTTATCCTGTGCTCTGCACTGAGTGATTACACCAGGGTTTCCGTGTAAATCTCTGAAATAATACGTGATTCAGACAGAACCCCCAGTGAAAGATTCCCTAAAATGAGGCGGTTCGGGACACTGTGGACTCTCTCTGGCCTATGATCCATCGGTGTCCGTCTTTTTAAGCATGTATAAAAGCACAGTTGGCTACTCTTAAAAGAAGGACACCGGAGAACAGAGGCCACACGGAGGCCAGAGTAACTCTACTGCCTCATAGTGAATGGATACCTCGTGGTTTCATCTGAATCACGTCATTTGGAGATTTAGATGGAAACCTCGATGTAAATGCTCAGCGTAGAGCGCCGGATAAATGTGATCCAAAATGGTTTGTAAAATGTTCCCAACAAAAACTTCAACGCAGTCCACCAAAAAAAAACAAGAACCTACTCAGGTCTGTCATCCGTCAATAGAAATATAGAGGGCTTCCACATTACTCGTAGTAAAAAGGTTCTGGAAAACTGAAATTGCTCCCCCCAAAAGAAATCCAACGAATTCAGCGCTCACAAATCTTAATATATCTCCCTTCTGAGCCCCATAGTGTACCTAAACCACATTTAGCATAAGCATGTTTGGCATTTCTGTAGCGAAGAGAGCTCACCTAATTTACGGGGTCCATGTCTCCAGAAGCATGAGCTGGGCACTACAATGTGCTGGGCACAACACTGGTGGATTTGCAATTTTCACTCCGCAACATTCACTCCTGCTTGTTTCTGGAAAACACCCCGGAGTCAAAATCATCACTACACCTCTACATAAATTCGCAGAGGGGTGCAATTGTCAAAATGGAGTCACTTGAGGGGGGGGGGGTTCTGCTCTTCAGCAGAAATTGTGACATTTTTTTTTGCCAGTTTTACCCATTTACCCGTGTGAAAATGTTAAATTTGGGGCTAAAACAAAATTTTTGTGGTAAAAAATGTAATCATTTCCCAATAGTATAAAAGTTTTTCAAATGGTGTCACTTTTGGGTATTTTATGTCATGTATGCCCCTCAAAGTCACTTCAAATATGATGTGGTCCCTACAAAAATTGGTTCTGTAAATTTTGTTGGAAATTTTAGAAATTGCTGATCAATTTTTAAGCCTTCTAACTTCCTAACAAAATAAAGTTATGATTCAAAAATGGTGCTTATATAAAGTAAACATGTGGTAAATGATATTTATTAACTATTTTGTGTTATATAAATATTTGGTTTAAGGGCATAAAATTTAAAGTTTGAAAATTGCTACATTTTTGTCAAAATTCTGATATTTTCACATAGGCAAAAATATCTGCTTAAATGTAGCTCTATCATGAAGTACAATATGTCACAAAAAAAATCATTTTTAGAAACAATGGGATCCGTTGAAGCGTTCCAGAGTTATTACCACATAAAATGACACTGATCACAATGGTAAAATTTGGCCTGGTCAGGGAGGTGAAAACAGGCTGGGTGGTGAAGGGGTTAATAATTATTGATTATAAAATCAATAATTTTTAATACAAAATGAACTGCACTTTTTTAACAGTTTTTCATTAGTTTTTTTCACCAGCCACTGGGGTGCAATTCGAAATAGCTGGTGTGTAATTGTCTGAGCATGACACTTACCTCAAATACAGCAGCTCCTGTACATAGGAGCCTGCAATCAGTGTCTGACCGCATCTCCTACAATATGGCTGCCCCCTGCCGTGACCTTGGCACGCCCTTTGGGCTGTCCAAGTCACAGCTCAGAGGAGATCAGCGCCATCTTAAAGTCTTCAGCAATGCTGCGAGCTTCACCTCTTCCTGTCATTGCTCAGTGCCAGGAAATGTAGAAAGATGCTGAGATTCGGCGTGAGGCAAGTATCCGCAGTGGTATTCACAGCCTGACTCCAGAAGTACAGTACAGGCTGCTGATCCCCGCTCCCCAGCGCCACTGTGTTCAGAGCACATCAGTGTAATCACGCTGCTGTGCACTGATCACTGACTCAGCTCTGATATGTCACTGCCAAGACTCTGAATGGGGCTTATAGTGACATAACAGACCATGTATCTTATCCCATCACATGTGATGCCCCCCCAGAGCCAAGTATATAATCCCCATTGTAGCCAGTTTAAAGCAAGGGTCTCAAATACACTTATTGCATGTACCCCATTAGGCGGCATTCTGCGGCCATCGGGGCATCATACCTCCCGGGGGCATAACGATCGGTGCATTTGCAAGCCTGTGGAGGAAGATGACCGCCAATGCCAGTGACCTTTCAGATGAAATTTATTGTGGTGGCACTGCAACACCTATACAAGCCACCGACCAATGAGAAGTCGGCATGACCGTCACAGGTGCCACCGTGCCATCACCCGACACTTGCTTTGGACAAGGAAGACAACGATGTGGGAGTGAGGACAGGTCAGAATTTTTATTTTTTTAAACTGCATCTTTGAAGAGCAGGGTGTGGTATATTATTACAGGTTGAGGCTAGGATGGAGAACATAATAAAAAACATTAAACAGAATGGGGAACATTATAAGCGTTACACGTTTTTAGGAGCAAATGGGGGCCATGATTACTGTAGTGGGCAAATTAGGGGACAATACTACTGTAAGGCCATCTGGAGGGCAAAAATAAGGGAAAAAATATATAAAAACTAAAAATAAAGTATGAAAAAATAATTGAAAAACAATTTGACACTAAAAATGCTGTTAAAAAAATGAAAGCAAGCCAAAAAACAAACACATTTAGTATCAATGTGTCCGGATCAATTCAAGGATATGATGAACACCATAAAATACACCAAAATTGTAGCTTTTTAATTATACAGACACACAAAAAGTGTAATAAGTGATCAAAAAGTTGCATTTGAAAAAAAAATGGTATAACGGAAAATGTAATGTCGTCCTGTAAAAAATGCGGCCCGTCCAGTTTAAATTTTTTCTATGTGCGGCTCATTTACCCTGTCAAGCTTTGAGACTCCTGGTTTAAAGGGAACTTGTCATCAGATATATTCCCCATTGGTTAAAAATGCTCCTTAAATTGAACCTCACACGAAACTTATGCTGGCCAAATCTAGGCCACGTGAATCATCGTCTGCCTGCATTATTGTAGCCATGTATGTGTTACTCTGAAACATACCGTATTTTAAAAAGCTGACCAGGAACTAATGGGCCAATTTATTAAGCATGACACACCATTCTTAATGAGGGGCGTGCTGGAGTAAGATGTGCCTAATTCATTAAGAAGGACACGCCACTTAATATTTTAGTTGCACCTCAAAGCTGTTGTGTGCCTCTGCCGGAAATGTTGCTCCAATCAGGGACTTGAGAGTGTTTCTGGCGTTTAGTTAATCAAAAATTTTATTTCATTATTCCAGCCCTGACTCTCCCCATTTTGGTGAAGCTAGCCAGCTCTAGAGTAAAAATGCCAAAAATTGCTACATTTTTACACAAATTATGAGTTGTTCAAAAATTTCGTGACTTCACGTGTTTTACGGCAGAATTCTGACATACAACACCTTAATGGGATGTCCAGGTTTGGCACTAAAGTTTGCAGTCACTGTATGTGACTGCAGACTTGTGAATCTTCACAGCGCGAGCTGTCAGGATTCTCTGGTGCCAGGAGCAGGCAGGTAAATGTAACCACAAGATATGCATACTCCTGGCCACATTCCGACTAGATGTGCGCTGCCTCGCTCAATCCATTTGTATTGAACGAGGCCGCGCTTGTTGGAATTTGGTCGGGAGTATGCATATCGCATACTTGCGGTCACATGACCGCTTGCTCAAAGTTCCGGAGAATCCTAATGTGTGGATTAACAAGTCTACAGGCACATAGAGTGACTGCAAACTTTCCTGTCAAACTTGGACAACCCTTTTAATGACTCAAAGCCGGTCCCTGGCAGGTTCTCCCAAATCTGTCTCCCTAAACTCTGTCTCTCCCTATACATACATGCATGGCGCAGCTACTGTCTGATTCATGTTACTTGTGATTTGGACAGTATAAATCTCAGGACAAGTTCCCATTAAAAATGCTAAGAGAAGTGTTATTACTTTTCTAATGAACATTAAAGGGGTGGGTTGCCTGGTCGTATGATGACATTGATGACCTATCCATTGCATAGTTCATCAATATCAGATACTCATCACCTCCACAAATCAGCTATTATCAGCCACTGCCAAGTATTGCACTTCTCCTCCAAGTCAAAAGAGCTGATAACAGCTGGTTGTTGGGGGGTGTCAGAACTTAACTAATCGGATATTGATGACCTATCCCAAGGCCAGGTCATTGATATTATATTATTGGATCCTGGGAACTGAGCCATACAGAGCCTTGAATTGAGCGGTGGTGTGTATGCTTGACCTCCACTCCAATCTTTGCCTGTAGGATTGCTGGAGGAAGTCAAGTACAACACTTGTTTATCAACAATCCCATACACAAAGACAAATTCCAAAACAAGAGACCTGACATCCAATGAGTCCTAGAGAGCCATGAATAGTGATCCTAAATACAGTTCCCTCAGCAAACAATGTCAACTTATACTGTGTCAAAGTCATAGTAGCCCCATCAATAGGATCCTTTAGTTAAGTTTTTCTATTTTTTCTGGTGCACTCACGAAGATCATAGTACACGGCAGACTGGCTTCGGATAGTACACGTCGGACTGGCTTCGGTAGCAGCAAGACTTCAGAAGACACATCCTTTCCATAGCAGACAGCGGCACTTCTATGAAGCTAAACAGTGTTGCCACGAGCCAATGCCACTGCACATGGTGTCCATAGTGTTACATAGGCTTGCTGGAAACAATTACATTATCTGTAGTCAGAGCATTATCACTGTGTTATCTGTGGTGTTAAATAGGACTGCAGGTGACATCTACAACATTATCTGTACTCAGAGAGTTATTGTTGTGTTATCTGTGCGTAATTTTTTATTAAGGTGAGGGAAGGCACAAAATATGCATTGGGGCTTGGGCCCCTGATCTTTTCTGACCCTAGTAACGCTCCTGCAGAGCCGTGAATCTCAATCCCCATCATGTGTGATACGACCAGGGTCCGTGTATCTAATGCCCGTCACCTTGCATTACGACTCCCATAAAGTGGACGGAACTGAGTCACATATTAAACTACTGATCCCATGGAAGTGTACGGAACGGTGGACTGTTTTTTTTACCCAGTGTATGCCAAGTGCAAAAAGTACATATCGGGTGCTTTGAAAAGTTAGCTTTGCGTGTGAGCTAGTGTGCCACCCAGGGCAGGTGTCTTATCAAAATGGTGAGTGGTGGCTGCGAGAAGTGTGAAAGTGTGGATGTGTGAGATGACTGTGGGGTGTTGTTGTGGAAGTTAAATGGACAAATAATTCTGAGAAGCGGAGTCTCCCTTTACAGTCACATCCAAGTCACGAGTGCAACAAGTGGGTGATGTTTATGACATTCCAGGTTATGCGATCTGAGAATACAACATCTACGTTCTATCTCCTCATATGTTCAACTTATTATCTCCTGTAATTGTGTAATTACATGGGATCTTTATGATGTTACATCATCATCTTCCCATTTTGGTCCCTACAATATCGGATCCTCTCAGTGGAGATCTTCTGTATAAGAGAATTTTCCTGATTGACCCATCAAGGATGGATAGGGACAGGGACAATATGGCGGAAAGGATATTACACCTCACCCTAGAGATCCTCTTCCAGCTTACTGGAGAGGTGAGAGATTCTGATGACGTCACATTGCATCATTCTTATCTATGGGAATGACAGCTGGACAGAACTGGAGAGGTGAAGAGTCTGGAAATGTCTGTAGTGAGATTTGTTAAAATGTCTCTCTATAACCAGGATTACACAGTAGAGAAGATGACCTCTAGTGAGTGCTGTCAGACCCCTTTGTCTGAGGGATTGGGAAGAACCCTGAGCCCAATCAAGGGGCCTCCATCTGACCCCGATACATGAGGACATCAATGACCAGAAGATCCTAGAACTCACCTACAAGATGATTGTGCTGCTGACTGGAGAGGTGAAACTGCTGGGAATGCTGGGACATTATACAGTAACGCTATGAAGGGATCAGGGGTTGACTGTATCATTGTGTGTGTCAGGTTCCTATAAGGTGTCAAGACGTCACCATCTATTTCTCCATGGAGGAGTGGGAGTATTTAGAAGGACACAAAGATCTTTACAAGGACGTCATGATGGAGGTTCCCCAGACTCTCACACCACCAGGTAATAAGACAGGACTAAATACACACGGCCTATAATTATCTGTGTGTATGGAATGAATTCAGTCCCTGTATGTGTTTTCTTCAGTTCTATCCAGTAAGAGGACAACACCAGAGAGATGTCCCCATCCTTTTCTTCCACAGGATTGTAAACAATAAAATCCCAATGTTCCTCCTCCCTCAGGATCATCAGGTAAATGGAGAAAAGGTGTCATGAGATCTCCCCTATGATGTGTAGACGGCTGTGAAGGTCTTGTGCTCAGTCTTGTTTTATCCACCAGTATTATATGGTTTATACTTGTGTAATGAGAACGGTGGAGATGGCAGGATTAGAGCTGATCATAGATGTGACTTCTCCATCTGTCTTTGACTTTTACAATATTTGTTTTAGGGTAATATTAATACTACAGAGACATATGTGAGTGGTGATGATTGGTGCAAAGAGGAGATTCCTACAGATAACAGCACAGGTGAGTAGTAACCACTAAATGCAGAGAAGTCACAGATTCTCCTCAGTCACTGTCTGTCTCTGCTTTATTGGCGGTGTAGTCTGACCATATCACAATTAAAGGTCACCATTTTGCCACTGCATTCTCCTCCACCCAAAACTGTCCCTATTATTTTAAGCATGTACAGTATGTAAGAAATTGTACTGGAGCCACCCATTGTTTTATCTGCAAAGCCAGAAAATAACAATTACCACTTATTGGGGCACGTGGCAGAGCTCAGAAGGAAAAGAGCACAATTTGGCTATGGAAGTTCAGATTTTGCTGGAATAGTTTACCGGCACCATTTGTAGATCACCAAAGGCGCCAGAACGGCGGAAAAATATAACAGTAAAAACCTGCATTCAGTAACTGTATTACCCTCATGGAATTCATCTTTAGGAGGAGTGACAATTTTGACTCCACAGGTAATTTCTGGAAACTAACAGGCAGTGGATGCTGGAAAGTGAAAATTGCATATATGCCATTTCAGTGCCCAATAAGTGGTGCCCAGTTTGTGCTTCAGGAGACATGACTACAATACATTTTTAAGTGGCTTCTTCCTGCTACAGCAATGCTAAAAATGTGGACAATAACAGTATTTGGGCACACAGCAGGACCCAGAAGAGAGTGGAATACTGGGCTTTGGGAGGACAGAGTTTGCTGAATTGGTTCATGGAAGCCATGTTGCTTTTCAAGGTCTACTGTTAAATTGTTAACTGATTTTGTCTTGGTAAATAATCTAATTTTGCTACATAACTTGCAATTTCTTTGGGTATTTTAGAAATATTATAAAAATATAATTCAGCATAATTTATTAAAAAATAATCTGTACTCTTGGCAGGTGACTGCACCAAGAGATCAGAGGGACAACTGACATCTTCAGTTTTTAAATCAGATGACCTTGAAATCATTCAAGATATAACTGATGTCTATGCCACTATTCCAGAAATACAGTCCCCTTTTCACAGCAAAGATATATCATTTGATCCTTTTAAACAGGTACTATCTTCTGATTCATAAGACTATTAAGAAAAATAAAAATAAAAAAGAGGCATTAAAGATCTAACTGCTCTTACAGCAAACAAGCCATTTTCAAGTGTAGAATGTGAAAAACGTTTTTCCCTCAAAATGTCTTTTGTTACACATCCAAAAATTCACAAAGTGGAGAAAAGATTTTCTTCTTCTGAGTGCGAGAACTATTTTAACCTGAAATTAGAGACTGTTAGGCTATGTGCCCACGATGCAGAAATGCTCCGGATTTTTTCCTGAGCGTTTCTGAATCTCCCTGGCAGAAAAAAACGCATGCGGATTGTACATGCGTTTTTCCTGCAAGGGACATGCGGAAGTGAAGCGTTCTTCACTTGCATTTCCGCATGCGGGTGTCAAGCGCTTTTAGCATCACTTGGAAAGTGCTTGACAACTTGGTCACACTATATAAATCCATGCAAACATGGATTTATATAGTGTGACCCGAGAGAATGGTAAAAAATAAAAAATAAATATATACTTACCTTCTGATGGCCCCTGCAGTCTTGCTGCGCTCCTGTGCTGGCTGCCGGCAGCTCGCTGTGCCCTGTACTGAAGGACCTGCCGTCACATGACTGTGACGTCACCGCAGGTCCTACAGTCCTTCGCGATCTGCCAGCAAGCATAGAGAAGGAGTCCGGGTGCCGTCGGAAGGTGAATATAATCTTTATTTTTTATTTTATTCTTTTTTTTACTGGTTCTATGGTACCTGGGTGTGGAGGAGAGTCTCCTGTCCTCCACACCCGGGTACCATCCGCACATTAGAACGTATGGAATGCGCATCTGCAGATGCAGTGATGCGCTTTTCATGCGTTCTAATGAAAGTCAACGGCGGCGAAAACGCAGCGCTTCCGCAAAATTAATGGACATGCTGCGGATTTTTGAGCGCAGGATAAACGCTGCGGAAAAATCCGCAGCATGGGCATTGACATTGCAGCTTGTCATTGGGGACCATGGGGGATGGATTACCAAGCGTTTCCGCAGCTTAAATTCCGCAGCATAAACGCTTGGAAAGCGCATAGTGGGCACACAGCATTAGACAAACAAGAGTTCACGCAACGGGGAAACCATATTCGTGTTCAGAATGTGGGAAGTGTTTTGCAAGTAAGAAAAAACTTGTTACACATCAGAGAACTCAAGCAATAGAGAAGCTATATTCATGTTCAGAATGTGGGAAACATTTTAACAAGAAATCACTTAATAAACATATGATAACTCACAGGGAGAAGACATTTTCATGTTCAGAATGTGGGAAATGTTTTGCAGATAACTCAAATTTTATTAAACATCAAATAACTCACACAGGAGAGAAGCCGTATTCATGTTCAGAATGCGGTAGATGTTTTACAGAGAAATCATATATTGTACACATCAGAGATCTCACACAGGTGAGAAGCCATTTTCATGTTTAGAATGGGGGAAATGTTTTGCAGATAGATCACATCTTGTTAAACATCAGAGAGCACACATAGAGTAGAATTAATTTTCATTCTAAATGTGAGAAATATTTTATCAACGAAAGGAATCTTACTAAACATCAAATATCTCACAAAGGGAGAAGCCATTATTATACCTAGAAGGTGGGAAATATTTTACTTGAAAATCATATAATATTGACCACAAAGGAAAACTCACACAAGTATAAACCATATATTTTTGACACACTGTACAAGAAAACACATATTAGAGAGTCAAAGTAAGTTATTACTTACATTTGAATTAAAAATATAAATTTATTGATACACATCTGTTGTCTAAAAATCAAATAAAAAATATAACAATGGGACTACCAACCATATAATAGAAAATCTAGCAGGGTAGAAGGTATAATAAAATATAACTTTTAATGAAAATATATATTAAAAATGACCATATGGCTCAAATTTAAAACCAGACAATGAACAAAAAAACACAGAAAACGACACATATCAAATAAGGTCATAGACCTGATGGGTAGGGTAAAAGAACCCTAATATTGTGACCCCCTTACAGTGCGGCCATGACATAAATGTAAATGAGAAAGGAACGATCTCACCATTTGTTGGAGTATAGCCTTACTCAGAACAGAAAAAGATCCCCAAATAGCCGGTAATTCATCCGGAGAGACACGATCCACAGAGGAGATGCAGACAGATGGGGGGGGGAATAAAATACTCACACAATACCCAAAAGAAAAATATCTCATGTATAGATAATGTTCAGGGGATCCATTGCACATGTCCCAAAAAGTTTCCCATTCCCTACGCGTTTCGTTAGTTACTCATCAGGGGAGAGTGGGGGACAGGGGACCGCTGCACTGACTCAGCAGGAAAAAATTCCCAAAATTAGAATAAGGAAATGCATGTGCCCATGAACATTATCTATACATGAGATATTTTTCTTTTGGGTATTGTATGGGTATTTTATTCCCCCCCATCTGTCTGCATCTCCTCTGTGGATCGTGTCTCTCCGGATGAATTACCGGCTATTTGGGGATCTTTTTCTGTTCTGAGTAAGGCTATACTCCAACAAATGGTGAGATCGTTCCTTTCTCATTTACATTTATGTCATGGCCGCACTGTAAGGGGTCACAATATTAGGGTTCGTTTACCCTCCCCCATCAGGTCTATGACCCTATTTGATGTGTGTCGTTTTCTGTGTTTTTTTTGTTCATTGTCTGGTTTTAAATTTGAGCCATATGGTCATTTTTAATATATATTTTCATTAAAAGTTATATTTTATTATACCTTCTACCCTGCTAGATTTTCTAAAAATCAAATTAAATGCAATATTCCTTTGAATATTTCAGTTACATATTTATATATTCACTATATGGACAAGAGTATTGCAACACCTCCCCTTAAACCTCCCAAAAATGACCCAATATTTCCTCCTCTCTCTTCTTCCTAACTCCCAATCTGAGCGATCTGCCATTCATCAGTCTCTTTCAATTCAAAATCTCCATGTGTGAACAAAGTCTTTATCTTTTCTATACTACAATAATAAACATGTTCATATTGTAAATTAATATTTACTTGTACGATCCATTCCTTCTTTGTTAGAACATCTGATGTTATCCATTCCAATTAAAATAAAATATCTCCCTCTCCTCACCTCTATTATCTAAATTTGTAATGCTGGGGTAAGATTATCTATACAGAGACCTCATGTACGGAATTATTAGGGTTACAGCAACATCACATATTTTATACAGAAGAATAGCGCTATCTCCATAGTTCTTTATACAATTACATATAGTTTAGATAAGGTCCTCGTATTTAGGCAGTTTCTATTTTACTTGAGCGCTCTGTATATCAACAAGATCAGTGAGTCTCATACCCAGTAGAGAAGCTCCAGGGACAAAGACCCCGTCTCGCACTAACACATTGGAGGCCAGGCCCGAAGTATCCAGCCATGGTGCCCGAGTCTTCTCATTTTATTCTAGCGTTTCTTTTAGAATAAATCACTTTCTCATACAGTACTGTAGTTAATGAATTTGTTAATCACGTTTTGTAGGAGGATTCATCTGAATCAATCTAAATGTTATCAATTCATGTGCAAGAAACAATAAATGTCCTACTACAGTTTTACCATGTGTGTCCAGTGTCAGTTCTTCTACATTCCCTAATATATAAAATACCTGAGGGGAAAAAAAAATCTAGTCTGAACCACTGTCTGAAGCACAATCATATTTGGAAGAGAAGCTGTTACTCCAACTGAATGAATAGTCAGATACCGATGTAGAACTGAGAAATTTTAATAATTAAAAAATCATTCTTGTAGTTTATTCCATGAGGTTGCTTGGAATTGAGTTTGAGTATCCACAAAGCTTCACATAATGCTAATTGTTTCTGCCAATCCCCTCCCCTTATTGAACAAAAAATGTTTTCTATAGTATGAAACAACAACTTGAAGAGTTGCTTCATTGTACCAGAATAACTGGCACTACCACTCTTAATATTAGGATGGCTGAAGGAGGTGGTAAGGGTGACGGTTACGATGATGTAACATAATTTTTTTTAGCAACGATCTATGAAACACATTGTGGATTTTAAGTGCTTGCGGTAACTCAAAAGCCACAGGATTAATGATGGCGACCATTTTATACGGACCAATGAACCCAGTTTCCAGTAAGGAACCTTTAACTTAATATTTTTGGTAGACAACCACACATAGTCATTTACACGCAGGTCTGGACCAGACATACAATTTTTATCAGCTACACGTTTATATGTGTCCCCCATAACCTTCAGGTTGTTCTGTACCCATTGCCATACAGAAAAGAGCAATAAAGAAAAACGTTCCTCACCAGGAATCCCCGAAGATCCTTCCCTAACTAAGGGTGAAAACCATATGCACCAAAAGATGGTGACTTACCAGTGGACTTATGACAACAATTGTTTAACAAAAATTCTGCCAAAGCGAAGTAAGATGACCAATTTTCCTGGTTTTCTGAAATGAAACATCTAAGGTAGGTCTCTAAGGTTTGATTTATGCGTTCAGTCTGACCGTTCGATTGAGGATAAAGGGCCAAGGAAAAAGATAGATAAACCTCCAGGCAGGAACAAACAGCTCTCCAAAATTTAGATATAAACTGAGCTTTGTATCTTCACGATCTCATTGATAAACACACTGAAGAGGAAGCGTGTTCACAGCAGGGTGACACTCAAAACAGCTCACGGGCATCCCAAGCGTGGCTTGGGGGAATACAGAGTACCCAGACGATACACCTCTCACAGAGGACAGCTTGTTGTTGCCTCTGACCAGCCTGGCACGCATGAGCCAATACATGCTGCGATGCCTGCTCAACAGCCGCCGAGTTGCCCGGATTGTTACCAGTACTATTATTGGGTGGCCACCATGCTGCATCCCTGCTACAAGGACAATGTACCATCCTTCTGTCATTGGAGTGGGATTGGAAAATGCTTGAATACAAGTGCACATTGTTAGACGCACTACTGAAGGCATTCCCACCAGACAGCAGGGGCTCAGTGGAAGCACAAGGCAGAGGCGGTGGAGGAAGTCGCCAATGCAGATGTGGCAGCCGCATCTCCTCAGAAGGGAGGGTTAGCACAGCTGAAATGTAGAAAACCTTCCTCAGCACACAACATCCGGCACCACAATCTAATATGGTCCGTATTAGCAGATGGCAGCGTTTCAGCAACATGGTGGAAGAATAAGGGTTCACATATCTCCACGCACTAACTGATGGGTCTGCCCCATTTAACTTCTGGGTCTCCAAATTGGACACATGGCCTGAGCTTGCCCTTGAAGCCTTGGAGGTGCTGGCCTGCACTGTGACAAGTGTACTGTCAGGACGTGTGTTTAGCATGGCAGGGGATGTGATCACAGACAGGCACATCCGCCTGTCCACAGCCAACGTGGGCAAGCTCTAATTAAAATGAACCAGGTGCGGATCTCACAGGACTTGTCCATTCTTTTGGCTGACTAGAGAAGTAGACTAGTCACATACTCGTCCATTGTTATACTGCACCACAGTTTGTTCGTTTGAATTGCCATTCCCAATGTTTTGGGGCCTTCCCAAATAAAAAAAAAATAAAGTGTTGGCTACTTACTCCTTGTCTTTTCCATCTACACTGCCACTTCCTCCTCAACCTACTTCTCCACTTGGACTTTCGCCTACTGGTTCAATGTTGTTATTTTTTTTTTTATTCTATGTTATTTTAAAGAAGTCCCATGAACAAAGTTGATTTTAATCAGCACATCTTGGAATAATAATAATTTCCACAATTGGATGTGATTAAAAAATGTTTCTGTGCTGAGATAATCTTATAAATGTGCCCCTGCTGTTTACTGTGTAATGGCTGTGTCTGACTGTACAGGAACATGGTCTGATCATACCACAGCTCCTGGGCAGGGGAGGAAGGAAAAAAGTATACAGACAGGACAGCAGGGGATTCTTTCTTTGAGGTAAAACATTTTTTTAAAAACAGGCAGGGAAATGCTTTATCTCACAAAAAGAATCAGCTGTGATCAGGGGTGGATTAAGAGTAACAAGGGCCCATGCAGTTTAGAAGGCGTGGGCCCCACCACACACACACACACCTGATGTATCACGTGACATGTCACATGATCCCCTTTGATAGGTCATGTGATAGTTCATGTGAAATTAATTCTGAACAATATTAATATATTAATTATATTTTTTTTTACATTAATTGTATGACTTAATATTGAGCACAATTAAGTATGCTGACATTCCCCTATATACAGTATAAGACCCTACATACTATATAAGCTGCAACATAATCCTCCTATACACAGCAGGAGGCCGCGCGTAGCCATCTATACACAGCGGGAGGCCGCACGTAGCCATCTATACACAGCAGTAGGCCGCACGTAGCCATCTATACACACAGCAGTAGGCCGCACGTAGCCATATATACACAGCAGGAGGCCGCACGGCGCCATCTATACACAGCAGGAGGCCGCACGTAGCCATCTATACCCAGCAGGAGGTCGCACGGAGCCATCTATGCACAGCAGGAGGCCGCACATAGCCATCTATACACAGCAGGAGGCAGCACCCCGCCATCTATACACAGCAGGAGGCAGCACCCCGCCATCTATACACAGCAGGAGGCAGCACCCCGCCATCTATGCACAGCAGGAGGCCGCACGTGGCCATCTATACACAGAAGGGGGCCGCACATAGCCATCTATACATAGCAGGAGGCCACACGTAGTCATCTATACACAGCAGGAGGCAGCACGGCGCCATCTATACACAGCAGGAGGCTGCACGGAGTCATCTATACACAGCAGGAGGCCGCACGGCGCCATCTATACACAGCAGGAGGCCGCACGGCGCCATCTATACACAGCAGGAGGCCGCACGGCGCCATCTATACACAGCAGGAGGCCGCACGACGTCATCTATACACAGCAGGAGGCCGCACGGCATCATCTATACACAGGAGGCTGCACGTGGCCATCTATACACAGCAGGAGGCCGCAACCGCCATCTATACACAGCAGGAGGCCACATGACGTTATCTATACACAGCAGGAGGCCGCACGGCGTCATCTATACACAGCAGGAGGCCACACGTAGCCATCTATACCCAGCAGGAGGTCGCACGGAGCCATCTATACACAGCAGGAGGCCGCACATAGCCATCTATACACAGCAGGAGGCAGCACCCCGCCATCTATACACAGCAGGAGGCAGCACCCCGCCATCTATGCACAGCAGGAGGCCGCACGTGGCCATCTATACACAGAAGGGGGCCGCACGTAGCCATCTATACATAGCAGGAGGCCACACATAGTCATCTATACACAGCAGGAGGCCACACGGAGTCATCTATACACAGCAGGAGGCAGCACGGCGCCATCTATACACAGCAGGAGGCTGCACGGAGTCATCTATACACAGCAGGAGGCCGCACGGCGCCATCTATACACAGCAGGAGGCCGCAAGGCGCCATCTATACACAGCAGGAGGCCGCACGACGTCATCTATACACAGCAGGAGGCCGCACGGCGTCATCTATACACAGGAGGCTGCACGTGGCCATCTATACACAGCAGGAGGCCGCAACCGCCATCTATACACAGCAGGAGGCCACATGACGTTATCTATACACAGCAGGAGGCCGCACGGCGTCATCTATACACAGCAGGAGGCCACACGTAGCCATCTATACCCAGCAGGAGGTCGCACGGAGCCATCTATACACAGCAGGAGGCCGCACATAGCCATCTATACACAGCAGGAGGCAGCACCCCGCCATCTATACACAGCAGGAGGCAGCACCCCGCCATCTATGCACAGCAGGAGGCCGCACGTGGCCATCTATACACAGAAGGGGGCCGCACGTAGCCATCTATACATAGCAGGAGGCCACACATAGTCATCTATACACAGCAGGAGGCCACACGGAGTCATCTATACACAGCAGGAGGCAGCACGGCGCCATCTATACACAGCAGGAGGCTGCACGGAGTCATCTATACACAGCAGGAGGCCGCACGGCGCCATCTATACACAGCAGGAGGCCGCAAGGCGCCATCTATACACAGCAGGAGGCCGCACGACGTCATCTATACACAGCAGGAGGCCGCACGGCGTCATCTATACACAGGAGGCTGCACGTGGCCATCTATACACAGCAGGAGGCCGCAACCGCCATCTATACACAGCAGGAGGCCACATGACGTTATCTATACACAGCAGGAGGCCGCACGGCGTCATCTATACACAGCAGGAGGCCGCACGTAGCCATCTATACCCAGCAGGAGGTCGCACGGAGCCATCTATACACAGCAGGAGGCCGCACGACGTCATCTATACACAGCAGGAGGCCGCACGGCGTCATCTATACACAGCAGGAGGCTGCACGTGGCCATCTATACACAGCAGTAGGCCGCATGTAGTCTTCTATACACAGCAGGAGGCCGCACATAGCCATCTATACACAGCAGGAGGCAGCACCCCGCCATCTATGCACAGCAGGAGGCCGCACGTGGCCATCTATACACAGAAGGGGGCCGCACGTAGCCATCTATACATAGCAGGAGGCCACACATAGTCATCTATACACAGCAGGAGGCCACACGGAGTCATCTATACACAGCAGGAGGCAGCACGGCGCCATCTATACACAGCAGGAGGCTGCACGGAGTCATCTATACACAGCAGGAGGCCGCACGGCGCCATCTATACACAGCAGGAGGCCGCAAGGCGCCATCTATACACAGCAGGAGGCCGCACAGCGTCATCTATACACAGGAGGCTGCACGTGGCCATCTATACACAGCAGGAGGCCGCAGCCGCCATCTATACACAGCAGGAGGCCACATGACGTTATCTATACAGCAGGAGGCCGCACGGCGTCATCTATACACAGCAGGAGGTCGCACGTAGCCATCTATACCCAGCAGGAGGTCGCACGGAGCCATCTATACACAGCAGGAGGCCGCACGACGTCATCTATACACAGCAGGAGGCCGCACGGCGTCATCTATACACAGCAGGAGGCTGCACGTGGCCATCTATACACAGCAGTAGGCCGCATGTAGTCTTCTATACACAGCAGTAGGCCACACGGCGCCATCTATACACAGCGGGAGGCCGCACTTAGCCATCAATACACAGCGGGAGGCCGCACTTAGCCATCTATACACAGCGAGAGGTCGCACGTAGCAATCTATACACAGCAGGAGGCCGCACGTGGCCATCTATACACAGAAGGGGGCCGCACGTAGCCATCTATACATAGCAGGAGGCCACACGGAGCCATCTATACACAGCAGAAGGCCACACGGAGCCATGTATACACAGCAGGAGGCCGCATGTAGCCATCTATACACAGCAGGAGGCAGCACAGCGCCATCTATACATAGCAGGAGGCCGCATGGTGCCATCTATACACAGCAGGAGGCTGCACGGAGTCATCTATACACAGCAGGAGGCTGCACGATGCTCTCTATACACAGTAGGAGGCCGCATGATGCCATCTATACACAGCAGGAGGCCGCACGGCGCCATCTATACATAGCAGGAGGCCACACAGCACCATCTATACACAGCAAGAGGCCGCACGGCGCCATCTATACACAGCAGAAGGCCGCACGGCGCCATCTATACACAGCAGGAGGCCGCACGGCGCCATCTATACACAGCAGGAGGCCGCACGGCGCCATCTATACACAGCAGGAGGCCGCACGTAGCCATCTATACACAGCAGGAGGCGGCATGACGTCATCTATACACAGCAGGAGGACGCACGGTGCCATCTATACACAGCAGGAGGTCGCACTACGTCATCTATACACAGCAGGAGGCCGTACGGCATCATCTATACACAGCAGGAGGCTGCACGTGGCCAACTATACACAGCAGGAGGCCGCACGACGTCATCTATACACAGCAGGAGGTCGTACGGCATCTATACACAGCAGGAAGTCGCATGGCGCCCCCCAGATACAGCAGGAAGCCACACGGCACAATCTATACACAGCAGAAGGTCACACGGCGCCCCCCAGATACAGCAGGAGGCCGCACGTAGCCATCTATACACAGCAGGAGGCCGTACGGCACCCCCCAGATACAGAAGGAGGCCGGACGGCGCCCCCCAGATACAGGTCACTGCATGATGACACGCTAGCGGACACAGCTGCGCACAGGGCCGTGTCTCCTAGCTGTGATGTGGCCGGGCTAGCACACAAGCAAGTTTACAGGTGCAGTGCTGGCCCAGCCGAAGAAGAAGCAGGGCCCCTGCGCAGCAACTGGGGGAGCGGTTCGGGAGCCTCTGCCTGCTGGGATATGTATGCCACATTGGCGCCGCAGACATTATAATGAGGGAAATCTGGCCATGGGCCCCCCTGGATCCTCGGGCCCCGGGTGGTAGCCCTGATTGCCCTCATTATAATCCACTTATGAGGGGCGTGTCTGAAGGCCGAAGGAGACGGACGTGTGGAGCGGAGCTCCTGCTGATACCCGCATCCTATCTTGGCCCTACCTGGCTGCTTACCGCTTCATCCTCCGGGAACAGCACCGAGTGGACGTCGGGAGTCGGTGGAGACGTCGGGCATGGGTCCGGAGCTCTTGAGGGGCCGTTGTGGAGCACTGCGGAGTCGGAGGCCTGGTCGGGTGGCCTCCTGGATCACTGCTTCCGCCCGCTCTCCCCCCGGAGCGGTCCGTCACTCGGTGAGCTCTACGGTCTCTGGGAGATCAGAAGTAGCGGAGGTGACTGCGGGGACCGACACCGGAGTCCTGTGTTCGGAGTCGGTGGTGGTGAGTGAGGAAGTCAGCCGGGGAGAAAGAAAAGACGGCTGCCATCTTACTCGGTCCCTCTCCTCTGGATGCGGAGAGCGGGGTTTGCAGCACTCAGCTCCCCATTCCTCAACAAGGGCTAGACGGGCCAGAACTGTAAGCGCGATTTAACCGCACATGGGTTGGACCCCCACTTTGTTTGTTTTTTTAATTTACTCCGTGGTTCCATCCCTGTGGAGACAGCTGCGTGGAGTTGCCTATGTTGTGAGCTATAGTCTCTACGCTATTGCTGTGAGACTCTCTCCCTGAGTTTTCTAACACAAGTCTGCCATCTGCTGGAGCTTTTGGGAATAGTAGATAATACCAAGACATTCCCAATATATAGTAACATGACTTTGTCCAGCGCTTAACCCACCATGTTAGCCCCAAGATGAGGTGACTCCTACTGCATAGACCTCTAAAAAAGCGGCACGACGCATTTCTTCTCACAGAGAACAGTGAAGCTAAGCTAATTCTCCAAGACAGAGAACACGTTTAATATTTTTATATCTTGATCCCATTAATAAAACCAAAAATGACCAGGGGCAGACCTCGTAAAACAGCGTCCCCTACTAAACTGACTGAATTTTTCCCACGAGGAGCGGCACATTCTACATCCAATCTGAGCGAATCCCAACGAGTCTCCTCGCCACCCTCTGGTTGCTCCTCCTGTGAAAGTTCAACTACGGGAGAGGACCCAGGGACTGCAGATGCTCCATTAACCAAAAACACGATGCAAGAACTACTGAGCACTCTGCGTAAGTCTTTAAAAGATGACATGAAACAAATGGTGAGTGCCTTGAAAAAAGATGTGAAAAACCTGGAGGAACGTACCTCATGGTTAGAGGACAAAATGGTGGATTTTGCAGATTCTCACAACTCTCTGGTCGATGCATATTACGAACTAAAAGATACCTCAGAGTATCTCAGAAATAAAATAGGAGACCAGGAGGACAGGTCTCGTAGGAATAATGTGAGACTTCGTGGGATTCCTGAAAGCGTTAAAAACTCTGATTTATCCCAATTTTTTTACAATCTTCTGCAGTCCGTACTCACAGACGCATCAAACTCTGAGTTGGTAGTGGACAGAATTCACAGGGTTCCTAAACCTAAACATGTAAATCCCTCACTGCCTAGAGACACTCTGGCAAGGATTCACTTTTTCACCATCAAAGAAAAATTTCTACGCTGCATCAGAGATAAACCAGATCTACCTGCTCCGTTTCAAGGGATTACTATTTTTCAAGATCTATCAGCCGCCACTTTAGCAAAACGCAAAGAGTTTGCTCCTTACACAGCAATTTTGAGAAACGTCGACATTCCCTACCGATGGGGACACCCAGTCAAATTGTTAATCATTAAAGATGATGATGTGGCGGTCTGCCTATCACCGCGACATGCAGAAAAACAACTCGCCAAATGGAAGCTCCTTCCGGAGGGGGTTGTTTCACTTCTCTCCTCAGATCAACAGTATAAAAAAATCCCAACTGATTGGATCACTGTAAATCGTTGAGGTCTGCAATTTTTCCTTTTTAGGAGTTCACCTCTAATCTCGGAATCTGTACTTGCTGTTTCCTTTGTTGCCTTCCGGCACGGGAGTACGGTACTGACAACCTCCGTTGTCCTCTTCTGTTTTGGCCGTGCTCTTTGAACACCCCCACTCGATAGCGTATATCCAGATGGTTCGCTATCATTTGAACATTTATTCCATATATGTGTTTTTAGTTGCTCTATGTTATTTTTTCCCTAAATGTGTTTATGTTTGGTTAATTAACCTTCAACCATTGGGTCCCTATTCTCCAAATACACAATATTGTATTGTTCTATTTCTCTCCATGTCAGTAATATGTATTGATGTTCAAATGCTTTACTCTTTGATCATATTCGAGAACTTTGAGCTCCACCATGGGTATTAAGATCTTATCTCTTAATGTAAGGGGTTTAAATTCCCCCTTTAAAAGGTCTCTCCTTTGGAAAGAGATAGGATCTTCGAAATGTGAAGTTATCTGTTTACAGGAGACCCATTTGCTTTCCCAAGACGCACCTAGATTATCTAACATGCACTTCCCCACAATAATTCAGGCTAATGCTCCACATAAAAAAAGCGGGTGTTGCGATACTCATAAAACATCATCCTCCATGTTGTCCCTTTATACTGATCCCAGAGGGAGATATATAGTCCTATCCTGTTTACTAAATAATTCCAAATACACGATTGTGACCTTATATAGCCCTAATGATAAGCCCCAAATTTTCTTCTCTAAAGTTCTTAAAAAAATTCGTTCCGTTTCTCAGGGAACATTGATAATTTGCAGAGATTTCAACGCCTCTGTATTTAGAGATTTAGACACGGATTCGGTTCGAAATACGGGTCGGGAGGAGTTAAAAGGTATTATATCAGAAGAAGCTCTCCACGATGTCTGGAGATACCATCATGCTAACGAAAGGGACTATACGTACTTTTCCCCTAGATTTTCATCACTTTCTCGAATAGACTATTTTTTTAGTAAATAAAACAGCCTTACCATTATGTAAATCCTCACATATAGGTTCAATAACCTGGTCTGATCATGCCCAAATTACATTGGAACTCGCTGATGGCGGCTCTCCATCCTCTGCGTTTACTTTTCTTTTAAAATCTGCTCATAATGGGGAATATCTCTCTAATGAACTGAACCATTTTTTCAAAATTAATGACAATGGAGAAGTTTCCAATGAAACTTTATGGTTATCGCAAAAAGCATTAATGAGAGGTTTATGTATAAAATTGGCTTCACGAGAAAAGAGGCGCAGAGAGTGCGAAGTGCAATCAGTCATAAATAAAATTAAAATCTTGGAGATCAACCAAAAACAAAACAAGTCCCCAGCACTTAATAATGCTTTGCTGGAGAGTAGAAATGACCTTCGGAAACTCTTATTATTCAACTATGAACATAATCTAAAGCGGGTTAAAGCAAAATACTATGCTTTGGGTGACAGAGCAAGCGCTGTACTGGCCCGTAGAGTGAAAATACTGACTGCTAAGGGGAGGATTGACCATTTGCTACAGCCAAACGGGGATAAAATTTATGACCCAATAGAGATTGCCAACGCATTTGCGGACTATTATTCTCATCTGTACAATCTGAACTCGGACCATACCATCCGTTACCCCTCGACTCCACATATAGAACAATTTCTAAAATCTATAGATTTACCGAAAATCTCACAATCCCAACTTGAATCTTTGAACTTGCCTATACAGATTGGTGAAATAAAAAGTGCAATTAAAGCGTCTAAACTACACTCCACTCCAGGGCCAGATGGCTTTGCTAACAAATTTTATAAACTGTTTTCGGAGCAGTTATTCCCATCATTGCAACGTCTATTTTTACACTGGAGAAACAAGGGTAAAATCAACCCATTATTCTTGGAAGCAACTATTGTTACCCTCCCAAAACCAGGCAAACCTCCAAATAGACCTGAGAATTTTCGACCTATTTCACTACTGAACTGTGATCTTAAATTGTATTCTAAGATCTTAGCTCAAAGAATTAATACGGTCCTCCCTCAGCTGGTAGCGCCTGATCAAATGGGTTTTGTGCCGGGGATGCAAACTAGAGACGCCACTCGACGGGTTCTAAATCTGATCCACAGAGCAGAAAAATCTGGGGTCCCCAGTGTGCTCGTTTCGTTAGATGCAGAAAAGGCATTCGATCGAGTACACTGGGGATACCTCCAAGCAGTCTTGACTAAATTCGGGTTAATTGGACACATACAGAAGGATATAATGGCGTTATACTCCTCCCCGAGTGCGAAGGAATTAGCAGCAGGCTTTAGCTCAGATCAGTTTCATATCTCGAATGGAACCCGCCAGGGGTGCCCGTTATCGCCTGCAATTTTTGCGTTGGTAGTGGAACCCTTGGCGCAGGAAATTCGTACTTGTAAAGATATCTTCGGAATAAAAATAGGGTCTGTGGCTCACCCAGTTGGTCTGTATGCAGATGACGTAATTATCTCTGTAACACACCCCGAAACTTCCCTCCGAGCACTGCTTTCCATTTTTTATCAGTTCTCAGAAGTTTCCCTTTACAAATTGAACTCCGCGAAATCAATGGCCCTTCCAATTGATTGTCCCCCAGAATTAATTTCAAATTTAAAAAAATCTCTGCCATTTACATGGGCTAAAAACTCTATTATCTACCTAGGAATTCACCTAATCTCCCCCTCAAAAAACTTAGTCACTAAAAATATTTCAGAGCTACTAAATTCAATCAAGCCAGAGCTCAAAAGACAGAGCACCTTAGAACTTTCTTGGATGGCCCGTATACAAACGTGTAAAATGACCTTTTTACCCAAAATTCTATATCTTCTAAGATGTATACCACTTCCCATACAAAAAAAACTACTAGACGAAATCCAAACTCTACTACTTCGTTTTATTTGGGGTGGCAAAAAATCTAGATTCCAGAGCTCCTTGCTGTTTTATAAATTGGGAGAGGGAGGTTTGGGACTACCGAATATCCACCTTTACTATAAAGCATGCACGATTGATGCTCTTAGAGAGTGGTGGGACACTAAGTCCAATCTCTCTTGAGTTCAAATGGAAAAATCGGATACCAAATCTCATTCCACTAGACTCATGTTGGAAGCGGAATTTCTGCTCCCGAAGTCTCAATCTTGCTCCCTCCCTACAATGACACATGCTCTTAAAATGTGGAGAGAGCTGATTTTTAAAAACATTATACACATTCCGTTGAAATATATCTCGCTTAGGAGCGTTGATTTGGTGATCCCATTCTCCCACTTCCACCGTTGGGAATATTACGGCATTCCTAATTTACAATCTATGTTCTCAGCTAGTTCTATCAAAGCGTTTGACGAATTATCCTCCATATATCAACTCCCCAGTAATTTTCCTATGTTCAACTGAAGAGTTTTCTATCTTCTTCTCCAACAATTGTGCCACGGCTAGCTCCATCCACAATACAACACTTTATTTTGGGGAAGAAAGGATTCTCCAGGGGTGTTTCGGTAGCATATAACTTTCTCAATTCTCCTACTAATAATACTAAGCTCCCGTACATGGTTAAATGGGAATCGGATTTGGGCACTTCATTTACTTTTGATCAATGGCAATTAGCTTTATCATGGCCCCTTAAAAGTTCATCATTAGTGTTGAGCGATACCTTCCGATATCAGGAAATATCGTATCGGATTGGATCGGGCCGATACCCAAAAAGTATCGGATATCGCCGATTCCGATACCGGAAACCAATGCAAGTCAATGGGACACAAATATCGGAATGAAAATAAACCCTTTCTTTCCTTGTAGGTTAATTCTACATGAAGTAAAACAACTAAGAATAATGTAGAATGACATGAAAAGCCGGCAATTCATCAGCGGCATTCACCGGTACCCGACAATTTACAACAGAAAGAATAGAGCTTCACACATAGATTAGATAGATAGAAACATGTCAGTCACATATATATGAAGTACAGTGACAGTGTTGCTTACTGTACTTGTCATTTAGTGTAAAGGATTTATTAAAAAAAATATTAGTGTTTTCGTGCACCGTCTCTTTAAAAAAGCCGGCCGGCAATTCAGCATCTGTACCCGACAATTTATAACAGACAGAATAGAGCTTCACACATAGATTAGATAGATAGAAACATGTCAGTCACATATATAAGAAGTACAGTGACAGTGTTGCTTACAGAACTTGTCATTTAGTGTAAAGGATTTATTTAAAAAAATAATAGTGTTTTCATGCACCGTCTCTTTAAGAAAGGCGGCCGGCAATTCAGCATCTGTACCCGACAATTTAGAATAGAAGGAATAGAGAATCACACATAGATTAGATAGATAAAAACATGTCAGTCACATATATATGAAGTACAGTGATAGTGTTGATTACTGTACTTGTCATTTAGTGTTAAAATAAAGGATTTATTTAAAAAAAAATTGGCGTGGGGTTCCCCTTAATTTTAGGCTCTAGCGGAGGTTAAGCAGACAGCTGGGGCAAATGTTTGAAGCCTGGGAAGGGGGTAATACCCACGGAGCTTCCCAGGCTACTAATATCAGCCCCCAGCTGAATACCTAGCCTTTACTAGCTATTAAAATGGGGGACCCCCCAAAAAAAATGACGTGGGGTCCCCCCTAATTTAATAGCTAGCACAGGCTAGGCAGACAGCTGGGGGCTGATATTAATAGCCCAGGAAGGGTGCCATGAATATTGGCCCCCTCCCAGGCTAGAAACACCAGCCGTCAGCCGCCCCAGAAATGGCGCATCCATAGGATGCGCCAATTCTGGCACTTAGCCTCGCTCTTCCACGCTGCCCTGGTGCGGTGGCAGGGGGTAATAGGGTTGGGGTTGATGTCAGCTTATAATGCCAGCTGACATCAAGCCCAGGTTAGTAATGGAGAGGCGTCTATAAGACACCCCCATTACTAACCCCATAGTCAAAGTTAAAAGAAAACACAAACACCCAGAGTAAAGTCCTTTAATTGAAATAAAGACACAATTCTTTATTGTTCTAAATTAAACCATACTTACCATCACGCCCATTCCAGCTGAAGCCAACGATCTCCTGCAATAAAAGAAAAATAATAAAGCAACCTCATCCTTACCTTTCGATGGTTCCCAGGACAGCTCCAGCTCTGCTACATCGAGATGACAGGCTGGACCGCAGCAGAAAGCTGCCATCCAGCCTGTCATCCCGCGGACACTGAGAAGCGCAGGCATGCTTGCGCTCCTCAGTGTCTCTCTGTGACGTCATCCAGATGAGCCGAGTTCATGTCCAATGAACTCAGCTCACCTCATGCACGTCACTGACAGCGTGGGAAAATTCTCCTGCACTCAGCGCTTCAGCGTGAGAATTCTCCCACGCTGTCAGTGACATACATGAGGTGAGGTCATGTCCAATGAACTCAGCTCACCTCATGCACGTCACTGACAGCGTGGGAAAATTCTCACGCTGAAGTGCTGAGTGCAGGAGAATTTTCCCACGCTGTCAGTGACGTACATGAAGTGAGCGGAGTTCATTGGACATGACCTCGGCTCATCTGGATGCCGTCACAGCCAGACACTGAGGAGTGGAAGTATGCCTGCGCTTCTCAGTGTCTGCGGGATGACAGGATGGATGGCAGCGTTCTGCTGCGGTCCAGCCTGTCATCTCGATGTAGCAGAGCTGAAGCTGTCGTGGGAGCCATGGAAAGGTAAGGATGAGGTTGGTTTATTATTTTTCTTTTATTTCAGGAGATCGTTGGCTTCAGCTGGAATGGGCGTGGTGGTAAGTATGGTTTAATTTAGAACAATAAAGAATTGTGTGTTTATTTCAATTAAAGGACTTTTTTCTGGGTGTTGTGTTTTTTTAAATACTTTACTAGAAATTCATGGCGGTCATGTCTAATATTGGCGTGACCCCATGAATTTTGGGCTTAGGGCCAGCTGATAATGCCAAGCTGGCCTTAACCCCTTTATTACCCAGTGAGCCACCGCACCAGGGCCCTGGATGAGTTGGGTACAGCGCCAGAAGATGGCGCTTCTATGAACGCGCCATTTTCTGGGGCGGCTGCGGACTGCAATTTGCAGCGGGGGTGGCCCAGAAAGCTTGGGTCTCCCTGCGCTGCGGATTCCAGCCCCCAGCTGCCTAGTTGTATCTGGCTGGGCACAAAAATAGGGCGAAGCCCCACGCATTTTTTTTTTAAATTATTTCATGAAATTCATGGAATAATTAAGAAAAAAAGGGCTTCCCTATATTGTTGTGTCCAACCAGGTACAAATAGGCAGCTGGTGGTTGGGGGCAGCCCGTTCCTGCCTGCTGTACCTGGCTGGACACAAATATAGTGCGAAGCCCCACGTCAATTTTTTTTTAATTATTTCATGAAATAATTTTTTTAAAAAAGGGCTTCCCTATATTGTTGTGTCCGGCCAGGTACAAATAGGCAGCTGGTGGTTGGGGGCAGCCTGTTCCTGCCTGCTGTACCTGGCTGGACACAAATATAGGGCGAAGCCCCACGTCAATTTTTTTTAAAATAAGTCCTTTATTTTAACACTAAATGACATTTGAGGAGTTAATAAAGATGCAGTCCCTAAATTATTATTTATTTTTTAATTAATTTTTCCCAAAACTTTTGACGTGGGCTTCGCCATATTTTTGTATGCCAGCCAGGTACAGCATCCAGCTTCTATGAACGCGCCATTTTCCGGGGTGGCTGCGGACTGCAATTTTCAGCGGGGGGAGGGGGGGGGGCAGAAAGCTTGGGCCTCCCTGCGCTGCAGATTCCATCCCCCAGCTGCCTAGTTGTACCTGGCTGGACACAAAAATAGGGAGAAGCTTCACGTATTTTTTTTTTTAAATTATTTCATGAAATTCATGAAATAATTAAGAAAAAAAGGGCTTCCCTATATTGTTGTGTCCAACCAGGTACAAATAGGCAGCTGGTGGTTGGGGGCAGCCCGTTCCTGCCTGCTGTACCTGGCTGGACACAAATATAGTGCGAAGCCCCACGTCAATTTTTTTTAAATCATTTCAGGAAATTCATGAAATAATTTAAAAAAATTGATGTGGGGCTTCGCCCTATATTTGTGTCCAGTCAGGTACAGCAGGCAGGAACGGGCTGCCCCCAACCACCAGCAGCCTATTTGTACCTAGCCGGACACAACAATATAGGGAAGCCCTTTTTTTCTGAATTATTCCATGAATTTCATGAATTTAAAAAAAAAAAAACGTGGAGCTTCGCCCTATTTTTGTGTCCAGCCAGGTACAACTAGGCAGCTGGGGGCTGGAATCTGCAGCGCAGGGAGGCCCAAGCTTTCTGGGCCCCACCCGCTGCAAATTGCAGTCCGCAGCCGCCCCGGAAAATGGCGCGTTCATAGAAGCGCCATCTTCTGGCGCTGTACCCAACTCATCCAGGGCCCTGATGCGGTGGCTCACTGGGTAATAAAGGGGTTAAGGCCAGCTTGGCATTATCAGCTGGCCCTAAGCCCGAAATTCATGGGGTCACGCCAATATTAGACATGACCACCATGAATTTCTAGTAAAGTATTTAAAAAAAACACAAACACCCAGAAAAAAGTCCTTTAATTGAAATAAACACACAATTCTTTATTGTTCTAAATTAAACCATACTTACCATCACGCCCATTCCAGCTGAAGCCAACGATCTCCTGCAATAAAAGAAAAATAATAAAGCAACCTCATCCTTACCTTTCCATGGCTCCCACGACGGCTCCAGCTCTGCTACATCGAGATGACAGGCTGGACCGCAGCAGAACGCTGCCATCCAGCCTGTCATCCCGCAGACACTGAGAAGCGCAGGCATACTTCCACTCCTCAGTGTCTGGCTGTGACGGCATCCAGATGAGCCGACAATGAACTCGGCTCACCTCATGTACGTCACTGACAGCGTGGGAGAATTCTCCTGCACTCAGCGCTTCAGCGTGAGAATTTTCCCACGCTGTCAGTGACGTGCATGAGGTGAGGTCATGTCCCATGAACTCGGCGCACCTCATGCACGTCACTGACAGCGTGGGAGAATTCTCACGCTGAAGCGCTGAGTGCAGGAGAATTTTCCCACGCTGTCAGTGACGTGCATGAGGTGAGCTGAGTTCATTGGACATGACCTCGGCTCATCTGGATGACGTCACAGAAAGACACTGAGGAGCGCAAGCATGCCTGCGCTTCTCAGTGTCTGCGGGATGACAGGCTGGATGGCAGCGTTCTGCTGCGGTCCAGCCTGTCATCTCGATGTAGCAGAGCTGAAGCTGTCCTGGGAACCATGGAAAGGTAAGGATGAGGTTGCTTTATTATTTTACTTTTATTGCAGGAGATCGTTGGCTTCAGCTGGAATGGGTGTGGCGGTAAGTATGGTTTAATTTAGAACAATAAAGAATTGTGTCTTTATTTCAATTAAAGGACTTTTTTCTGGGTGTTTGTGTTTTTTTTAAATACTTTACTAGAAATTCATGGCGGTCATGTCTAATATTGGCGTGACCCCATGAATTTCGGGCTTAGGGCCAGCTGATAATGCCAAGCTGGCCTTAACCCCTTTATTACCCAGTGAGCCACCGCACCAGGGCCCTGGATGAGTTGGGTACAGCGCCAGAAGATGGCGCTTCTATGAACGCGCCATTTTCCGGGGCGGCTGCGGACTGCAATTTGCAGCGGGTGGGACCCAGAAAGCTTGGGTCTCCCTGCGCTGCAGATTCCAGCCCCCAGCTGCCTAGTTGTACCTGGCTGGACACAAAAATAGGGCGAAGCGCCACACATTTTTTTTTTTAATTATTTCATGAAATTCATGGAATAATTAAGAAAAAAAGGGCTTCCCTATATTGTTGTGTCCGGCTAGGTACAAATAGGCAGCTGGTGGTTGGGGGCAGCCCGTTCCTGCCTGCTGTACCTGGCTGGACACAATTATAGGGCGAAGCCCCACATAATTTTTTTTTAATTATTTCATGAATTTCCTGAAATAATTAAAAAAAAATTGACGTGGGGCTTCACACTATATTTGTGTCCAGCCAGGTACAGCAGGCAGGAACGGGCTGCCCCCAACCACCAGCTGCCTATTTGTACCTAGCCGGACACAACAATATAGGGAAGCCCTTTTTTTCTTAATTATTCCATGAATTTCATGAAATAATTAAAAAAAAAAAAACGTGGAGCTTCTCCCTATTTTTGTGTCCAGCCAGGTACAACTAGGCAGCTGGGGGATGGAATCTGCAGCGCAGGGAGGCCCAAGCTTTTTGCCCTCCCCCCCCCCCCGCTGAAAATTGCAGTCCGCGGCCGCCCCGGAAAATGGCGCGTTCATAGAAGCTGGATGCTGTACCTGGCTGGCATACAAAAATATGGCGAAGCCCACGTCAAAAGTTTTGGGAAAAATTTATTAAAAAATAAATAATAATTTAGGGACTGCATCTTTATTAAGTCCTCAAATGTCATTTAGTGTTAAAATAAAGGATTTATTTAAAAAAAAAATGGCGTGGGATCCCCCATAATTTTAGTCTCTAGCGGAGGTTAAGCAGACGGCTGGGGCAGATGTTTGAAGCCTGGGAAGGGGGTAAAACCCACGGAGCTTCCCAGGCTACTAATATCAGCCCCCAGCTGAATACCTAGCCTTTACTAGCTATTAAAATGGGGGACCCCCCAAAAAAAAATGACGTGGGGTCCCCTCTATTTTAATAGCTAGCAAAGGCTAGGCAGACAGCTGGGGGCTGATATTAATAGCTCAGGAAGGGTGCCATGAATATTGGCCCCCTCCCAGGCTAGAAACACCAGCCGTCAGCCGCCCCAGAAATGGCGCATCCATAGGATGCGCCAATTCTGGCACTTAGCCTCGCTCTTCCACGCTGCCCTGGTGCGGTGGCAGGGGGTAATAGTGGTGGGGTTCATGTCAGCGCCAGCTGCCATGAAGCCCAGGTTAGTAATGATGGCCGTCTATATGACACCCCCATTACTAACCTACAAAGTGTTAAAAAGAAAAAACACACTACACCCAGAAAAAAATAATTTATTTGAAATAAAACACCATTTTATTTAATTCTTAGTTTACTAAAAAAATAATAGTTACCTGTCCACGTTCCTGCGCTGATCTCCCATGCACAGCTGTCACATCTGGAGATGGTGACAGCTGTGCATGGCTGCTGTAAGCTCACGCTGCCGGGAACACGTCCGCTCCCGGCAGCGGGAGCCACTGACTGAGGTCACCGGAGTGCATTCAGGCAGCGCAGCTCCGGAGACCTCCTTTACGGCAGTGCTGTACCGTGGGAATTTCTCACGATACAGCAGTGCCGTAAAGGAGCTAACCGGAGCAGCGCTGCTTGAACTCCGGTGAACCCTTACGGCCCCGTCATTCTAGCGGCGGCAGCGGTTCAGAGCGGTCACATTCTATGTGGCTGCTCTGAACTGGAGATCTTCGTGGGACACTCGTGGACTACTACGGAGGGGTAAGGATAAGGTTGTGGTTTATTATTTTATATTTTATTACAGGAGATCGATGGCTTCGGGGAATTAGGTGTCTAGGTGAGTATAGGTGTAGTTTTTTATTTTTTACTTTATTTTAGGTGGCGATCGGCGGGGACAGGTAATGTATGAACTAATTTCTTTTAGGTAACCACTGGCCACCAATGACATGTATTTAACATTTATTGGGGACACAGTAGGGCAATTTAAATAGCAGGATCAGGCTGATGGGAACTACTGCTCCCATCGAGCTGATCCTGCTGGCAGGAGTGGACGGGGGACAGACATAGGCCGATGGGAGTAGTAGTGTCACATCGGCCTATGTCTGCCTGCACGCACAGACACCCCGCACACACACCCGCACACACACACCCCGCACACACACACACCCCGCACACACACACACACCCCGCACACACACACACCCCGCACACATCGCACACACACCCCGCACACACTAATCATGACGGGTCCGGGAGGTGAGGCTGACCTGTGCGGCCGTGGGAAAGTTCATGTGAGTTCATGCAGTCAAGCATGAACTCACATGAACCCTCTGAGGGCACCGCGGCTACTTCAAATGAACAGCTGATCGGCATCACCTGATACCTCAGCTGTTCATTTGAAATAACCGGCGGGAAAGCGCAGCACAGAACGGGAAAGCCGGCGGTGAAGTCTTTTCACTGCCGGCTTCCCCGCCCGGGTCCTTCGCTCCTTGGTGCTGCGCTCCCCGCCCGGTCCTAATTTACGATCGGGATGGGAGGTGGCGAGGGGAGCGGAGGATCGGGGTGGGAGGCTGCGGGGAAGCAGTATGGGGCTGCGTGATTGTTTAAAAGCCGGCGGCTTTTTACCGCGCGCCGGCTTTTAAACAATCAGGAGAATTCTCCCACGCTGGGATGGCATTCTGATGACAAGCTGGATCGCAGCTGAGCGCTGCCATCCAGCTTGTCATCCTTCAGAGACACTGCAGAGCGCAGGCATTATGGGAACTTCCGATTCCGGTATTCGATATTATAAAAGTATCGGAATTAAGTATCGGAATTCCGATACAGTGAATATCGGCCGATACCCGATATTTCAGTATCGGAATGCTCAACACTATTCATCATGCATAAACCACCTAGAAATTGCAAAAAAAATCAAAGTCCGTTGGTATTTACCACCAAACCGCATAGCTCACCTTTCCCAGGGAACATCTCCCTTATGCTGGAAAAAATGTGGAGGAATGGGTTCACTTTTGCACTCTTGGTGGTCATGTCCTAATCTAAATAGCTTTTGGAAAGATGTATTTAAGATATTATTATCTTGTGCGGGAAATGACGTCCCAATAAATCCAGCATTGGCCCTACTGAACATTGGCATTACCGACCTCCCGTACAAGAACAGATGGCTTTGCTCTTTTGTATTAACTGCGGCCAGACAAGCCCTCGCTTCCAAGTGGAAATCCCAATCTGCTCCATCAACGGATGACATCTGGTGGAGAATGGACTCATATAACTCTTATGAAATGATTCTGTCATTGGACGCTTCGAAAAAAGACAAGACCCAACAACGGTGGTGCGCATGGCCGGAAGTTAAAGCATTTTTTCTTGGCCAAAAATCTTAGGTGTAATTTGTTCTCTGTTACCGGTATACCATATTTTGCTTTTCCATGGAAACTAGTTCTGACGGTATTTATTTTGGAAAATATACCCTTTCCTGTTCTTCCCCCTCCCTTCCCTCCTCCTCTGCTGAGAGGTTGGTGTACATTTTGCCGCCTTTCCTCTCTTGTTCCCCAGGTTCATAACTCTAGAAGTTTCTCGGTATTTTCTCTCAGATGCGTTATTATACTCTAAATGTCACATGTGATGTACCTGATACCCTTTTCCCATGTTATGTTGAAAAATTTCAATAAAAATTTATTGTTAAAAAAAAAAAAAATTATAATCCGCTTATGGCTGTGATCCCCTTCTGTAATGTCTGTATACTCTCTTTTGCTTACCCCCCTGCACTGGAACTGGGGTCTGATCAGACCATGCCCCTATATGGTTAGACACAGCCATTGCACAGTACACAGCAGGGCACATTTATCAGATTATCTCAGCACAGGAACATTTTTTAAACACATCCAATTGTGGAAATTATTATTATTCCAAGAGGTATTGATTAAAATAAACTTTAAAATTAACTTTGTTTTAAGTCATTTGCCTATTCACATTCTTTGCACCCCAAAAAAGTGTAGAGTATTACATGGCCTGTATACAGAGTGGCTAGCAGATTACACTGCCTGTATGTAGAATGCCCCCACAGAGCCTGTTTACATAGTACCCCCAAAAAATGAAAACAAAAACAGAGTTGGCTACCTCCTCTGCCTCTTCCACCTACACCACAATCTTCACCTCTTCCTTAACCTCCTCCTCCACTTGGACCTCCGCCTCCTGGTTGAAGATTATTATTTTTATTTTTTTTTATTCTATGTTATTTTATGTAATTTCCCTATCATCATTTGTTTGCAGCAATTGTCCTGCTCTTACCCCCTAGCCCACTGACAGGCTGTATCAGATGGCCTCAGATATAATGGAGGAGGCTCTATCTCTGTCAGTAACCTCAGATATAATGGAGGAGGCTCTATCTCTGTCAGTGACCTCAGATATAATAAAGGAGGTTCTATCTCTGTTAGCGACCTCAGATATAATGGAGGAGGCTCTATCTCTGTCAGTGACCTCAGATATAATGAAGGAGGTTCTATCTCTGTCAGTGACCTCCGGTATGATGGAGGAGGCTGTATCTCTGTCAGTGACCTCAGATATAATGGAGGAGGCTCTATCTCTGTCAGCGACCTCAGATATAATGGAGGAGGCTCTATCTCTGTCTGTGACCTCAGATATAAAGGAGGAGGCTCTATCTCTGTCAGTAACCTCAGCTATAATGGAGGAGGCTCTATCTCTGTCAGTGACCTCCGGTATGATGGAGGAGGCTGTATCTCTGTCAATGACCTCAGATATAATGGAGGAGGCTCTATCTCTGTCAGCGACATCAGATATAATGGAGGAGGCTCTATCTCTGTCTGTGACCTCAGATATAATGGAGGAGGCTCTATCTCTGTCAGTGACCTCAGCTATAATGGCGGAGGCTCTATCTCTGTCATGATCTCAGATATAATGGAGGAGGCTCTATTTCTGTCAGTGACCTCAGATCTAATGGAGGAGGTTCTATCTCTGTCAGTGACCTCAGATATAATGGAGGAGGCTCTATCTCTGTCAGTAACCTCAGATATAATGGAGGAGGCTCTATCTCTGTCAGTAACCTCAGATATAATGGAGGAGGCTCTATCTCTGTCAGTGACCTCAGATCTAATGGAGGAGGCTCTATCTCTGTCAGTGACCTCAGATATAATGGAGGAGGCTTTATCTCTGTCAGTGACCTCAGATATAATGAAGGAGGCTCTATCTCTGTCAGTGACCTCCGGTATGATGGAGGAGGCTGTATCTCTGTCAGCGACCTCAGATATAATGGAGGAGGCTCTATCTCTGTCAGTTACCTCAGATATAATGGAGGAGGCTCTATCTCTGTCAGTGATCTCAGATATAATGGAGGAGGCTCTATCTCTGTCAGTGACCTCAGATATAATGGAGGAGGCTCTATCTCTGTCAGTGGCCTCAGATATAATGGAGGAGACTCTATCTCTGTCAGTGACCTGATATAATGGAGGAGGCTCTATCTCTGTCAGTGGCCTCAGATATAATGGAGGAGGCTCTATCTCTGTCAGTGACCTCAGATATAATGGAGGAGGCTTTGTCTCTGATACCCCAGATATAATGGAGGAGGCTTTGTCTCTGTTAGCTCAGATATAATGGAGGAGACTCTATCTATGTCAGTGACCTCAGATATAATGGAGGAGGCTCTATCTCTGTCAGTGTCCTCAGATATAATGGAGGAGACTCTATCTCTGTCAGTGGCCTCAGATATAAAGGAGGAGGATCTATCTCTGTCAGTGACCTCAGATATAATGGAGGAGGCTCTATCCCTGTCAGTGACCTCAGATATAATGGTGGACGCTCTATCTCTGTCAGTGACCTTAGATATAATGGAGGAGGCTCTATCTCTGTCGGTGACCTCAGATCTAATGGAGGGGCTCTATCTCTTGTCAGTGACCTCAGATATAATGGAGGAGGCTCTATCTCTATCAGTTACCTCATATAATGGAGGAGGCTCTATTTCTGTCAGTTACCTCAGATATAATGGAGG
The DNA here is from genome assembly GCF_046119375.1 of Phyllobates terribilis. Taxonomy (NCBI): domain Eukaryota; kingdom Metazoa; phylum Chordata; class Amphibia; order Anura; family Dendrobatidae; genus Phyllobates; species Phyllobates terribilis. The sequence goes on from NW_027362765.1 coordinate 50,547,884, forward strand.
AGGCTCTATCTCTGTCAGTTACCTCAGATATAATGGAGGAGGCTCTATCTCTGTCAGTGACCTCAGATATAATGGAGGAGGTTCTATCTGTGTCAGTGTCCTCAGATGTAATGGAGGAGACTCCATCTCTGTCAGTGACCTCAGATATAATGGAGGAAGCTCTATCTCTGTCAGTGACCTCAGATATAATGGAGGAGGCTCTATGTCTGTCATGATCACAGATATAATGGAGGAGGCTCTATTTCTGTCAGTGACCTCAGATCTAATGGAGGAGGTTCTATCTCTGTCAGTGACCTCAGATATAATGGAGGAGGCTCTATCTCTGTCAGTAACCTCAGATATAATGGAGGAGGCTCTATCTCTGTCAGTAACCTCAGATATAATGGAGGAGGCTCTATCTCTGTCAGTGACCTCAGATCTAATGGAGGAGGCTCTATCTCTGTCAGTGACCTCAGATCTAATGGAGGAGGCTTTATCTCTGTCAGTGACCTCAGATATAATGAAGGAGGTTCTATCTCAGTCAGCGACCTCAGATATAATGGAGGAGGCTCTATCTCTGTCAGTTACCTCAGATATAATGGAGGAGGCTCTATCTCTGTCAGTGACCTCAGATATAATGGAGGAGGTTCTATCTCTGTCAGTGACCTCAGATATAATGGAGGAGGTTCTATCTGTGTCAGTGACCTCAGATATAATGGAGGAGACTCCATCTCTGTCAGTGACCTCAGATATAATGAAGGAGGTTCTATCTCTGTCAGTGACCTCCGGTATGATGGAGGAGGCTGTATCTCTGTCAGTGACCTCAGATATAATGGAGGAGGCTCTATCTCTGTCAGCGACCTCAGATATAATGGAGGAGGCTCTATCTCTGTCTGTGAACTCAGATATAAAGGAGGAGGCTCTATCTCTGTCAGTAACCTCAGCTATAATGGAGGAGGCTCTATCTCTGTCAGTGACCTCCGGTATGATGGAGGAGGCTGTATCTCTGTCAGTGACCTCAGATATAATGGAGGAGGCTCTATCTCTGTCAGCGACCTCAGATATAATGGAGGAGGCTCTATCTCTGTCTGTGACCTCAGATATAATGGAGGAGGCTCTATCTCTGTCAGTGACCTCAGCTATAATGGAGGAGGCTCTATCTCTGTCATGATCTCAGATATAATGGAGGAGGCTCTATTTCTGTCAGTGACCTCAGATCTAATGGAGGAGGTTCTATCTCTGTCAGTGACCTCAGATATAATGGAGGAGGCTCTATCTCTGTCAGTAACCTCAGATATAATGGAGGAGGCTCTATCTCTGTCAGTAACCTCAGATATAATGGAGGAGGCTCTATCTCTGTCAGTGACCTCAGATCTAATGGAGGAGGCTCTATCTCTGTCAGTGACCTCAGATATAATGGAGGAGGCTTTATCTCTGTCAGTGACCTCAGATATAATGAAGGAGGCTCTATCTCTGTCAGTGGCCTCAGATATAATGAAGGAGGTTCTATCTCTGTCAGTGACCTCCGGTATGATGGAGGAGGCTGTATCTCTGTCAGCGACCTCAGATATAACGGAGGAGGCTCTATCTCTGTCAATTACCTCAGATATAATGGAGGAGGCTCTATCTCTGTCAGTGGCCTCAGATATAATGGAGGAGACTCTATCTCTGTCAGTGACCTGATATAATGGAGGAGGCTCTATCTCTGTCAGTGGCCTCAGATATAATGGAGGAGGCTCTATCTCTGTCAGTGACCTCAGATATAATGGAGGAGGCTTTGTCTCTGATACCCCAGATATAATGGAGGAGGCTTTGTCTCTGTTAGCTCAGATATAATGGAGGAGACTCTATCTATGTCAGTGACCTCAGATATAAAGGAGGAGGCTCTATCTCTGTCAGTGTCCTCAGATATAATGGAGGAGACTCTATCTCTGTCAGTGGCCTCAGATATAAAGGAGGAGGATCTATCTCTGTCAGTGACCTCAGATATAATGGAGGAGGCTCTATCCCTGTCAGTGACCTCAGATATAATGGTGGAGGCTCTATCTCTGTCAGTGACCTTAGATATAATGGAGGAGGCTCTATCTCTGTCAGTGACCTCAGATCTAATGGAGGGGCTCTATCTCTGTCAGTGACCTCAGATATAATGGAGGAGGCTCTATTTCTGTCAGTTACCTCAGATATAATGGAGGAGGCTCTATCTCTGTCAGTTACCTCAGATATAATGGAGGAGGCTCTATCTCTGTCAGTGACCTCAGATATAATGGAGGAGGTTCTATCTGTGTCAGTGTCCTCAGATGTAATGGAGGAGACTCCATCTCTGTCAGTGACCTCAGATATAATGGAGGAGGCTCTATCTGTGTCAGTGACCTCAGATATGATGGAGGAGGCTTTGTCTCTGATACCCCAGATATAATGGAGGAGGCTTTGTCTCTGTTAGCTCAGATATAATGGAGGAGACTCTATCTATGTCAGTGACCTCAGATATAATGGAGGAGGCTCTATCTCTGTCAGCGACCTCAGATATAATGGAGGAGGCTCTATCTCTGTCTGTGACCTCAGATATAAAGGAGGAGGCTCTATCTCTGTCAGTAACCTCAGCTATAATGGAGGAGGCTCTATCTCTGTCAGTGACCTCCGGTATGATGGAGGAGGCTGTATCTCTGTCAGTGACCTCAGATATAATTGAGGAGGCTCTATCTCTGTCAGCGACCTCAGATATAATGGAGGAGGCTCTATCTCTGTCTGTGACCTCAGATATAATGGAGGAGGCTCTATCTCTGTCAGTGACCTCAGCTATAATGGAGGAGGCTCTATCTCTGTCATGATCTCAGATATAATGGAGGAGGCTCTATTTCTGTCAGTGACCTCAGATCTAATGGAGGAGGTTCTATCTCTGTCAGTGACCTCAGATATAATGGAGGAGGCTCTATCTCTGTCAGTAACCTCAGATATAATGGAGGAGGCTCTATCTCTGTCAGTAACCTCAGATATAATGGAGGAGGCTCTATCTCTGTCAGTGACCTCAGATCTAATGGAGGAGGCTCTATCTCTGTCAGTGACCTCAGATATAATGGAGGAGGCTTTATCTCTGTCAGTGACCTCAGATATAATGAAGGAGGCTCTATCTCTGTCAGTGACCTCAGATATAATGAAGGAGGTTCTATCTCTGTCAGTGACCTCCGGTATGATGGAGGAGGCTGTATCTCTGTCAGCGACCTCAGATATAACGGAGGAGGCTCTATCTCTGTCAATTACCTCAGATATAATGGAGGAGGCTCTATCTCTGTCAGTGATCTCAGATATAATGGAGGAGGCTCTATCTCTGTCAGTGACCTCAGATATAATGGAGGAGGCTCTATCTCTGTCAGTGGCCTCAGATATAATGGAGGAGACTCTATCTCTGTCAGTGACCTGATATAATGGAGGAGGCTCTATCTCTGTCAGTGGCCTCAGATATAATGGAGGAGGCTCTATCTCTGTCAGTGACCTCAGATATAATGGAGGAGGCTTTGTCTCTGATACCCCAGATATAATGGAGGAGGCTTTGTCTCTGTTAGCTCAGATATAATGGAGGAGACTCTATCTATGTCAGTGACCTCAGATATAAAGGAGGAGGCTCTATCTCTGTCAGTGTCCTCAGATATAATGGAGGAGACTCTATCTCTGTCAGTGGCCTCAGATATAAAGGAGGAGGATCTATCTCTGTCAGTGACCTCAGATATAATGGAGGAGGCTCTATCCCTGTCAGTGACCTCAGATATAATGGTGGAGGCTCTATCTCTGTCAGTGACCTTAGATATAATGGAGGAGGCTCTATCTCTGTCAGTGACCTCAGATCTAATGGAGGGGCTCTATCTCTGTCAGTGACCTCAGATATAATGGAGGAGGCTCTATTTCTGTCAGTTACCTCAGATATAATGGAGGAGGCTCTATCTTTGTCAGTTACCTCAGATATAATGGAGGAGGCTCTATCTCTGTCAGTGACCTCAGATATAATGGAGGAGGTTCTATCTGTGTCAGTGTCCTCAGATGTAATGGAGGAGACTCCATCTCTGTCAGTGACCTCAGATATAATGGAGGAGGCTCTATCTCTGTCAGTGACCTCAGATATAATGGAGGAGGCTCTATCTCTGTCATGATCACAGATATAATGGAGGAGGCTCTATTTCTGTCAGTGACCTCAGATCTAATGGAGGAGGTTCTATCTCTGTCAGTGACCTCAGATATAATGGAGGAGGCTCTATCTCTGTCAGTAACCTCAGATATAATGGAGGAGGCTCTATCTCTGTCAGTAACCTCAGATATAATGGAGGAGGCTCTATCTCTGTCAGTGACCTCAGATCTAATGGAGGAGGCTCTATCTCTGTCAGTGACCTCAGATCTAATGGAGGAGGCTTTATCTCTGTCAGTGACCTCAGATATAATGAAGGAGGTTCTATCTCTGTCAGCGACCTCAGATACAATGGAGGAGGCTCTATCTCTGTCAGTGACCTCAGATATAATGGAGGAGGCTCTATCTCTGTCAGTTACCTCAGATATAATGGAGGAGGCTCTATCTCTGTCAGTGACCTCAGATATAATGGAGGAGGCTCTATCTCTGTCAGTGACCTCAGATATAATGGAGGAGGTTCTATCTGTGTCAGTGACCTCAGATATAATGGAGGAGACTCCATCTCTGTCAGTGACCTCAGATATAATGGAGGAGGCTCTATCTCTGTCAGTGACCTCAGATATAATGGAGGAGGCTCTATCTCTGTCATGATCACAGATATAATGGAGGAGGCTCTATTTCTGTCAGTGACCTCAGATCTAATGGAGGAGGTTCTATCTCTGTCAGTGACCTCAGATATAATGGAGGAGGCTCTATCTCTGTCAGTAACCTCAGATATAATGGAGGAGGCTCTATCTCTGTCAGTAACCTCAGATATAATGGAGGAGGCTCTATCTCTGTCAGTGACCTCAGATCTAATGGAGGAGGCTCTATCTCTGTCAGTGACCTCAGATCTAATGGAGGAGGCTTTATCTCTGTCAGCGACCTCAGATATAATGGAGGAGGCTCTATCTCTGTCAGTGACCTCAGATATAATGAAGGAGGTTCTATCTCTGTCAGTGACCTCCGGTATGATGGAGGAGGCTGTATCTCTGTCAGCGACCTCAGATATAATGGAGGAGGCTCTATCTCTGTCAGTTACCTCAGATATAATGGAGGAGGCTCTATCTCTGTCAGTGATCTCAGATATAATGGAGGAGGCTCTATCTCTGTCAGTGACCTTAGATATAATGGAGGAGGCTCTATCTCTGTCAGTGGCCTCAGATATAATGTATGAGGCTCTATCACTGTCAGTGACCTCAGATATAATGGAGGAAGCTCTATCTCTGTCACTGACCTCAGATATAATGGAGGAGACTCTATCTCTGTCGGTGACCTCAGATATAATGGAGGAGGCTCTATCTCTGTCAGTGACCTCAGATATAATGGAGGAGGCTCTATCTCTGTCAGTGGCCTCAGATATAATGGAGGAGGCTCTATCTCTGTCAGTGACCTCAGATATAATGGAGGAGGCTCTATCTCTGTCAGTGACCTCAGATCTAATAGCGGAGGTTCTATCTCTGTCAGTGACCTCAGATATAATGGAAGAGGCTCTATCTCTGTCAGTGACCTCAGATATAATGGAGGAGGCTCTATCTCTGTCAGTGACCTGAGATATAATGGAGGAGGCTTTGTCTCTGATACCTCAGATATAATGGAGGAGGCTTTGTCTCTGTTAGCTCAGATATAATGGAGGAGACTCTATCTATGTCAGTGACCTCAGATATAATGGAGGAGGCTCTATCTCTGTCAGTGTCCTCAGATATAATGAAAGAGACGCTATCTCTGTCAGTGACCTCAGATATAATGGAGGAGGCTCTATCTCTGTCAGTGGCCTCAGATATAAAGGAGGAGGATCTATCTCTGTCAGTGACCTCAGATATAATGGAGGAGACTCTATCCCTGTCAGTGACCTCAGATATAATGGAGGAGGCTCTATCTCTGTCAGTGGCGTCAGATATAATGGAGGAGGCTCTATCTCTGTCAGTGGCCTCAGATATAATGGAGGAGGCTCTATGTCTGTCAGTGACCTCAGATATAATGGAGGAGGCTTTATCTCTGTCAGTGACCTCAGATCTAATAGAGGACGTTCTATCTCTGTCAGTGACCTCACATATAATGGAAGAGGCTCTATCTCTGTCAGTGACCTCAGATATAATGGAGGAGGCTCTATCTCTGTCAGTGACCTCAGATATAATGGAGGAGGCTTTGTCTATGTTAGCTCAGATATAATGGAGGAGACTCTATGTCAGTGACCTCAGATATAATGGAGGAGGCTCTATCTCAGTCAGTGTCCTCAGATATAATGGAGGAGACTCTATCTCTGTCAGTGACCTCAGATATAATGGAGGAGGCTCTATCTCTGTCAGTGGCCTCAGATATAAAGGAGGAGGATATATCTCTGTCAGTGACCTCAGATATAATGGAGGAGGCTCTATCCCTGTCAGTGACCTCAGATATAATGGAGGAGGCTCTATCTCTGTCAGTGGCCTCAGATATAATGGAGGAGGCTCTATCTCTGTCAGTGACCTCAGATATAATGGAGGAGGCTCTATCTCTGTCAGTGACCTCAGATCTAATAGAGGAGGTTCTATCTCTGTCAGTGACCTCAGATATAATGGAAGAGGCTCTATCTCTGTCAGTGACCTCAGATATAATGGAGGAGGCTCTATCTCTGTCAGTGACCTCAGATATAATGAAGGAGGCTTTGTCTCTGATACCTCAGATATAATGGAGGAGGCTTTGTCTCTGTTAGCTCAGATATAATGGAGGAGACTCTATCTATGTCAGTGACCTCAGATATAATGGAGGAGGCTCTATCTCTGTCAGTGTCCTCAGATATAATGGAGGAGACTCTATCCCTGTCAGTGACCTCAGATATAACGGAGGAGGCTCTATCTCTGTCAGTGACCTCAGATATAATGGAGGAGGCTCTATCCCTGTCAGTGACCTCAGATATAATGGAGGAGGCTCTATCTCTGTATCTGACCTCAGATATAATGGAGGAGGCTCTATCTCTGTCAGTTACCTCAGATATAATGGAGGATGCTCTATCTCTGTCAGTGACCTCAGATATAATGGAGGAGTCTTTATTTCTGTCAGTTACCTCACATATAATGGAGGAGGCTCTATCTCTGTCAGTTACCTCAGATATAATGGAGGAGGCTCTATCTCTGTCAGTAACCTCAGATATAATGGTGGAGACTTTATCTCTGTCAGTGACGTCAGATATAATGGAGGAGGCTCTATCTCTGTCAGAGACATCAGATATAATGGAGGAGGTTCTATCTGTGTCAGTGACCTCAGATATAATGGAGGAGACTCTATCTCTGTCATGATCACAGATATAATGGAGGAGGCTCTATTTCTGTCAGTGAGCTCAGATCTAATGGAGGAGGTTCTATCTCTGTCAGTGACGTCAGAAATAATGGAGGAGGCTCTATCTCTGTCAGTAACCTCAGATATAATGGAGGAGGCTCTATCTCTGTCAGTAACCTCAGATATAATGGAGGGGGCTCTATCTCTGTCAGTGACCTCAGATCTAATGGAGGAGGCTCTATCTCTGTCAGTGACCTCAGATCTAATGGAGGAGGCTTTATCTCTGTCAGTGACCTCAGATATAATGAAGGAGGTTCTATCTCTGTCAGCGACCTCAGATATAATGGAGGAGGCTCTATCTCTGTCATGATCACAGATATAATGGAGGAGGCTCTATCTCTGTCAGTGACCTCAGATCTAATGGAGGAGGCTCTATCTCTTTCAGTGACCTCAGATCTAATGGAGGAGGCTTTATCTCTGTTAGTGACCTCAGATATAATGAAGGAGGTTCTTTCTCTGTCAGCGACCTCAGATATAATGGAGGAGGCTCTATCTCTGTCAGTGACCTCAGATATAATGAAGGAGGTTCTATCTCTGTCAGTGACCTCCGGTATGATGAAGGAGGCTGTATCTCTGTCAGCGACCTCAGATATAATGGAGGAGGCTCTATCTCTGTCAGTTACCTCAGATATAATGGAGGAGGTTCTATCTCTGTCAGTGATCTCAGATATAATGGAGGAGGCTCTATCTCTGTCAGTGGCCTCAGATATAATGTATGAGGCTCTATGACTGTCAGTGACCTCAGATATAATGGAGTAAGCTCTATCTCTGTCACTGACCTCAGATATAATGGAGGAGACTCTATCTCTGTCGGTGACCTCAGATATAATGGAGGAGGCTCTATCTCTGTCACTGACCTCAGATATAATGGAGGAGGCTCTATCTCTGTCAGTGGCCTCAGATATAATGGAGGAGGCTCTATCTCTGTCAGTGACCTCAGATATAATGGAGGAGGCTCTATCTCTGTCAGTGACCTCAGATCTAATAGAGGAGGTTCTATCTCTGTCAGTGACCTCAGATATAATGGAAGAGGCTCTATCTCTGTCAGTGACCTCAGGTATAATGGAGGAGGCTCTATCTCTGTCAGTGACCTCAGATATAATGGAGGAGGCTCTATCTCTGTCAGTGGCGTCAGATATAATGGAGGAGGCTCTATCTCTGTCAGTGGCCTCAGATATAATGGAGGAGGCTCTATCTCTGTCAGTGGCGTCAGATATAATGGAGGAGGCTCTATCTCTGTCAGTGGCCTCAGATATAATGGAGGAGACGCTATCTCTGTCAGTGACCTCAGATATAATGGAGGAGGCTCTATCTCTGTCAGTGGCCTCAGATATAAAGGAGGAGGATCTATCTCTGTCAGTGACCTCAGATATAATGGAGGAGACTCTATCCCTGTCAGTGACCTCAGATATAATGGAGGAGGCTCTATCTCTGTCAGTGGCGTCAGATATAATGGAGGAGGCTCTATCTCTGTCAGTGGCCTCAGATATAATGGAGGAGGCTCTATGTCTGTCAGTGACCTCAGATATAATGGAGGAGGCTTTATCTCTGTCAGTGACCTCAGATCTAATAGAGGACGTTCTATCTCTGTCAGTGACCTCACATATAATGGAAGAGGCTCTATCTCTGTCAGTGACCTCAGATATAATGGAGGAGGCTCTATCTCTGTCAGTGACCTCAGATATAATGGAGGAGGCTTTGTCTCTGATACCTCAGATATAATGGAGGAGGCTTTGTCTATGTTAGCTCAGATATAATGGAGGAGACTCTATGTCAGTGACCTCAGATATAATGGAGGAGGCTCTATCTCAGTCAGTGTCCTCAGATATAATGGAGGAGACTCTATCTCTGTCAGTGACCTCAGATATAATGGAGGAGGCTCTATCTCTGTCAGTGGCCTCAGATATAAAGGAGGAGGATATATCTCTGTCAGTGACCTCAGATATAATGGAGGAGGCTCTATCCCTGTCAGTGACCTCAGATATAATGGAGGAGGCTCTATCTCTGTCAGTGGCCTCAGATATAATGGAGGAGGCTCTATCTCTGTCAGTGACCTCAGATCTAATAGAGGAGGTTCTATCTCTGTCAGTGACCTCAGATATAATGGAAGAGGCTCTATCTCTGTCAGTGACCTCAGATATAATGGAGGAGGCTCTATCTCTGTCAGTGACCTCAGATATAATGAAGGAGGCTTTGTCTCTGATACCTCAGATATAATGGAGGAGGCTTTGTCTCTGTTAGCTCAGATATAATGGAGGAGGCTCTATCTCTATCAGTGTCCTCAGATATAATGGAGGAGACTCTATCCCTGTCAGTGACCTCAGATATAATGGAGGAGGCTCTATCTCTGTCAGTGACCTCAGATATAATGGAGGAGGCTCTATCCCTGTCAGTGACCTCAGATATAATGGAGGAGGCTCTATCTCTGTATCTGACCTCAGATATAATGGAGGAGGCTCTATCTCTGTCAGTTACCTCAGATATAATGGAGGATGCTCTATCTCTGTCAGAGACATCAGATATAATGGAGGAGGTTCTATCTGTGTCAGTGACCTCAGATATAATGGAGGAGACTCTATCTCTGTCATGATCACAGATATAATGGAGGAGGCTCTATTTCTGTCAGTGACCTCAGATCTAATGGAGGAGGTTCTATCTCTGTCAGTGACGTCAGAAATAATGGAGGAGGCTCTATCTCTGTCAGTAACCTCAGATATAATGGAGGAGGCTCTATCTCTGTCAGTAACCTCAGATATAATGGAGGGGGCTCTATCTCTGTCAGTGACCTCAGATCTAATGGAGGAGGCTCTATCTCTGTCAGTGACCTCAGATCTAATGGAGGAGGCTTTATCTCTGTCAGTGACCTCAGATATAATGAAGGAGGTTCTATCTCTGTCAGCGACCTCAGATATAATGGAGGAGGCTCTATCTCTGTCATGATCACAGATATAATGGAGGAGGCTCTATCTCTGTCAGTGACCTCAGATCTAATGGAGGAGGCTCTATCTCTTTCAGTGACCTCAGATCTAATGGAGGAGGCTTTATCTCTGTTAGTGACCTCAGATATAATGAAGGAGGTTCTTTCTCTGTCAGCGACCTCAGATATAATGGAGGAGGCTCTATCTCTGTCAGTGACCTCAGATATAATGAAGGAGGTTCTATCTCTGTCAGTGACCTCCGGTATGATGGAGGAGGCTGTATCTCTGTCAGCGACCTCAGATATAATGGAGGAGGCTCTATCTCTGTCAGTTACCTCAGATATAATGGAGGAGGTTCTATCTCTGTCAGTGATCTCAGATATAATGGAGGAAGCTCTATCTCTGTCAGTGACCTTAGATATAATGGAGGAGGCTCTATCTCTGTCAGTGGCCTCAGATATAATGTATGAGGCTCTATGACTGTCAGTGACCTCAGATATAATGGAGTAAGCTCTATCTCTGTCACTGACCTCAGATATAATGGAGGAGACTCTATCTCTGTCGGTGACCTCAGATATAATGGAGGAGGCTCTATCTCTGTCAGTGACCTCAGATATAATGGAGGAGGCTCTATCTCTGTCAGTGGCCTCAGATATAATGGAGGAGGCTCTATCTCTGTCAGTGACCTCAGATATAATGGAGGAGGCTTTGTCTCTGTTAGCTCAGATATAATGGAGGAGACTCTATCTATGTCAGTGACCTCAGATATAATGGAGGAGGCTCTATCTCTGTCAGTGTCCTCAGATATAATGGAGGAGACGCTATCTCTGTCAGTGACCTCAGATATAATGGAGGAGGCTCTATCTCTGTCAGTGGCCTCAGATATAAAGGAGGAGGATCTATCTCTGTCAGTGACCTCAGATATAATGGAGGAGACTCTATCCCTGTCAGTGACCTCAGATATAATGGAGGAGGCTCTATCTCTGTCAGTGGCGTCAGATATAATGGAGGAGGCTCTATCTCTGTCAGTGGCCTCAGATATAATGGAGGAGGCTCTATGTCTGTCAGTGACCTCAGATATAATGGAGGAGGCTTTATCTCTGTCAGTGACCTCAGATCTAATAGAGGAGGTTCTATCTCTGTCAGTGACCTCACATATAATGGAAGAGGCTCTATCTCTGTCAGTTACCTCAGATATAATGGGGTAGGCTCTATCTCTGTCAGTGACCTCAGATATAATGGAGGAGGCTTTGTCTCTGATACCTCAGATATAATGGAGGAGGCTTTGTTTCTGTTAGCTCAGATATAATGGAGGAGACTCTATCTATGTCAGTGACCTCAGATATAATGGAGGAGGCTCTATCTCAGTCAGTGTCCTCAGATATAATGGAGGAGACTCTATCTCTGTCAGTGACCTCAGATATAATGGAGGAGGCTCTATCTCTGTCAGTGGCCTCAGATATAAAGGAGGAGGATATATCTCTGTCAGTGACCTCAGATATAATGGAGGAGGCTCTATCCCTGTCAGTGACCTCAGATATAATGGAGGAGGCTCTATCTCTGTCAGTGGCCTCAGATATAATGGAGGAGGCTCTATCTCTGTCAGTGACCTCAGATATAATGGAGGAGGCTCTATCTCTGTCAGTGACCTCAGATCTAATAGAGGAGGTTCTATCTCTGTCAGTGACCTCAGATATAATGGAAGAGGCTCTATCTCTGTCAGTGACCTCAGATATAATGGAGGAGGCTCTATCTCTGTCAGTGACCTCAGATCTAATGGAGGAGGCTCTATCTCTGTCAGTGACCTCAGATATAATGGAGGAGGCTCCATCTCTGTCAGTGACGTCAGATATAATGGAGGAGGCTCCATCTCTGTCAGTGACGTCAGATATAATGGAGGAGGCACTATCTATTGTCAGTTACCTCAGATATAATGGAGGAGGCACTATCTCTTGTCAGTTACCTCAGATATAATGGAGGAGGCACTATCTCTTGTCAGTTACCTCAGATATAATGGAGGAGGCACTATCTCTTGTCAGTGACCTCAGATATAATGGAGGAGGCTCTATTTCTGTCAGTGACGTCAGATATAATGGAGGAGGCTCTATCTCTGTCAGTGACGTCAGATATAATGGAGGAGGCTCTATCTCTGTCAGTGATTTCAGATATAATGGAGGAGGCTCTATCTCTGTCAGTGACCTCAGATATAATGGAGGAGGCTCTATCTCTGTCATTGTACCTCCAGATATAATGGAGGAGGCTCCACCTCTGTCAGTGACGTCAGATATAATGGAGGAGGCTCTGTCTCTGTCAGTGACCTCAGATATAATGGAGGAGGCTCTATCTCTGTTAGTGACCTCAGATCTAATAGAGGAGGCTCTATCACTGTCAGTGACCTCAGATATAATGGAAGAGGCTCTATCTCTGTCAGTGACATCAGATATAATGGAGGAGGCTCTATCTCTGTCAGTGACCTCAGATATAATGGTGGAGGCTTTGTCTCTGATACCTCAGATATAATGGAGGAGGCTTTGTCTCTGTTAGCTCAGATATAATGGAGGAGACTCTATCTATGTCAGTGACCTCAGATATAATGGAGGAGGCTCTATCTCTGTCAATGTCCTCAGATATAATGGAGGAGGCACTATCTCTTGTCAGTTACCTCAGATATAATGGAGGAGGCTCTATCTCTGTCAGTGGCCTCAGATATAAAGGAGGAGTCTCTATCTCTGTCAGTGACCTCAGATATAATGGAGGAGGCTCTATCCCTGTCAGTGACCTCAGATATAATGGTGGAGGCTCTATCTCTGTCAGTGACCTTAGATATAATGGAGGAGGCTCTATCTCTGTCAGTGACCTCAGATCTAATGGAGGAGGCTCTATCTCTGTCAGTGACCTCAGATATAATGGAGGAGGCTCTATTTCTGTCAGTTACCTCAGATATAATGGAGGAGGCTCTATCTCTGTCAGTTACCTCAGATATAATGGAGGAGGCTCTATCTCTGTCAGTGACCTCAGATATAATGGTGGAGGCTTTATCTCTGTCAGTGACGTCAGATATAATGGAGGAGGCTCTATCTCTGTCAGTGACCTCATATATATTGATGGAGGCTGTATTTCTGTCAGTGACCTCAGATATAATGGAGAAGGCTCTATCTCTGTATCTGACCTCAGATATAATGGAGGAGGCTCTATCTCTGTCAGTGACCTCAGATATAATGAAGGAGGCTCTATCTCTGTCAGTTACCTCAGATATAATGGAGGAGGCTCTATCTCTGTCAGTGACGTCAGATATAATGGTGGAGGCTCCATCTCTGTCAGTGACGTCAGATATAATGGAGGAGGCTCTATCTCTGTCACTGACCTCAGTTATAATGGAGGAGGCACTATCTCTTGTCAGTTACCTCAGATATAATGGAGGAGGCTCTATCTCTGTCAGTGACCTCAGATATAATGGAGGAGGCACTATCTCTTGTCAGTTACCTCAGATATTATGGAGGAGGCTCTATCTCTGTCACTGACCTCAGATATAATGGAGGAGGCACTATCTCTGTCAGTGACCTCAGATATAATGGAGGAGGCTCGATCTCTGTCAGTGACCTCAGATATAATGGAGGAGGCTCTATCTCTGTCAGTGACCTCAGATATAATGGAGGAGGCTCTATCTCTGTCAGTGACCTCAGATATAATGTAGGAGGCTCTATCTCTGTCAGTGACCTCAGATATAATGTAGGAGGCTCTATCTCTGTCAGTGACCTCAGATATAATGGAGGAGGCTCTATCTCTGTCAGTTACCTCAGATATAATGGAGTAGGCTCTATCTCTGTCTCTGTTACCTCAGATATAATGGAGGAGGCTCTATCTCTGTCAGTTACCTCAGATATAATGGAGGAGGCTCTATCTCTGTCAGTGACCTCAGATATAATGTAGGAGGCTCTATCTCTGTCAGTGACCTCAGATATAATGGAGGAGGCTCTATCTCTGTCAGTTACCTCAGATATAATGGAGTAGGCTCTATCTCTGTCTCTGTTACCTCAGATATAATGGAGGAGGCTCTATCTCTGTCAGTGACCTCAGATATAATGGAGGAGGCTCTATCGCTGTCAGTTACCTCAGATATAATGGAGGAGGCTCTATCTCTGTCAGTGACCTCAGATATAATGGAGGAGGCTCTATCTCTGTCAGTGTCCTCAGATATCACGAAGGAGGCTCTATCTCTGTCAGTGACCTCAGATATAATGGAGGAGGCTGTATCTGTGTCAGTGACCTCAGATATAATGGAGCAGGCTCTATCTCTGTCAGTGTCCTCAAATATAACGGAGGAGGCTCTATCTCTGTCAGTGACCTCAGATATAATGGAGGAGGCCTTGTCTCTGTTACCTCAGATATAATGGAGGAGACTCTATCTCTGTCGGTGACCTCAGATACAATGGAGGAGGCTTTGTCTCTGTCTGTGACCTCAGATATAATGGAGGAGGCTCTATCTCTCTCGGTGTGTTGATTTGAAGGATTTTCTATCTTCGTGCTTTACTGTTATACTATATAAATGGAACCTGCTTTTTTCTGTCTTCATCAAGAATGGAAAATGTTCTTTTAGTTCTTCTAAGTCAGAACAATAGGCGAACAGTCAGGATAATGTGGCGTCCTCTCTTCTATTATCTACCTGAAAGGACTGACCGTCATGCGGCTTACTCTCTTACATCACTTCTCAGTCTCCTTCCACTTCTTGTTTCACTTCCTGTTGTTAATATGAGATGTAGTTTTTCCACATGCAGGTTTATTTAACCCTTTAATAATCTGGCTAATTTGTATTTTATGGGCTTTCTTTTTTTCCTCCTTGTGCTCCAAGAACCATCATTTTTTTTAAACTATTTTTCTATCGATGCCTGGCCGCATCCTGCAAAAAATGTGCAAAAAAAGACGAAAAATAGTGTATAAGATATATACAACACATGAGGTATTGGTCGATATTTTAGCCAAAAAACACAAGCTCGCAACCCAAACATCAAGGGTCCTCATACTTGCGAGTCCTAACACTAAACATTAAAAATGGTGAACAATGGACATAATTTCCAAAAATATCACAGTAAAAGATAATGCCTTACCAACACCAGGTCAGATTACCAATGCACTGCAGGATGCAGACTCCATCTTTGTGCATGTATAATACTACACAGCCACCCCCTCCATGAATTGGTAGGTTAGTGAGTGGCTGTCTGCATCAGTATTTTGCACATGTGCTGCCCCGTCTTTATCATGGAGGCTTGCTGCATCCTGCAGTGCTTTGTTAGTCTGACCTGGTGTTGGTAAGGCATTATCTTTTACTGTGATATTTTTTCCATTATTATCAGAATTATGAAACTTCCAATATTCCATATTTTGTGTCTGCTTCGGCCCGTCTTCCAGACCTCTGTTTAATTCCCTTTGACGTCCTGGGAATGAAACTTCCTCAGCTAGATGTAAATTGGTGCAGGTCTGTGCCAGAGGAAAGCACACTCACATTTTAATTGGGTTTGCAGCACCTCTAGGCTGGAATCTGCTTACAAGGCATTTCTCATGTGTGTGTTAATTTGCTTTCAGACAGATGATTGACTGTCAGCTTTCCTCCTGTGGCAAATGGTGGATAAGGGAGGGGAGATAGGGGCTTCAGGGGGAGAAAAAATATTTTCAATATTTCTATGACAGGCTGACTCTCAGGACCCGAAATATTATATAGCCTGCTGTTTGGCAACTTGGCTCAACAATTAATTGTGCAATCATAAAGGTGGTGAGGTGACAGTTCCTGACACTCTTGTTCCAAAAAACATCCTTGAAATCAGACAAGTACTCCAGTAGGGACCTGTTAGCTACCATGGATATATGGGTGTTCATGCAGTTATTTAGACAGTAATTGCTCCACCTCACTACCTCTTGTGCCTGCCAATCCACTACAGGATTGTGTAGCGTCAGCCAAGGAAGGCCAAGAACCATCGGGGAGGGCAGACCCTCTAGCACATACATTTGATGGATTCAGTGTGCATGGCCCCTACCTAACGACGTAAATCCTGAACGACCTGAGTGAAATACCCCTGACTCAGGAGTGCAGAATCTATAGCGATTATGGAAATAGGCTTAGGCAATTTATGAGGAGTAAGGCCCTGGGTACGGATGAACTGGGCGTCAACAAAATTAAATCCCACCCCACTATCTAAAAGGGCGGAAACAACCACCTTTTTTCCACCTAACAGACCTCGACTGGCAAGGAAAATTGCAACATACCAACGGAGTACATATGTACACCCAGGTTGATAACCTCCAAACAACCTGGGCTCCTTAGTTCTTTTGACGACTGTTTATGGTTATGTATTAAGGGGCAGATACCAACAAAATGACCCATACGGCCACAAAAAAAAAAAAACTTCTGTTTTGCGCCGAATGGCTGATGGACCAGTACAATGAGTTGCCCCACCATCCCCCAACTGCATTGGTTCCTCAGTGGGCTCCAACCTAGGTTTATTAAGCTCAAGTTCCCAGTAGATAACAGTATTTCCTTAAATCTTTCATGGAGATGGCAATCCACACAGATAGCTAAGGACATGGCGGCCTCCACGGAAACAGGTGCTTCGTACAGGAAGAAGGCGGCATTTACGCTCCCAAAAAGACCTTGACAAAAATTACTCCAGAGGGCAGGGTCATTCCACTCGGTGTCTGTGGAACATCGGCAGCACTCCTCTCCTGGCCGGTCTCCCTGCTGAAGCTGACGTAGTTTGGATTCAGCCAGGGAGACATGGTCGGGATCATCATAAATGCGTCCCAGAGCACTAAAAAATTCCTCAAGCATTTGGAGTGACAGAGACCCAGACAGAAGCGAAAAAGCCCAGGCTTTGGGGGTCCCCCTGGAGGAGGGAGATGACTATCTACACCTGCTGCTCCTCGGTACCTGTGGAATGCGGTCACAGCCTAAAATACAGTTTGCAGGCCTTCCTAAACATCACAAACTTGTCCCGACCTCCAGAGAACCTATCTGGCAAAGCCAGTCTAGGTTCAGACGGGAGTTGCCCAGTAGTAGCAGCCGCTAAAGCCGGAGTCAGAGGTAGGCGCTGCAATGCCACAGAACACAGGTCTGCCACCTCCACACATAGCTTTTGCAACTGCATTGCCACAGAGTCCATTGTAGAACCAAATAAGGTGTGGCCAGTGACAATGTCATGCTCCACTAAGGAGCCACATGGCACATGGCGAAACGGATGAGATGGGAAGCAATGCAACTAGGGAAAGATTATAGGGGCACCCCTGAATCTTGCCCTGTGTAACCCTGAGCTGCCTGACATCCCTAGATGGGTTCTTTAACCCCATGTGGCATGATGTTCCTAATCCCTGTCTTTCCCTTAGCACAACCCTGGCTAGTGCGTGGGGCAGCAGGAACGCTAGTCATGATCTTTAATATAGACACATAAGGAGACAGACAAGGGTAAAGAAAACAGCAATCACTCTCAGTGCACACAGACTAAGGAATGGTATATAACGGTAGAGAAAGGATGAGGCAGTGAAGGTCTTGTGCTCAGTCTTGTTTTATCCACCAGTATTACATGTTTTATACTTGTGTAATGAGAACGGTGGAGATGACAGGATTAGAGCTGATCATAGATGTCACTTTTCCCTGTCTGAGCCTTTTACAATATTTTTTTTCAGGGTAAAGATCTATCTAGATGCAAAGTGAGCATTTGGAACCCCCAGGTGCTTCACAAATTGATTCGTAAAAATTAAAAAGTGTTTTTGTTTAGGCACATCAGGGGCTCTCCAAATGCAACATGGTGTCCGCTAATTATTCAAGCAAATTTTACAATCAAAAAGTCAAATGGCACTCCTTCCCTTCCGAGCCCTGCCGTGCGCCCAAACAGTGTTTTTTCCCCACATATGGGGTATCTGCGTGCCCAGGGGAAATTGAACAACAAATTTTGGGATCCATTTTTTCTTGTTACCCCTGTGAAAATAAAAAAAATTGGGTCTAATGTAACATTTTTGTGAAAAAAGTTAAATGTTCATTTTTTTCTTCCACATTCCAAAAATTCCTGTGAAACACTTGAAGGGTGAATAAAGTTCTTGAATGTGGTTTTGAGCTCCTTGAGGGGTGCAGTTTTTAGAATGGTGTCACTTTTGGGTATTTTCTGTCATAAAGACCTCTCAAAGTGACTTCAAATGTGATGTGGTCCCTAAAAAAATGGTTTTGTAAATTTTGTTGGAAAAATGAGAAATCGCTGGTCAAATTTTAACCCTTATAGCTCCATAACAAAAAAAAAAATTTGGTTCCAAAATTGTGCTGATGTAAAGTAGACATGTGGGAAATGTTATTTATTAAGTATTTTGTGTGACATATCTCTCTGATTTAAGGGCATTAAAATTCAAATTTTGAAAATTGCAGCATTTTCAAAATTTTTGCCAAATTTCCATTTTTTTCACTAATAAACGCAAGTGATATCGAAGAAATTTTACCAAAATCATGAAGTACAATATGTCACGAAAAAACATTCTCAGAATCAGGGGGATCCGTTGAAGCGTTCCAGAGTAATTACCTCATAAAGTGACAGTGGTCAGAATTGTAAAAATTGGCCTGGTCATTAACGCGCAAACCACCCTCGGGGGTTAAGGGGTTAATATACAAAAATTAGCACCCACGATACGCTGATTTAATCCTTTCCCACAGCCAGTTTTGTGTTCCTAACCAAGCCCCATTTTTTTATATCAGACATGTCCCTTTATTTGGGAATAACTTTCATGGTGTCCCTTCATCATTTTTAGTACGTTAGAAGGATTAGATTGTTTACGAGCCTAAATGAAAAAAGATAGGGAAAGCTAGCTCACCGTAGATGAATGTAATCCAGCATGCATGGAACCACGTTCTGACAAGACGTAAGCAAAAGTAGGAAAATGGAAAAACACATATGCAAGATAGGAAAACAGAAAACAAGCCACGCGTTTTGAAAGCAGTACAGCGCTCTTTATCAAAGCCTGAATACCATCGTGGACAAATCCATGGGGAATTAGCAATCACATGATATACTAATTAAATAAGGGAAGAGAGGAAAACAATCAACAAGGAGAAAAATGCAAAGGATAAAAATAAAATAACCAGGTTAATAAAAAAAAAGAAAAATTAGAAAAATAAAGAACGACCAAGGTCAATGAAATCAAACAAATTGGTAATACATTTTGTACATTAAATATTAGTAGTGAAACATAATTCACGGTGGCTCAGTGGTTAGCACTGCAGCCTTGCAGTGCTGGGGTCCTGGGTACAAATCCCACCAAGGACAACATCTGCATGGAGTTTGCATGTTCTCCCCATGTTTGCGTGGGTTTCCTCCAGGTTCTCCAGTTTCCTCCCACACTCCAAAAAAATACTGATAGGTACTGATAGGTAATCTAGATTGTGAGCCCCAATGGGGACAGTGATGATAATGTCTGTAAAATGCTGTGGAATTGATTGCGCTATATAAGTGAGTAAAATAAATAAAGATAAATAATTTCACGGTGCAGGTTAAGGCAATCGGGAAACCTGGTTCCTAGGTTAAATATCCAGAAGGCTTTTCGAATTAACAGCCATCTCTTTATATCTGACGCGCCCCCTGGGCCAGTGTTGTTAGGGATACCCGGAGCTGGATCAGATGGGGGTTGTAGTCTCCGAGTGGCTGTGACCCGGTCCGTGCCCAGGGTGTCAAGCTCAGTGTGTGGCAGTCCTTACTGATGTTACTAAAGTTCTTTATGTCGACTACGCCACCCGTTGAATTGTGGTCACTATGGCCGCCGCTGCAGCAGGGTCCGCTGAGGCTGATGGTGTTTGTGCAGCTTTGGTAGTATAACCCCCAACGGGAGGGGTATAGCCTCAGGGGGGTCAGGTGCAGAGGATGGTGGTTGTGGAGGTGCAGGGATGATGGTAATGAGAGTCAGAGTCGGGTTGTGCAGTTCAGGGTTCTTTACTTACTGCAGATGTTCCGGTCACTCCGGCCTTGAGTGACCACCCGAGCCGTGCTGCGTCCACCAGGTCCTGGACTCGGCCAACCCCCAAGTAGTTCTGGAGCGTGGTTCTGAGCTCCCGTTCTGTCCTGTCCTCGTCTCTGGCCTTCCCCACCAGGGATCCACCTATGTCCGGCTCCCTCGGGCCTCTTGTTGGTGAACCCTTGTTTCTGGGCTCCCTGACCCTATTCGTGGTCTGCCTTCCGGGTGGATATAGTGGGTGGCCGTGGCAGATCAGTCCTGCCCACGACCTCCGGTTCCTGGCTAAGGTGTGCTGTAGCCTCTGCCAGCTTGGGATCCGGTACCCTGTTGCCAACTCTTCACCCTGTGGTTGTATTTGGGGTCTCAGAGTTCCTTCTTTCTCCCCCTCTGGGTCTTTCTTGCTCTCCTCTCTCACTCTTGGGCTGGGGCTGCTCTGCTCTTCTGCTCTCTTCCACTGCTCTGCAAAAGGCTGACTTCTCACAGACTGACTGTGGCTGACTGACTGTGGCTGACTGACCCTGATCTTAGATGGTGCCCACCTTATATACTCCCTCTATGTGTGAGCTCAGGTGACCAGCACCCAATGAGCTCCTACCTTTACCCAGGCTGCTCCCCCTATCTGCCCCTACACTACTGGGATGTACCACCCCCCTCCCACTCCAGCCAGGAACAGACTCGGTCGTACCTGCACATTTCTAAGTGGGAGTACCGTTGGTCTGCTCCTCGGAAATGGGATGTGTGTAGTGCATGCAGCTTTCTGAGCTCAGTTCCACACTCCATCCTTACCCGGGAGTGGAATATCACACCTCTGGGTTGAGGTGCAATACCCCTGTAGCAGCCGAATCCTCAGGGTGCTACATTCCCCCCTGGTAAATCACAGCACGTCCTCGGGCTGTAAGATATAAAAAACACCAAAACATACAATTTTTTTTTTTTTATAAAACATAATAAACATCATATATACTATCAGCATAAAACTTTTTATAAATAACATTCTTGTTTCTGGTACCTCCGGTCACGGTGCAACTTGTGACCGGGTAAAGTGCGACAGTCTCTTGAAGAAACACGGTTTCCTATAAAACCGGTAGGGGGCGCTTTAGGAAGCGCAACTATATACAAGGGAATTATGGCCGCTCTCAGTCCTCGGCCAGGTATTAGGAAGGAACGACCGCTCTCAGTCCTCGGTCAGTGGGATTAGGGACACACGGGTTAACAGTTCAGTTCTCTGGTCCCAACGGGGACTATATTAGCAGCAACGGTTCACTGTGCCCCGACGGGCAACTATATACAGTCTCTATACTACCGTACTCAACGACGGCGTCCTCCTGCTCTTTCTTTGTGATTGGTTCCAGGTTCTGGTTCAGACCCGTCCGGGTCCTCTTGCTCCTCCTCACACCGCAGCTCCTCCTCCGTCAGGCGATGCACATGGAGAGCGTAGGGTCCTTTGGCACACTTGTGCCGGGTGAAGGTGACCTCGTTCCCTAAATACAGGTCACGTCCTCTGTGTCCCTCCGGTAGGTGGGACTCAACGTCTCTCCTGGTCACGAAGACGTCGCCTGGGGTGCGGTGATCCCTGATGAAACCCCACCCATGCTGCAGATTAAATTTTATCACAGTCCCGATGGTACGGGGACCATGCGCTGCACGGGGGTCTCTCCTGGTCCGGCTCTTCTGCTCCGCGCTCCTGACTTGGGCTTGCTGTTCCCGGACCCGCCTCTCTCTCCGCTCCCTCTCAAAGACCTCGAGCTGCTGGCGGCAGCACTCTGCACGCTCCGCTGCGGCTGCCCGAGTCTCCTGAGTGAACCCCATGAGGTCTTCTCCGGTGGGATCCCACTCAAACTGGGTCTCTTCTAGCGGGGGCGAGATCCTCTTTATGGGCTTTGGAGCCGGGATCAGGGGTTCGTCTAGGGGTCTCTCTTTCCGGAGTCGGGGATGGTGAAACTCCGGTGGCCATATGAAGGGCTGCCCATCCGGGCACGTATGTTGGGTGAACAGGTCTTCACCCAGGGGCGGCACTCTTGATGTTACGGGCGCTGTGGTGGTAGCGGCGCCCGGGTTGACCAGGCCTTGCGACCAGGCCTGGGGCACCTTGAAAGTAAAGGGCACCGTAAGAACGGCGGCGCCCTGTGTTACTTGGCCCTGCGACCAGGCCGGTGGCTCCGCGGAGGTAGGGGGCGCTGTTGGTATTGCGGCGCCCGGGGGTACTAGGCCTTGCGACCAGGCCGATGGTACTTCCTGCTTGGCCACGCTCGAGGTCGAGGCGTGTGACGTCACAGGGGTCGCGGCTTCCATTTGAGGCCTAGTCTGCGGCGGTGACGTTGCAGCGACGGGCACGGCAGGGGGTACTTCGGGCTCTGCGACGGGGAGCTGGGGCAGGCACGCGGTTTCCCGGCTCGGGGTAGTGACGTCCCCTTTACCTGCCTCCATTCGTTCGGCTCCCTTCTCGGCGCCATCTCCGGCCTTCAGTACTCCTGCGCCATCCTCAGAGGCGGTCTGTCTCCTCGTCTCGGGTGGCGTGCTCCGCTGACGGGTTCTTGTCTGCTGGGCCATCTCACGGCTCCATTCTGCTAACATCTCTCGCTGCACCCGGGCCATCCTCCGTGCGAGGCCCTCCAGCGCAGTCTGTGCACACTCCCGATCTCGGGGGAGCTGTGCCAAGACCTCCACTAAGCCTAGTGGGGTCGTTGCTTCTAGCAGGCTCCTGACCAACGGGTCGGTGCTGCTCTGCTCTCCTCCCGCTGTCTCCAGCCGGCCTTCTGGAATGGCGACCGGCAACAGGCTCCTGACCACTGGGTCGGTGCTGCCTGGAGTGGCGGCCCGCATCAGGCTCCTGACCACGGGGTCGGTGCTGCCTGGCTCTCCCTCCATCTCCGGGTGTGCTTTCTCTGGACTCTCCAGGCGACACCCATCTTTGCTCTCTTCTTCTCAGTCCTCCCACTTCGAGGGCGGTCCCGGGGCCACTTGGTGATTGTCAGCTCCAGGGGCAGTTCTTTCACGCTGACAGACACCTCTAGCATCACAGTCTCTGTTGGTGGGGGCGGTTTCCACTTTTGGCGCCATTTTCGGTCCTGGCCCACGATGGGAGGCGGCCTCTTGCCATCCTCTGGTACGCCCATAATGGCGTCCGCTCTGACAAGGCGGGAAACCTTTGGAAATGGCGGGAATCGTCTCCCAGTGGCGGGAAACTCTGCAGATGGCGGGAAAAAGCTGTTAATGGCGGACAACCGGCGGGAATCGATCTGTGATGGAGTCCGATGGCGGGGACCCTCCAGGACCGGCGGGAGACTTCTTTTTGAGGTAAACTTGTTCTTTTCTTCAGGCACGCAGTACCCGGTTGTTGCGGGCACGAGATCCTGCCGGCTACGCCAAAATTGACGCGCCCCCTGGGCCAGTGTTGTTAGGGATACCCGGAGCCGGATCAGATGGGGGTTGTAGTCTCCGAGTGGCTGTGACCCGGTCCGTGCCCAGGGTGTCAAGCTCAGTGTGTGGCAGTCCTTACTGATGTTACTAAAGTTCTTTATGTCGACTACGCCACCCGTTGAATTGCGGTCACTACGGCCGCCGCTGCAGCAGGGTCCGCTGAGGCTGATGGTGTTTGTGCAGCTTTGGTAGTATAACCCCCAACGGGAGGGGTATAGCCTCAGGGGGGTCAGGTGCAGAGGATGGTGGTTGTGGAGGTGCAGGGATGATGGTAATGAGAGTCAGAGTCGGGTTGTGCAGTTCAGGGTTCTTTACTTACTGCAGATGTTCCGGTCACTCCGGCCTTGAGTGACCACCCGAGCCGTGCTGCGTCCACCAGGTCCTGGACTCGGCCAACCCCCAAGTAGTTCTGGAGCGTGGTTCTGAGCTCCCGTTCTGTCCTGTCCTCGTCTCTGGCCTTCCCCACCAGGGATCCACCTATGTCCGGCTCCCTCGGGCCTCTTGTTGGTGAACCCTTGTTTCTGGGCTCCCTGACCCTATTCGTGGTCTGCCTTCCGGGTGGATATAGTGGGTGGCCGTGGCAGATCAGTCCTGCCCACGACCTCCGGTTCCTGGCTAAGGTGTGCTGTAGCCTCTGCCAGCTTGGGATCCGGTACCCTGTTGCCAACTCTTCACCCTGTGGTTGTATTTGGGGTCTCAGAGTTCCTTCTTTCTCCCCCTCTGGGTCTTTCTTGCTCTCCTCTCTCACTCTTGGGCTGGGGCTGCTCTGCTCTTCTGCTCTCTTCCACTGCTCTGCAAAAGGCTGACTTCTAACGGACTGACTGTGGCTGACTGACTGTGGCTGACTGACCCTGATCTTAGATGGTGCCCACCTTATATACTCCCTCTATGTGTGAGCTCAGGTGACCAGCACCCAATGAGCTCCTACCTTTACCCAGGCTGCTCCCCCTATCTGCCCCTACACTACTGGGATGTACCACCCCCCTCCCACTCCAGCCAGGAACAGACTCGGTCGTACCTGCACATTTCTAAGTGGGAGTACCGTTGGTCTGCTCCTCGGAAATGGGATGTGTGTAGTGCATGCAGCTTTCTGAGCTCAGTTCCACACTCCATCCTTACCCGGGAGTGGAATATCACACCTCTGGGTTGAGGTGCAATACCCCTGTAGCAGCCGAATCCTCAGGGTGCTACATATCAAGCCTTTCGCATTGGTTCATTAACCCTTTAATGCCAAATGCCCGAAATGAAGACGCCTGCGGTTGGTGATGAGAGAGAGAAAATGTTTTAGCTGCGGAAGAAGTGTGTCTACTGGTACTCTTGACACTTGAAAAATAATTTAAATGTTTTGTTCTGCGTGCTTTCAATTTACGACTGGTGCACCCGATATAAACTAAATGGCCGGACATACAATTAATAGTATATAGAACATTTTTGGAATTCCAATTGACATATTGATTAATATTATAGGACTGTGAGTTGTCTTTGCATACCTACATGTTTTACTGCTTCTCGCTCCACATTTGAAAAAAAAACCCTTGTATTTAAGCCAAATTGGATTTGGGCGATGGGACCTGAAAAAACTAGGTAAAAGAATGTTCCCAAGGGATGGAGACTTCTTAGCTACAATGTTACAGCCTGATTTCAGAATACAAGTGAGAGTATCGTCTTCAAACAATACAGGTAAGTATTAAAGCGATGATGTGTTTAAGTGTTAATCTGAGGGTTACATCTCGGTTCATCTTTGTTCGTCTCAGGTCAGGTCATGTGATCCTTGACTCTTCCCCTTCATGTGACTGATCACATGATTGTGACATCATCACAGGTCCTGTATTCACATACGGCTGCCGCTGGTACTAGGAAGAGCTGATCGGTGAGAGTGCCAAGAATCGAACTCCCACTGACCTGTTATTGATGACCTAGCCTAAGGATAAGCCGATAAGCCATCAATATAAAGTACTGGACATCCCCTCTAAACTCTACAGTACTGAGCTATAACTTTTACTAAGGAAAGATATCTGGATACAAGGTATATGTTCAATCTTTCCATTATTCATTGCATATATAACCACTATGGAGTGTGTCCAGGTGTATGGATTGGGCTCAGACGATCCACAAAGGGCAGTTGGGTGTCCACTGTGTTATGCTGCCGGCATCTGTGTCTAACAGTTGTGATCGAAGCGAGCTCTGATTGCTGCTGTTTAACTCCTTAAAGAAGATGTACTGTACTTTATTTCCCTCCTCAATGTATCCCCCGGGCCCCCTAAGACTTATTGTAAATACCTTCTGCTGCTGATAATGCCTGTGAGCAGCGCTATCGGTGGCCGCTCACAGGCATCACGTGACCCTGTGCTGACATCACGACAAGTGACGCTGGGGTCCCCGCGGTGGCTGCTGGGTTGTGGGCGGGGTTACCCCCGTGTCACACCCAGAATCCACCGCGCGCTTTCCCAGTGAATGGGGAGAGGCAGAGCGCGCGGTGGATGCTGGGTGTGACTCGGGGGGTAACCCCGCCCACAGCCTGGCATCCACCGTGGAATCAGGAAGATCGTGACCCCCGGCTGCTGCCAGCACTTGTGGTGACGTCAGCGGATGTCAGAGCCGGCTGCAGCCGGGGGTCACGTGATGCCTGTGAGCGGCCAATGATAGCGCCGCTCACAGGCATTATCTGTAATGGCAGGTATTTACAAGAAGTCTTAGGAGGCCCGGGGGGGATACATGAGGGGGGGGGGAATATAAAGTAGTGGACAACCCCTTTAAATGCCCCAAAGCACAAACCATTTTTTCAGTACATTAATGAAGTCATTCAGAACTACAAGTCATCCCAAAGAAAACAAATCCATGTATGGCTATATAGATAAAAAAATAGAAAAAAGGTAATGGCCTTGTGAAAAGAAGAGGGACAAATTAAAATGCAAAAATGAAAATTGGGGTATATTTAACTTACTTTATAACTTTTTTTGTTGGGGAGAATAACAATAAAGCGTTTGTAGAAATCTTTGTATAACCTGTAAACTACAGTGGCATTTTTCATGTTTTGCTACCTCCCAACCTGGAATTTCATTTTTTTTTTCGAGTTTGCATCAGTTCATGTAAACAACATGTTTACGACTGAAATAACTGAAAACGTCAGTGTGCATAACTATCCCTCCCCCCAAAAGTCAGTAATTTGTAGAGCCTCCCCAAATTACAACTGCAATTTGCTTTCGATAAGTCTCTATGAGTTTTCCACATCTTGCCACTGGGATTTTTGCCCATCCCTCAAGGCAAAACTGCTCCAGTTCCTTCAAGTTAGATGGTTTCCTCTGGTGAACAGCAATCTTCATGTCTGACCACAGATTCTCAATTGGATTAAGGTCTGGGCTTTGACTAAGCCACTCCAAAACATTTACACGTCTCCCATTAAACCACTCGAGTGTTGCTTTAGCAGTATGCTTTGGGTTATTGTCTTTTTGGAAGGTGAACCTCCGTCCCAGTCTCAAATCACTTACAGACTGAAACAGGTTTTGCTCAAAAATATCCCTGTATTTTGCACCATCCATCTTCCCCTCAACTCAGACCATTTTCCCTGTCCTTGCTGCCAAAAAACATCCCCATGATGCTGCTACCAACATATTTGACTGTGGGGATGGTGTTCTTGCGGTGATGAGCTGTGTTGGTTTGGTGCCAGACATAGCGTTTACCTTAGTTGCCAAAATTTTGGTCTCATCTGACCACAGCACTTTCCTCCATACATTTGGGAAGTCTCCCACATGTCTTTTGGCAAACTCAAAACAAGCCTTACAATTTTTGTGTGTCAGTAAAGACTTTTTTATGCCCACTCTTCCATAACAGCCATCTCTTGTCATGGGTGTGTCAGGTGTAACAGACAGTCGCTATGGATCTGGCTGTAGAAGGTCACTGCACTTGGCATTGTAGATGCCTTCTTAATCCTTCTTCCTTTAGGACCCAGCGGCAACCTCACTCCTGCTCTGATTGACACACCCTGGTCTGGGTGTTTAAAAACACTCAGTTTGCTTCAGGGAATCGCCGGTGATATTTCTATTTACCTTTGTGCAGGCTTGGTGCAATAGCAGTCGGCTAGCTTCTTCTCTGGAGCCCTTGGAGGACATTTGGTGTTATCTCTCTGGTGTCTGCTCAAGCTAAGTTTATCCCCTTTGTTTGTCTACATTGTTGGCTTTAGTTTGTAGTGGGGTGTGACCAGTGCTCACCCCCCTCCCTATGTAGAGCCTAGCTCTAGGGATATACAGGGATTAGGTTTCCTGTTCGGCAATAGATGTGTAACTTATATATGAATGGTAGGATAGGCAGGGTGATATTAGATCTGCCTAGTGGTCTCCACTCCCCCTTTCCCTAGTGTTTGGGATACCTTCTGTGCTTCCCTTTGTGTTGCACTTAGTCTTTCCCACACCTTGCGTGACACCTCTATGGAGTGTACAGCTTATTGTGGTCGTATGGACAGATACACCAGTCTCTGCTTGGGAACTGTGCAGCTCCTTCAGGATTACCTTTGGTCTCTGTGCTGCCTCTATGATTAATGCTCTCCTTGCCCGGGCTGAGAGTTTTGGTGGGAGACTCTCTCTTGGCAGGTTTGTTGAGGTAGCATGTTATTTCCATTTGATGATAATGGATTTGATGGTTCTCTAGGAGATCATCAGAGATTGGGATTCTTTTTATAACCCAACCCTGACTTGTACTTCTCAAAAACTTTGTCCTTGACCTGTTTATAGATCTCCTTGGCCTTCATGTTGTTGTTTGGTTAGTGGTGCCTCTTGCTTAATGGTGTTGCAGCCTCTGTGGCCTTTTAGAAAAGGTTTGTATATACTGACAGAGCATGTGACACTTAGATTGTGCACAGGTGGACTTTCTTTCACTAAGCATGTGACTTATGAAGGTAATTGCTTGCACCAGATATTTTTAGGGGCTTCATTGCAAAAGAGGTGAATACATATACAAATGCCAATTTTTAGTTATTTGATCCCCAAAATTTAATTTATGCCTATATTTTCTTACTTC
This sequence comes from Phyllobates terribilis, assembly GCF_046119375.1. Taxonomy (NCBI): domain Eukaryota; kingdom Metazoa; phylum Chordata; class Amphibia; order Anura; family Dendrobatidae; genus Phyllobates; species Phyllobates terribilis. Next base: position 50,576,660 of record NW_027362765.1, read on the forward strand.
ATCAATTTTAGACTATTTCTAGTACTGATGCATCACACACAATTACTATTAAAAAAAATAATTAAAAAAATGATCGTCAGACAGAAGCAGGGGCAACACAAAAGAATGATCCCCTTTATGTTAAATAATTACCTCCCAAAGAGAATAAAGTGGCAGTATGCTATTACTAATTCAAATCTCAGACATACTACATTAGCATATTTTGTACAAAGTGGATATTATTCCTACTATGATCTCTAATACATTGGTGTGTACAGAAAATGTCATAAATTGCCATGATCTTTCATGTTAAACAGAATAATCATGCATCTATGCCATGCATTATATAACAGTGGACTATGTCATGCATAAATATTATATAACAATGAACTCAGACCTACTTACATACACAGCTTGCAAATGTGTGAGAAAAAGCCTATAGAAAATATTTCACTTCAAAGTACAATACAGATACAATCACAGATGCCAAAAAAAAAACACATATTAACGTAGCTAAGTGCCCTGTAATGTAACCTATGAGGAGACATACAAGAAGGAGTATTAAAACCTGTGTGGGCCCTTCAGGAAGTACCCCTGACGCGCGTTTTGCTTCTTCCACGGAGTGGCCCCTGCTTCTGTCTGACGATTTCTTGTTTTTATTGCTTTTAATTGTTCTTTTATATATCATTATGTAACTAATAAGTTTTGTTCATTTTTATTACTGGTGTAGCACTCCTGTTTTGTAGGATTTAGGAAATTCACATTGCTGTTCATACAACTGTGGATTTATCATCCAAGGACTTGAAAAACATTTTAATAACGTCATGTTCCTTATGTAAGCCGTTTCCACTTGGAAACAATTTTCAGTAACCATACATGGATTATTCCTAAATAGTAGTAGTAAACATCGACATGTTACATTGCCTCATATATTTCTCTTTATTATCTCCATTAATTGTTTTATTACATGGGATTCTTTCTGATGTTACACCTTCAGCCCCTTCAGGTTCCTACAATATCAGATCCTCTCAGTGGAGATCTTCTATATAAGAGAATTTTCCTGATTGACCGTCAAGGATGGATAGGGGCAGGGACAAGATGGTGGAGAGGATATTACACCTCACCCTAGAGATCCTCTTCCAGCTTACTGGAGAGGTGAGAGATTCGGATGACGTCACATTATATCATTCTTTTCTATGGGAATAACTGATGTGCAGAACTGGAGAGGTGAGGAGTCTGGAAATGTCTGTAGTGAGATTTATTAATGTGTCTCTCCATAACCAGGATTACACAGTAGTGAAGAAGACCTCTAGTAAGCGCTGTCAGGACCCTGTGTCTGAGGGATGGGGAAGAACCCTGAGCCCAATCACGGGGCCTCCACCTCACCCCCTGATACATGAGGACATCAATGACTGGAAGATCCTAGAACTCACCTACAAGATGATTGAGCTGCTGACTGGAGAGGTGACACTGTTGGAAATGCTGGTACATTATACAGTAACGCTATGAAGGGATCAGGGGGATGATGGTATCATTGTATGTGTCAGGTTCCTATAAGGTGTCAGGATGTCACCGTCTATTTCTCCATGGAGGAGTGGGCGTATTTAGAAGGACACAAAGATCTGTACAAGGATGTCATGATGGAGGTTCTCCAGCCTCTCACATCACCAGGTAATAGTCAGGACTAAATACACACGGCCTATAATAATCTGTATGTAAAGAATGAATTCAGTACTTGTATGTGTTTCCTCCAGTTCTATCCAGTAAGTGGACAACACCAGAGAGATGTCCCCGTCCTCTTCTTCCACAGGACTGTAACCAAGAAAATCCCAATGTTCCTCAGGATCATCAGGTAGATGGAGAGAAGATGTCATGAGATCTCCCCTATGATGTGTAGACATCTGTGAAGGTCTTGTGCTCAGTCTTGTTTTATCCACCAGTATTATATGTTTTATACTTGTGTAATGAGAACGGTGGAGATGGCAGGATTAGAGCTGATCATAGATGTGACTTCTACATCTGTCGGTGACTTTTACAATATGTGTTTCAGGGTGAATATCTGCCCCATATTAATACCACAGAGACATATGTGAGGGGTGATGAGCGGTGTAAAAAGGAGGTTCCTACAGATAACCGCACAGGTGAGTAGTGACCAATAAATGCATTTTTTTAAAAACTGGTGTTGTCTAAGTGACAATTCATAGATGTCAGCTGAATACTTGTTCGGTCAACTTCTGACCTCCCCTCAGACATGAATGTTTGGTGAAGCCGAGAACTCTGGCTCAGGCTTTTCTCCTGGAGAACAAAAGGATTGGATAAAAAAAGGAATGTATCTTAAAAATTTATCAAAAGTATTAATGATTTTTTTTAAATATTAACATATTTTTAATGGTATAATATATGATAAATAATTAAAAAAATGTATTGTTCAGCCATCATCGGCCTTTAACAGCTGTGGGTGGAGTGGAGCGGGACATCGATGGGTTACCATGACAGCTGGGGGTCTGCTGAAGACCTCCATGCTTGTCATGATGGTTCTTCTGTGAAAGGCAGAGTTTAGCTGACATTCATAGGAGACCATGATTTTTGCTATATATAGTAGTGCTCTAGCTCTGCTGTGTATAGTAGGAGCGATCAGAGCATCACATATTCAAGTCCCCTAAGGGAACTAACAAATACAGTGAAGAGTGAAAATTTAAAAAAAAAAAATGAAAAAAATAAAAGCTGCCCCATTAAAAAATAAAGCAATTAAAAAAAACATATTTGGAATCGCTAAATTCATGAAAGTCTATCAAGATATAAAATAAATTAATCTGATCGGTAAACGGCATGACGAGAAAAAATCAAACCACCAGAATTACTTTTTTTGGACACCGCAACATTACAATAAAATGCAATGGGAGACGATCAAAATATCATATCTTTGAATCTACCACAAAATGGTATCAATCAAAGCATCAGCTCAGGGTGCAAAAATAAGCCCTCACACAGCTCCATTTCCTGAAAAATAAAAATGTTATGGGTCTTGGAAAATGGCGACATAAGCAAATTTTTTTTTTTTTTTACAAAGGTCAGTTTTACCGCAGAGTGAACATGATAACTAAAAAATAATTGTGGAATTAATATTTTTTTGCAATTTCAACGCATGTTGAGTTTTTTCCCGCTTTCCAGGTCACCACATGATAAAATGAATGGTGTCATTCACAAGTATAATTCATCCCACAAAAAAACAAGCTTTCATATGGCTATGTGGACCGAAAAATAAAAAAGTTCTGGGTTTTAGAAGAAGGGGAGGAAAAACAAAGTTGGCTGCGGCGTGAAGGGGTTGAACACTAGGGGGAGCAGCAGCTGAAATCCTGGAATGCAGATATCAGTGAAAACAGTGAATGAACGGGGAGGATGGGCGGGGGGGGGGGGCTATTAGCTAGCACTCGCATCAGTGAGCCTGTGCGTCTGATATCGGAATAGGTGCGATGATGTCAATGCATCTCCTAGCTGTGCCTCAGTACACAGCACAGTCCGGAGTAGCGGGAGATTTTTTGGGCAGTACATTTTGATAAACTGTGGGGATATAATATCGTGTCAGGGGACTGTGTGGGAACATACTGCTGAGCAAGGGGGACATCATACTGCATGGAGGACTGTTTGGAGATATCACATTGTGCAGAGAGGCTTTGTCGGGACATCATACCATGTATGGGGGCTGTCTGGGGACATTTTACTATGGGGGGTGAGCTGTGTGTGGACATAATGCTGTGTAGGTGTCACGGGTGTATCAGAGGTGACAGACAGTCGCCCTGCAGTTGGTTGCAGGAGATCTCTACGTTTGGCATTACAGACATCTTCTTAGTTGAGAGGCTGTCTCTAGGACCTAGCGTCTACCTCCCTCTAGTCAGTTAGCTCCCTGGCCTGGGTGTATAAATACCTGGTGTGTATGAGAGGGAGGTGCCGGCTATATTCATTTCTACATGTGAAGGCTTAGCAAGAGCAGTACTTCGTCCTCTCTGGAGCTTGAGGCAGAGTGCTCATTTGTTTGGAGTCATCTAAAGCGAAGCAATCTCCTCCTGTTTGTCTACCCTTGTTGTCTATAGAGTTTAGTGGAGATTGACTAGTGATCATCTCCTCCCATCCCTAGCCTTAGCCATACGCCAGGGAAAGACAGGGCGAGGCACGCGTGCGGCGATTGCTTGAAGCGGCAAAATAGGGACGGTAGTTGAGACAGGGTGACACTAGACCAGACTAGGAGGTCTCCACTTCCCCCCTTTCCCTAATGTCTGGGCTCCCTTTCCCTCTGTGTTGCACTAGTCTTTCCCACACCTGGCATGACAGTAGGTGGGACTGTTTTATTTATAGGACACTTGTTATCTGTTTTCAATGCTAATGTATAGGGGAGTTTCCTTCCCTCTAATATATTTTTGTTTTTCTGTTTTACGATGGTCTAGATTATTTAATAATACACTATAAGAAAACACATTGCTGACCTTACATGTGAGGTATATTATGAGTTACACTTATCAGTTTGTATATAGTTTTAATTGGTGTATTGGTATATGACCTAATAATAGGTTAGCGTTCATTAGGGACAGCCGAAGACGAGCGGGGGAGCCACTTTCGTTATTCTAGGGTGTCAGCCTCCACGGCTCATGTAGAAATTATTTTTAGGGAAAGATTGAAGTTTTCTGGGACCAATTAGGCATTCCCTTGAGGACTATAAGTGTAGTGACGATATAAATTTTATATCATCCCCATTGGGTGTATTGATCATTTGTTGAGGGGAAAAACGAGTATAGCACTTTACATACAGTACAGACCAAAAGTTTGGACACACCTTCTCATTTAAAGATTTTTCTGTATTTTCATGACTATGAAAATTGTACATTCACACTGAAGGCATCAAAACTACGAATTAACACATGTGGAATTATATACTTAACAAAAAAGTGTGAAACAACTGAAAATATGTCTTATATTCTAGGTTCTTCAAAGTAGCCACCTTTTGCTTTGATGACTGCTTTGCACACTCTTGGCATTCTCTTGATGAGCTTCAAGAGGTAGTCACCGGAAATGGTTTTCACTTCACAAGTGTGCCCTGTCAGGTTTAATAAGTGGGATTTCTTGCCTCATAAATGGGGTTGGGACCATCAGTTGTGTTGTGCAGAAGTCTGGTGGATACACAGCTGATAGTCCTACTGAATAGACTGTTAGAATTTGTATTATGGCAAGAAAAAAGCAGCTAAGTAAAGAAAAACGAGTGGCCATCATTACTTTAAGAAATGAAGGTCAGTCAGTGCGAAAAATTGGGAAAACTTTGAAAGTGTCCCCAAGTGCAGTTGCAAAAACCATCAAGCGCTACAAAGAAACTGGCTCACATGAGGACCGCCCCAGGAAAGGAAGACCAAGAGTCACCTCTGCTTCTGAGGATAAGTTTATCCGAGTCACCAGCCCCAGAAATCGCAGGTTAACAGCAGCTCAGATTAGAGACCAGGTCAATGCCACACAGAGTTCTAGCAGCAGACACATCTCTACAACAACTGTTAAGAGGAGACTTTGTGCAGCAGGCCTTCATGGTAAAATAGCTGCTAGGAAACCACTGCTAAGGACAGGCAACAAGCAGAAGAGACTTGTGTGGGCTAAAGAACACAATGAATGGACATTAGACCAGTGGAAATCTGTGCTTTGGTCTGATGAGTCCAAATTTGAGATCTTTGGTTCCAACCACCGTGTCTTTGTGCGACGCAGAAAAGGTGAACGGATGGACTCTACATGCCTGGTTCCCACCGTGAAGCATGGAGGAGGAGGTGTGATGGTGTGGGGGTGCTTTGCTGGTGACACTGTTGGGGATTTATTCAAAATTGAAGGCATACTGAACCAGCATGGCTACCACAGCATCTTGCAGCGGCATGCTATTCCATCCGGTTTGCGTTTAGTTGGACCATCATTTATTTTTCAACAGGACAATGATCCCAAACACACCTCCAGGCTGTATAAGGACTATTTGACCAAGAAGGAGAGTGATGGGGTGCTACGCCAGATGACCTGGCTCCACAGTCACCAGACCTGAACCCAATCGAGATGGTTTGGGGTGAGCTGGACCGCAGAGCGAAGGCAAAAGGGCCAACAAGTGCTAAGCATCTCTGGGAACTCCTTCAAGATTGTTGGAAGACCATTTCCGGTGACTACCTCTTGTAGCTCATCAAGAGAATGCCAAGAGTGTGCAAAGCAGTCATCAAAGCAAAAGGTGGCTACTTTGAAGAACCTAGAATATAAGACATATTTTCAGATGTTTCACACTTTTTTGTTAAGTATATAATTCCACATGTGTTAATTCATAGTTTTGATGCCTTCAGTGTGAATGTACAATTTTCATAGTCATGAAAATACAGAAAAATCTTTAAATGAGAAGGTGTGTCCAAACTTTTGGTCTGTACTGTATATTAATATTTTTATGTGTTTTGGTTATTCAGGTATTTTTAATATTTATACAATAAAGCTGTTTTTAGGGGAATTTATGGAATTAGATTTCAATTTTACACACAGGTACAAATATACTCCCTGATCATGGATATATCCATAGATTCTCCAAAACTAGAATTATAATACTAAAAAACCCCGTAACATATTGTTTTACTTTGTCTCAGCTAAGCAGTACAATCAGAGCAGCTACACAAGGTTAAACATTGATGCTCCTGTGCTTAAAGTGAACCTGTTAGCTGATACATGCTGCCCAACACCACAGCGTTTCAGAGTCAAACATACCTGGCTGAGATAATACAGACAGTGCCTGGTACATACCACTCAATCTGTGAGTAACATGTATCAGCTAACATGTTTACATTAGCACATATGTGCATATGAAAGGCATACAGGGACACATCTTCTGGCCCAAATGGTTATTCAACATTGACAGTTACCTGTTATTTACTATTTATCAAACTCCATGTCTGCTTTTCATCAGATAACCTGCTCCAATTACTTGTTCACAGTGGGGGGTGGAGGCAGAGATCCAATGCCCCCAGCCTTGGATTTGTATAACTCGTAACTCGACTTATGACACATTCTCTCAATCCAAAAAATCTCATGGCAGCTCTATTCAGTTGTCCCCTTCTTGAGACTTCAGGGTGAAAATTGGTGGAAATGATCATTATTTGACATAACTGCATATAAAATGGTTGTAAGTACACAGTTGTTATCGATCAGTTTGATATTTGCTATACACCAAGTGTTATTAAAATCCTGCTTAATATAAAATTTTCAACAATTTTTGAGGGAAAAAAGAAAAACTAATCAATGTTGTCTGAATGGAATATGATTTTCTGCAGCTTGAGCTAAAAAATAAATTTAAAAAACGTCATGAGCAAATCCAGCCTTACACTTGTTTCAAAGTTATGGCTTCCTCATAGATGACATTACTGTTCCCATATCCATCTTACTCTGTGCTAAAGTGCATGTAGGGAAAGAATAAGATGGACAACACCTGAATCAAAAGACCTTTTATGTTTCTCTGCTGGGCACACTGAAACATGAAACAATGAAGATTCTTGGTTCAGCAAAGAGTTGGAAATCAGAGCTGAGAAGCATGGCAGCCTAACATCACATCATACCTAAGTCCTTGTGCTGACATCTACTGTTGGATAGTGATTTGCTTTGTGATTAGTGCTCACACTTCTAAGGCTATGTGCCCTCGTAGCAGATTTGATGCAGAGCGTTTTTGCCTCTCTCTGGCAGAAAAAAACGCATGCAGATTTACATGCGTTTTTTCTGCCAGAGAGAAGTGTTTTTTCAGCGTTTTTACATGCGTTTTCGCATGTGTTTTTTCAAGCTGTTTTCCAAGCGATTTTGAGCATCACTTGGAAAAGTGCTTGACAAGTTGGTCACACTATATAAATCCATGCAACCGGCATGGATTTATATAGTGTGACCAAGTAATAGTTAAAAAAAAGAATAAGAATGGTAAAAAAAAAAAAAAAAAAAGATCATACTCACCTTCCGGTGTCTTCCCGGTGTCATCTCTGCTGCGTCCGGTCTCTTGCAATGCTCGCGGTGGTGTAAAGGACCTGCGGTGACGTCATTGAGTCATGTGATGGGTCACATGACTCAGTGACGTCATGGCAGGTCCTTCATAACAGCGCGAGCATTGCAAGAGACCGGACGGCGTGGACAAAACACCGGGAGGACATCGGAAGGTGAGTATAAACTTTATTTTTTATTTTAAATTCTTTTTTTTTACAGATTCTATGGTACCCGAGTCTGGAGGAGAGTCTCCTCTCCTCCAGACTTGGGTACCATCCGCACATTAGAATGCGCCAATTACGCAAGTACAGATGCAGTCTTGCGGAATTGGCGCGTTCTAATGCAAGTCAATGGCGGCGATTACGCTTCGTGTCCGCAAAATTGATCGACATGCTACGTATTTTTGAGCGCAGCATAAATGCTGCAGAAAAATACGCAGCATGAGAATTGAAAGTGCGGAATTGCATTGGAGACCATGGGGGAAGGTTTACCAAGCGTTTCCCAAGTGTTTACGCTGCGGAAATTCCGCAGCATAAACGCTTGAAAAATGCATCGTGGGCACACAGCCTAAGATAAGCGTTGAACAAATGCTTGTTTGGCCAACAGCTATTTCCCTCAACTTCACCATACACTTCATTTTGGTTCTGAATCAAGTCTCTACCAGAAATCTCTGGTGGCTTATGTTCCAGGAGAACAAAATAATAGGACATTCAATATATTATATTCATACACGTTAGATGGATAGTTTGTCCTGCCCAAATTGCAAAGTTTTTCCTCCAATGTAGTTGGGGGGCCCTAGGTAAGATATTAATAGGAAATTTGCTGTATGTTTTGCAATTTATGTTGACGTTTTAATTCATAAATGTTATTTAGAAAATTATAATTTTTTGGTCCTAGAATTTAAAAAAGTAATACCAATTTTTTTTCTTGTCAGAAGACTATGCAAGAAGCTTAGAAGGACATCTGATATCTTCAGATTTTATAACAGATGATCGTGGTACGATAGAAGATGTGCATGAAATGAATTTATTCCTTCCAGCTATACCTTCAACCCTTCAAAGCAAAGATTCCTCATCTGATCATTTTCAACAAGTCCTATCTACTAATTCATTACATACTGTTAAACAAGATAATCGTCACCAAAGGAGTGTTGAACATCAAAAGGTTTACAAAGAAGAAAGACCATTTTCATGTTCAGAATGTGGCAGACGTTTTACAATTAAATCAAATCTTGTGAAACATGAGAGAATTCACACTGGGGAGAGGCCATTTCCATGTTCAGAATGTAGTAAATGTTTTAACCAGCATTCAGATCTTATTAGGCATCAGAGAATTCACACAGGGGAGAAGCCATTTACATGTTTGGAATGTGGAAAATGTTTTACAGATAAATCAAATCTTGGTAAACATGAGAGAAGTCACACAGGGGAGAAGCCATTTTTATGTTCAGAATGCGGGAGATGTTTTCACCAGAATGCAGATCTTGTCCGACATCAGAGAAGACATACAGGGGTGAAGCCTTTTTCATGTTTAGAATGTGGAAAATGTTTTACCGATAAATCAAGTCTCAGTAAACATAGGAAAAATCACACAGAGGAGAAGCCCTTTTCATGTTCAGAATGTGGGAAATGTTTTGGTCACAAATCCCATCTTGTCGCGCATCAAAAAATTCACTCAGGGGAGAAGCCATATTCATGTTCAGAATGTGGAAAAACTTTCAATTGGAGATCATATCTTGTCAATCATCAAACAACACACACAAAGGAGAAGCAATTTTCATGTTCAGATTGTGGGAAATGTTTTAAACGGAAATCTTCCTTTGTTTCTCATCAGAGAATTCACATAAGGGCAAAGTAATTTTAGTCTTGTGAACGTGGGAAACATTTTAGTGTAAATTCACTTTTCTTACGCATCAAAGAACTCACCAATTGAAGAAGCCATTTTCATGTTCAGATTGTGATAAAACAATTTTATTCAGAAATCAAATCTTATCGGCAATCAAAAACCTCACACAGGGGAGAAACCATCTTCCTGCTCTAAGTATGGGAAATATTCATAGAAATCAGGTCTTGTTAAAAACCAAAGGAGATACTGTATGAGGTAAATGGTTTATCAAAACATTTTTTGTTTTTTTATTTTACTTTATTTATTTTATTTGGCATCAGTGGCAGAAAAATTAACCTCTTTGCAAAGAAGTAGACAAAAAATTACACTAGCAGCTCCTGTATCCCTGGTGAAGCCTCTGGAAGCTTAAGAAGATAAGCGAAAGCCACTTTGGATCATAATGCTAATGCAATTAATATTGCTAAGTGTCGAAATATGATTTGAACATTTGTGAAATGTTTTCTTTAGGCAGCTGGTATATATGTTTTGTTAGAATGTCACCAGATAAAAGTTCCAGGATCCTCTTCTTTACCCACTGTATCCTCCTTTCTTTTTTTTTGTCAGGCCAGCTAATCCAAAGAAGATCCGCAGATTCTGATAAGTAAGAGTCAGTTGTCAGGGCTCCCATCCAGGGACCACTGAATACTGAATACTGACCTGGCCACTGAACCAGGGCCCTGACAATTTATTAGCTCATCTCAACTTTTAGTCACAATAGACACAAATTGTTGTGCTGTACATTCATGTCCAAAAGGTTTTAGACTGACCCAAATTTTGGTTTTCACAAAATTTCTGCTTCAGTGTTTTTATCGTTACTGAAGTACATTTTATAAAAATTTCATTTTTTTAAACTTTTATTAACAAATATATCAAGTTTATGCAAAGATTCAATATTCAGTGTTGACCTTTATTTTCGAATGTCAGTCTGTTTTTGATATTTTTTTTCTTGGAGAGAAAGTTCTTCTTTGCTAGCTTTCTTAAGACCAGACCAATCACCAAAAGCCTTTGTACTGTTTGTACAGATACTTCGGTAACTGCCTGCTGACATTCCTGAGCAAGCTCTGCACTAACATTAAACCAATCTCATAGCTGAATTCTGTTAAAAAGAGACAGTCCTGACACTTGCTGGACCATAAGAAGATCATTTTGTGGCAGGACTAAAATACAGTGGAAATATTTTTTTGTGATTTGGTTAATTTTCTTTTCAATTCATCTGATCACTTTTCATAAGAGTCTAAAATTACCGTATTTACTCGAGTATAAGCCGACCCGAGTATAAGCCAAGGTACCTACTTTTACCTATAAAACTGGGAAAACGTATTGACTCAAGTATAAGCCTAGGGTGGAAAATGCAGCAGCTACTGGTAAATTTCTCCATCATGATATGCATTGTTCTTTCATCCCCAATCCTGGTATGCATGGCCCCTTCACCACAATCCTGGTATGTATGGCCCCCTCATCCCAATCCTGATATGCATGGCCCCCTCATTTACAATCCTGGAATGCATGGTCCCCTCATCCCCAATCATGGTATGCCTGGCACCCTCATCTCCAATCCTGGTATGTATGACACCTTCATCTCCAATTCTGGTATGTATGGCACCCTCATCTCAAATCCTGGTATGCTTGGCCCCCTCATCCCAATCCTGATATGCATGCCCCCCCTCATCTCCAATCCTGGTATGCATGGCCTCCTCATCCCCAATCCTAGTATGCATGGCCCCCTCAGAACCAATCTTGGTATGCATGGCCCCCTCAGACCCAATCCTGGTATGGATGGCCCCCTCAGACCCAATCCTGGTATGTATGGCACCCTCATCTCCAATCCTGGTATGCATGGCCCCCTCATCCCCAATCCTGATATATATGGCCCCCCTCATCCCCAATCCTGATATGCATGGCCCCCCTCATCTAAAATCCTGGTATGCATGACCTCCTCATCTCCAATCCTGGTATGCATGACCTCCTCATCCCCAATCCTGGTATGTATGGCCCCCTCATCTCAATCCTGATATGCATGGCCCCCTCATCTCCAATCCTGGTATGCATGGTCCCCTCATCCCCAAATCCTGGTATGCCTGGCACACTCATCTCCAATCCTGGTATGTATGGCACCTTCATCTCCAATCCTGGTATGTATGGCACCCTCATCTCCAATCCTGGTATGCATGGCCCCCTCATCCCCAATCCTGATATACATGGCCCCCCTCATCTCCAATCCTGGTATGCATGGCCCCCCTCATCTCCAATCCTGGTATGCATGGCCCCCTCAGATCCAATCCTGGTATGCATGGCCCCCTCTGACCCAATCATGGTATGCATGGCCCCTTAGACCCAATCCTGGTATGCATGGCCCCCTCAGACCAAATCCTGGTATGCATGGCCCCCTCAGAACCAATCCTGGTATATATGGCACCCTCAGACCCAATCCTGGTATGTATGGCAACCTCAGACCCAATCCTGGTATGCATGGAACCCCTCTTCCCCCAATCCTGGTATGCATGGCCTCCTCATCCCCCAATCCTGGTATGCATGGCCTCCTCATCCCCCAATGCTGGTATGTATGGCACCCCTCATCCCCCAATTCTGGTATGCATGGCCTCCTCATCCCCCAATCCTGGTATATATGGCCCTATCACTGCACTCATAAAAAAAATAAACACTTATACTCACCTTCCTTCCTCACCTCTGCTCCAGTGCTGTGTCCTGTTCTGCAGCAGCTCATGTCAGCATTTGAGCAGCGCATGGCGTCACTGCCATGCACTCTCAGATGCTGATGTGGGCTGCCGCATATTCACTCCTCTCCACGTCAGTACTACGGGCGTGGCGAAGAGGGAATAAGCGCACATGGAAGCTGCAGCAGCGGCTACTGTGTGTGCCCCGCTTCTCCATCGTTGCAACCCCCCCCCCCACTATCCACCAACGGAATGTCTAAGTACTCGAGTGTATAAGCTGAGGGGGGCTTTTTCAGCACAAAAAACGTCCTGAAAAACTCAGCTTATACTCGAGTATATACGGTAATACAAATTTTCACTATACAAACTAAAGCAGCAAACTTTTTGAAAATCAAAATTTGTGCAAATTTGTCTCAAATCTTAGCCATGAGTGTTCAGCTCAAATGGAATCTTGAACTAAAAGAGGGAATTCAGAAATCTGTCAACACTTGTTTCTTCTTCTGTGTAACAGGGAAGGAAGATGAATCTCCAAATTAATGGTCAAGGTCAATCACATGAAATGTGCTGTCAAATTTAATAAGTGGGTATAACATTTAGATGTTGTTTGTAGTGGTGGGTGCCTCGTTATTTGGAGTGGTTTGCAGCCCAACCTAGGGCGTTATTCAAACTCAACATCCTCTTTGGCCTTATAGAAGTAGCCAAACTTCTGCATGTACAACTTCATGGACTCTTGTGTGTTCTTGTCAAGCTAGATATCTAATTTATAGTAGATGTTTCTTGTCACTGTAATTTAATCTCTGGGTTTTAGCTAAAATATTATTTACAGTGTCCTTTGAAAAAAAACTTCTCCAACACTTAGCACACATATTGATGATTTAAAGAAAATGAAATATTTTATGATAAGCCCCTTACATGATGATTGCTTTTTCAAACAACTTCTTCTACTCTTCTCTAGTAAATTTGTATATTAGAATTCATTTTTCAGTTTTTGATATGACAATGGGAAGGTGGATTAACAATATTGGAAAAGTATTCGTAATATGTCTTTATTAGTGTTGAGCGAGCACTAAAATGCTCGGGTGCTCGAAGCTCGGGCCGAGCTCGCCGTGATACTCGGGTGCTCGACCCGAGCAACGAGCCCAATGTTAGTCTATGGGAGACTCGAGCATTTTTGCGGTGGCACCCCCGGCAGTCTTTTAAAAGCCTAACAAGTGCCCAAAACGATAGTGACACTGCTCAAATGACATGGGGACAGCATGGGGATCGCCCCAGGAAGCATTTCTGACCCCCAGGTCACTGCTGTCAACAACGTGGTCAGAGGTATTAAGCCACTTTTACAGGCTCACAATAAAACGTTCAAAAACGAAAGTGAAACTTTTTTCCTGTGAAATATGTTAAGGAACATCCTTTCCAGGGTAAAGACTTGTGTATAAGTTAAAATAAATGACCAAAAACAAAAATACTCCTCCACACCTTCGGCTATGTTCACAAGTAGCTTTTTTTATGCCTTTTTGCACTTTTGTATTGCTTTCAACTATGACAAATGCATTCACCGTGAAATGTCATTTTAACATTTTACAACCTTATCTGGTCATGTGCTGTGTGACACATGCATAAAGTGCTGAAAAGACAAGGGAACAGCATGGGGAAGACCCCTGGAAGCATCTCTGACTCCCAGGTCACTGTCTAAAAGTGTGCCCATCATAAGTGATCCTTACCGCATCAGAAGATGCAGACTTGCAACTATCCCCATGCAAGTTCTAGTCCCAGGGCAGTGTTCAATTGTACCTCCCCCATTCCTTGCAATACAAGCTCAAGTATGCAGCCTGCCACCCACCCACCCACCCCCAGGCTGCAATACCATACTGCTTGCTTGCTTGAACTTGAAATTGGGCCTTTTAGGCATGTGGAGGCGGAATCTGGCCACCACGTCATGGCTGTGTTGGCGGCCTGGAATCCATACTCAGTCCCCAGCCGCCCGGCGGCCGGGTGTCCATACTCGGTCCCCAGCCGCCCCGTGGCCGGGTGTCCACACACGGTCCCCAGCCGCCTGGGGGCAGCCGGGTGTCCATAAACGCTCCCCAGCCGCCCCTATTTCTCCTTGGAACATCCCCCCACACACTTTTCTTAGCCCGGCCTGCTTTAGGCAGCATTGGACGAGCCCACCAGAGAACCAGACTCCTCCGGTGGGCCCTGACTTCTCCATCGGTGGAGTTGAGAGTGCCAAGGTGAGGAGCATGATGATGATGACAGAAGTTAGCATCTGCTATGTTTTCTTTTAATGCAAGTGTAAGTGTGCAGCCTGCCACCCACCCACCCCCAGACTGCAATTCCATACTGCTAGCTTGCACTTGAAATGGGGCCTTTTAGTTTGGAGGAGGTCAAAGCTGGCCACTACCTCATGGCTGCTTCGGCAGCGAGGTATCCATACTCAGTCCCCAGCCGCCCATATTTGTCCTGGTGTGCCTTATACATAAGATTAAGCGTGTATACCAAAACATTACCTGTGCCCTCCCCAGTGCATTTAGTGGGAAGGAGAGCCTATTCCGCTGTAGTGTGTGCATGCCAAACCCCTGTTCATGGTACATGCGAAGATGCCTCCCACCTTGCACCTGTCGTTGCAGACTTGCAACTATCCCCATTCAAGTCCTTGTTCCAGGGCAGTGTTCAATTGTACCTCTCCCATTCCTTGCAATGCAGGCGCAAGTATGCAGCCTGCCACCCACCCACCCCCTGGCTGCAATACCATACTGCTTGCTTGCACTTTAAATTGGGCCTTTTAGGCATGTGGAGGCGGAATCTGGCCACCACGCCATGGCTGTGTCGGCGGCCTGGTATCCATACTCAGTCCCCAGCCGCCTGGTGGCCGGGTGTCCCCGCTTGCTCCCCAGCCTCCAGGGGGTGGCCGGGTGTCCATACTCGGTTCCCAGCCACCCCTATTTGTCCCGGTAACCTTTCCCACACTTTCCTTAGCTTGGCCTGCTTTAGGGCAGCATTGGCCGAGCCCACCGGACTATCAGACTCCTCCGGTGGGCCCTGGCTTCTCCATCAGGGGAGTTGAGAGTGCCAAGGTGAGGAGCATGATGAGGATGATAGAAGTTAGCATCTGCTTTGTTTTGTTGTAATGCAAGCGCATGTATGTAGTAGAGGCTAGGCCTGAGGTGGTCAGCGTTTTGGCGCATATCCTACCTCCTCCGAGGATTGCTGGATGTTTTCCTGCTACTATCCAAGTTAAAGACTCCCGTTAAAACAAAGCTTCAGGTGATAAATGATGGATGAGGTAGTGGCAAAGGAGAAAGAGCAGGAGGAACAGGGACCATTCACATCAATATCAGGCCAGTCAACCAGATATGTCTTGTAGGATGTGTTTCTGTAACAAAAGAAGCGGTTCGGCTACACAGTTATAGGGCATACAGTGAGTGCAATGCCTACCAAAAATTTCGAGCCACTCCAATGCCCCTTGGAAATGACATGGAGGTCAGAGGGCGTTAACTAAACCTTTTTTTCCATTTATAGCAACTGGGTCTCCCGTGCACTGTTGGCCTAAGCAGTGAATGGAAGGCTTTACAAAAATTATGAGGAACTGCAATGCCCCTTACAAGAGCCATGTGTGGCACCCCAGGGGTCTGGTCACCACAGTAATAGAGATATTACGTCGGAGAGCAAGTGAGAGGTTTCCTGGTCAGGATCCCTTAAACATGCAACATCCTCCTGCCCCAATCCTGGGAGGGGAGAATTCTGCCCTTATAAACTGGATCTGGGGCGGGGTTGAGTGAGTCAGAGAACAGTCAGAGTCAGAGTGAGAGCAAGGGAAAGTAACAGCAAGGAGCTCTGTAGGAGCTAGGAGCTAAAGACCAGGGGCTGGAAGCTGAGCAGAGCTCGCCCTGGCAGAAGACAATAGGAACCGGACACAGGAGTCCGAAGCTGTGAGGACTTATATATCCAGCAGCAGAAACCAGCCGGTAGGGGATTTCAGGTCCTCTGGCCATAGAAGCCCGGAGGCTCAGTCACAAGCAAGGGACCAGCACCGCCGTCGTGGAGCGGAGGCTAACAGAAGGCCCCAAGTCACCAGCCATACGGGTGAGCACTACACGGTGCACTCAGGGACGTGGGCTACTTCTACCCGCTTACAGCAAGGTAGCCAGGAAGAGTGCAGACAGATGGGGAGGCCTACAACTCCACCTGGCCAGGGGAACTCCTGCTTACTCACAGACTGACCAGGCCTCTTATGCTAGCCAGTACTCCCGGGAGGGTCTACCTTATAATCATCAGTAAAGACCCTGAACTGCACTGCAAAGACTCTGAGTCATTCCTGCTGCGCTCGTGCACCATCACCCCCATCATCCACACTCACTGCCCTGAGGCTATACTCCTCCCGAGGGGAGTTATCCCATTCTATGCTGCGCACACAACACCAGCCTCAGCGGTCTGCCTCGCAGCGATGGTACTCCCTGACTGCAATCCACGGGTGGCGCAGTCGGACAATTAACCTCAAAACCTAAGAAAGACTGCCACTGGTTTGACCAGCCTGAGCCACGGGACCGGGTCACCGCCACGGAGACTACAGACTCCAGAGACCCGGCACCGGGTATCCCACACACGTGTACACACGGCCCAGGGGGCGCGTCACATGCAGTACAGCATATTACAAACATAAGTCCCATTATTGGGGAGTGGGTGTCCCATGGTATTTGCTTATGCTTTCCAAGCAAAAGCTGCCAAAAATTAGGACGGAGCAACTTGCAATGCCCCTTACAAGAGCCATGCAGTAAAGCATATTACAAACATAAGTCCCATTATTGGGGAGTGGGTGTCCCATAGTATTTGCTTATGCTTTCCCAGCAAAAGCTGCCAAAAATTAGGACGGAGCAACTTGCAATGCCCCTTACAAGAGCCATGCAGTACAGCATATTACAAACATAAGTCCCATTATTGGGGAGTGGGTGTCCCATGGTATTTGCTTATGCTTTCCCAGCAAAAGCTGCCAAAAATTAGGACGGAGCAACTTGCAATGCCCCTTACAAGAGCCATGCAGTACAGCATATTGCAAGCATAAGTCCCATTATTGGGGAGTGGGTGTCCCATGGTATTTGCTTATGCTTTCCCAGCAAAAGCTGCCAAAAATTAGGACGGAGCAACTTGCAATGCCCCTTACAAGAGCCATGCAGTACAGCATATTGCAAGCATAAGTCCCATTATTGGGGAGTGGGTGTCCCATAGTATTTGCTTATGCTTTCCCAGCAAAAGCTGCCAAAAATTAGGACGGAGCAACTTGCAATGCCCCTTACAAGAGCCATGCAGTACAGCATATTACAAACATAAGTCCCATTATTGGGGAGTGGGTGCCCCATAGTATTTGCTTATGCTTTCCCAGCAAAAGCTGCCAAAAATTAGGACGGAGCAACTTGCAATGCCCCTTACAAGAGCCATGCAGTACAGCATATTACAAACATAAGTCCCATTATTGGGGAGTGGGTGCCCCATAGCATTTGCTTATGCTTTCCAAGCAAAAGCTGCCAAAAATTAGGACGGAGCAACTTGCAATGCCCCTTACAAGAGCCATGCAGTACAGCATATTACAAACATAAGTCCCATTATTGGGGAGTGGGTGTCCCATGGTATTTGCTTATGCTTTCCCAGCAAAAGCTGCCAAAAATTAGGACGGAGCAACTTGCAATGCCCCTTACAAGAGCCATGCAGTACAGCATATTGCAAGCATAAGTCCCATTATTGGGGAGTGGGTGTCCCATAGTATTTGCTTATGCTTTCCCAGCAAAAGCTGCCAAAAATTAGGACGGAGCAACTTGCAATGCCCCTTACAAGAGCCATGCAGTACAGCATATTACAAACATAAGTCCCATTATTGGGGAGTGGGTGCCCCATAGTATTTGCTTATGCTTTCCAAGCAAAAGCTGCCAAAAATTAGGACGGAGCAACTTGCAATGCCCCTTACAAGAGCCATGCAGTACAGCATATTACAAACATAAGTCCCATTATTGGGGAGTGGGTGTCCCATAGTATTTGCTTATGCTTTCCCAGCAAAAGCTGCCAAAAATTAGGATTGAGCAACTTGCAATGCCCCTTACAAGAGCCATGCAGTACAGCATATTACAAACATAAGTCCCATTATTGGGGAGTGGGTGTCCCATAGTATTTGCTTATGCTTTCCCAGCAAAAGCTGCCAAAAATTAGGACGGAGCAACTTGCAATGCCCCTTACAAGAGCCATGCAGTACAGCATATTACAAACATAAGTCCCATTATTGGGGAGTGGGTGTCCCATAGTATTTGCTTATGCTTTCCAAGCAAAAGCTGCCAAAAATTAGGATGGAGCAACTTGCAATGCCCCTTACAAGAGCCATGCAGTACAGCATATTACAAACATAAGTCCCATTATTGGGGAGTGGGAGTCCCATAGTATTTGCTTATGCCTTGCAAGCAAAAGCTGCCAAAAATAAGGACGGAGGAACTTGCAATGCTGGCACCCTGGTGGTATAGTGGTGGTGGAGGCTGAGGATAAGGAGAAGAAGATTAAACAGCCGAAACGAGGAAGCGTATACCCATGTGTGGGTGTGAAGCGGTGCATGTGAATACACCTCCCGAAATAACACAGTGGATTTGACTTTATGTTACTCTGCTGTCATTTGGTGGTGATGAGAAGTCTGGCCCAATCCAGCCCTTGTTCATTTTGATAAGGGTCAGTTTGTCAGCATTGTCAGTTGACAGGCGAGTGCGCTTATCAGTTATAATTCCCCCAGCGGCACTAAAAACACGCTCTGATAACACGCTAGCGGCAGGGCAGGCCAGGACCTCCAAGGCGTACAGAGCGAGTTCATTCCAAGTGTCCAGCTTGGGTACCCAATAATTAAAAGGCACAGAGGAATCACGGAGGACGCTGGTACGATCGGCAAGGTACTCCCTCACCATCTTTTGAAACTTTCCACTCCTTGTGAGAGTACCCCGCGCCTCAGGGCCTGTAAGCTGGGCGGGTGTCAGAAAACTGTCCCAGAACGTTGACAGTGTTCCCCTGCCTCTGCTGGATTGGAGTTGCATCTCTCTCGCCTGTACGCCTTGGTTGGGCAACGAACTGTGACCTCTGCCGCTAGCGTGTTCAGATGGGAATTTTTTTAAGAGTTCTGCAGCAAGGGCCTTCTGGTATTGCCCCATTTTTGTAGACCTCTCCACCTCAGGAATAAGAGAGTGAAAGTTCTCCTTGTAGCGGCGGTCTACAAGTGTCACCAACCAGTAATGACTGTCAACCAACATTTTGACAACGCGAGGGTCACGGTTAAGGCAGCGTAACATAAAGTCAGCCATGCGTGCCAAACTGGTAACGGGCAAGATTTCCGTGTCCTCACCAAGATGACGACTGACCATGCTCTCCTCCTCCTCTTCCTCCTCCCCCCTGTCCTCAGGCCACCCACGCTGAACCGACGGTATGACACTTGTACAGGTACTACCGTCTACAACGCATGATAGCAGCTCCTGTTATTCCTCCTCCTCCTCTCCCTCATTGTCCCCCAATGCACGTTGGGATGAGATGAGGCTGGGCTGTGTGTAATCGCCCGCTACGGCTTCTTGATCCATCTCATCATACTCTGGCTGCAATGCCTCCTCTTTAATTTTCTGCAGAGAGCATTGCAAAAGACAGACAAGTGGGATGCTGACACTAATGATGGCGTCATCGCCACTCACCATCTTGGTGGCCTCCTCAAAGTTTGTCAGGATGGTACATATGTCAGACATCCAGGTCCACTCCTGAGGTCTTATGTGTGGAGTCTGACCTGAATATCGACGGCCTTGTTGCAGCTGGTACTTCACAACTGCTCTCTTCTGCTCACAAATCCTTTGCAACATGTGGAGGGTAGAGTTCCAACGTGTGGGGACATCACACACCAGTCGGTGTGCCGGAAGCTGCAAACGCTGCTGCAACACAGCAAGGGCGGCGGAAGCTGTAGCCGACTTGCGAAAATGAGCTGACAGGCGGCGTACTTTCACGAGCAGATCTGGCAACTCGGGGTACGATTTAAGAAACCGCTGAACCACGAGGTTAAGCACATGAGCCAGGCATGGTACGTGTGTGATCTCACCTCGCCTCAGAGCCGCCACCAGGTTACGGCCATTGTCACACACGACCATGCCTGGATGTAGGTTCAGCGGTCTCAGCCACAGATCTGCCTGCTCTTTCACAGCTGTCCACAACTCACAAGCAGTGTGAGGTTTATCACCTAAGCTTATGAGTTTCAGCACAGCCTGTTGCCGCTTGGCAGAGGCAGTACTGCAATGCTTCCAGCTTGTAACTGATGTGGTGATATCTGAGATGGAGGCTGAACATGAGGAGGAGGAGGAGGAGGATGCGCAGGAGCTGTACACTGTGGGGGCAACTCTGACTGACATAGGGCCGGCAATCCTCAGTGTGGGGAGGATGTGTTCTGTCCCAAGGTCCGACTGGGTCCCGGCTTCCACTATGTTTACCCAGTGTGCCGTCAGAGAGATGTACCGTCCCTGGCCACAAGCACTTGTTCACGTGTCCGTTGTCAGGTGGACTCTCCCAGTAACTGCGTTGTTGAGGGCACGGCAGATGCTTTGGGACACGTGCTTGTGTAGTGCGGGGATGGCACACCGGGCAAAATAGTGTCGGCTGGGGACCGAGTACCGAGGGACGGCCACCGCCATAAGATTGCGGAAGGATTCCGTCTCCACCAGCCTAAAAGGCAGCATTTCCAATGCAAGCAGTCGTGAAATGTGCGAATTTAGGACTGTGGCCTGTGGGGCGTTAGCTGCGAATTTCCGCTTTCGTTCAAAGGTCTGGGATATGGACAATTGAACGGTGGGACGTGGACGTTTATGCTGTTTCTTGAGAAACTGCCATAACAAGTGAAGACTGAGAGGAGGGGGCATCTTTACATGCAGTATGGACAGGGGATTGCCTTGCACACACAACAGGGGGTTCTATTGCACGCACAACAGTGGAAGAAGCAGTGGTGACACCCGCTGACACTGGTCGTGGACCCTGGGTTTCGCCCCACAAAGTCGGGTGCTTTGCTGCCATGTGCCTGATCATGCTGGTGGTGGTCAGGCTGGTAGTTTTGTCACCCCTGCTGATGCTGGCATGGCAGGTGGAACATATGGCCTTTTTGGGGTTATCAGCAGAGTCTCTAAAAAAATTCCAGACTCTGGAAGACCTACCGCTTGTACTGGCAATGTCCCTCGTGTTGGTGTTACGGGGAATGGTTGCTTGCCTTCTGTCTGCGGCCACCACACTGCTTCTTCCTGCCTGTTGGGGTACTCTGCCTCCCTCCCCCTGTGTGCTGCTGGCCTCACTCTGCATGTCCTCCTTCCACGTTGGGTCAGTTACTAGATCATCCACCACCTCCTCCTCTTCCACTTGCGCACCACGATCCTCCTCCTCACTTCCTGGCAATTGTGTCTCGTCATCGTCCACCTCTTGTGACAGATTGCCAACGTCGACTTCCTGTGGCCGTGGCTGTTCAAATATTTGGGCATTGCAACATGGGATCTCCTCTTCCACCACTTCAAGCGTATCAGGCTAGGGGCCTAAATATGGAAATGGACCAGTGAACAGCTCTTCAGAGTGTCCAAGTGTGGGATCACTTGCTGTCTGACGACACTCGGCATGGTGGGAGGAAGGAGCATCAGAGTGAGGAGGAGTATGCGGTCGAGACTCACGACTACTAAGAGTTGACCGTGTGGAAGACAGACCGGAGGTGGTGGTGCCCAGGTAACTGGAAGTATTATCTGCTATCCAATTAATAACCTGTTCACACTGATCAGTTCTCAATACTGGTGTTGTTCTGTGCTTCCCTAGTAATTTGGTCAAGAAGTGGGAGAGAGAAGATGTGGCTGTTGGTTGTGGCACATTTTCACCTTGGCCACGGCCCCGTCCTCTGCACGAACCATCACCAGAACGTCCCCTTCCACGTCCCTTGCCACGCGCCTTGCCCATTGTAAATGAAGTAAAATAGCTTACACTTGCACTATCAATGTAAAAAGGGTAATAAAGAGTAGATTAAAACCGTGGAAGAGGAAAACCACAGTTATTGTTTACTGGGGTATACCTCACTTTTTTAAATAGAGATATTTGCGGCTGAACAGTGAGCGACACACTCAAACTGCTTTTTTTTTAGATGCCAAAGGCCCAAAACTGGATAGTACAGCGATTTGACCCGTGGAACTGCGAAACCACACTGGGATGTCGGGCCTACACAAGACTATTTTCAACAGATATATTTTTGTGT
This sequence comes from Phyllobates terribilis, assembly GCF_046119375.1. Lineage (NCBI taxonomy): Eukaryota > Metazoa > Chordata > Amphibia > Anura > Dendrobatidae > Phyllobates > Phyllobates terribilis. The sequence continues at coordinate 50,599,466 of NW_027362765.1, forward strand.
CACAACAGTCAGGAGACACTACTGTTTTTCTTTACGGAAAAAACTACCAAAAGCTGAATAATAGAGATTTTTTACCGTGGGATGGCAAAACCACAGTTATTGTTTACTGGGGTATACCTCACTTTTTTAAATAGAGATATTTGCGGCTGAACAGTGAGCGACACACTCAAACTGCTTTTTTTTTAGATACCAAAGGCCCAAAACTGGCTAGTACAGCGATTTGACCCGTGGAACTGCGAAACCACACTGCGATGTCGGGCCTACACAAGACTATTTTCAACAGATATATTTTTGTGTCACAACAGTCAGGAGACACTACTGGTTTTCTTTACGGAAAAAACTACCAAAAGCTGAATAATAGAGATTTTTTACCGTGGGATGGCAAAACCACAGTTATTGTTTACTGGGGTATACCACACTTTTTTAAATAGAGATATTTGCGGCTGAACAGTGAGCGACACACTCAAACTGTTTTTTTTTTAGATACAAATGGCCCAAAATGGATAATACAGAGGTTTGAACCGTGGAAGTGCAAAACAACACTTCTGTTTCTCTAGCCTACATCAGACTATTTTCAACAGTTATATTTGTGTCTGAAAAATCAGAGACATGCTTTTTTTTTTGGGGGGGGGGGACGGACACCAAAAGGTTAATAAGACGGGTATTTGTACAGTGTGAAGGAGGAAAAAAAAAGGAGGATTTAGATGAAAAAAAAAGGATTTTTCCTGGCCCCCGACACCTGGTGCTAAGTCCAGCAATTTCAGCAACAGGAGCACACAGGACTGTAATGCAGCGTTTGCTGGTATAACCACTGTGTCTCCTATACAGCCTGCCTGCCTGGTATCTGGGATGGATATTAGTCCTGAAAAGGACTGTTTGTTTGTTCTGACAGCCTTTACAGACCCTACACTAACTATTTCGCAGTTTATATCTCTCCCTAAATCAGCAGCGCTGTCCCTACACTGTCTAATCCGGAGTGACTGTGTCCAAGATGGCGGCGCCCCGTTTTAAATACTCGAGGTGACGCTGTGCGGCCAGCCAATCACTGTAATGCCCACAACCAACATGGCTGCATCATTACAGTGACTGGCTGGCAATCCCTGCATGTTCATTGGCTCTGTAAAGAGCGCCAAACATGCAGGGCGGAGACCCGAGCTCCCGCCCGAGTAACCCGGAAATGCTCGGTGCTCGCCGAACATCCCGAGTAGCGTGATGCTCGGGCGAGTACCGAGCAGTATCAAGCATGTTCGCTCAACACTAGTCTTTATCCCTTTTAAAGAGTTTACCAGGTTATAGAGAAATAGGAATACATCTTGTTGTATAGGGATTGCTGGTTTGATTTCAATGGGGTTCTTAGCTGAAGGTGCATATAGTATATACAGTCATGGCCAAAAGTGTTGGCACCCATGAAATTGTTCCAGAAAATGAAGTATTTCTCAAAGAAAATTATTGCAATTAAACATGACTCGTTATACACATGTTTATTTCCTTTGTGTGTATTGGAACAACACAAAATAAACAGAGAAAATTAAGCAAATCGGACATAATTTCACACACAACCCCAAAAATAGGCCAGACAAAATTGTTGGCACCCTCAACTTAATATTTAGTATTTTGGTACTTTAGAATAAACAAATCAATCGCTTCTTATAACCATCAACACGCTTCTTATACCTCTTGACTGGAATTTTGGACCACCCTTCTTTTGCAAACTTCTCCAGGTCTCTTATATTTAAAGGGTGCCTTCTCCTAACAGCATTTTTAAGATCACTTCACAGGTGTTCAATGGGATATAGATCTGCACCCATTACTGGCCACTTCAGAACTCTCCAGCACTTTGTTTCCATCCATTTCTGGGTGCTTCTAAAAGTATGTTTGAGGTCATGGTCCTGCTAGAAGACCTAGGCTGCAAAACCAGCTTTCTGACACTGGGCACTACATTGCGACCCAAACTCCTTTGGTAATCTTCAGATTTCATGATGCTTTGCACACAGTGAAGGCACCCAGTGTCATAGGCAGCAAAGCAACCCCAAAAAATCTTTGAACCTCTACCATATTTGACTGTAGGTATTGTGTTCTCTTCTTTGTAGGCCTCATTGCGTTTACGGTAAACAGTAGAATGATGTGCTTTACCAAAAATCTCTATCTTGTTCTCATCTGTAAACAAGACCCTTTACCTAAAGGATTTTGGCTTACTTGCGTACATTTTGGCAAACTGCAGTCTAGATTTTTTATGTACAGTTGTCCTCAAAAGTTTACATACCGCGGCAGAATTTTTCCTTTCTTGGCCTTGTTTAAGAGAATATGAATGATAACAAAAAACTTTTTCTCCACTCATGGTTATTGGTTGGGTGAAGCCGTCTGTCTGGATCCCAGAAACTCACTCAGCTTTTATGCACACACACTGATTAGAAGCAAACAGGTCACAGGTGAGGATGTTACCTTTAGTAGCCATTCAAACCCATTTGTGTCAAATTCTGTGCATGTTATCAGGCCAAAATCACCAGAGTATGTGAACTCTTGATCAGGGTCATTTGGATGTTTTTGGTTGTCATTAAGATTTAAAAAGAGAAAACACAGTAGTTTGACAATAAATGGCTTCACCCAACCAATAACCATGAGTGGAGAAAAAGGTTTTTTTTGTTATCATTCGTATTCTCTGAAACAAGGCCAAGAAAGCAAAAATTCTGCCGGGGTGTGTAAACTTTTGAGCACAACTGTATGTGTTAGTATACTAGGTCTCCTACGTCCTAGGTCTCCTACCATAGCATTTAATTTCATTCAAATGTCGACGGATAGTTCGCACTGACACTAATGCAACCTGAGCCTGAAGGACAGCTTGAATTTCTTTGGAACTTGATTGGGGCTGCTTATCCACCATCCGGAGTATCCTGTGTTGCAAACTTTCATCCATTATTCTCTGTTGCCCACATCCAGGGAGATTAGGTACAATGCCATGGGTTGTAAACGTCTTGAGTATGTTGCATACTATGAACAAAGGAGCATCAAGATCTATGGAGATGGACTTGTAACTTTGAGATTGTTGATATTTTTCAAAAAATTTTGTTTTCGAGTTTCCAGACAGTTCTCTTCTCCTCTTTCTGTTCTCCTTGCTTAGTGTGGCACACACAGACATACAATGCAAAGATTGAGTCAACTTCTCCCTTTTTTATCTGGTTTCAGGTGTGATTTTCATATCGCCCACACCTGTCACTTGCCACAGGTGAGTTTGAACGAGTATCACATGCGTGAAACAAAGTTGTTTACACACATTTTTGGAAAGGTGACAACAATTTTGTCAGGTTGTCAGGTCTATTATTATGGTTTAGTGTGAAATTATGTCCAATTTGCCTTTTTATCTTTTTTTTGGTATTGCTCTAATACACACAAAGGAAATAAACATGTTTATAACAAAACGTGTAATTCCAATAATTTTCTGGGAGAAATACTTAATTTTCTGGAACATTTTTAAGGGTACCAACAGTTTTGGCCATGACTGTATTTATATTGATCTTTACGTTGAAAGTTTTTGTGCAACATGTTTTTTATTCAAAAGTACAGTATGTAATATCCTTTCTGCGAGGAAACATAAAAAATGTTCCATTAACCACTTCCAGTTGCATCCAATCTTGTCCCTCTGCATAGTGCCCCATTTTTTTTCAATTTGACATGTCCCTTTATGTGATTAAATAAGTGTTATAATCTGCAACAAGTACTAAGGAAATATAGGGGAAAGCTGTCCCTACAGTAAGACTAAGCTGAATCCCTACAATGTTGCGGGCTGACTGTTCCTAGCGAACAGACCCGCCTTAGTCCTTGGCTAGTCTGAACGAAGACCTATAGCATAAGGGGAGGGGTCCCTAAAAGAACTAAGGACTGGGACAAAAATGGGACACCTCCTAAACAGAGAAGTTGTTGCAGAACACAAAAAGACAAACTGACAAAAAGGTACTAGCGTTAGAACCCTCCTGTTAGTTTTTTCTATTTTGCTGGTCACATGACTTTTTGCCTATTTAATCCAGCTCCGCCCTCCTGGCCTTGCTGGACTTCAGTGTTACATTTACTCTTAAGCTAGCCAGGTGCCTTGTACCTTACTCTGTAGTTTGCTTGGTCTTTTGACCACTAGTACTTCTGTTTGTTTGTTTGTCTTTGCTCTGCTACAATTTCTGCTAGGAGGTGTCCAACTATATCCCAGTCCTTAGTTCTTGAAGGGACCCCTCCCTTATTTCTATAGGTCTGCGTTCAGACTAGCCGAGGACTTAGGCGGGTCTGTTCACAAGGAACAGGTTCCCCGCTGCATCGTAGGGAATCAGCTTAGTCCTATTGTAGGGACAGTTTTCCTATCTTTCCTTAGTGTTTGTAGCAGTTCATAACAGTAAGTCCAGCCCAAAAATAAAACACTCTAAGGAAAGAAATCCTGATTTCAGCATGGTGTCGGTTCAGGAGTTGGCTCAACGCCTGCAGGGACTGTCTCTGGAGGTGGCCGAGCTCCAGCAACACGTGAGTAGCTGTCCTGGAGCGCATTTTGTCGAACCGAAGGTAGGACTGCCAGATTTTTTTTATGGTAAACGGCAAGATTTTTTTTCCTTTAAAAACGCTTGTTTATTATATTTTCGTTTAAGACCCAGATCCTCGGGGAATGAATCACAGCGCATTGGATTTAAAATGTCACTTTTGTGCAAAGAACCACAGGGATGGGCCTTTTCTCTACAACCAAATGATCCGTGTTTTAGATCTGTGGAAGATTTTTTTTCTGCTATGGGGTTGTTGTATGATGATCCTGATCGAGTCTCATCTGCTGAAACTGAATTAAGACGTTTGAAGCAGGGATCAGGTGATGTGGAAAATTATTGTACATACTTCAGAAGATGGTCGGCTGAAGTGGAATGGAATGACTCAGCATTAAAATGTCTGTTTCTTGATGGTCTAGGTGAAAGGGTTAAGGATCTGCTGATTGCCTTCCCAAAACCTGGAACCTTGCAGGAGGCAATGCAATTAGCCATACGTGTGGACAGGAGACTGCGTGCTAGGAGTAATGAAGAGAAATCTACTGCTATGGCATCTCCTAGTTTTCAGAGGGTCTGTTCGGAGGGTGGAGAACCAATGGAGATTGGGGCGATGTCACCCCACTCTCAGGAAAAAGACCGCAGGTTTGCTAAAGGATTGTGTTTTTATTGCGGTAAATCTGACCACTTTTATTAAGAACTGTGTGCTTTGTTTGAACAAAGAAAAAAAAAAGAGGTCAGTTACGTCCGCATAGCTTGTTTAACCCCTTAACCCCCGAGGGTGGTTTGCACGTTAATGACCAGGCCAATTTTTACAATTCTGACCACTGTCACTTTATGAGGTAATTACTCTGGAACGCTTCAACGGATCCCACTGATTCTGAGATTGTTTTTTCATGACATATTGTACTTCATGAGTGTGGTAAAATTTCTTTGATATCACTTGCGTTTATTTGTGAAAAAAATGGAAATTTGGCGAAAAATTTTGAAAATTTTGCAATTTTCAAAATTTGAATTTTTATGCCCTTAAATCAGAGAGATATGTCACACAAAAGAGTTAATAAATAACATTTCCAGATGTCTACTTTACATCAGCACAATTTTAGAACCAAAATTTTTTTTTGTTAGGGAGCTATAAGGATTAAAAGTTGACCAGCGATTTCTCATTTTTCCAACAAAATTTACAAAACCATTTTTTTAGGGACCACATCACATTTGAAGTCACTTTGAGAGGTCTTTATGACAGAAAATACCCAAAAGTGACACCATTCTAAAAACTGCACCCCTCAAGGTGCTCAAAACCACATTCAAGAACTTTAATAACCCTTCAGGTGCTTCACAGGAATTTTTGGAATGTGGAAGAAAAAAATGAACATTTAACTTTTTTCACAAAAATGTTACTTTAGACCCAATTTTTTTTATTTTCACAGGGGTAACAAGAAAAAATGGACCCCAAAATTTGTTGTGCAATTTCCCCTGGGCACGCAGATACCCCATATGTGGGAAAAAAACACTGTTTGGGCGCACGGCAGGGCTCGGAAGGGAAGGAGCGCCATTTGACTTTTTGATTGTAAAATTTGCTTGAATAATTAGCGGACGCCATGTTGCGTTTGGAGAGCCCCTGATGTGCCTAAACATTGGAGCTCCCCCACAAGTGACCCCATTTTGGAAACTAGACCCCCAAGGCACCTATCTAGATGCATAGTGAGCACTTGGAACCTGTAGGTGCTTCACAAATTGATTTGTAAAAATGAAAAAGTGCAAAAAAAACACTTTTTCATTTTTACGAATCAATTTGTAAAGCACCTGGGGGTTCCAAGTGCTCACTATGCATCTAGATAGGTGCCTTGGGGGGTCTAATTTCCAAAATGGGGTCACTTGTGGGGAAGCTTTAATGTTTGGGCACACAGGGGCTCTCCAAACGCAACATGGTGTCCGCTAACAATTTGAGCCGATTTTCCATTCAATTTGTTAGCGGACACCATGTTGCATTTGGAGAGTCCCTGTGTGCCGAAACATTGGAGCTCCCCCACAAGTGACCCCATTTTGGAAACTAGACCCCTCAAGGCACCTATCTAGATGCATAGTGAGCACTTGGAACCCCCAGGTGCTTCACAAATTGATTGGTAAAAATGAAAAAGTGTTTTTTTTTCACTTTTTCATTTTTACCAATCAATTTGTGAAGCACCTGGGGGTTCCAAGTGCTCACTATGCATCTAGATAGGTGCCTTGGGTGGTCTAGTTTCCAAAATGGGGTCACTTGTGGGGGAGCTCCAATGTTTAGTCACACAGGGCCTCTCCAAACGCGACATGGTTCCAATTTGTTAGCGGACACCATGTCGCGTTTGGAGAGCTCCTGTGTGCCTAAACATTGGAGCTCCCCCAGTAGTGACCCCATTTTGGAAACTAGACCACCCAAGGCACCTATCTAGATGCATAGTGAGCACTTGAAACCCCCAGGTGCTTCACAAATTGATTCGTAAAAATTAAAACGTGTTTTTTTTTCACTTTTTCATTTTTACGAATCAATTTGTGAAGCACCTGGGGGTTCCAAGTGCTCATTATGCATCTAGATAGGTGCCTTGGCTGGTCTAGTTTCCAAAATGGGGTCACTTATGGGGGAGCTCCAAAAGTTTAGGCACGCAGGGGCTCTCCAAATGCAACATGGCATCCGCTAACAATTTGAGCCGATTTTCCATTCAATTTGTTAGCGGACACCATGTCGCGTTTGGAGAGCCCCTGATGTGCCTAAACAGTGGAGCTCCCCCACAAGTGACCCCATTTTGGAAACTATACCCCTCAAGGATTTTATTAAGGTGTATAGTGAACATTTTGAACCCAGAGGTACGACACAGAATTTGATAACATTAGGTCATCATATTGAATAAGTTGTCATTAGTCTCCAGCGCAAGTGCTCGCTACTTGAGTTTGCATCGGGTACTCAGGTATGCACCATGTACTGCGTGTGCTCGAGTGACATGCTCGAGTCCCCGCCCGGATGTTTCACGGTTATTAGACACCCAAAAAAAAACATGCGGGGATCGCTCGTGCATGGCAGGCAATCCCCGCAAAGTTTTTTGGGCCGTGAAGCATATGGGGCGGAGACTCGAGCATGTCACTCAAATACCCACGATACTCAATGCATACCAGAACACCCGATGCAAACTCAAGTAGCGAGCACTTGCGCTCAACACTAGTCGCCATATCGTCATCTTTTTTTCTTACTTTTGAAAAAAATCCCAACCCCATCACAACCCTAACCCCAACCCCAGCCCTAACCCTAACACAACCCTAACCGTAGCACAACCCTAACCCTAGCACAACCCTAACCTGAGAGTTTATTTTTTACGCCGTTCCTCATGCGGTATAAGTGATTAGATGACCTTATTCTTCGGGTCGGTGAGACTACAGCAATACCAGAATCATATGGGGTTTTTATGACTGACAGCTGTCACACACTAAAAGACGCATTTTTTGTAAAATCTAGTTTTTGCATCGCCATATTTTGAGAGCTATAATTTTTCCAGATTTTGGCAGACAGTCATTTGACGGCTTGTTTTTTGCGGGATGAGTTGACGTTGTTATTGGTGCCATTTTCAGGCACGTGACATTTTTTGATCGCTTTCTATTCCGATTTTTGGGAGGCAGAATAAACAAAAAACAACAATTCAGGAATTGTTTTTTTTCTATTTTTTTTATTCTGTTCCGCGTGTGGTAAAATTGATAAGGCAGCTTTATTCTTCGGGTCAGTACGTTTACAGCGGTACCACATTTATATCATATTTCTATGTTTTGCACTTTTACATAATAAAAGCAATTTTATAGAAAAAATTATTTTTTAGCATAGCTTTATTCTGAGAGCTATAACTTTTTTATTTTTCGGCTGATGGAGCTGTATGGCGGCTTGTTTTTGGTGGGACGAGATGACATTTTCAGCGGTACCATTTTTATTTATATTTGTCTTTTTGATCGCGTGTTATTCCATTTTTTGTTTGGCGGTATGGTGATAAAGCATTGTTTTTAGCTTCGTTTTTTTTTTTTATTTTTTTTTTACCGTGTTCACTGAAGGGGTTAACTAGTGGGACAGTCTTATAGGTCAGGTTGTTCCGGACGCGGCGATACCAAATATGTGTACTTTCATTGTTTTTTTTGTTTGTTTTTTTATAATAATATTTATTGATGGGTACATTATATTTTTATTTTTGGTGGATTATGTTTTTTATTTTTTTTTTTTATATTTTTACAATTTTTATTTTATCTTTTTTTTCACTTTCTGATAGTTTTTATACTTTATTACTTTGTCCCACTATGGGACTTTCACTTTTTTTTCTCTGATCGCCTGCATGGCACAGGAATGCAGCACCATCCCTGTGCCATGCAGGCTGTCAGCGCTGGACAGGGAGAAGATTGTTTGGAGATGCACTGCGCATGTCCAAAAAATTTTTCTGCTGTCTGGTGACCCGGATGTTGTCATGACGACATCGGGTCATCATGGCAACATCCTGGAAGCCACGGCAGACAGTGCTGGAAGCCGGAAGAGGAGGTGAGTATCTGCGTTCACCTCCCCTTGCCACCGCAATGCTGCGATCGACTTCGATCGCAGCATCGCGGGGGTTAATGTTGCTGGGAGCGGTGCGTGACCGCTCCCTGCACATAGTACCGGGTGTCAGCTGTGACAATCAGCTGACACCCGGCGGCGATCGCGCCCGCACAGCCTATGTGCGCGCGCGATCGCCATAATGTACTAATACGGGTCTGGCTCTTAAGTCCCAGGGCACAGACGCGTATTAGTACGTCTAATGTTGTTAAGGGGTTAAACTCAAAAGGAGTATTTCTTTCTGGAAGCACCTCATTCCAGGAGGAGTTGATTGAATTTCGGGTATTTGTGGATTGTGGTTCTACACTCAGTGTGATTGATGAGGGTTTTTTGGAAAAATTTAAATTAGAATCCAAACTTTTGTCATCTCCTATTTCTGTGGTTGCTGTTGATGGCTCTCCCTTGAAAGGTATTACTCACAAGGTTTTTGAATTTCCCCTCACCATTAATGGTATCCACCAAGAGAATTTGGATTTGGAGGTATTAAATAATTTGCCTGCTCCAGTGGTTTTGGGGTTACCTTGGTTAAAATTGCACAATCCTGTACTGGACTTGTCTACCAATGAAATTAAGTCTTGGAGTCCTAAGTGTTATGATAGATGTTGCAATGGTAGCATTGCTGCTGTGGAAAGAGGGGAATTACCTGTACCTATTCAGGATTTTTGGAAGTTTTTTTCTGAGGAGGAGTCGCAAGTTTTGCCTCCTCATAGGGACAATGATTGTACTATTGAGTTTGTCCCTGGAGCAACTCTTCCCAAGAGTCGCTTATTTAATCTTACTATCCCTGAGAGAAAGGCCTTGGAGGAATACATACAGACAAGCTTGGCCGCCGGTCACATTAGACCTTCTAAGTCACCTGTGGCTGTTGGATTATTTTTTGTAAAAAAAAAAGGACGGCGGTTTACGTCCATGTCTGGACTTTCGCGAAATTAATAAAATTACAGTACGCAATTCCTACCCACTGCCTTTAATTCCTCACTTGTTCAACCAGTTAGTGGGGGCCAAGTGGTTCTCTAAGATTGATCTCCGGGGGGCATACAATTTGTTACGTATGAAGGAAGGTGATGAGTGGAAAACTGCTTTTAACACTCCAGTGGGTCATTTTGAGAATCTGGTTATGCCCTTTGGTCTTACCAACGCACCAGCGTTTTTTCAGAACCTTATTAATGACATCCTAAGACCGTTGATCGGTAAGAATGTGGTGGTGTATTTGGATGACATTTTGATTTTTGCGCCGGATCTGGAGTCTCATTGGCAGAGCGTACGTGAGGTATTGCAGTTGTTAAGCGACAATTCACTTTTTGCTAAGCTGGAGAAATGTGAGTTCGCTGTGCAGAGAATTAGTTTTTTGGGCTACATTATCTCCAGCGAGGGATTTGAGATGGATCCGGTGAAGGTTCATGCGGTTCAGGAATGGCCTAGGCCTATTGGTTTGAAGCCAATACAGAGATTTTTGGGTTTCGCCAATTATTACAGAAAATTCATTAAGAATTTTTCTATAATTGTTAAGCCGCTGACCGATCTCACCAGGAAAGGTGCAAATACGGTCCAGTAGACTACTGAGGCCATTGAAGCTTTTGTGTATCTCAAGGAGAGGTTCAGTTCTGCCCCCATCCTTATGCAGCCTGATGAGACCAAGCCTTTTTTGGTCGAGGTTGATGCTTCTTCGGTGGGGGTCGGTGCTGTTTTGTCTCAGGAAAACAAGGATGGAGTACATCCCTGTGCTTTTTTTTAAAAAAAAATTTTCTGAGACCGAATTTAATTACCATGTCGGTAATCGGGAATTGCTGGCGATTAAACTCGCATTTGAACATTGGCGTCATCTCTTGGAAGGTGCTAAATTTCCCATTCAGGTTTTTACTGATCATAAGAATCTGATCTATCTTGATGCTGCCAAGCGCTTGAATGCCCGTCAAGCGAGGTGGGCACTTTTTTTTTCGCGGTTTAATTTTTCTGTTACTTACATTCCGGGTACCAAGAATGTAAAAGCTGATGCTTTATCTCGCAGTTTTTCTCCCATGGTTGGTACCGAGGAGGAGGAGAGCATTTTACAGGAAGGTGTTGTGATAGCAGCATTGGACTCCGTTTTGGAAGATGGGATTCTGAAAGCCCAGGAGGATGCCCCATCTAACACTCCCCATGGGAGGTTGTTTGTGCCTAGGAACTTTAGGAGAGATTTGTTTGTGGAGTGTCATGAGTCTCGGTTGGCAGGTCATCCAGGAATTTCGGAGACTAAGAGACTTGTAGGTCGCAGTTTTTGGTGGCCTGGGTGACAGAAGGAAGTCATTAAGTGGGTGCGTCAATGTACTGTATGTGCTAGATCTAAGTCTTCACATGCTCCTGCTGCGGGGTTGCTTTGCCCTCTGGAGGTTCCTAGTGCTCCTTGGACGCATCTTGCTATGGATTTTCTTACTGACCTTCCTGCCTCTGAGGGTTTCACTGTTATCTGGGTGGTCGTGGACCGTTTTAGCAAGATGTGTCACTTGGTTCCCTTCATCAAACTGCCCTGCGCCAAGACACTCGCTAAGGCTTTTGTTAAAGAAATTGTCAGGCTCCATGGCGTTCCTACCGACATTGTTTCCGATAGGGGACCTCAGTTCGTGGCTCGTTTTTGGCGTGCCTTTTGTAACAGGTTGGGAGTCCATTTGTCATTTTCATCTGGTTATCATCCTGAGTCTAATGGACAGACAGAAAGAAAGAACCAGGATGTTGAACAGTTTTTGCGTTGTTTTGTGGCTGACAATCAAGAGGGGTGGTCTGAGTTTCTGCCACTGGCTGAATTTGCTCTTAACAACCATACATCCTCTTCTGCTGGGTGTTCTCCTTTTTTTTGTTGTACTGGGAGACATCCGTCGTTTGGACTGATGTACGTCGTAACCTTCAAGAGGCTAACAAAAAATCCAAGAGGTACTTTGACAGGAAACGTCAAGAGGTTTTGTTTACAGTTGGTGACATGGTTTGGTTGTCCTCTAGGAATCTGCGGTTGAGGATTCCTTCTAAGAAATTGGGCCCGAAGTTTGTGGGTCCGTTTAAGGTGCTTCAGGTAGTTAACCAATCTGCTGTTAGGTTGGAGGTTCCTACCTCCTGGAAGATTAATCCGGTGTTTCATGTTTCCTTATTGAAAAAAGCTGATGTTTCTGATAGGGACGCCACTGTCTCTGTTCCTCCGGTGGAGGAAGACGGTGAATATGAAATTTCTCGCATTCTTAATTCTAGATGGCATAGAGGGAGATTGCAGTATCTCGTCGCTTGGAAAGGTTTCGGTCCCGAGGATAACTCCTGGGTAAGGGCGGATGATGTCTGTGCTCCTAGACTTGTCGGAGCGTTTCACAGGAGGTTTCCTGATAGACCTGGGCTGGAGGATCCGGAGGATCCTCATAGAAGAGGGGGTACTGTTAGAACCCTCCTGTTAGTTTTTTCTTTTTTCTGGTCACATGACTTTTTGCCTATTTAATCCAGCTCCGCCCTCCTGGCCTTGCTGGACTTCAGTGTTACATTTACTCTTAAGCTAGCCAGGTGCCTTGTACCTTACTCTGTAGTTTGCTTGGTCTTTTGACCACTAGTACTTCTGTTTGTTTGTTTGTCTTTGCTCTGCTACAATTTCTGCTAGGAGGTGTCCAACTATATCCCAGTCCTTAGTTCTTGTAGGGACCCCTCCCTTATTTCTATAGGTCTGCGGTCAGACTAGCCGAGGACTTAGGCGGGTCTGTTCACAAGGAACAGGTTCCCCGCTGCATCGTAGGGAATCAGCTTAGTCCTATTGTAGGGACAGTTTTCCTATCTTTCCTTAGTGTTTGTAGCAGTTCATAACAACTAGAGGTCCCAGGAGGACCAAGCGAACTGACAGAAAGGCACAGAAGCACCTGGCTAGAGAAACAGTCAAACACTGAAGTTCAGCCCAGCCAAAAGGGCGGAGCTGGAATATAAAGGCAGATGGTCACGTGACCGCAAAACACAAGATGGCAAAAAAAGCAGGCGGGTTCTAACAGTACCCCCTCCTTCATGAGGATCCTCCGGATCCTCCAGGCCTATCCGGAAACCTCTTGTGGAAAGCTTTAACAAGTCTAGGAGCAGAGACATAATCCGTCCTTACCCAGGAGTTGTCTTCGGGACCGAAACCCTTCCAGGAGACAAGATACTGTAATCTCCCTCTATGCCATCATATGCTATTCAAGATACGAGAAATTTCATATTCGCCGTCTTTCACCACAAGAGGAACTGTGACAGTGGCATCCCTATCTGATACATCAGCCTTTTTCAATAAGGAAACATGAAACACAGGATTAATCTTCCAGGAAGTAGGGACATCCAACCTAACAGCAGACGGGTTAACAACCTGAAGCACTTTAAATGGACCCACAAACTTAGGACCCAGTTTTTTAGAGGGAATTCTCAACCGCAGGTTCTTTGAGGACAACCAAGCCATGTCACCCACAGTAAACAAAACCTCCTTACGTTTCCTGTCAAAATACTTCTTGTTAGCCTCTTGAAGCTTGCAACGTACATTAGTCCAAACTCTCTCCAAATCACCGGAAAAATTCTCCTCCTCCGGCACCGCCGACCCCAATTTGGAGAATGAACCAAAAGACGGATGTCTCCCAGTACAACAAAAAAAGGAGAACACCCAGCAGAGGAGGATGTATGATTGTTAAGGGCAAATTCTGCGACAGGCTGAAACTCAGACCACACCTCTTGATTGTCCACCACAAAACAATGCAAAAACTGTTCAGCATCCTGGTTCTTTCTTTCAGTCTGTCCATTAGACTCAGGATGATAACCAGACGAAAATGACAAATGGACTCCCAACCTGTCACAAAAAGCACGTCAAAAGCGAGCCACAAACTGAGGTCCTCTATCAGAAACAATATCTGTGGGAACGCCATGGAGCTTGACAATCTCCTTAACAAACGCCTTAGCGAGTGTCTTGGCGCAGGGCAACTTAATGAATGGAACCAAATGACACATCTTACTAAAACGGTCCACGACCACCCAGATGACAGTAAAACCCTCGGACACAGGAAGATCAGTAATAAAATCCATTGTGAGATGCGTCCAAGGCGCACCAGGAACCTCCAGAGGGCAAAGCAACCCCGCAGCAGGAGTATGTGAAGCCTTTGACCTAGCACACACAGTACATTGACGCACCCACTTGATGACTTCCTTCTGCATTCCAGGCCACCAAAAACTGCGACTGATAAGTGTCTTTGTCTCTGAAATTCCTGGATGACCTGCCAACCGAGACTCCTGACACTCCTCAAACAAATCTCTCGTAAAGGCTCTAGGCACGAACAACCTCACATGGGGAGTGTTAGATGGATCATCATCTTGAGCTTTCAGAATCCCATTCTCCAAAACGGAGTCCAATGCCGCCACCACAACTTTCTGTAAAATGCTCTCCTCCTCGTCGGCACCGACCGTAGGAGAGAAGCTGCGAGATAAAGCATCGGCTTTAACATTCTTAGTACCAGGGATATAAGTAACAGAAAAATTAAACCGAGAAAAAAAAAAGTGCCCACCTAGCTTGATGGGCATTCAAGCGCTTGGCAGCATCCAGATAGAGTAAATTCTTATGATCTGTATAAACCTGAATAGGAAATCTAGTGCCTTCCAAAAAATTACGCCAATGTTCAAACGCGAGTTTAATAGCCAGCAACTCCCGATTTTCAATTCAGTTCGGTTTGCGAATTTTTTTTCGAAAAGAAGGCACAAGGATGTACTCCATCCTTGTTCTCCTGAGACAAAACTGCTCCAACCCCCACCGATGAAGCATCGACCTCGACCAGAAAAGGCTTGGTCTCATCAGGCTCCATAAGGATAGGGGCAGATCTGAACCTCTCTTTGAGATACTCAAACGCTTCAGTGGCCTCAGTAGTCCACTGGGCCGTATTCGCACCTTTCCTGGTGAGATCGGTCAGAGGCTTAACAATTATAGAAAAAATCTTAATGAATTTCCTGAAATAATTCGCAAACCCCAAAAATCTCTGTATAGATTTCAAACCAATAGGCCTAGGCCATTCCTGCTCAGCCTGAACCTTCACCGGATCCATCTCAAAGCCCTCGCTGGAGACTATGTAGCCCAAAAAACTAATTTTCTGCACAGCGAACTCACATTTCTCCAGCTTAGCAAAGAGTGAATTATCACTCAATAACTGCAAAACTTCACGTACACTCTGCCAATGGGACTCTAAATCTGGTGAATAAATCAAAATGTCATCCAAATACACAACCACATTCTTACCAATCAAAGCTGTCAGGATGTCATTAATAAGGTTCTGAAAAAATGCAGGTGCATTGGTAAGACCAAAAGGCATCACCAGATTCTCAAAATGACCTACCGGAGTGTTAAAAGCAGTTTTCCCTTCATCACCCTCCTTCACTCGTAACAAATTGTATGCCCCGCGGAGATCAATTTTAGAGAACCACTTGGCCCCCACCAACTGGTTAAACAAGTCAGGAATTAACGGCAATGGGTCCTTTTTTTTTAACAAAGAAAAATCCAACTGCCACAGGCGACTTAGAAGGTCTAATGTGACCAGCAGCCAGGCTAGTCTGTATGTACTTCTCCAAGGCTTTTCTTTCAGGAATAGTCAGATTAAACAAGCGACTCTTGGGAAGAGTAGCTCCAGGAACAAACTCAATGGCGCAATCATAATCCCTATGAGGAGGTAAAACTTGCGACTCCTCCTCTGAAAAAACCCTCCAAAAATCTTGAATAGGTACAGGTAATTCCCTTTTTTCCATAGCCGCAATGCGACCATTACAACATTTATCATAGCACTTCGGACTCCAAGACTTAATCACATTAGTAGACCAGTCCAGTAAAGGATTGTGCAGTTTTAACCAAGGCAAACCTAAAACGACCGGAGAGGGTAAATTATCTAATACAACCAAGTCCAAAATTTCTTGGTGAACTCTATTGATAGTGAGGGGAAATGCAGCAACCTTGTGAGTAATACATTTCAAGGGAGTGTTCAAAATAGCAATCACAGAAATAGGTGATGACAAAGGTTTGGATTTCAATTTAAGGTTTTCCAAAAGCCCTTTATCAATCACATTAAGTGTTGAACCACAATCCACAAATACCTGAAATTCAATCAAATTTTCCTGCAAAGTAGTACTCCCAGAAAGAAATACTCCTGTAGAGCGTAAACAAGCTATACGGGCGTAACTGACCTTTTTTTTTTTCTTTACTTAAACGAAGCTCACAATACTTAATCAAATGGTCAGCTTTACCACAATAAAGACACAATCCCTCGGCGAACCTCCGGTCTCTTTCCTGAGCGCGGAGTGACATCGCCCCAACCTCCATCGGTTCTCCGCCATCAGAGCAGATTTTCTGGGGACTAGGACCTGACATTACAGGAATCTTTACCTCATTCACCCTGGACCTCAGTCTCCTGTCCACACGAACAGCTAACTGCATGGCATCCTGCAGAGTCTCAGGTGCGGGGAATGCAATTAGCAGATCCTTAACCCTTTCACTCAGACCAGCAAGAAATAAACATTTCAGTGCAGGATCATTCCATTTGACTTCTGAAGCCCATCTCCTGAAGTGTGTGCAATAATTTTCAACATCACCTGACCCCTGATTCAAACGCCTGAGTTCTGCCTCAGCAGATGAGATTCTATCAGGATCGTCATATAATAGCCCCATAGCAGAAAAAAATTCTTCTACAGACCTTAAACACAGATCATTAGGTTGGAGAGGAAAGGCCCACCCCTGTGGTTCATTGCGCAAAAGTGACATAATAAAACCAATGCGCTGTGATTCATTCCCAGAGGACCTTGGTCTCAAACAAAAATATAACAAGCAAGCATTTTTAAAGGAAAAAAAATCTTGCTGTTTACCATAAAAAAACATCATGCAGTCATACCTTGGGTTCCACAAAATGCGCTCCAGAACAGCTACTCACATGTTGCTGTAGCTCGGCCACCTCCAGAGACAATCCCTGCAAGCGTTGAGCCGAATCCTGGACGGAAACCATACTGATCCCCAAATTTCTTTCCTTTTAGTTTTTTGGGCTGGACTTACTGTTATGATCTGTAACAAGTACTAAGGAAAGATAGGGGAAAGCTGTCCCTACAGTAAGACTAAGCTGAATCCCTACGATGTAGCGGGCTGTTCCTAGCGAACAGACCCGCCTTAGTCCTTGGCTAGTCTGAACGAAGACCTATAGCATAAGGGGAGGGGTCCCTAAAAGAACTAAGGACTGGGTTGTTGCAGAACACAAAAAGACAAACTGACAAAAAGGTCCCAGAGGTCCCAGAAGGACCAAGCGAACTGACAGAGAAAGGCACAGAAGCACCTGGCTCGAGAAACAGTCAAACACTGAAGTCCAGCACAGCCAAAGGGGCGGAGCTGGAATATAAAGGCAGATGGTCACGTGACCGCAAAACACAAGATGGAAAAAAAAACAGGAGGGTTCTAACAATAAGATTAGTAAATAAATAATATTTACCACCTTTCCATTGCCATCGTTATTTTATACATCCTTTCATGCTTTTACGATGTTAGGAGGCTTCAAAGTTTAGAAGAAATTTTCTATATTTTCAAAGAAATGTCCAAAATCTTTTTTATGGAGGATTTCAGTTTTGAAGCGGCTTTGAGGGGCTTATGTGTTTGAAATTCCTCAAAGGTGACCCCATATTAAAAACTGCATTAAGGAAGTTTGTTAAAGGGCTTGTTCACTACTCAGACAAGCCCTTCTCAATAGCTATATTCACTCATATAAAATAACAACAGCCTATGCTTCCCATTGGTGCAGGTGGTGTTCCAGCAACTATGGCTCCTTCAAACATAACTGATATGTGGAGGAAGCCAAAGAGCAGCAGCACGCTCTCACTTGTGTCAGTTTCATCCGAAGAAAGTGAGAGTGAAGTAGCAGTTGATTGGCTGCAAGGCTTGCATGACATAACAACATCAAATGAGCCCCAGGAAAGCAGGCGCCTACATTGCTGGAAAAGTGACGGCACCGGAGGTGAGAATAGACTGTTGTTATTTTATAACAAGGTAACAAGGAATACAGCAATTGGCAAGGGCTTTTTCGAGTAGTGGATAACCTCGTTAATACTTAAGGTGCTTGTCAGAAATTTAAGTAAACATGAAAAAAATTTTTTTTCCACTAATATGTGCATTTAACCCAAATGTTTTTATTTTTACAATAAGAGTTATGAAAATAAACAGTTAGGAAAACAAAGTACAGCTATGCTCAATAACTACTAATGATGTTTTAGCACACGGCAGGGTTCAGAAGAGAAGGAGCACCATACAGAGCACATATTTTGTTGCAATAGTTAGCAGATGTTATGTTCCATTTTCAGGGCCCCTGGAGTGTAAGAAAAGCACAAGGCCCCAAAGTGACCACTATTTGGAAACTACCCTTCAAAAAATTAATCTAGGTGCGCAGTAATCACTTCACAGTTCTTTCATAAGATTTCTCTAGCTTTGGGCTGTGAAAATAAACGTTTCCTTTAGTTCTTGCCCAAGTCTGTCGCTGGACAACATTGAGTTTCAGCTCCCTCCAAAGATTTTCTATTGGGTTCAGGTCTGGAGATTGGCTACGCCACTCCAGGTCCTTGAAATCCTTCTTATGGAGCCACTCCTTAGTTTCCCTGGCTGTGTGTTTCGGGTCATTGTCATGCTGGAAGACCCAGCCACGACCCATCTTCAATGCTCTTAGTGAGGGAAGGAGGTTGTTAGCCAAAATGAAATGTCGTGATGCATGACCCCAACCATCCTACCTTCAATATGGTGCAGTCATCCTGTCCCCTTTGACAAAAATCACCCCCAAAAGAATGATGTTTCCCCCACCATGCTTCATGTTTGGGATGGTGTTCTTATGATTGTACTCATCCTTTTTCTTTCTTCAAACACGGTGAGTGTTGTTGATACCAAAAAGTTATATTTTGGGCTCATCTGACCATAAGACCTTCTCCCATGCCTCTTCTGGATCATCCAGATGGTCATTGGCGACTTCAAATGGGCCTGGACATGAGGAGGAGGACCTTGCGTGCCGTGCCGGATTTTAATCAATTACGGCATAGTGTGTTACTAACGATAATGTTTGAGACTGTGGTCCCAGCTCTCTTCAGGTCATTGACCAGGTCCTCCCGTGTCCTCCTGTGTAGTTCGGGGCTGATTCTTGACCTTTTTCATAATCTTCCTTGCCCCACAAGGTGAGACCTTGCATGGAGCCCCAGACCAAGGAAGATTGACAGTCATCTTGGTTTCTTCCATTTTCTAATAATTGTGTCAACAGTTGTTACCTTCTCACCAAGCTTCTTGCTTATTGTCCTGTAGCCCATCTCAGCATTGCGCAGGTCTACAATTTTGTCCCTGGTGTTCTTATACAGATCTTGGGTCTTGGCCATGGTGGAGAGGTTGTAGTGTGATCGATTGAGTGTGTGGACAGGTATCTTTTATACAGGTAACGAGTTCAAACAGGTGCAATTAATACAGGTATTGAGTGCAGAGTAGGAAGGCTTCTTAAAGAAAAACTAACAGGTCTGTGAGAGCCAGAATTCTTGCTGGTTGGTAGGTGATCAAATAATTAAATTGCATGGAATATGTAAAAATCATACAGTGTGATTTTCTGGATTTTTTTAATTTTTCATCACTCAAAGTTGAAGTGTGCCTACGATAAAAATTACAGACCTCTCCATTCTTTGTAGGTGGGAAAACTTGCAAAATCGGCAGTGTATGAAATACTTATTTTCCCCACTTTATATGGTTGTACACTACTATTTAGGCACATGGCAGAGCTCAGAAGGGAAGGGTAATCTTTTGGCTCTTGGAGCACAAATTTTGTGGCAATGTTTTTTGGTAGCCGCATGCGATTTGCAAAGCCTCTAAGCTACTAGTAATTTTGGAAACTACACTCCTCATGCAATTCATCTAGGGGTGTAATGAGCATTCTTAAACCAAATTTCTTGATCATTGGGCTGTGTCGTGGTAGTCCCTTCCAAGAAGAGCTAATTCGGGTTGAGATACAAATGATCTCCAGATCTGCCGTTATTTGTTCAAATAAAATAAATACGATGCTTAGGAGATAAGAAAATAACACACATCCAGTGTCTGAGTGTACAATTCTTGTCTGCCTTCAGATCCCAAACAAGTATTTTATTACACTCCCAGAAGAAAGGGGAATGGCTACGTACATTACCTAACAAAGAAAGTATTTTAGTTTGAAATAACAGAGTCGTAAATTATGGATTCTCCAGAAATCCTTGAAAGCTGGTTCTGTCAAGTTTCCTTCTGTAACAAAGTAAACTTAACACAAAGACACCTCTATGTCAGAGACAACGCCTTTTCTTATTGCTTTTATGCATAATTTTGTATTTTAGTATTAGCTTTATAAATGTTATCAAAGATATATAGGTAGATTTAATTGTCTAAATAATAATCAAAGCAAAGTATAAATATTTACCATAACAATTCCTCCCTTTTTATTATTTACAGACAATTTATCCATCAGCTACTTCCCCATGCTATGGGAGCCTGGAGGGTACAAATCCCGATCTCCGACAGATACCTTGTTTGTAAATCTCATCATATATGTTTACTGGAGGAGCACTGTGATATTTTGCAGAAGTGTTAACTGACAGACTACGATGTCTGATCTTGCGCATCTCTTTACATAGTGTCGTCATAACAAATATACCCGTTCTTGCGGTTACATACACTAGTAGAACTAACATTTATGTAATGAAAGGGTAAATGCATATACTCTTATTCCCTATCCCCATTTCCACTATATGAGGTCTACCATTTGGTCTGGGGCGATCGTCTGCAGCTCATTTATATCTACATTTATATCTACATCAGAAGTAAGAAGGTAGCAGTTGTGTTAAGGTACAGGTTCCTTCTGCACCCGGGAGAAGCCTTTTATAGGGCTGGTGACCACATACTAGATATAAATCCTTATGCAATATGCAGAGTATTGGGTCTCCCAAGACAAAATATATAAGTCAAAAGTCCTTGCATCGGAAGTTTGGCACACCAAGCTCGGTTGTTTTGGAAACCAACCTCATTCCTCAGCATGTCTTAGACTCAGAAGGGCTAAGTCGTTCACAAGTCTGGGCAGAATCTGTAAACCATAACTTGCTATTATCCAAATTTCCATGATTATTTTTCTGAAAACATCTATCATCACGAGTCATAGAAGTTCTCTCACACCTTTCCTAGGACTCACAGTGTGGGCATCGTCAGCTTTACTGGAACCTCCCCTACTGGAGACTTCTTAGCCCTGTGATATAAATTTACCTTCTACTAGGTCCAGCTCATACCAACATTTTAAGCTACCCGTAAGATTTATCTGTATCCATGGACTCTCCACGCACCCCACAATTTGGACTGGAACGACATGGCTGCTGGTAAGGTTTCCTCCGTCATAACGGACAGTATCAAAAGTCTCTTTGTGGAAACAGCTATAGTTGAAAGCCTCATATGGGGTTAGGGGCACTGCGAGATATGACATAGTATCAGAAGGTATTGGGCTATAAGTGCATATCTAGCAATTTTTAGAAAATTCTTTAAAAACTATGTCTCGCAGCAGGACTTGGTGATACTTAGCAGTTTGATGTCCCACAGTTGATTTCTTCACACCAAGCAGCTTGCCTATTGCCTTGCAGATTCAGTCTTCCCAGCCTGGTGCAGGGCTACAATTTTGTTTCTGGTGTCCTTTGATAGCTCTTTGGTCTTCACCATAGTGGAGTTTGGAGTGTGACTGTTTGAGGTTGCGGACAGGTGTCTTTTATACTGATAACAAGTTCAAACAGGTGCCAGTACTACAGGTAATAAGTGGAGGACAGAAGAGCCTCTTAAAGAAGAAGTTACAGGTCTGTGAGAGCCAGAAATCTTGCTGGTTTGTAATTGACCAAATACTTATTTTCCACCAAAATTTGAAAATAAAGTCTTTCCAAATCAGACAATGTGATTTTCAGGATTTGTTTTCTCATTTTGTCTCTCATAGTTGAGGTCTATCTATGATGTCAATTACAGGCCTCTCTCATCTTTTTAAGTGGGAGAACAATTGGTGGCTGACTAAATACTTTTTTTCCCCATTGTATGTGCTGCTTATGCAGTTGGGGTCTGGGATGGAGGAAAGAACACGGTTATGAGTAACAGTCAAATGTTTGTGCAACTCCAAGACATATTCAGTAATGGAACTGAAGGAGGCCTGCAGCTGCTGCGGGAAATACAACTCTGTCTTGGGGACACTACCAACCAATATTTCATACAGCTTCTCTCTGCCCCATTGGGGCGGTCCTCACTGAATACAATGCAATGGGCAAACAATCTACCCAGGACAAGTGTGTTTCCTCCATGCTCTTCTGGATTTTCAATTTCAGAGTACCATTAAGGCATTCCACCTTCCCACTACTTTCTGAGTGATAGGGAATATTGAAAGCCTGTTTGATCCCCAGAGTGGCCATGATCTCTTTCATCAGTTCTCCAGTGAAGTATGTGCCTCTGTCACTCTCTATGGTTTCGGGTACCCGATATCTACACATCGCTTCCTGCACTTTCGGTCACTGAGTCTCCTAGCGGGGCCGTGTCTGCTATGGCCAGTATTAAAGTCAGAGGTAGTTGTGCTGATTCCTTAGCGATCTGGTCGGCCAAGGCAATCCCTACTGCAAGGGGAGTTTGTTCCCGTGTGTGCTCCAATAACTGCCCTTCAGGGAAGGGTGAGTGCTGTGAGTAGCTGCTCTATTGCCTCATAAGTGGGCCAGCAGACGCCAGAAAATTACGGCTCCACCAAATGGTGCCAAAGTCATGAGCGACCCTTTAAAATATATCTCAAGTCCAAAAATACATTAATCTCTTTACTTTTTGCAGATTGCACGCTGCAGGGTGTGCCTTCAGCTCAGCCTCTGGCGTAGCGCAGCTGGAGGAGAGTGGTTCATGTATTACTGCCTTATCATTGTGTACTACTGCATACCCGGTGCTGAATCATCCTTGATCGTTGTTCCAAGCTCTGGCAGAATCTACAAAATACTCAGCAGAGGGGTTAGTGAGTGGTACATCAATGATATTTAACAAACCTTTTGTTTCTGCCTCCATCAATGCCTGACACTTATGTTCATGTGTCAATGTCACACTGAGCTTCCTCATCTGCTAGTTTGAGAAACGGGCAGATCTTAACTCGTCTCTCCCTCTATCCCATCCTGATATTCTCCTCCCTTTTCTAAATCCACTGATAGTAGTGTAGCTAGATTTAGAACATTACAGCAGCTTTTGATAGTTATATGGGGGGGATATTAGACGGGGAGGTTATAGGGACAATAAGACCTCCTCTCTGGAGCTCTCAGATGTTATCATGTATCACCGCATTCCGGACAGTACTTATATTGTACTACTTTATATCTATGGTTGGACACCTGGTTTAAGTTTCACTGTCAACGGGGAATGGGTAGATCTCCCAAATCAAGTTTGTAACATGCCCACAGCTGGCTTGGCATGTTCTAGAACCAAGTAGGTAGGGAATGGGTTTCAGAGCGTGTACTCTCCAGGGCTGTAGGAAGTCTCAGGGAAAAGAGACTACACAGGATGCCTTCGTCTTAGGGGGTAGTCATCTTAGAGCCATTTGGAGTTAATTCTATGCAGGCTCCAATTTTCTGCAACACATCTGTACCTAACAAATTAAAAGATTCATCAGAGAAACTAAACCTGGGTCACAATTAAAATTGAATCATGCAGGGGCTGAGTCATTTGTAATTTAGTAGCTCATCCCTCTACCCGTTCACAAGTTACATATTCGGGGACAGTATGCCTTCTGATTTGTGTTCTCACATTAAAACTGTACTGGCTGCTCCAGTGTCTATCATGAATGAAACAGATTGTCCCTCCCCAGGGAAATGGGGACAGTGTAATAGACATATTGGGGTTTTTTTTCGCTTTTTTTTTTTTTTTTACACAAAATAATCTATGAAACAATCAAGGCACGTCGTCGGGCTTAGTAAGCGCCAGAAGCACCCAGGATGATCGCTCCATTCAGAAAACCGGTTGCAATGGAGGACTGTACTGGACACCTGACCAGAGCAGAATTAATCGAATTGCTCATCTCAAATGTATTAGACCTGTCAGTTTTACACTGAAACAGACTTTTAGATCATACACTAGCAACCATCGGTATTCTGAGATAGGAATGTGGTGAGGTCAATCGGCTAAAAGAGGAAGCCCCTCATACACACACTGCTCCTTACACATAGTAAACATACATGACTCTACTCTATACACTTCCTACTCACACGGCTACACTCTGTACACGTCGCACACACACGACTCCGCTCCGTGGACATTGTATACACCTGGCTCCGCCTGAGACACGTCATACTCATGCCGCTCTGCTCCATACACACATAGCTCCGCTCCTTAGACGTGCAGCTCCGCTACCTACACCTTGTACACACGAGGCTCCGCTCCGTACACCTCGCAAACACGCGGCTCTGCTCCGTACACCTCGTACACGCGTGGCTCCACTCCATATACCTCGTACACACGCGGCTCCTCTCTGTACACCTCGTACACGCGTGGCTCCACTCCGTACACCTCGCACACACGCAGCTCCGCTCCGTACACCTCGCACACACGCGGCTCCGCTCCGTACACCTCGCACACACGAGGCTTCGCTCCGTACACCTCGTACACACGCGGCTCCGCACTGTACACCTCGTACAAACGCGGCTCCGCTCCGTACACCTCATACACGCGAGGCTCTGCTCCGTACACCTCGTACACGCGTGGCTCCACTCCATATACCTCGTACACACGCGGCTCCGCTCCGTACACCTCGCACACACGCGGCTCCGCTCCGTACACCTCGTACACACGCGGCTCCGCTCCGTACACCTCGTACACACGCGGCTCCGCTCCTTACACCTCGTACACACGCGGCTCTGCTCCGTACACCTCGTACACACGCGGCTCCGCTCCTTACACCTCGTACACACGCGGCTCTGCTCCGTACACCTCGTACACACGCGGCTCCGCTCCGTACATCTCGTACACACGCGGCTCTGCTCCGTACACCTCGTACACACGCGGCTCCGCTCCGTACACCTCGTACACACGCGGCTCTGCTACATCCACACTGTAAACCCCTCCTGACCCCACACATAACCTTCACCTCATCCAGCACCATGACAACCAGCACAGCAGAGTCCTGCATCCACTGAGGCCCCTGATCATGTGACCCCTGACTCCTCCCCTCCTGTGACCTCATCACAGGTCCTGTGCGCACAGAACAGCCATATATGTGGTGGCGGCTCTGCAGGTATGTGGAGACCCCCATTACTGGGCCCTTCCCCCAGTTCTGCCATGTGTATATGTACAGTAATATAACGCTGGATGTGCTCATGTATACAGGGGACATTAACCCCTCCATTCCTGGAGATAGTGTCCCCTTCCCCCAGTTCTGCCATGTGTATATGTACAGTAATATAACGCTGGATGTGCTCATGTATACAGGGGGCATTAACCCCTCCATTCCCGGAGATAGTGCCCCCTTCCCCCAGTTCTGCCATGTGTATATGTACAGTAATATAACGCTGGATGTGCTCATGTATACAGGGGACATTAACCCCTCCATTCCTGGAGATAGTGTCCCCTTCCCCCAGTTCTGCCATGTGTATATGTACAGTAATATAACGCTGGATGTGCTCATGTATACAGGGGACATTAACCCCTCCATTCCCGGAGATAGTGCCCCCCTCCCCCAGTTCTGCCACGTGTATAAGTACAGTAATATAACGCTGGATGTGCTCATGTATACAGGGGACATTAACCCCTCCATTCCTGGAGATAGTGCCCCCTTCCCCCAGTTCTGCCACGTGTATAAGTACAGTAATATAACGCTGGATGTGCTCATGTATACAGGGGGCATTAACCCCTCCATTCCCGGAGATAGTGCCCCCTTCCCCCAGTTCTGCCATGTGTATATGTACAGTAATATAACGCTGGATGTGCTCATGTATACAGGGGGCATTAACCCCTCCATTCCCGGAGATAGTGCCCCCCTTCCCCCAGTTCTGCCATGTGTATATGTACAGTAATATAACGCTGGATGTGCTCATGTATACAGGGGACATTAACCCCTCCATTCCTGGAGATAGTGCCCCCTTCCCCCAGTTCTGCCATGTGTATATGTACAGTAATATAACGCTGGATGTGCTCATGTATACAGGGGACATTAACCCCTCCATTCCTGGAGATAGTGTCCCCTTCCCCCAGTTCTGCCATGTGTATATGTACAGTAATATAACGCTGGATGTGCTCATGTATACAGGGGACATTAACCCCTCCATTCCTGGAGATAGTGCCCCCCTCCCCCAGTTCTGCCACGTGTATATGTACAGTAATATCACGCTGGATGTGCTCATGTATACAGGGGACATTAACCCCTCCATTCCCGGAGATAGTGCCCCCCTCCCCCCAGTGCTGCCATGTGTATATGTACAGTAATATAACGCTGGATGTGCTGATGTATACAGGGGACATTAACCCCTCCATTCCCGGAGATAGTGCCCCCTCCCCCCAGTTCTGCCATGTGTATATGTACAGTAATATAACGCTGGATGTGCTCATGTATACAGGGGACATTAACCCCTCCATTCCCAGAGATAGTGCCCCCTTCCCCCAGTTCTGCCATGTGTATATGTACAGTAATATAACGCTGGATGTGCTCATGTATACAGGGGGCATTAACCCCTCCATTCCCGGAGATAGTGCCCCCTTCCCCCAGTTCTGCCATGTGTATATGTACAGTAATATAACGCTGGATGTGCTCATGTATACAGGGGACATTAAACCCTCCATTCCCGGAGATAGTGCCCCCCTTCCCCCAGTTCTGCCATGTGTATATGTACAGTAATATAACACTGGATGTGCTCATGTATACAGGGGACATTAACCCCTCCATTCCCGGAGATAGTGCCCCGTTTCCCCAGTTCTGCCATGTGTATATGTACAGTAATATAACGCTGGATGTGCTCCT
Source organism: Phyllobates terribilis (assembly GCF_046119375.1). Classification (NCBI taxonomy): domain Eukaryota; kingdom Metazoa; phylum Chordata; class Amphibia; order Anura; family Dendrobatidae; genus Phyllobates; species Phyllobates terribilis. Next base: position 50,626,561 of record NW_027362765.1, read on the forward strand.
GTATACACGGGACATTAACCCCTCCAGTCCCGGAGATAGTGCCCCCCTTCCCCCAGTTCTGCCATGTGTATATGTACAGTAATATAACGCTGGATGTGCTCATGTATACAGTGGGCATTAACCCCTCCATTCCTGGAGATAGTGCCCCCCTTCCCCCAGTTCTGCCATGTGTATATGTACAGTAATATAACGCTGGATGTGCTCATGTATACAGGGGGCATTAACTCCTCCATTCCTGGAGATAGTGCCCCCCTTCCCCCAGTTCTGCCACGTGTATATGTACAGTAATATAACGCTGGATGTGCTCATGTATACAGGGGACATTAACCCCTCCATTCCCGGAGATAGTGCCCCCTTCCCCCAGTTCTGCCATGTGTATATGTACAGTAATATAACGCTGGATGTGCTCATGTATACAGGGGACATTAACCCTTCCATTCCCGGAGATAGTGTCCCCTTCCCCCAGTTCTGCCATGTGTATATGTACAGTAATATAACGCTGGATGTGCTCATGTATACAGGGGACATTAACCTCTCCATTCCTGGAGATAGTGTCCCCCTCCCCCAGTTCTGCCATGTGTATAAGTATAGTAATATAACGCTGGATGTGCTCATGTATACAGGGGACATTAACCCCTCCATTCCCGGAGATAGTGCCCCCTTCCCCCAGTTCTGCCATGTGTATATGTACAGTAATATAACGCTGGATGTGCTCATGTATACAGGGGACATTAACCCCTCCATTCCTGGAGATAGTGTCCCCTTCCCCCAGTTCTGCCATGTGTATATGTACAGTAATATAACGCTGGATGTGCTCATGTATACAGGGGACATTAACCCCTCCATTCCTGGAGATAGTGCCCCCCTCCCCCAGTTCTGCCACGTGTATAAGTACAGTAATATAACGCTGGATGTCCTCATGTATACAGGGGACATTAACTCCTCCATTCCTGGAGATAGTGCCCCCTTCCCCCAGTTCTGCCATGTGTATATGTACAGTAATATAAAGCTGGATGTGCTCATGTATACAGGGGGCATTAACCCCTCCATTCCCGGAGATAGTGTCCCCTTCCCCCAGTTTTGCCATGTGTATATGTACAGTAATATAACGCTGGATGTGCTCATGTACACAGGGGACATTAACCCCTCCATTCCTGGAGATAGTGCCCCCTTCCCCCAGTTCTGTCATGTGTATATGTACAGTAATATCACGCTGGATGTGCTCATGTATACAGGGGACATTAACCCCTCCATTCCCAGAGATAGTGCCCCCCTCCCCCCAGTGCTGCCATGTGTATATGTACAGTAATATAACGCTGGATGTGCTGATGTATACAGGGGACATTAACCCCTCCATTCCCGAAGATAGTGCCCCCTCCCCCCAGTTCTGCCATGTGTATATGTACAGTAATATAACGCTGGATGTGCTCATGTATACAGGGGACATTAACCCCTCCATTCCCGGAGATAGTGCCCCCTTCCCCCAGTTCTGCCATGTGTATATGTACAGTAATATAACGCTGGATGTGCTCATGTATACAGGGGACATTAACCCCTCCATTCCCAGAGATAGTGCCCCCTTCCCCCAGTTCTGCCATGTGTATATGTACAGTAATATAACGCTGGATGTGCTCATGTATACAGGGGGCATTAACCCCTCCATTCCCGGAGATAGTGCCCCCTTCCCCCAGTTCTGCCATGTGTATATGTACAGTAATATAACGCTGGATGTGCTCATGTATACAGGGGACATTAACCCCTCCATTCCCGGAGATAGTGCCCCCCTTCCCCCAGTTCTGCCATGTGTATATGTACAGTAATATAACACTGGATGTGCTCATGTATACAGGGGACATTAACCCCTCCATTCCCGGAGATAGTGCCCCGTTTCCCCAGTTCTGCCATGTGTATATGTACAGTAATATAACGCTGGATGTGCTCATGTATACAGGGGACATTAACCCCTCCATTCCCGGAGATAGTGCCCCGTTTCCCCAGTTCTGTCATGTGTATATGTACAGTAATATAACGCTGGATGTGCTCATGTATACAGGGGACATTAACCCCTCCATTCCCGGAGATAGTGCCCCGTTTCCCCAGTTCTGTCATGTGTATATGTACAGTAATATAACGCTGGATGTGCTCCTGTATACACGGGACATTAACCCCTCCAGTCCCGGAGATAGTGCCCCCCTTCCCCCAGTTCTGCCATGTGTATATGTACAGTAATATAACGCTGGATGTGCTCATGTATACAGTGGGCATTAACCCCTCCATTCCTGGAGATAGTGCCCCCCTTCCCCCAGTTCTGCCATGTGTATATGTACAGTAATATAACGCTGGATGTGCTCATGTATACAGGGGGCATTAACTCCTCCATTCCTGGAGATAGTGCCCCCCTTCCCCCAGTTCTGCCACGTGTATATGTACAGTAATATAACGCTGGATGTGCTCATGTATACAGGGGACATTAACCCCTCCATTCCCGGAGATAGTGCCCCCTTCCCCCAGTTCTGCCATGTGTATATGTACAGTAATATAACGCTGGATGTGCTCATGTATACAGGGGACATTAACCCTTCCATTCCCGGAGATAGTGTCCCCTTCCCCCAGTTCTGCCATGTGTATATGTACAGTAATATAACGCTGGATGTGCTCATGTATACAGGGGACATTAACCTCTCCATTCCTGGAGATAGTGTCCCCCTCCCCCAGTTCTGCCATGTGTATAAGTATAGTAATATAACGCTGGATGTGCTCATGTATACAGGGGACATTAACCCCTCCATTCCCGGAGATAGTGCCCCCTTCCCCCAGTTCTGCCATGTGTATATGTACAGTAATATAACGCTGGATGTGCTCATGTATACAGGGGACATTAACCCCTCCATTCCTGGAGATAGTGTCCCCTTCCCCCAGTTCTGCCATGTGTATATGTACAGTAATATAACGCTGGATGTGCTCATGTATACAGGGAACATTAACCCCTCCATTCCTGGAGATAGTGCCCCCCTCCCCCAGTTCTGCCACGTGTATAAGTACAGTAATATAACGCTGGATGTCCTCATGTATACAGGGGACATTAACTCCTCCATTCCTGGAGATAGTGCCCCCTTCCCCCAGTTCTGCCATGTGTATATGTACAGTAATATAAAGCTGGATGTGCTCATGTATACAGGGGGCATTAACCCCTCCATTCCCGGAGATAGTGTCCCCTTCCCCCAGTTTTGCCATGTGTATATGTACAGTAATATAACGCTGGATGTGCTCATGTACACAGGGGACATTAACCCCTCCATTCCTGGAGATAGTGCCCCCTTCCCCCAGTTCTGTCATGTGTATATGTACAGTAATATCACGCTGGATGTGCTCATGTATACAGGGGACATTAACCCCTCCATTCCCAGAGATAGTGCCCCCCTCCCCCCAGTGCTGCCATGTGTATATGTACAGTAATATAACGCTGGATGTGCTGATGTATACAGGGGACATTAACCCCTCCATTCCCGGAGATAGTGCCCCCTCCCCCCAGTTCTGCCATGTGTATATGTACAGTAATATAACGCTGGATGTGCTCATGTATACAGGGGACATTAACCCCTCCATTCCCGGAGATAGTGCCCCCTTCCCCCAGTTCTGCCATGTGTATATGTACAGTAATATAATGCTGGATGTGATCATGTATACAGGGGGCATTAACCCCTCCATTCCCAGAGATAGTGCCCCCTTCCCCCAGTTCTGCCATGTGTATATGTACAGTAATATAACGCTGGATGTGCTCATGTATACAGGGGGCATTAACCCCTCCATTCCCGGAGATAGTGCCCCCTTCCCCCAGTTCTGCCATGTGTATATGTACAGTAATATAATGCTGGATGTGCTCATGTATACAGGGGACATTAACCGCTCCGTTCCCGGAGATAGTGCCCCCTTCCCCCAGTTCTGCCATGTATATATGTACAGTAATATAACGCTGGATGTGCTCATGTATACAGGGGGCATTAACCCCTCCATTCCCGGAGATAGTGCCCCCTTCCCCCAGTTCTGCCATGTGTATATGTACAGTAATATAACGCTGGATGTGCTCATGTATACAGGGGACATTAACCCCTCCATTCCTGGAGATAGTGTCCCCTTCCCCCAGTTCTGCCATGTGTATATGTACAGTAATATAACGCTGGATGTGCTCATGTATACAGGGGACATTAACCCCTCCATTCCCGGAGATAGTGCCCCCTCCCCCCAGTTCTGCCATGTGTATATGTACAGTAATATAACGCTGGATGTGCTCATGTATACAGGGGACATTAACCACTCCATTCCCGGAGATAGTGCCCCCTTCCCCCAGTTCTGCCATGTGTATATGTACAGTAATATAATGCTGGATGTGATCATGTATACAGGGGGCATTAACCCCTCCATTCCCAGAGATAGTGCCCCCTTCCCCCAGTTCTGCCATGTGTATATGTACAGTAATATAACGCTGGATGTGCTCATGTATACAGGGGGCATTAACCCCTCCATTCCCGGAGATAGTGCCCCCTTCCCCCAGTTCTGCCATGTGTATATGTACAGTAATATAATGCTGGATGTGCTCATGTATACAGGGGACATTAACCGCTCCGTTCCCGGAGATAGTGCCCCCTTCCCCCCGTTCTGCCATGTATATATGTACAGTAATATAACGCTGGATGTGCTCATGTATACAGGGGGCATTAACCCCTCCATTCCTGGAGATAGTGCTCCCTTCCCCCAGTTCTGCCATGTGTATATGTACAGTAATATAACGCTGGATGTGCTCATGTATACAGGGGACATTAACCCCTCCATTCCCGGAGATAGTGCCCCCTTCCCCCAGTTCTGCCATGTGTATATGTACAGTAATATAACGCTGGATGTGCTCATGTATACAGGGGACATTAACCCCTCCGTTCCCGGAGATAGTGCCCCCTTCCCCCAGTTCTGCCATGTGTATATGTACAGTAATATAACGCTGGATGTGCTCATGTATACAGGGGGCATTAACCCCTCCATTCCTGGAGATAGTGCCCCCTTCCCCCAGTTCTGCCATGTGTATATGTACAGTAATATAATGCTGGATGTGCTCATGTATACAGGGGACATTAACCGCTCCGTTCCCGGAGATAGTGCCCCCTTCCCCCAGTTCTGCCATGTATATATGTACAGTAATATAACGCTGGATGTGCTCATGTATACAGGGGGCATTAACCCCTCCATTCCTGGAGATAGTGCTCCCTTCCCCCAGTTCTGCCATGTGTATATGTACAGTAATATAACGCTGGATGTGCTCATGTATACAGGGGACATTAACCCCTCCATTCCCGGAGATAGTGCCCCCTTCCCCCAGTTCTGCCATGTGTATATGTACAGTAATATAACGCTGGATGTGCTCATGTATACAGGGGACATTAACCCCTCCGTTCCCGGAGATAGTGCCCCCTTCCCCCAGTTCTGCCATGTGTATATGTACAGTAATATAACGCTGGATGTGCTCATGTATACAGGGGTCATTAACCCCTCCATTCCCGGAGATAGTGCCCCCTTCCCCCAGTTCTGCCATGTGTATATGTACAGTAATATAATGCTGGATGTGCTCATGTATATAGGGGACATTAACCGCTCCGTTCCCGGAGATAGTGCCCCCTTCCCCCAGTTCTGCCATGTATATATGTACAGTAATATAACGCTGGATGTGCTCATGTATACAGGGGGCATTAACCCCTCCATTCCTGGAGATAGTGCTCCCTTCCCCCAGTTCTGCCATGTGTATATATACAGTAATATAACGCTGGATGTGCTCATGTATACAGGGGACATTAACCCCTCCATTCCCGGAGATAGTGCCCCCTTCCCCCAGTTCTGCCATGTGTATATGTACAGTAATATAACGCTGGATGTGCTCATGTATACAGGGGACATTAACCCCTCCGTTCCCGGAGATAGTGCCCCCTTCCCCCAGTTCTGCCATGTGTATATGTACAGTAATATAACTCTGGATGTGATCATGTATATAGGGGGCATTAATCCCTCCATTCCCGGAGATAGTGCCGCCTTCCCCCAGTTCTGCCATGTGTATATGTACAGTAATATAACGCTGGATGTGATCATGTATACAGGGGGCATTAACCCCTCCATTCCCGGAGATAGTGCCCCCCCTTCCCCCAGTTCTGCCATGTGTATATGTACAGTAATATAACGCTGGATGTGCTCATGTATACAGGGGGCATTAACCCCTCCATTCCTGGAGATAGTGCCCCCCCTTCCCCCAGTTCTGTCATGTGTATATGTACAGTAATATAACGCTGGATGTGCTCATGTATACAGGGGACATTAACCCCTCCATTCCCGGAGATAGTGCCCCCTTCCCCCAGTTCTGCCATGTGTATATGTACAGTAATATAACGCTGGATGTGCTCATGTATGCAGGGGACATTAACCCCTCCATTCCCGGAGATAGTGCCCCCCTTCCCCCAGTTCTGCCATGTGTATATGTACAGTAATATAACGCTGGATGTGCTCATGTATACAGGGGACATTAACCCCTCCATTCCTGGAGATAGTGTCCCCTTCCCCCAGTTCTGCCATGTGTATATGTACAGTAATATAACGCTGGATGTGCTCATGTATACAGGGGACATTAACCCCTCCATTCCTGGAGATAGTGCCCCCCTCCCCCAGTTCTGCCACGTGTATAAGTACAGTAATATAACGCTGGATGTCCTCATGTATACAGGGGACATTAACTCCTCCATTCCTGGAGATAGTGCCCCCTTCCCCCAGTTCTGCCATGTGTATATGTACAGTAATATAAAGCTGGATGTGCTCATGTATACAGGGGGCATTAACCCCTCCATTCCCGGAGATAGTGTCCCCTTCCCTCAGTTTTGCCATGTGTATATGTACAGTAATATAACGCTGGATGTGCTCATGTACACAGGGGACATTAACCCCTCCATTCCTGGAGATAGTGCCCCCTTCCCCCAGTTCTGTCATGTGTATATGTACAGTAATATCACGCTGGATGTGCTCATGTATACAGGGGACATTAACCCCTCCATTCCCAGAGATAGTGCCCCCCTCCCCCCAGTGCTGCCATGTGTATATGTACAGTAATATAACGCTGGATGTGCTGATGTATACAGGGGACATTAACCCCTCCATTCCCGGAGATAGTGCCCCCTCCCCCCAGTTCTGCCATGTGTATATGTACAGTAATATAACGCTGGATGTGCTCATGTATACAGGGGACATTAACCCCTCCATTCCCGGAGATAGTGCCCCCTTCCCCCAGTTCTGCCATGTGTATATGTACAGTAATATAATGCTGGATGTGATCATGTATACAGGGGGCATTAACCCCTCCATTCCCAGAGATAGTGCCCCCTTCCCCCAGTTCTGCCATGTGTATATGTACAGTAATATAACGCTGGATGTGCTCATGTATACAGGGGGCATTAACCCCTCCATTCCCGGAGATAGTGCCCCCTTCCCCCAGTTCTGCCATGTGTATATGTACAGTAATATAATGCTGGATGTGCTCATGTATACAGGGGACATTAACCGCTCCGTTCCCGGAGATAGTGCCCCCTTCCCCCAGTTCTGCCATGTATATATGTACAGTAATATAACGCTGGATGTGCTCATGTATACAGGGGGCATTAACCCCTCCATTCCTGGAGATAGTGCTCCCTTCCCCCAGTTCTGCCATGTGTATATGTACAGTAATATAACGCTGGATGTGCTCATGTATACAGGGGACATTAACCCCTCCATTCCCGGAGATAGTGCCCCCTTCCCCCAGTTCTGCCATGTGTATATGTACAGTAATATAACGCTGGATGTGCTCATGTATACAGGGGACATTAACCCCTCCGTTCCCGGAGATAGTGCCCCCTTCCCCCAGTTCTGCCATGTGTATATGTACAGTAATATAACTCTGGATGTGATCATGTATATAGGGGGCATTAACCCCTCCATTCCCGGAGATAGTGCCCCCTTCCCCCAGTTCTGCCATGTTTATATGTACAGTAATATAACGCTGGATGTGATCATGTATACAGGGGGCATTAACCCCTCCATTCCCGGAGATAGTGCCCCCCCTTCCCCCAGTTCTGCCATGTGTATATGTACAGTAATATAACGCTGGATGTGCTCATGTATACAGGGGGCATTAACCCCTCCATTCCTGGAGATAGTGCCCCCCCTTCCCCCAGTTCTGTCATGTGTATATGTACAGTAATATAACGCTGGATGTGCTCATGTATACAGGGGACATTAACCCCTCCATTCCCGGAGATAGTGCCCCCTTCCCCCAGTTCTGCCATGTGTATATGTACAGTAATATAACGCTGGATGTGCTCATGTATGCAGGGAACATTAACCCCTCCATTCCCGGAGATAGTGCCCCCCTTCCCCCAGTTCTGCCATGTGTATATGTACAGTAATATAACGCTGGATGTGTTCATGTATACAGGGGACATTAACCCCTCCATTCCCGGAGATAGTGCCCCGTTTCCCCAGTTCTGCCATGTGTATATGTACAGTAATATAACGCTGGATGTGCTCATGTATACAGGGGACATTAACCCCTCCATTCCCGGAGATAGTGCCCCCTTCCCCCAGTTCTGCCATGTGTATATGTACAGTAATATAACGCTGGATGTGCTCCTGTATACACGGGACATTAACCCCTCCAGTCCCGGAGATAGTGCCCCCCTTCCCCCAGTTCTGCCATGTGTATATGTACAGTAATATAACGCTGGATGTACTCATGTATACAGTGGGCATTAACCCCTCCATTCCTGGAGATAGTGCCCCCCTTCCCCCAGTTCTGCCATGTGTATATGTACAGTAATATAACGCTGGATGTGCTCATGTATACAGGGGGCATTAACTCCTCCATTCCTGGAGATAGTGCCCCCCTTCCCCCAGTTCTGCCACGTGTATATGTACAGTAATATAACGCTGGATGTGCTCATGTATACAGGGGACATTAACCCCTCCATTCCCGGAGATAGTGCCCCCTTCCGCCAGTTCTGCCATGTGTATATGTACAGTAATATAACGCTGGATGTGTTCATGTATACAGGGGGCATTAACCCCTCCATTCCAGGAGATAGTGCCCCCTTCCCCCCAGTTCTGCCATGTGTATATGTACAGTAATATAACCCTGGATGTGATCATGTATACAGAGGACAGTAACCCCTCCATTCCCAGAGATAGTGCCCCCTTCCCCCAGTTCTGCCATGTGTATATGTACAGTAATGTAACGCTGGATGTGTTCATGTATACAGGGGGCATTAACCCCTCCATTCCAGGAGATAGTGCCCCCTTCCCCCCAGTTCTGCCATGTGTATATGTACAGTAATATAAGCCTGGATGTGATCATGTATACAGAGGACATTAACCCCTCCATTCCTGGAGATAGTGCCCCCCTCCCCCACTTCTGCCATGTGTATATTGTGACAGCGTCACTTGTATGATATATGAGGGGAGGTATGTGTCGCACAGGTTGCTAGCCTGTGTGAACTGAAACCAATGAACTTTCTGCCAGCATGTTATATGCTGGTGGGTTAACTCACTTAAAGGGCGTGGTTTTAGGGGAATGACAGTGATGAGAGGGACGTCATTCCCCATACCTCCACCTCAGGGTGTGGCTGAGGATCGTTTAAATGTTCAGCCCTGTTTTTTTTTCTGTGTGTTGTGTTTGGAGAGGCAAGGTCTCCAGACTGGACAGCCATAGCTCAGGAGGGAGCTGAAGTCTGGACATAACCGATGTGTGTGACTTGCACACACACATATATGGACTGTGCTATAGTTTATCTTTTGTTTTGTGGTTTAGCCAAGTAAAGCTGTATTTATTTTGCTGGAGTACACAGCTTTATGCTGCTAATAAAGCCTGCAAAGAAAACCCGGGTTCCTGAGTCTACTTCTGGAAGTGGCCGAGCGAGTCGTCCTACCACAGTTTGGTGCGAGAGTGCGTGCAAGATTCCAGGAACACGTGTACCTGCCACTGAGACCATCGGATGTCCTGGGTAAAGGCCGCTAGCCAACCAGAGAAGTCCGGCAGCATGGAGGAGCTTGTTAAGCACCTGGTACAGATTCAGCAGAGCATACAGCAGACCCAGCAGAGCATGCAGCAGCAGCACCGAGTGCAGCTACAGCAGCAACGGGAGCAGCAGCAAGAGACAAATAAACTCCTGATACAGCAAATCCAGCAGCAGCAATGACAGATGGAGCTCCTAACAGCGGAGATCCGTGGCAGGACATCCGCTCCACCCCCAGATCCAGGTGAGGACGCACACGTCAGGAAACCGGTAAGCAGAACCTTACAGAAGATGACCCCGGGGGATGACGTTGAGGCATTCCTGACTGTTTTTGAAAGGGTGGCGGAACGGGAGACATTACCTCAGGAGCAGTGGGTGGAGGTTCTGGCGCCATATTTGACCGGGGAGCCACAGAATGCCTATTATGATTTGACTTTACAAGACGCAAAGGAGGTTTTATTGGCCAGGATGTCATTGGGAAATCTTAAACTATTGTAGGTCCTGCCCCACCTGCCAGATAACCGTGCCCACCTCCCACTTCCGTAGTCCATTATTTCCACTACCTGTCATAGAGGTTATCTTTGAGAGGATTGCCATGGACCTTGTGGGTCCCTTAGTTAAATCGGCCCGGGGCCACCAATACATCCTGGTGGTCATGGACTATGCGACCCGGTACCCCTAAGGGGAGAGAAAGTTCATATTTTTGCTCGGACAGGTCTGCCAAATGAGATTTTGACAGACCAAGGAACCCCCTTCATGAACAAGGTGATGAAGGATCTATGCAGAGCCCTTCAGATAGCCCAGATTCGGACCTCAGTTTATCATCCGCAGACTGACGGCTTAGTGGAACGCTTCAATAAGACTTTAAAGGCGATGCTCAGGAAGGTCTTTGAAAATGATGGGTGAGACTGGGACTGCCTGCTCCCATTTCTGCTTTTCTCTGTCAGAGAAGTTCCTCTAGCCTCCACTGGCTTCTCTCCATTTGAGCTCCTGTATGGACTGCATTCAAGAGGTCTCCTAGACATCGCCAAGGAAACCTGGGAGGCCGAGGTCACACCCCACCAGAGCATCATCGAACATGTCGCCCAGTTACAGGAGAGAATGGCGAAGGTGATGCCCATCGTGAAGGAACATCTCCTCCAGGCGCAGGAAGCTCAGGCGAGGGTGTATAACCGGTCGGCAAGGCTGAGGCAGTTCCAACCTGGGGATCGTGTCCTGGTTCTTATTCCCAACGTTGAAAGTAAGTTTCTGGCCAAGTGGCAAGGCCCATATGAGGTGGTGAAGCTCTGTGAAGTGAACTACAGAGTCCACCAACCTGGCTGAAGAAAGCCACAACAGGTGTACCATGTAAACCTGCTCAAGCCGTGGCGAGATCGGGAGCCCGTGGGAACTCCTTGCTTGGCAGCTACTCCCGAAGGCCAGGTGGAAGATGTCACGATAGCGGAGACCCTTTCGCCAGCCCAGAAGCAACAGTGTCGAGAACTGCTCCAGCAGAATCGGGACCTGTTCTCAGAGTTGCCGGGGCATACCCAGGTGGTAGAACATGATGTGCTAACAGAGCCACATATAAGGGTGAACCTGAAGCTGTACAGGATTCCTGAAGCACGCTGGGAGGTGATCTCGGCTGAGGTGAAGAGGATGTTAGACCTCGGTGTGATAGAGGAGTCAAAGAGTGGATGGTCGAGCCCCATCGTCCTCATGCCAAAACCCAACGGAGAGTGGAGGTTTTGTAATGATTACCGCCGGCTGAATGAGGTGTCTAAGTATGACGCGTACCCGATGCCCCGCTTCGATGAACTCATCGAGAGGCTTGGACCGGCGAGGTATATCACCACTCTGGACCTGACGAAGGGCTACTGGCAGATCCCCATGTCCCAGACAGCCAAAGAGAAGACTGCTTTTCCCCTCCCCCATGACAGCACACCTTGAGAGAGGATCCGCCCCACCAAGGACAGGAAACCGTCTGAAATAAAAGGACGGCACCTCTCCCTCGCTTCAGTTGGTTTCCTGTCCTTGATGGGGAACCTGTCTGGAAGAAAGAAGACTTACCTGGGGCTGTCCCAGTGTGGAAGAGCGGGCACTGGCCTGTGCACCGGGTTCAGTATCCCAGAAGCGCCGTCCGCAGCTTCCCCTGGGGTCTCGGCGCACGCGGTGAGGCAGGCTCTGTCCTCCCAGAGACCGCGGCGCCGTCCTCCCCCTGCAGTGTGGAACGCTTCCGGGTGTGACGCGCCTGACGTCACGGCGCAGGGCACGCTGGGAGCGGCGCACTGGGTGACGTCAGGAGGCGGCGCCGATCCAAGATGGCGGCGCCCATCGGAGCATCCCAGGCCGTTTTTTTTTTTTTTTTCAACGGAGCTCCGGCCTGAGGAAGGGGGAGGGCCCACAGACCGGAGGAGGCTGGATGGCCCTATATTTAAGGGGGGGGGGGAGCTATCCTGGAAGCGTGGTACGCTTCTGAGACATGGCTGATCCAGATAGCCAGGAGCAGCAGCTTACCCCCCCACCTCAGCAACAGAAAAAACAGAGGGATGCATCGTATACGGACAGCCGCTCGAGTAATCGTAGTGGCAGCTGCAGGAGTAAGGCTTCGAGTGCCTCGGGATCATCCAGAATGGAATCATCGGTTCCGCAACAGCCTCCGAATCCGGTACCCGTTTGTGACCTCTGGGGGTGAGTGAGCTTCGTGAATGTCACTGGTTAGTAACGGGAAGTCTCTTATGTGCTTCCTTTTTTTAGGAGCCTAAGAAGAGTAGTGCCAAGCAAAAGCATAGAATATGTGCCCTTTGCCAAGCTTCTCTCTCAGTAGAGTGGCAGAAACCACTTTGCCAGGGCTGTGTGACCAAAACCATAGCTGAGAATTCCCGGGATTTTGCTGCAAATTTAAAGTCCATAGTACATGCAGAAGTTCAGGGGTCCCTGAAAGGGTTCTTTAGAGGGAAGAAAAGACCCCGTAGAGAGGTTTCCTCCGTCTCTGATTCCTCCCAGTCCGAGGAGCAGTGGGATTCATCGTCCTCTTCCTCATCGGGGGGCGGTAGACCCTGCTTCCCCATTGAGAATACAGACAGACTGGTTAGGGCAGTAAGATCAACCATGGGTCTGGAGGAAGAGAGAGCATCTAAATCCCGGGAGGACATCATGTTTGCGGGCTTGGGAGAGAAGAAGAGACTCTCATTTCCGGTTAACAGTAAAATTCAGGGCCTCATTGACCGGGAGTGGAGGAGACCTGAGAGATCAGGGGCTTTACCCTCCTTCTCCAAAAGAAGGTATCCCTTCGAAGAGAAGGATGCGGAACCTTGGGATAAGATCCCCAAGGTGGACGGGACTGTGGCAAGGTCATCGAAAAGATCTTCCCTGCCCTTGGAGGACTCTGGCGTCCTAAAGGATGCACTGGATAAAAGAGCTGACTCCTTCCTGCGCCACACGTGGGAGGCGGCGGCAGGCGGCCTAAAACCAGCGGTGGCTAGCACCTGTGTGGCGAGGTCCTTGATGGTGTGGCTCCAACAGCTGGAAGACCAGCTTAAAGATAAAAAGGTCTCCAGACAGGCAATACTTGCAGAGCTACCTCTAATACAAACAGCATCGGCCTTCCTGGCCGACTCTTCAGCTGACTCGGTCAGACTGTTAGCTAGGGCAGCGGGACTATCCAACGCAGCCAGGTGGGCCTTGTGGCTCAAAGGTTGCCCTGGCGACCTACCTTCGAAACAGAAACTGTGCTCCCTCCCGTGTGACGGTAGACTCCTGTTTGGCCAAAAGTTAGAAAACCTGTTAGAAAAAGCAGGCGATAAAAGCAAAGGGTTCCCGGGATTTTCGGGGGAACCAAGAAGATTTAGTTTTCGGAGGAGAAAATTTAACCGGGGTCGTCCTCCGGGAGACAAAAAGAGATGGGAAGCCAAGTCCAAAAAAGAATCGGGCTACATGTTTGGCGGACCATCCTCGAGTTCGAAGAGATCCTCCCAATGACGCCAGGCTGGAAGTGGGTGGAAGGCTTTCCCACTTTTTTCCAGCTTGGGACGCGATAACAACAAACCCCTGGATTCTGAAAATTATCAGTGGGGGCCTGAAGATCCGGTTCAGCCAGACCCCCTGGCGGACCTTTGTGGTTACCCCCCTACGAAAGGTCCAGGAAGAACAATTAGCCCTGGAAACAGAAGTGTTAGAGTTAGTAGGAAAGCAGGTCCTTCTCGAAGTACCAGCAACACAGAGAGGGAGGGGGTTCTATTCCCCACTATTCATGATAAAAAAAACAAACGGGTCCTTAAGGACCATCATCAACCTCAGGAGTCTGAACCAAGTAGTAGAAAACCAGACTTTCAAGATGGAGTCAGTAAGCTCGGCAGTGAAGCTCTTACATCGCAACTGCTTTATGGCTGTAATAGACTTGAAGGACGCATATTATCACGTCCCAATCCATCCGGAGTATCAGAAGTATCTGAGAGTAGCCCTGTTTATTCAGGGGAAGCTGAGGCATTTTCAGTTTGCTGCCCTACCCTTTGGCCTCTCCATTGCCCCGAGAATATTTACGAAACTAATAGCAGAAGTGACAGCCTTCCTATGGATCAAGAATGTAGTGATCGTGCCATATTTAGACGACTTCTTGATAATAGGGAAAACAGAAGCCCACTGCTCCAGTCAGCTCCTAGTGGTCACGGAAGTGTTGCATCAGCTGGGGTGGTTAGTAAATTTCCAAAAATCAAGACTAACCCCCTCCAGGACTCAGACCTTTCTGGGTCTAATCCTAAACTCTCGTCGCCAAACCTGCTTCCTCCCAGAGGACAAAATCTGCAGGTTGATTGCATTAGTCTCGAAGGCCATTCAAGCTCCGGAGATGTCTCTGAGAGAGGCAATGTCCCTCCTGGGTTCTATGACGGCCTGTCTCCCAGCAGTAATGTGGGCCCAGGGGCATATGAGGCGGCTTCAGTGGGAGGTCCTGTCAGCACAGAGGTCCTGCAACGGGCATTTAAAAGGCAGGATCTCTCTCTCCCCAGAAGTAGTAGATTCCCTTTCATGGTGGACAGTCAGGGGAAATCTGACCGCAGGCGTTCAATGGTCCAGACCAGTAGATCGGGTAATTACGACCAACGCAAGCAGTTCCGGATGGGGGGGTCATCTGGCAGAACTCTCAATACAGGGTCACTGGGCTTACCATGAGAGGGGAGAATTCTCAAACTTAAAGGAGCTTTGGGCAGTAGAAAGATCCCTCAGGGGCTTCCTCTCTCACATCCAAAATCACCATGTCCAGGTCAGGTCCGACAACCGGACAGCAGTAGCCTATGTGAATCACCAGGGAGGGACAAGGTCACGCCCTCTGATGGTGGTGGCAGACAGGATCCTTGGTCTAGCAGAGCGAAACCTCCTATCCCTCAGCGCCCTTCACATAAAGGGGGTAGAAAACGTGAAAGCAGATTTTCTAAGCCGCCATACCCTAAGACAGGGGGAGTGGGGGTTGAACCTGGAGGTCTTCCATCAGATTGTCCAGTTATGGGGGCAGCCAGACATAGACCTGTTCGCCACAAGGGCAAACAGAAAGGTGCAGAGATTTTGCTCCCTAAATTCGGCAGAAAATCCCCATGCCATAGATGCCCTCCAGATTCCTTGGGGGTTCAGGAAGGCCTATGCCTTTCCGCCATTAGTGATGATTCCAGTAGTGGTGAGGAAGATCCGGGAGGAAGGCGCCAGGGTGATTTTGATAGCCCCTTTTTGGCCCAAGAGGCCTTGGTTCTCTCTGCTTCAACTAATGTCGGTGTCAGATCCCTGGATTCTACCAGAGAGGCCGGACCTTCTCATGCAGGGACCAGTATTCCATGCCCAGGCCAGGGGTTCCATCTTTCGGCATGGAATTTGAGAGGTCGCTATTGAGTAGCAAGGGGTTTTCACCAGGCTTAGTTTCTACTTTATTGGGGAGTAGAAAACCAATTACAACCAAGATTTATAGCAGAGTTTGGGGTAAATTCCTAGAGTTTATAGATATCCCGCTATCGAGCAAACCTCCGATCAGGGGGATCCTGGAATTTCTGCAAAAGGGGCGGGACCTGGGTCTAGCTACAGGGACCCTTAAGGTTCAAGTTTCAGCTTTGGGAGCACTCTACAATTGTAATCTGGCTGGGAATAGGTGGATCTCGAGGTTTATCAAGTCCTGTGCCAGAGCAGGACCGGTTAGGTCCATGGGTGTTCCTCCTTGGGACCTGAATTTAGTCTTGAACGCTCTAACTAGTGAACCATTCGAACCCCTACACAAGGTTTCTCCAAAAATTCTCACCCTTAAGACCATCCTCCTAGTGGCCTTAACGTCAGCCCGTAGGGTGGGTGATCTGCAGGCCCTCTCGGTTAATCCTCCTTACACACAAATCTTTGAGGATAGGGTCACCTTGCGGCCAGATCCAGCGTACCTTCCCAAGGTGGTATCTAGATTTCACCGTAGTCAGGAGATTGTGCTACCCTCGTTCTGCAGCAATCCCAAGAACCCAGGGGAAGTCAGGTTCCATAGCCTAGATGTTAGGAGGTCCCTGCTACAGTACATTCACATGACTAGTCTGTGGAGGAAAGACTGTTCTCTGTTCCTGGCCTTTCAAGGGTGTAGGAAAGGTCACGAGGTGTCCAAGGGTACCATCTCTAGGTGGCTCAGGGAGGCCATTTGCTTAGCTTATATGTCCACAGGGGTTCCAGCCCCGGACAATGTGAGGGCTCATTCCACCAGAGCCGTTGCAACCTCCTGGGCAGAGAGAGCAGACGTCTCGATCGAGCAGATATGTAGGGCTGCTACTTGGTCTACACCATCCACCTTCTTTAAGCACTATCGGTTGGATCTGTCCTCTTCTAATCTCACCTTTGGGAGAAGGGTACTTCAGGAGGTGGTTCCTCCCTAGGGTGCTCATAAATTCTCTAAAATTCTCTCAAGGTGTGCTGTCATGGGGGAGGGGAAAACACCAAGGTTACTTACCGGTAGCCGGTTTTTCCTGAGCCCATGACAGCACCCGTAGTTTCCCCCCCTTATTTTTTCTATGTTTCTCACACCCTGGTGTGCACTGTTTGGGGTGGTGTGTATATGTATATTGTGGTGTTGGTTATGTGCCTAACCTGTTTAGGGAGGTCCTCTCAATGCTCTGTAAACAACTGAAGCGAGGGAGAGGTGCCGCCCTTTTATTTCAGACGGTTTCCTGTCCTTGGTGGGGCTGATCCTCTCTCAAGGTGTGCTGTCATGGGCTCAGGAAAAACCGGCTACCGGTAAGTAACCTTGGTGTTTCTCAACACCTGATGGGTGCTTTCAATACACCCGGATGCTTTTCGGACTACAGGGGGCCCCAGCCACCTTCCAGAGGGCTATGGATCGGATCCTAGCCCCACATAAGAAGTATGCCGCAGCCTACCTTGACGACATTGTAGTCTTTAGCCCAGACTGGGAAAGTCATCTACCTAAACTACAGGCCGTTCTGGATGCTCTAAGAAAGGCGGGATTTATAATAAATCCCCAAAAATGCGTCGTTGGAAAAGAGGAGGCCAAGTACTTGGGCTATGTCGTCGGGAGAGGCAAAATAAAGCCGCAAGTTAATAAAGTGGAGGCAATCCAGACCTGGCCAAAACTGCTCTCCAAGAAGCAAGTGAGGGCATTCCTGGGAATGGTGGGATATTACCGGCGGTTTATCCCAAATTTTGCCATGATGGCCGCGCCACTGACGGATCTCCTAAAAGACACCAGATCAACTATGGTGAAGTGGACGGAGGAAACAGAGACTGCTTTTCAACTATTGAAGTCAGCACTGTGTAAACAGCCGATCCTGGTCGCACCAGACTTCAAGAAAGAGTTCGTGGTCCAGACAGACGCTTCAGAGGTTGGTCTAGGAGCCGTACTCTCTCAAAAGATAAATGGAGAAGAACATCCCATTCTCTATCTGAGCAGGAAGCTTTCGTTCTGCGAGAAAAACTGCGCAATAGTAGAAAAAGAGTATCTAGCCATAAAATGGGCCGTAGATACTCTAAGATACTACCTATTAGGCCGGAAGTTTAAGTTGGTATCAGACCATGCCCCGTTGAGGTGGTTGAGGGAAAAGAGGGGTAAAAATGCCAGGGTAACTAGATGGTTCCTAGCTCTTCAGGACTTCAACTTTCACGTAGAGCATAGGCCTGGGAAGTTACACGGGAACACTGATGCCCTTTCTAGAATTCCCTGTCTGGCATCGGAAGGTGCTCAAACCCCCGACTTTGGGCAGAGGGGGGGGGGGATATGTGACAGGATCACTGGTATGATATATGAGGGGAGGTATGTGTCGCACAGGTTGCTAGCCTGTGTGAACTGAAACCAATGAACTTTTTGCCAGCATGTTATATGCTGGTGGGTTAACTCACTTAAAGGGCGTGGTTTTAGGGGAATGACAATGGTGGGAGGGACGTCATTCCCCATACCTCTGGTATATATTTTTCACTGCTTGTGTGATCTGTCCTGAAAACTGCATTATATCTCCATGCAATGCTCTGCAGCCTATCAATTTCTGGTATATATTTTTCACTGCTTGTGTGATCTGTCCTGAAAACTGCATTATATCTCCATGCAATGCTCTGCAGCCTATCAATTTCTGGTATATATTTTTCACTGCTTGTGTGATCTGTCCTGAAAACTGCATTATATCTCCATGCAATGCTCTGCAGCCTATCAATTTCTGGTATATATTTTTTCACTCCTCTAGCTTTTTTATTCCATGATACTTAAAGGTCATCACACTTACTTTAAGAGTTTATGATCCATGCCGAGTTTACTAGTCTGTTTTTTTTTTTTTTTTTCCCTGCACTTTATGGTCTCCTGTTGTCTTTTAAGCTAGTGATTGATTGTTAATGAGTTAAATCTGTGCAGATCTAAGCAGATACGTCCCTATATATTGAGACTTAGTTAAGGGGAGGCATTTATGCGGGGGCATTTATGCATACTTTATCGAAGTGCCATAATTTAGCAAAGTGCCCTGGCAGTTAGATATGGCAGTTGGACAGGGCAGGAGACAGGTAAGACATGCAAGACAATTAAACAAACTTGCTTCCAGGTCATCTTTTTGGCAAACAGTATTCACCATTTGTATCTGTGCCATTTATACTCTGGTTGCTACAATCATCCACATTCACCGTTCTCCCACAAATGCGGCACACTTCATCCATATTAATCCCTCACTCCTCTCTTCTCCTATGTACAGTTGTCATGCTCTCTTCACAATGTTATGTCGGGGAAAAAGAGAATATATATATTTGTAACTTTTATACTTTTGTAACTTTTATACGCTTTTTTGCTAATGTACTAACCACCATTTTGTGTCATATAACAATAAGCTTTCCTTGCTACGTAATACTCAAATCGAAACTTAAACTAACACATTTCCAGCGTTGCCAAGACTTATTTCAGAGAAACGAAACAAGATTATAAGCTGACGGCTGCAATATCTGCCCAGAGACTGAGATAAGGAGATGTGGACCAATCAGGAGTGGCCAGACATTGGACTTTCATGGCTTACCCCGCCCCGGACAACCCCTTTCCCCTCCCATTATGTAGTGTATTTAGATTTGTGCATGTAAAAAATAAATTCAGAACATTGCTGAGGACGTTGTCTGTAGTAGCCTTCTGAGCATGCTCTGAGCTTGAACCAGCTTGTTGTCTGACTCATTCTTTGAATGGTTGACCCATGCTCATAGTTTGAATTTGGAGTGACTGGAGGACGAGTGGAATGTCATCACGACCCTCACAGTTATACCACGCAGATCCATTCATTCCCACCATACAACGCAGGAAACGCTCTCACAAATCACTCAATCATCTGCTCACTCTCTGTATCTTCCTTCTATTAGTCGCAGGTGATATTTCTCCCAACCCAGGACCCTCCAGTAATAATAACACTAACTCTTTCCCTGTTACATTCAGAAACCCTGCTAATCTCATTAATATTCCCTGCATATCTTCTGTCTCATTCAACTGTGCCCTTTGGAATGCACGCTCAGCTTGTAATAAACTCTCTTACATCCATGACTTTTTCCTCTCTAATTCCCTCAACCTTCTGGCTCTCACTGAAACCTGGATCCAGCAGTCGGACACCACCGCCGCTGCAGCTCTCTCCTATGGTGGCCTACATTTCTCTCATACCCCGCGACCTGACAACAGATCAGGTGGAGGTGTTGGTCTGCTTCTTTCAACAAAATGTACTTTTCAGGTTATCCCCCCTGTACCCTCCCTTATCTTCCCGTCCTTTGAGGCCCACACAGTCGGACTCTACCGGCCCTTCTCCCTGCGAGTGGCGGTTGTCTATCGCCCCCCAGGTCCCCCCCGTCAATTCCTGGATCACTTTGCTGCCTGGCTTACAAATTTTCTATCCTGCGACATCCCCACGATAATCATGGGAGACTTTAACATCCCAATTGGCGATCCTCTTTCCCCATCTGCCACGCATCTTTTATCATTAACCTCCTCCTTCGGCCTTTCACAGCTTGCTAATTCTCCTACACATGAGGACGGGAACACATTGGACCTGATCTTCTCCCGGCTTTGCTCAGTACATGACTTTACTAACTCTCCCCTTCCACTCTCTGACCATAATCTTCTTTCATTCTCTGTCAAGAACTGTGACTCTACTCAAGACACTCCCACCGTCCACACTTATAGAAATTTACGCGCCATTAACACCCAGAAATTTATAAAAAGGTTGCAATCATCATTGGCCCCAATCTCCTCCCTCTCATGTCCCGAATCTGCATTGAAGCATTATAACAAAATAATGCTATGCGCCCTGGATGAAGCCGCACCTCCTACACAAAGAACAATTCGGCATAGACGGCGACAACCCTGGCACACGCCTCAAACACGTCTTCTCCAGAGGTACTCCAGGTGCGCTGAACGGCTGTGGAGAAAATCAAATCTGCCCGAAGATTTCCTCCACTATAAATTTATGCTGAAAACATATAACTCTGCCCTTCACCTCTCCAAACAAACCTACTTTAACAACCTCATCATCTCACTTTCCAATAATCCTAAACGACTCTTTGACACGTTTCATTCTCTCCTCAATCAAACAGCACAGGCCCCGACCACCGACCTCAGCGCTGACGATCTGGCTAACTATTTCAAAGAAAAAATTGACCATATCCGACAGGAAATTTTCTCCCAATCCCCAAATGTTATGCATGCTCCCCCCCACCACATTGTATCTTGCTCATTTTCTGACTTCGAACCAGTCACGGAAGATGAAGTGATCAGGCTCCTTGCATCTTCTCGCCCTACCACCTGCACCAGCGACCCTATTCCCTCACATCTCCTTCAGTCCCTTGCTCCAGCTGTCACCTCTCACCTAACTAAAATTTTCAACCTTTCCCTCTCATCTGGTATCTTTCCCTCTTCTTTTAAACACGCCAGCATACAACCATTACTTAAAAAACCATCCCTCGACCAGAACTGCACGGCCAACTACAGACCTGTTTCCAATCTTTCCTTTATCTCTAAACTCCTGGAACGCCTGGTCCACTCCCGTCTAATCCGCTATCTCTCAGACAACTCTCTTCTTGACCCTTTACAATCTGGTTTCCGCTCTTTACATTCTACTGAAACTGCCCTCACTAAAGTCTCTAATGATTTACTAACAGCTAAATCTAATGGTCACTACTCCCTGCTGATTCTCCTGGATCTCTCTGCAGCATTTGACACTGTGGATCATCAGCTCCTCCTCACTATGCTCCGCACTATTGGCCTCAAGGACACTGTTCTCTCCTGGTTCTCCTCTTATCTCTCTGACCGCTCCTTCTCTGTGTCTTTTGCCGGCTCCTCCTCCTCCCTACTTCCTCTTACTGTCGGGGTTCCTCAAGGATCAGTCCTAGGCCCCCTTCTTTTCTCCTTATACACCGCTCCTATTGGACAAACAATCAGTAGATTCGGTTTTCAGTACCATCTCTATGCTGATGACACCCAATTATACACCTCTGCTCCGGACATCACCCCTGCATTACTACAAAAGACCAGTGATTGTCTTTCTGCTGTGTCTAACATTATGTCCTCCCTCTACCTAAAACTGAATCTGTCAAAAACTGAACTACTCGTCTTTCCTCCCTCCATTAATCTACCTGTGCCCGATATTGCCATCTCCGTTTGTGGCTCAACCATTACTCCCCAGCTACAAGCCCGCTGTCTTGGGGTCATTTTTGATTCAGATCTTTCTTTCACTCCTCACATCAAATCACTCGCTCGTTCATGTCATCTACACCTCAAAAACATCTCAAGAATCAGGACTTTTCTCACCTTTGACTCGGCAAAAACTCTTACTGTCGCTCTTATTCATTCTCGTCTTGACTATTGCAACGCTCTACTAATCGGTCTCCCTCTTACTAAACTCTCCCCTCTCCAATCCGTCCTGAACGCAGCAGCCAGGATCATATTCTTCGCCAACCGCTACTCAGATGCCTCTTCCCTGTGCCAGTCATTGCATTGGTTGCCCATCCAATATAGAGTTCGTTTTAAACTTATCATGCTTACCCACAAAGCGCTCCATGCTTCAGTACCCCCCTACATCTCCTCCCTTGTCTCAGTCTACCACCCTACACGTGCCCTCCGTTCTGCAAATGACTTGAAACTAAAATCCTCCATAATCCGAACTTCCCACTCTCGTCTCCAAGATTTCTCGCGTGCTGCGCCAATTCTCTGGAATGCACTACCCAGGACAGTTCGATTAATTCCCAATACCCACAGTTTCAAGCGAACCCTAAAAACACATTTCTTTAGACTGGCGTATCACCTAAACACACTCTGTCCATCCCAGCTTTCCCCCATATTAAAATCTTCTTCAACTTCGGGTTCAAACCAACCATGCACATAAAAGCCTCTGTCAGGACTGCACACATACTGGCTGGCGACCAGTCCATGTATTATTTATCCTATTCAGTATATCAAGGCTGCATTATACAATATATGTACTTTTTACCTTTTGTGTCTCCCCCACTTCCTCATAGACTGTAAGCTCGCGAGCAGGGCCCTCACTCCGTTCGATATGAGATATGCTTATTCTGTATTGTCTGTATAAGTCCCCCCTAAAATTTGTAAAGTGCTGCGGAATATGTTGGCGCTATAAAAATAAACTATTATTATTATATTATTATTATATACCTCCACCTCAGGGTGTGGCTGAGGATTTTAAATGTTCAGCCCTGTTTTTTTTTCTGTGTGTTGTGTTTGGAGAGGCAAGGTCTCCAGACTGGACAGCCATAGCTCAGGAGGGAACTGAAGGCTGGGCATAACCGGTGTGTGCGACCCGCACACACACACATATATGGACTGTGCTATGGTTTATCTTTTGTTTTGTGGTTTAGCCAAGTAAGGCTGTATTTATTTTGCTGGAGTGCAGAGCTTTATGCTGCTAATAAAGCCTGCAAAGAGTCTACTTCTGGAAGTGGCCGAGCGAGTCGTCCTACCACAATATGTACAGTAATATATAATGCTGGATGTGCTCATGTGTATATAGGGGACATTAACCCCTCCATTCCCAGACATAGTGCTCCCTCCCCCCAGTTCTGCCATGTGTATATGTACAGTAATATAACCCTGGATGTGCTCATGTATACAGGGGTCATTAACCCCTCCATTCCCGGAGATAGTGCCCCCTTCCCCCAGTTCTGCCATGTGTATATGTACAGTAATATAACGCTGGATGTGCTCATGTATACAGGGGTCATTAACCCCTCCATTCCCGGAGATAGTGCCCCCTCCCCCAGTTCTGCCATGTGTATATGTACAGTAATATAACGCTGGATGTGCTCATGTATACAGATGACATTAACCCCTCCATTCCCAGAGATAGTGCCCCCCTCCCCCAGTTCTGCCATGTGTATATGTACAGTAATATAACGCCGGATGTAATTTCCCTAATTTCCCTAATTTTGGCTGTAAATTTCCCTAATTTTGGCTGTAATAGTTTAGAATAAAGGGATTTCCCATGAGATGTCTGTGGCGTCGGTCCTGGAATGAGGACACTTATCCTGGAGGAGGAGATTGTGGAGCAGAATATGGGAGAAAACAAGAACTCGTTACATTGTAGTAAACGCCATGGAATGAATGGCGCTATAATAATAATTGTAGGATCGGATTGGGGATTTTATACCAAGATGGAAATTTATGGAGAAAATGTTGGGGCCTCGTTTATCATAATTTCTAAAATAAGAACTCTTTTCCTACAGCAACCAATCAGAGCTCAGCTTTCATTTCTTGAACTACTCTGGTAAAATGAAAGCTGGAATATTATTAGTTGATAATAGCAACAAGGAAACTATGTGCACAATAATAGCAGTGTGTTTAAAACTACTTAGAAAAAGCTCAATCCTAAGGGTGCGTGCCCAATTTCCGCAGCGAAAACGCTTGGTAATACGTGCCCCATGGTCCCCAATGATAATCCACATGTGCTGTGCACATGCTGCAGAAATTTCCGCTGCGGATTATCATTGCGGAAAAATACGCAGCATGTCCGTTAATTTTGCGAACACGCAGCGTAATTGCCGCCATTGACTTGCATTGAAACGCTTAATATCCGTGTCAGCACATTTGCACACACGGATATTAAGCGATTCTATGTGCGGATGGTACCCGGGACTGGAGAAGAGGAGACTCTCCTCCAGACTCGGGTACCATAGAACCTGTTAAAAAAAGAATTTAAAACAAAAAATAAAGATTATACTTGCCTTCCGATGTTCCCCGGCCTCCTCAGCGATGCGTCCGGTCTCTTTTACAGCTTGCGGTGGCGTGAGGACCTGCCATGATGTCACAAGACTCAATGACGTCACCGCAGGTCCTTTCACACCACCGCGACCCATACAACAGACCGGACGCGGCGGAGAAAATACCGGGGGACATCGGAAGGTAAGTATAATCTTTATTTTTTATCATTCTTATTCTTTTCTTTTAACTATTACTTGGTCACACTATATAAATCCATGCCAGTTGCATGGATTTATATAGTGTGACCAAGTTGTCAAGCATTTTTCCAAGTGATGCTAAAATCGCCTGGAAAGCGCTTGACAACCCGCATGCAGAAATACATGCAAAAACACTTGACAAACGCTTCTACCTGGCGGGAAAAACTCATGTAAAACCCGCATGAGTTTTTCCTGCCAGGGAGAAGCGTAAAAAATATGCAGCATTTCTGCATCGTGGGCACATAGCCTTATAATAGCATTAATTTGCATATGCACAAAGGCTCTGGGAGCTGCACATTCAATTTTAAATGAAAACATGAACAAAGTATCAATTTTTAAACTGAAACTGATAAAAAAGGAATAATCGGTTGTTCAAAAAAATTACAGTTTCTGCATTTTCATTTACAAATTCAAATTTTTCCAGTATAAACTGAAATTTGTTAACAGATTTAGATTTTCTGGTAATCACTGATTTAGTTTTATAACCTTTATTTCTGATAACTGCTTTACATCTGTGTGGCATGGAGTCACCTAACAACTGACAGCTGTGACCAGATATTCCAGCTCAAGCTGACTGCACTACATTCCACTGTTCTTTTGAATTCTTAGGTTTTCATTTTTGATGTCACTCCATAAATTCCCAATGAGATTGAGGGCTGGGGATTGGGCTGGCCACTTCATAACATGAATCTTGTTCTGGTATGCAATAAATGAACCCAACTCCATACTACGAGAAAAATCCCCAAACCTTTATGCTTGCACCTCCATGTTTTACAGTCTTCACAGCGTACTGTGGCTTGAATTCAGTGTTTATGGATCGTTTCACAAACTGTCTGTGGCCTCACTACTTTTACATTGATGCCCTATCCGTAGGAGGTCATCAATGTATGATCGGCCAGGGTCCCTCATGCCGCACCCCCACCAATCAGCTGTTACCTGTGCCAGCGGCCGTCGGCCGGAAGTGCTCACCTGCGGGGCTCCGCCGTCAAGTGGTAGTGGCCGCCGCGGTATACTGCAGATCTGCCTCCTATTCAATTGAATGGGAGGCGAATCTTCAGTACACCGCGGCGGCCACTACCAGTTGACGGCGAAGCCCCGCAGGCGAGCACTTCCGGCCGGCGGCCGCCGCCAGCTCCGATAACAGCTGATCGACGGGGGTGCCGCGTACGGGGCCCTGGCCGATCATACATTGATGCCCTATCTTACGCATAGGGCATCAATGTAAAAGTAGTGGCCAACCCCTTTAAAGGGAATCTGTCACCCCCTGGGACTTGCCTGACCTCTAATATGCACATACAGGTGATAGAAATGTAAATCTATACTTACCTGTATGCCTCATATTAGAGGTCTGGTTGCTGTGAAATGTCTTTTTATCCATTGAAGTTTCTGATGCTTGTGGGCTCGGGGCCGGGAAGAAGTCCCTGTCTACTGTGATAATTACAATGTTTCCACCCCCTCCCCTGCATGTCACAGTGCCCTGTGACGTGCAGTCTCCGTGGCCTTATCCCACGTCTGCGCACTTCACTTTTTACAGAAGGCGCACTTGTTTGCAGGCACCAGGAAGTCACAGTGAAGACAGAAGACACAGTAAGGCTAGGTGCACACTGCATCTGTGCATTTAGCCTACAGGCTTTTTACAGGCATTCAATTAAATGGGAGGTGGATGTGCATTTCCTCCTCGGCGACCACTACAGATGGACGGCCAAGCACCGCAGGCAAGGACTTCCGGCCGCCGGCACCGATAACAGCTGATCGACGGGGATGCCACGTGCAGTACCCCGGCCGATCATACAATGATGCCCTATCTCACGGATAGGGCATCAATGTCAAAGTAGTGGACAACTTCTTTAAGCCTCTGTCTGGTAGGTATATGTCTGTACACAGTTTGCTTTAACTGTATAGTACAGTATATTTTTATACAGTGTTTTATTTTTTTGTTTTACAGTGGGTCCTTATTGTGGACGGATCCCTTGGATGTCATCTGAGTGTGGTTCGATATTTTCCACAGACCCATAGACTTGCATTGCCGATTTTTATTCGATACTCGGATCAAAATTGGGTATCTCACGATTTTTTTCCTCTAACTACTAGGTCACAGAAAAAAGAAATTGGCCATACGCACGGCCCAATAGAACAACATGGATGGATAGCACTCCTCCGATTTAAACGGTCGTCTGCACTCTGCACCAGCCCTTGTATACTCTAAGCACAAAAAAATCGTAGGCGGCAAAAATCAGCATCGGTACCAAAGAAGATACTCCAAGAAAATTATCGCCAGCATATCCAACTCTGTGGATACGCTGGCATCTAAAAAAGTGCAGTGTGTGCATACCCTTAATCTGTAGTTTGTTGTAAAGATCCTTCTGCCAATGTCTAGAGGATAAAAAAAGGTATGAAAGCAGTGCTTATTTAGGGGTCTGTAATCATGGGAGGCAGCACTATTGGATGAAACTAGCATTGATCTTAGTGACTATCCTGGAGTCCAGGGCCTTCTGATCTATTCATGATCAGGTTTCTCATTCACACACAGTAGTGACCAAGTGATTTTCAGGATGCTAAAGGGATTGTCCAGCCAGATGACTTAGGATAGGTCATCAATATCATATCGGTGGTGGTCCAGCACGCTGCATCCCCACAAATCAGCTGATGTCAGCTCTTAGATAGGAGCTGATCTGCAGTACCCAACAGGCCAAGTTCACACTGGTGTCTGAAGTTCCAAACTGAATAGCAAAAAATAGGTCTTGATGTTTGCATTTTAACAGGAAAAAAGTGCATCATCCTGTCTTACATTTTTCCGGTAAGGCCGCTTTCAAATATCATTTTGATGGCCCATCTTCTTCTCATTCAGGTCCCTACAATATCGGATTCTCTCAGTAAAGATCTTCTATATAAGAGAGTTTTCCTGATTGACCCTTCAAGGATGGAGAGGGACAGGATGGTGGAGAGGATATTACACCTCACCCTAGAGATCCTCTTCCGGCTTACTGGAGAGGTGAGAGATTCTGATGACGTCACATTACATCATTCTTATCTATGGGAATAACAGATGGACAGAACTGGAGAGTTGAGGACTCTGGAAATGTCTGTAGTGAGATTTATTAATGTTTCTCTCCATAACCAGGATTGCACAGTAGTGAAGAAGACCTCTAGTGAGCGCTGTCAGGTCCCTGTGTCTGAGGGATCGGGAAGACCCCTGAGCCCAATCACAAGGCTTCCACCTCACCCCCTGATACATGAGGAAATCAATGACCAGAAGATCCTAGAACTCACCTACAAGATGATTGAGCTGCTGACTGGAGAGGTGACACTTCTGGGAATGCTGGGACATTATACAGTAATGCTATTAAGGGATCGTGGTGATGGTGATGATGATATCATTGTGTGTATCAGGTTCCTATAAGGTGTCAGGACGTCACCGTCTATTTCTCTATGGAAGAGTGGGAGTATTTAGAAGGACACAAAGATCTATACAAGGACGTCATGATGGAGGTTCCCCAGCCCCTCACATTACCAGGTAATACACAGGACTAAATACACACTTCCTATAATTATCTGTATGTAAATAATGAATTCTCTGTATGTGTTTCCTCTAGTTCAATCCTGTAAGATGACAACACCGGAGAGATGTCCCCATCCTCTTCTTCCACAGGACTGTAACCTAGAAAATCCCAATGTTCCTCAGGATCATCAGGTAGATGGAGAGAAGGTGTCATGAGATCTCCCCTATGATGTGTAGACGGCTGTGAAGGTCTTGTGTTCAGTCTTGTTTTATCCACCAGTATTATATATTTTATACTTGTGTAATGAGAACGCTGGAGATGGCAGGATTAGAGCTGATCATAGATGTGACTTCTCCATCTGTCTCTGACTTCATACAATATTTGTTTCAGGGTAAAGATCTGACCAATAATAATAATAATAATACAGAGACATGCGTGATAGATGATGAGCGGTGTAAAGAGGAGATTCCTACAGAAAACAGCACAGGTGAGTAGTAACCAATAAATACATTGAATAGTCTCATGTCTTTTAAAAACTGGTATTGTATAGCCAACGTGACTCTCACAAATGAGAGATGTTAGCTGAATACTTGCTCGGTCAAATTCTGCCCCCCCCCCACCTTACGCATGAATGTTTGGCGAGGCCGAGACCTCTGGCAGAGGCTTTTCTCCTGGAGAAAAATGATTGGATAATAAAAGGGAATGTATCATCACTTTTTTTTCAGCAATTGAAAAAATGTATTAATCTTTTCTTTATAAAAAAAAATAATTTTAAAAAGGTTTGATATTCCACTTTTAAGCCCCTAGTCGACATATGACGTACAGTTACATAATTTGTCTGGTCGCTGACAAGCCGCATCTTTCCCTGCAGATGATGAGTGTATTATTCAGTCATCATCTGCCTTTAACAACCATGGGTAGAGCGGAGCAGGTTACCTTAACAGCAGGGGTCTGCTGAAGAACTCCATACTTGTCATGACGGAATACTGTGAAAGCCAGCGTATAACTGGCATTCATAGAACATGATTTTCACTATATATAGTAGTGCTGTAGCCCTGCTGTGTATAGTAGGAGCGATTAAACTTCTCTAAGAGAACTAACAGATACAGTACAATGTGAAAAAAAAGATTTAAAAAAAATATAACTTGCTCTATTAAAAATAAATTAAATATACACATATTTGGACCCTGTTAAAAAAATTTTAAATACACATATTTGGAATTTCTAAATTCGCTAAAGTCTATCAAAATATAAAATAAACAAATCAAATCTGTAAACAGCCTAAGGAGAAAAAAATCAAACCAACAGAATTACTTTTTTTACCTACAGCAACATTACAATAAAATGCAATAAGAGATGATCAACATGTCTTATCTGCCCCAAAATGGTATCACTCAAAACATCAGCTCAGGTTGGAAAAAATAAGCCATCACAAAGCCCCAGATCTCGAAAATTGAAAATCTTATGGGTCTTGGAAAATGGCGACACAAGAATATTTTTTTTCCCCTTCTCCCATGACAGCACCACCTGAGAGAGAGAGTATCCGCCCACCAAGGACAGGAACCTACTGAGTAAAAAGGCGGTACCTCTCTTCCGCATCAGTTTTGGTTCCTGTCCTTGATGGGAGCCTCTCTAGTTGGTGCCTCGCCTACCTGTTCGTGGGATCTGGAGTGGATCCCAGGATCGATGCGGCCTGGAGGCCGTGAAGAGACAGCAGATGGTCCTCTGTTCCCAGCCCCATCTTGCTGTACCTGGGTCTGTGTGTGCGGGGGGGGGGGCGCCTTCCGGGGTCCTCTCCCGTGTGTGCTGGGTCGTGCGGCCGGGTCTGCGCACGCATGGTGGCCGTGGATGGGCGCGCCGGCAGGCAGGCCTTCCGGGCTGCGCACGTGCAGGGTCGCGTTGCGCCCTGTGACATAGTGCGCCGGAAGTCCTTACTGTGCACGCGCGGTGTCGTGTCACGCCCTAGCACGAGTTCGCCGGAAGCCCGGGTCTGCAATTGCTCTGCGTATGATTTCCAGGGTCATCCCCGTTTGCAAGTGCGCCGGGAGCTGCTGGGTCTGCGCACGCGCAGGAGGGATACTACGGCGTAGCGCGCCAGCTGGCTGGTAGAGAAGAAAAAAAAAAAAAAAAGAATATATATATATGTATTTTACTGTAAAATATAATATATATATATATATATATATATATATATATATATATATATATAAAAAAAGACTATAAGATGGAATTAAATGAAAAAGAGAGAGCACACTGCTGCCCGAAGGGGAGGGGCCCAAACGAGGTGGAGCCCCTTATGCTTTAAAAGGATGGGAAGCAGTCAAGATGGCGGTGTCTGCATTCCTGTCATCATGAGTGAGGAGCTGCAGTCACCTGGGCAGCAGCTGTCACCGCCACAGGAGGAACAGCTGCAGCCACAAGCGCCTAAGCAGCGTAAACAGCTCAAGCAAAATGTGAGACAACCGGAGCAACGGGAGTCTTCCCATCATCAGAGCCAAAGCAGTGGGGTTCGTACGAGTGCCGGCAGAACCGGTCAGAAGAAATCTCGTGAATCCACCTCCGCCAGATGGGAGCGTTCATGTGAACGGCAACCAACACGTCCGGTACCCTAGTCTGAACGGCAGTGTGGTGAGTGATCTTCGTGAAAGTTCACCTTTAGTAATGTGCTCTACTCTGTTTTTTCTCTTTTCTCTCCTTTCATTTCTTTCTGGTTGTTAGGAACCAAAAAAGAGTAGTTCCAAGAATAAGAATAAGGAGTGTGAATTATGTAAAGTTAGCCTTCCCAGCTCCTACGCTAAGAACCTTTACTCTGATTGTATCCAGAAAACTATAGCAGAGGAGTCCCCTAGTTTTTCTATGGATTTAAAAACCTTAATCCAGACAGAGGTCAGGGATTCCTTAAAGAACTTGACCTCTCGTAAGAGGAAGAAGCAGAAACGGGTTTCCTCGGACTCAGAGGAATCAGTAGAGTCCCGTTTCACGAAGGAATATCCTTCCCCCTCTGACCTCTCTTCATCGTCTTCATCAGAGTCTTCGGATGATGATAGGGGGGTAGGCCTTGTTTTTCGGTGGACAATACTGAGAGATTGGTCAAGGCTATTAGAGTGACTATGGGTATTGCCAATGCCAAAGCTCCCAGAACAGTTCAGGACGTCATGTTCGGGGGCTTAGATCAGAAGAGGAGACGCACATTCCCAGTTAACGAGAGGATTAAGACTCTTATAGATAGGGAATGGAAAAAAACAGAGAGGAAAGGCCAGCTGCCTTCTTCTTGTAAGCGGAGATACCCTTTTGAAGAGGAGGATGCAGCTAAGTGGGACAAAACCCCTAAAATTGATGTGGCCATCGTGAAGTCCTCGAAAAGATCCACACTGCCCTTTGAGGATTTGGGGACCCTAAAAGATCCGCTTGATAAAAAGGCGGAGTCTTTTTTAAAACAGGCCTGGGAGTCCTCTGCAGGGGCTCTGAAACCGGCAGTGGCAGCCACCTGCACCGCCAGGTCTATGATGATCTGGCTTCAACAGTTAGAGGACCAGATCAAAGGGAATGTCTCTAGAGAGAAAATTCTGTCGGGTCTTCCTCTTTTGCAGGGGGCGGCTGCATTCCTTGCAGATGCATCGGCAGATTCAGTTAGGCTGGCTGCCAGGTCAGCAAATCTTTCTAATGCAGCCCGTAGGGCATTATGGCTCAAGAGCTGGCCAGGGGATGTGCAGTCAAAATTTAAACTCTGCTCAATCCCTTGCGAAGGGGACTTTGTTTTCAGGAAGGCCTTAGATGACATCCTGGATAAGGCAGCAGACAAGAAACATGGGTTTCCTACTGTGTCTGTTCCCCAATATAAGAGCTCCTTTCGGAAGAGAAAATACAATCGGAGCAAGTTTCCCAGAGACCAAAGTGGTTGGAGAGACAGGAAGCCGAATAACAGAGGCTTCATGTTCGGGGGTCCATCCTCCGAGAGTAATAAAGCCCCTAAGTGACGAACATCCCCAGATGGGAGGAAGGTGTCCCACTTCCTTCCCGCCTGGGAAAAAATCTCGTCCAGTGCTTGGATTTTAGGGATAATCCGGAGGGGGCTTAAGTTGGAGTTCAAAAACATTCCCAGAAACATCGTCAGGATTTCAGCCCCCAGAGGCCTAAGGGAGCAGATGACCCTGCATCAGGAAGTACTCACTCTGGTTGTGAAGGGGGTTCTAGTAGAAACACCTGTACCCGAGCAGGGGAGAGGGTTTTACTCAACTCTCTTCCTAATAAAGAAGCCGGATGGCTCCTTCAGAACCACTGTCAACTTGAAGAAGCTGAACGACCATTTGATTTACAGGCCATTCAAAATGGAATCGATAAAATCTGCCATAAAAATGTTGTTTCCAGAATGCTATATGTGCGTCCTCGGTTTGTAGGACGCTTACTACCACGTCCCAATCTTTCCTGCACACCAACAGTTTCTGAGGGTGGCTGTACGGTTCGGCAAGCACATAAGGCATTTTCAGTTTGCAGCTCTTCCCTTTGGCATCTCCATGGCTCCAAGGGTTTTCACAAAGATTATCCTGGAAGTCACAGCGCATCTAAGGGAGAAACATATCCTAGTTATCCCTTACTTGGATGATTTTTTAGTGGTGGGCAGATCAAAACAGCTCTGCGCACTGGCTCTGGCGGAAGTCATGGCCAGTCTAAATGGCCTGGGATAGATGTTAAATTTAGAAAAATCGAGACTAGAACCAAAAAAGGTTCAATCATTTATAGTTACATATACATAGTTAGTAAAGCCGAATAAAGACTTGCGTCCATCAAGTTCGACCTGTTAGTTCTGTAATTGCTAAAGTTGATCCAGAGGAGGGCAAAAACCCCAAATGATTTAGCCAATCTTCACCTGAGGAAAAATTCCCTCCCGACTCTGAAACCAGCAGTCAGAATAAATCCCTGTATCAACCTACTATTTTATTTTATTTTTAAGTATATGCAGAAATGCATCCAGTCCCCGCTTGAACTGGTTTAGTGAATCCGACATTACCGTCTCCTCACTCAGTGAATTCCATATTCTCACTGCTCTTACCGTAAAGAACCCCTTCCTATGCTGGTGCTGAAACCTTTTCTCTTCCAGTCTTAGTGAATGCCCTCTTGTTACCGTAATATCCCTCCTTTTGAACAAATCCCGGCCAAGGTCTCTATACTGTCCCCTAACATATTTGTACACATTTATTATGTCCCCCCTCAACCTTCTCTTTTCCAGGCTGAATAGTCCTAGTTTTGCCAACCTCTCTGGGTATTGCAGTCCCTCCATTCCCTTTATTAATTTTGTTGCCCTCCTTTGTACCTTTTCAAGCTCATTTATATCCTTTCTATATAGTGGGGCCCATAACTGAGCACAGTATTCCAAGTGTGGTCTGACCAGTGCTTTGTACAGTGGAAGAACAATGTTCTCATCCTTTGCAGCTATACCTCTTCTGATACATCCCATTACCCTGTTTGCCTTTACAGCAGCCGCCTGACTTTGGGCACTCCAATTTAGTTTGCTATCAATCAAGATGCCCAAGTCCTTCTCCATCTCTGAATTCCCCAATGATTTCCCATTCAGTGAGTACTGGTGACTTCCATTTTTCCTTCCCATATGTATGACCTTACATTTCTCCTCGTTAAACCTCATTTGCCATTTAATGCTCCACCTACCCAGCTTATCCAAATCCCTCTGTAGGTCTGCACTGTCCTCTTTTGTATTAATTGTTTTACATAACTTTGTGTCATCTGCAAATATTGATATTTTACTATTTATCCCGTTGACTATGTCGTTAATAAAGATATTAAATAACATTGGGCCTAGTACAGACCCCTGTGGTACCCCACTAGTGACGCTTACCCAATCTGAGTATATTCCATTTATAACCACCCTCTGCCTTCTATCCTTTAGCCAGTTAGCTACCCACTTGCAGACATTTTCCCCCAGCCCCATCATTCTCATTTTGTATACCAACCTATTATGTGGCACGCTATCGAACGCTTTTGAGAAGTCGAGATACACGACATCCACTGGTTCCCCCTGATCTACTCGAGAGCTAACCTCCTCGTAGAAGTCAATCAGGTTTGTTTGGCAGGAGCGATTCCTCATGAATCCATGTTGGTTCGGGATTAAAAGATTATTAGCATCAAGATGCTCCGTAATTGCCTCTTTAATGAAGCTTTCAAAAATTTTGCCCACAACGGACGTCAGACTCACCGGCCGATAGTTTCCGGCGTCACTTTTCGCTCCCTTTTTGAATATTGGCACTACATTCGCCTGTCGCCAATCAAGTGGCACAGACCCAGTCTCAACAGAGTCCTTAAATATAAGATATAAGGGTCTGTCTATCACATTACATAGTTCCCTTAGTACCCGTGGGTGTATGCCATCAGGTCCTGGTGATTTGTTTATTTTAATGTTACTGAGGCGTTTCTGTACCCCAGCTTGGGTTAGATTTGTCATACTTAGTGGAGGATTAAGTTTGTCACTTCTCATTTCTCCTGTTAGTTCTTTTTCCTTTGTGAAAGTTGACGAAAAAAATTTATTTAATAGATTAGCTTTATCCTCATCTTTCTCTATGATTTTGCCTTCATCACTTTTTATCGGTCCAATATTATTCGATTTAATCCTTTTACTATTTATATACGTAAAGAACAGTTTGGGATTTGATCTACTTTCCCTAGCAATACGTCTCTCTGTTTCCTCCTTTGCTATTTTTATTTGTTTTTTGCAGGTTCTCGTTTTTTCCTTGTAACACATTAGTGCCTCCTTGCTGTTTTCCTGTTTTAATCTCTTGAATGCCTCTTTTTTGCTATTTAACGCCCCTTTTACGTTCTTGTTCAACCATATTGGTTTCCTCTTATTTCTGGCCCTTTTATTCCCATACGGTATATACCTCTCGCACTGAGTATTCAGAATTCTTTTGAAGGTTTCCCATTTACTATTCGTATTTCCTTGATTAAGAACTTTGTCCCAGTCTATAAGTTGAAGGTTTTCTTTCAGCTGATCAAACTTCGCCCTCCTAAAGTTTAATGTTTTAGTTGTTCCCTTATTGATAACCCTACTGAAGGGCATTTTGAAATTGATAATATTATGATCGCTATTACCTAGGTGCCCCCCTATCTGTACCTCAGTTATTCTATCAGGCCTATTAGTCAATATTAAGTCCAACACGGCCTTCCCTCTCGTTGGTTCCTGCACTAGTTGGGAGAGATAATTATTCTTGATATTTGTCAAGAACCTTTTTCCTTTCTGCGATCTACAGGTTTCTGTTTCCCAGTCAATATCCGGGTAGTTGAAGTCCCCCATTACAATCACCTCATTATGTTTTGCTACTTTGTCTATTTGTCCTAATAGCAGTTTCTCATTCTCCTCTGTTATATTGGGTGGCTTATAGCAGACCCCCAGTAATATTTTATTATTATTTTTTGCCCCCTCTATCTCTACCCACATGGACTCGACCCCCTCTTCTCCCTCTCCTATATCTTCCCTTAGTCTGGGCTTTAGACGTGACTTTACATATAAGCAGACTCCTCCGCCCTTCCCCTGTTTCCGGTCCCTTCTAAATAAACTATAATCTGTTAAATTTACCGCCCAGTCGTAGCTATCGTCTAGCCAAGTCTCTGTTATACCTACGATGTCATACCTCTCCTCCGATATAAGCGCCTGCAGCTCATCCACCTTATTGGTCAGGCTTCTTGCGTTGGTCAGCATGCAAGATAAAACTTTGGGGTTATTTAGCATCCTATTCTTCTCTAACGATCTAACTGTACTATCCCCACCCCCCTCTCCACCCTCATTATATTCACTTCTCCCCTTCCCCCTTGCTTGCCTCACATCCCACCTATTTCCTTGGTTCCCCCCCCGTCTCTAGTTTAAAAACTCCTCCAACCTATTAGCCATCTTCTTCCCCAGCACCGCTGCACCCTCCCCATTGAGGTGCAGCCCGTCCCTACGGTAGAGCCTGTAGCCGACAGCGAAGTCGGCCCAGTTCTCCATGAACCCAAACCCTTCTGCCTTGCACCAACTCTTTAGCCACTTATTCACCTCCCTAACCTCCCGTTGGCGCTCCTGTGTGGCTCGCGGGATTGGTAGTATTTCTGAGAAAACTACCTTGGAGGTCCTTGCCCTAAGCTTCCTACCTAGATCCCTGAAATCATTTTTAAGGACCCTCCATCTACCACTCACTTTGTCATTGGTGCCAATGTGGACCATGACCGCTGGGTCTTCGCCAGCCCCACCCAGTAACCTGTCAACCCGATCCGCGATGTGCCGGACTCGAGCGCCAGGGAGGCAGCACACCGTTCGGCGATCCCGGTCTTTGTGACAGATTGCCCTGTCTGTCCCCCTAATAATAGAGTCACCCACTACCAGGACCTGTCTAGCCTGCCCTACACTTCCCCCCTCCCCCTCATTACTGGAGCATACACTCCCCCGGCGGTCAGAGGATCTGTCGTGCTCCAATAATGCCGGTTCTGAACCAGCCTTCCTATACTTCTTCCCTCTATCCCTTCTAACTGTTACCCAGCTCCCTGCCTGTTCAGCCTGCGCTTCCCCACTAAGCTCCACCCCCAGTGTTGACCCATTGAGTGTCTGCTCGGTGAGCAGCAAACTCCGTTCCATGTTGTCGATGCTCCTCAGTACCGCTATCTGGGCACTTAGATCCAGGATTTGGGCTTCCAAGTGCACGATATGCTCACATCTCTCGCAGCAGTATGGATCCCTGAGCGGTAGCTCAGGGAATGCATACATTGCGCAAGATGTACACTGCACGGCTCCGGCCAACATGGACGTCATTCTAAATATGGGGATACAGTCAGTATATATGTACAAGTACAAAACACAATTATTTATATATAGGTGTATGGACGGGGATCAATTAGGGATGTGCAAGTGTATCGATTAGATATCGGCGCGGGATCAGTTAAGTATGGACGGAGGATCAATTAAGTATCAATTAAGTATGGACGAGGGATCAGCTGAGTGGGTCAGGTGGATTAATTAAGTATGGACGGTGTGTCAATTAACTATGGACTGGGATCAATAAGTATGAACTGGGGAAATAATTAATTGTGGACTAGGGAATCAATCAATTAATTATGGACAGGGGGTTTAATTAAATAGGATGGGGGTAAAGCAAATAAATAGGTATGGACGGTGGGTCAATTAACTAAGGACTGGGGATCAATAAGTATCAATAATATCAATAAATATGGACTGGGGAAATAATTAATTGTGGTCTGGGGAATCAATCAATTAATTATGGACAGGGGTTAATTAAATATGGTGGGGGATAAGGCAAATAGATAGGGACTGGGGATGAGTAAAAGTGGACAAGGGGAATCTATTAAATAGGACAAGGGGGATCACTCAATTATGGGCTGGGGGGGTCAATCATTTAAATGTGGTCAGGGGGATCACTTTAATATGGACGGGGGTGGTCGGGGATCAATTAAATGAGGACGGGGGGGTCAATTTAATGTGGTCAGAGGGATCAGTTAAATATGGACGGGGGTGTTCAGGGGAATCAATTTAAATATGGACGGGGGTGATCAATTAAATATGGACGGGGGGGTAATCAATTAAATATGGACTAGGGAATACAATACAATTACAATACAGATACAAATACAATACAGTACAGTACACACTTGGGTTCAGTAGGGCCGCTTATCGCGGCCTCCTGCCCCTCACTCACCTCCTCTAGGGACGCTGCACGCTATCACAGCGCGCTTGTCCCTCTGGTCGCCTCTTACCGGTCCTCCTGATCACCTCCTGGGTCTCATTTTGGACTCGGAAAACCAGACTTGTCTTCTGCCAGAGGACAAGAAACTGAAGATCAGTTCCCTCATATCACGCGTAATCAGCAATCCATCCATGACATTGAGGAATGCAATGTCTCTATTGGGTACAATGACATCTTGTATCCCAGCAGTTCAGTGGGCCCAGTTCCATTCCAGACGTCTTCAGCAGGAGATCCTGACAGCAGACAAACGGCTCAGAGGTCGCCTGGATGGAAAAATATCCCTTTCAAGTTTAGTAATCAACTCGCTGGACTGGTGGATGAATCCGGTAAATCTATCTCTGGGGGTTCCTTGGTCTTTTCAGGTGTTGGATACGATTACGACAGACGCAAGCGCAGAAGGCTGGGGAGCTCACCTGAGAGATCATTCAATACAAAGCCTCTGGTCGGACAGCGAGAGGGGTCTCTCCTCCAACATGAGGGAGCTGTTGGCAGTCAGAAATGCTCTAGTAGAGTTCAGTTCTCTTCTTCAGGGTCATCACATCCGGATAATGTCGGACAACCGAACGACAGTCGCCTACATCAATTGTAAGGGGGGTACCAGATCCCTTCCTCTGATGTTAGTAGCGGACCAGATCCTTCGCTTTGCGGAGAGTCCTCTATTTACACTCTCGGCACTGCATATAAGAGGAGAGGAGAGCGTAAAAGCCGATTTTCTAAGTCGACACATCTTGAAACAAGGAGAATGGGAATTGAATCCAGCGGTATTCCAGCAGATTGTTGGCCGATGGGGACAACCTCGTATAGATCTGTTTGCGAACAAACACAATCGGAAGACCAAAATCTTTTGTTCCCTGAATCCAAAGAAGATGCCTTTGCGGTCGACGTGCTGCAAATTCCTTGGGACTTTACCCTGGCCTATGCCTTTCCCCCTCTAATGCTGATCCCTACTATCCTGAGGAAGATCCGAGAAGAACAGGCGAGGGTTATATTGATCGCCCAGTTTTGGCCCAAGAGACCATGGTTCACTTGGATGAAGAGAATGTCCCAAGCGGATCCATGCGTTCTTCCGGACACCCCAGATCTCCTCAGGCAGGGCCCAGTCTTCCATCCCCAAAGATCGGGCCAGCATTTGACGGCCTGGATTTTGAAAGGTCACTACTAATGCAGGAGGGGTTCTCTCCAGGTCTAGTTACTACTCTACTGGCGAGTAGGAAGCCGGTGACGACTAGGATCTATGGCAGAACCTGGGCTAAGTTTCTGTCTACCTCGGGTCAGTCCGCCAAAGGGAGGGTTCCTATTGGGGCCATCCTGGAATTCCTTCAGAAAAGCTTAAGCATGGGGTTAGCCACTAGTACCCTTAAGGTACAAGTATCAGCTCTGG
Source organism: Phyllobates terribilis (assembly GCF_046119375.1). Lineage (NCBI taxonomy): Eukaryota > Metazoa > Chordata > Amphibia > Anura > Dendrobatidae > Phyllobates > Phyllobates terribilis. The sequence continues at coordinate 50,666,156 of NW_027362765.1, forward strand.
GGGCACTATATAATTGCGACTTGGCAGTGAATAGGTGGATCATCAGATTCATTAAAGCTTGCAGTAGATCTAGACTTATTCCTACTCCATGGATGCCTCCTTGGGACCTTAATCTGGTTCTAGAAGCACTAACCAAGTCCCCCTTTGAGCCCTTAGAGGAAGTTTCGGAGAAATTTCTCACCTTAAAAACAGCCATGCTGGTAGCTCTAACGTCAGCTCGTAGGGTTAGTCATCTGCACGCGCTGTCAGTTAACCATCCGTTCACTCAGGTGTGTATGGATAGAGTAAACTTAAGACCAGACCCGGCCTATCTTCCAAAAGTGGCCTCCAAATTCCATGGGACCCAAGTAATTACTCTCCCTTCCTTCTATCCTGACCCTAGAGATTCAGAGGAACAAAAACTTCACACTTTAGATGTTAAGAGGGTATTAGTCCAGTATTTGGAGGTAACGAAGGCCTGGAGAAAAAGTGACGCCTTATTCATCTCATTTCAGGGTTTCAGGGGGCTAGGAAAGGGCTTAAGGTTACAAGGGGGACCATAGTAGGTGGGTCAGGGACACCATTGGCTTAGCATACTCTTCTAGCAATCTGCCAGTTCCAGAGAACCTGAAGGCCCACTCCACCAGGGCGGTAGCTGCTTCCTGGGCTGAGAAGGCGGATGTGTCCATTGACATCATATGTAAGGCGGCAACTTGGTCATCCCCCGCTACATTTTACAAGCATTACCGTCTTGACCTTTCCTCTTCTACTGATCTGTCCTTTGGGAGGTAGGTGTTGCAAGCGGTGATCCCTCCCTCTGGTGTCTGATCTCTCTAAATCTCTCAGGTGGTGCTGTCATGGGAGAAGGGGAAAAGATCCTAGCTACTTACCAGTAACAGGATTTTACAGAGCCCATGACAGCACCCTATTAATTCCCTCCCCTTGTTTCACTTATGGTGTGCACTTCTTAGGGTGTTTTATTAAGAAATGTTTAGGTGGTAGTTATGTACTAACCTATTTTTCGGAGGTCCTCTCATGCTCTGAAACAAAAACTGATGCGGAAGAGAGGTACCGCCTTTTTATTCAGTAGGTTCCTGTCCTTGGTGGGCGGATACCCTCTCTCTCAGGTGGTGCTGTCATGGGCTCTGTAAAATCCCGTTACCCTTAAGTAACTAGGATCTTTTTTTTTTACAAAGGTTAGTTTGAAAAATAGTGGACATGGTAAATAAAAAACATATATGGCTATGTGGACGGAAACATAAACTTACGGCTTTTAGAAGAAGGGGAAGAAAAAATGAAAGCGAAAAGAACAAAATTGCCTGCGGCATGATGGGGTTAAACACTGAAATACCGGGATGCAGATACCGGCGAACAGAATGAAGGAATGGGGGGGCTATTAGCTAGCACTTCCTTCATCAAGCCTGTGTGTCTGAGATCGCAATAGGTGCAATGACATCAGTACATTTCCCCAGTTGGGCCTCTGTACACAGCACAGTACCGAGCAGCGGAAGGATTTTTTTACAGTACATTTTTGTAAACTCTGGGGATATAACACTGTGCCAGGGGACTGTGTGGTGACATACTACTGAGCAAGGGGCTGTGTGGGAACATAATAGTGTGCCAGGGGTCCATGTGAGGGACATCATACTGCATGGGGGGGCTGTTTCGAGACATCACACTGTGCAGGAAGGCTTTGTGGGCACATCATACCATGTATGGGAACATTATACTATGTAGGTGGGCTGTGTGCGGACATTATACTGCGTAGGTGAGCTCTGTGGGGATATTATACTGTGTAATTGGGCTGTGTGTGGACATTATAATGTGAAGGGGGCTGTATGTGGACATACTATGTAGGTGAGCTGCATTGGGACGTAGTACTGTGCAAGGAGACTGTGTCGGGACTTTATACTATGCAAATGGGCTCTGTGGGGATAGTACTGTGCAAGGGGGTTGCATCGGGACATCATAAAACGTATGGGGGCTCTGTAGTTACATACTGTGCGAGGGAACATCATACTGTTTGAGGGGACTGTGGGGGCATCATATTGTGTTTAAAGTTATTGATCAATGCAAAGGGCTGAATAACAGTGTGTACTGTTTTATATAAACTTTATAAAAAGCTATAAATTATACTGTTTTGCTTAGCTACTACAGGTAGGGCATATTGTAACTTGTATCTTTTATCGTCACATGTATTAACAGTAGCAGCTAGTCAGTAGACATAATTCTGCTCAACATTAAGTGATAAAAATTAATGTAAAACAATAATAATGAGCAGAATTAAGTGTGACCGGTTGGTTCAGCCCTCTACAATAACCAGTCTCTCATGTGGCTTATTATACAGTCAGAGCAGCTACACAAGGTGAAGCATTGATGCCCCTGTGGTTAAAGTGAACCTGTTAGCTGATACATGCTGCCCAGCGCTGCAGCGTTTCAGAGTCAAACATACCTGGCTGAGATAATACAGCCAGTGCCTGGTACATACCACTCATTCCGTGGGCAACATGTATCAGCTAACAAGTTCACTTTAACACATATGTGCAAGTGGAGGCATACAGGAACACATCTGCTGGCCCAAATGGTTATCCAAAATTTACAGTTTCTTGTTAATTACTACGTATTCTCACTTCATGTCTGGTCTTCTTCAGATTACCTGCTTCAATTATATGTTCACGGCAGGTTGTGCACAAAGTGATCCAATGCTCCCAGCCTTGAATCTGTGTAACTCATAACTCCAATTATGACACATTCTCTAGACCAGGGGTCTTAAATTTGGCTGTGTATGTGGGCTTCACATAGAAAAAAATAGAATTTGGGGGTCCACATTCATTTCAGGACAAAGTAACATTTTTAGTGATAGCATTTTTTTCTATACACCTTTTGATAATTTTTTTATGTTTTTGGCATGTGTATTTTATTTTTTTAAAATGGCAATCATGTTATGGGCTATGGTACAGTTTTATCTCTTGGGCCGTTGATATGGCTATAACAAATGTGCGCTTTTTTTGTTTACTTTAGTTTATATATAGAACAGCATTTTTGGTTTCAAAATATTTTTAATGCTTTATTTAGAATTTTTTTTTTTACAATTTTGTTTCCCCCAATTGGCCACATGCAGTAATATTGTCTTTCAATTGGCACCATATAATAATTCTGGCCAACATCTTGTAGTAATGTGCGCCATCCTGATCCACGTCTTGTAGTAATGCCCCATTCTGGTCCCCTTTTTGTAGTAATGTCCCATCCTGGTCCCCTTTTTATAGTAATGTCCCATCCTGGTCCCCTTCTTCTAGTAATGTCCCAATCTTGTTCCCATATTTTTGTAATGTCCCATATTGTTATGTTCTTCACATACACATAATAATAATAATATTTTTTATTTATATAGCGCCAACATATTTCGCAGCACTTTACAATTAAGTAGGGACATATACAGACAATATAAACAATACAATGTATCCCATTTCAAGAGTTACAGGAGGATTGAGGGCCCTGCTCGCAAGCTTACAATCTATATGGAAATGGGAGCACACAATAGGAAGAACATGGTCATCTGTCTGTCTAAGGGCAGTTACCATGTGGTATTTGGTGCTTGGAGGATGTGGAGACAGATGAATACGCAGGGGCAGATTAATATTAACATTTAGAAGGGAACAGGGAAGAGTTAGGTTGGTGAGTTGAGGTGATGTGCTTTAAAATCACATCTGTTTAGAGAAGCCTATTTAAAGACATGGGGGCTAGATATCCGTTGGATCGTTTGGGGAAGCGCATTCCAGAAAACTGTTGCGGCATGAGAGAAGTCTTGGAGACGGAGGTGTGAGGTTCGGATTAAGGAGGATGTTAGTTTTAGCTCAGTTGCAGAACAGAGGGAACGGGAGGGGCGATAGACGGAAATGAGGGATGAGCTAAATGGCGGTGCAGAACTGTGGAGAGCTTTGTGGGTGAGAGAGATGAGTTTGTATTGCATTTTGTGGTGACTGGGTAACCAGTGCAATGACTGGCACCAGGTAGAGGCGTCGGTGAAGCGGCCTCATAGAAATACGACCCTGGCTGCTGCATTCAGAATGGATTGGAGAGGAGAGAGTTTGTTTAGAGGGAGACCGATTAGAAGAGAGTTGCAGTAGTCCAGACGAGAGTGATTAAGAGCGACAGTAAGAGTTATTGCAGTATCAAAGGTGAGAAAAGGTCGGATTCTGGGGATGTTTTTAAGGTGCAGGTGACATGAGCGAGTGAGTGATTGAATATGGGGAATAAAGGAAAGTTGTGTGTCAAATATGACTCCAAGACAGCGAGCTTGCTGCTTGGGATTTATGGTGGCGCCACCCAAGGAAATTGAAAAGTCATATATAGGTTGGTTAGTAGAGGGAGGAAAAATAAGGAGTTCAGTTTTTGAGAGATTCAGTTTCAGCTAGAGGGAGGATGTGATGTTAGAGACAGCGGACAGACAATCACTGGTATTTTGTATTAGAGTGGGGGTGATGTCAGGTGAAGAGGTGTATAGTTGGGTGTCATCAGCATAGAGCTGATACTGGAAAAAATCAAATCTGCTGATGGTTTGTCCAATAGGGGCAGTATACAAGGAGAAGAGGAGGGGGCCTAGGACTGATCCTTGTGGAACCCTGATAGTAAGGGGAAGATTAGAGGAAGAAGATCCGGCAAAAGATTCCGTGAAGGAGCGATAGGAGGAGAACCAGGAGAGAGCGGTGTCCATGAGGCATAATAACAACAAATAATTAAGACATATATAAAAAAAAATAATTCTTCTCACCTGTCCTCCTTTTCCTCGGCGTCCTTTCTGCACATGCGGCCTGCAGGCACTGTAGACCCCTTGACGATCTTGGTCCAGTCCAGGGGTCTGCTGATGGCAGAGCTTTATTTCAGTTGAAAATACCAGCTCCCAGCCAATCAGAGGTCAGCAGCTGACATTGATGTGCCGTAGCATTGCAGTGATGTCATAAGCCGGTGTGCCGATATCAGCTGCTAGCCTCTGATTGGCCATCGGGTGGCATTGGTATTTGTTATGCACACGCCCGGGCTAAGCGGCGTGTGCGTGTGATTGGTAGTGATTCCACTGGACCGTGCCGGAGAGTGAATGCCTGGAGGGGCGTGACTAGGTATTCACCCGATCCGACCAGGGTCGCACGACGGCATACGACGCCAGTGCACCAAGGAGGAACCGAGCAGAGGGACCAGGTGCTACTCCAGGACAGACCCCGGACACGGCTGTTGACCCACACAGGGGAATACAGGAACAGGCTGGTAGGCTGGCACACAGACTGGTGGGTATAGGCAGGCACGACTGGTATGCAGGCAGGCGGGTATGCAGGCAGGGGGGTAAAGGCAAGCACAGCTAGAGTGCAGACAGGGAGGCACTAGCAGGTAGGAACACAGGCGGGATAGGACCCAGTACACACCGGGACTCAGGAACAATACAGGCAGAAGGGTACAGGCAGGGCAGGACAGGACTGCCGGAGCAGCGGGCAGAAGCAGGGCAGGACAGGACTCTGTTCACACGGAACAGACAGGAAGGGAAAGACAGAGCCAGACACCCACAGGGTACTTGCAGTGAAGTAGCGAGTGGACCACAAACTCACAAACGGGAGTACAGAGACAACAGGCAGGAGTTAGGTACGAGTTCAGACTCTGCAGAAAAAGGAAGGGAACGGACATAGAGGAAAAACAGGTAAAGGATAGGAGAGAGTTCAGACTGGAACTGAGTGTACGGAGGAGACCGACACTGCAGCGGGATACAGGAGCGGGTCTGGGAATACTGCCCCCAGAGAGGCGGAAAGAACAGGCAAGGAGCGTGTTCAGACAGGACAGACAAGATACACAGAAAGGACTCAGTTCAGACACGGGAACTAATACCGCAAAGCAGGAGACATACAGGACACAGTTCAGACAGGCCTGGAAATACAGCCTCCAGGAAAGGCAGACAAGGAAACAAAGACGGGACCTGGCACCTTCAGAGTGCAAAAACACACTGAAGGAAAACACTATGCTCAGGCAGGGATAGAAGGGAGCTGCTGAGCTATATACCAAGTGTCAGACAGCAATAGGCTGAGGACGCACAAGGGGCGTGACCCACAGCAGGTACAAAGAGCAGGAAGTGATCGGGCGCCGCCCTTAAGCAGCAGAGACAGACACAAACAGACAGCATGGAGGGAAGCCAGAGAGACATTCTGGACAGGAGATCAAGTGCGCTCTCTTGCACAGTGGGAGATGGACCACCATGCAAGGACGCCGCCAGGTATGTTACAGTACCTCCCCCCTTACGCCCCCTCTTCTTCAGGCCTGCCAGAATCTTCCGCAGGGAATTCGAGGGCCAGTCGTTCACTGGGTTGGAGGGGGACAGAGACTTAAGGGTAATCTCTGCTTCGAGGTACATCTTGTCAAGCTCACAGGAAGAAATAGACGGGTTATCAGGTACATAATGAGGAAAAGTCACTGTCTCTTTGTTATCTGGTGGTATCCTGGAGGATTCAGGAAACAACTGGAGGTCCTCCGCCGGGTCAGAAGAGTGCAGAGGCTCAGAGAAAACAACTGCTTCAGAGTACACTAGGTCGGACTCACTGGAGGAAGCAGGCGAGGTATCGGGTACCGAGTATAGGAAAGTCTCTGTCCATTCACCACCAGGTGGCACCCCGAAGGGTTCTGGAGACAGCTGGCGGTCCTCCGCCTGGTCAGAGGGGTGTAGAGACTCACGGGTAACCTCTGCTTCAGAGTACACTAGGTCGGACTCACTGGAGGAAGCAGGCGAGGTATCGGGTACCGAGTATAGGAAAGTCTCTGTCCATTCACCACCAGGTGGCACCCCGAAGGGTTCTGGAGACAGCTGGCGGTCCTCCGCCTGGTCAGAGGGGTGTAGAGACTCACGGGTAACCTCTGCTTCAGAGTACACTAGGTCGGACTCACTGGACGAAGCAAGCGAGGTATCAGATCCAGGATATAGGAAAGTCTCTGTCCATTCACCACCAGGTGGCACCCCGAAGGATTCTGAACACAACTGGAGGTCCTCCGCCTGGTCGGAGGGGTGTAGAGACTCAGGAGTAACCTCTGCTTCGGAGTACACTAAGTTGGACTCACTGGACGAAGCGAGCGAGGTATCAGGTACAGAGTATAGGAGAGTCTCTGTCCTTTCGCTACCAGGTAGCACCCCGAAGGGTTCAGGAGACAACTGGAGATCCTCCGCCTGGTCGGAGGGGTGTAGAGACTCGGAGGTAACTACCACTTTGGGGTACCCATTGTCAGGCTCACAGGACGAAGCGGACAAAGTATTGAGTACCGGGTGTAGAAAAGTCTCTCTCCATTTGTCATCGAGTGGTATCCCGGAGGGTTCAGGAGGCAACAGGGGATCCTCCGCCAGGTAGTAGAGGTGCACAGACTCTGAGGTAACCACAGCTTTGGAGCATCCTTGGACATGCACACCGGTTAAAGAGAAAGAAGCATCTGATGCCGGGTGCAGGAAGTTCTCCTGTGTGGAGTCTGGATGGGCAGAAGTCTCTTCGGCCAGGAGAACTGGTGCACTACCCACGCACATTACCCATTGGGGTTTCTCCGGGATACAGGGAGATGAAGCTTCAGTAGGGACTTCAAGGTTGGGGTCAGGAGGTCTCAGGGAGGACAGACCCTGGCGTGACGGCTTGCCTCTAAGTCTAGCACGTCTGGACTGCCTCTTGAGGTTGAGAGAAGTATTCCGGAAAGCGTAGTCACCCTGTGAGGATTCTGGGTGGGCAGTAGTCTCATTGGGCTGGAGGACTATTGCGCTACCCACACACATTACCCGTCGGGGCTGCTCCGGGATATTGGGAAGTGAAGCTTCAGCAGGGGCTTCAGAGTTAGGGTCCTCGAAGACCATACGAAAGGCCACCAGGAAGGCCTGCAGGTCAAGGATGACAGGATCCCATGCTTCCCATAGGGGGGTGACCCATTTCAAGGCATCACCCGCTAGGTAGTCAATCATAAAGGCCACTTTAGCCCAATCGGAAGGAAAATAGAGAGGGTAGGCCTTAAAGTGTAGCATGCATTGCTCCACAAATGCACGACACTGTCTTGGATCCCCATAGTAACGTGGCGGATCCGCAGGAACGAGAGCTGATAGATCCATCTGGACGGGTGCGTAATTCGCCTGGAACTCAGCTAAAGGGGGAAAAAAAAAATTATTTATTTATTTTAATGCATGTATTCGCTGGAAAAACTTCTCAAAGAGCGAAGGCCGTGGGGCTCAACGGGAACCATGGCCTGAGCATGCTGTTATGCACACGCCCGGGCTAAGCGGCGTGTGCGTGTGATTGGTAGTGATTCCACTGGACCGTGCCGGAGAGTGAATGCCTGGAGGGGCGTGACTAGGTATTCACCCGATCCGACCAGGGTCGCACGACGGCATACGACGCCAGTGCACCAAGGAGGAACCGAGCAGAGGGACCAGGTGCTACTCCAGGACAGACCCCGGACACGGCTGTTGACCCACACAGGGGAATACAGGAACAGGCTGGTAGGCTGGCACACAGACTGGTGGGTATAGGCAGGCACGACTGGTATGCAGGCAGGCGGGTATGCAGGCAGGGGGGTAAAGGCAAGCACAGCTAGAGTGCAGACAGGGAGGCACTAGCAGGTAGGAACACAGGCGGGATAGGACCCAGTACACACCGGGACTCAGGAACAATACAGGCAGAAGGGTACAGGCAGGGCAGGACAGGACTGCCGGAGCAGCGGGCAGAAGCAGGGCAGGACAGGACTCTGTTCACACGGAACAGACAGGAAGGGAAAGACAGAGCCAGACACCCACAGGGTACTTGCAGTGAAGTAGCGAGTGGACCACAAACTCACAAACGGGAGTACAGAGACAACAGGCAGGAGTTAGGTACGAGTTCAGACTCTGCAGAAAAAGGAAGGGAACGGACATAGAGGAAAAACAGGTAAAGGATAGGAGAGAGTTCAGACTGGAACTGAGTGTACGGAGGAGACCGACACTGCAGCGGGATACAGGAGCGGGTCTGGGAATACTGCCCCCAGAGAGGCGGAAAGAACAGGCAAGGAGCGTGTTCAGACAGGACAGACAAGATACACAGAAAGGACTCAGTTCAGACACGGGAACTAATACCGCAAAGCAGGAGACATACAGGACACAGTTCAGACAGGCCTGGAAATACAGCCTCCAGGAAAGGCAGACAAGGAAACAAAGACGGGACCTGGCACCTTCAGAGTGCAAAAACACACTGAAGGAAAACACTATGCTCAGGCAGGGATAGAAGGGAGCTGCTGAGCTATATACCAAGTGTCAGACAGCAATAGGCTGAGGACGCACAAGGGGCGTGACCCACAGCAGGTACAAAGAGCAGGAAGTGATCGGGCGCCGCCCTTAAGCAGCAGAGACAGACACAAACAGACAGCATGGAGGGAAGCCAGAGAGACATTCTGGACAGGAGATCAAGTGCGCTCTCTTGCACAGTGGGAGATGGACCACCATGCAAGGACGCCGCCAGGTATGTTACAGTATTGCTGTGCAGAGACCTTGCGCAGCAATACATTTCGATTGAATGTGCGTCTAGGGATGCACATTCAACTGAAATAAAGCGCTAACGTCAGCGACTCCTGGACTGGGCCGCGATCATCAAGGGATCTACAGTGCCTACATGCAGCCCCTGTGTTTGAGACCCCTGCTCTGGACCCAAAAAATCCCATAGCAGCTCTATTCTTGAGACACCAGGGTGAAAATTAGTGGAAATGGTCATATTTTGTCATGACTGCATAAAAACTCAAAAGTCCCTTCATGCTTTACTGCTGGATACACTGAGTGACCACAGGCACACTGAAACATGAAACAATGAAAATTCTGGGTTCAGCAAAGAGTTGAAAATCAGAGCTGAAAAGCATGGTGGCCTAACATCATGTCATACCTAAGTCCTTGCGCTGAGATCTACTGTTGGATAGTGATTTTGTTTTGTGATTAGCGCTCACATTTCTTAGAAAGCTGTTGGACAAATGCTTGTTTGGTGAACAGCCAACTCCCTCAACTTCACCATACACGTCATTTCAGTTCTCAGTCAAGTTTCTACCAGACATCTCTGGTCGCTTGTCTTGCAGGAGAACAAAATAATAGGAAACTCAATATATTCTATTCATACACGTAGAATGGATAATTCATCCTGCCCACATTTCAGAGTTTGGGGAGATTTTTCTCCAATGTAGTTAGGAGCCTTAGGTCAGGTACTAATGGGAAATTTGTTACTATTTTTTTCAATTTATATTGAAATTTTAATTTAGAAATGTTACTTAAATGATATTTTTTTTGGTCTTAGAATTGAAATAAATAATACTACATTTTTCTTCTTGGCAGGAGACTATGCAAGAAGCTTAGAAGGACATCTGATATCTTCAGATTTTATAACAGATGATCGTGGTATGATAGAAGATGTGCATGAAATGAATTTATTCCTTCCAGCTATACCTTCAACCCTTCAAAGCAAAGATTTGTCATCTGATAATTTTCAACAAGTCCTATCTACTAATTCATTACATACTGTTAAACAAGATAATCATCACCAAAAGAGTGTTGAACATCAAAAGGTTTACAAAGAAGAAAGACCATTTTCATGTTCAGAATGTGGGAAACGTTTTACAATTAAATCAAAACTTGTGAAACATGTGAGAATTCACACCAGGGAGAGGCCATTTCCATGTTCAGAATGTGGCAGATGTTTTAAAATTAAATCAAATCTTGCAAAACATGAGAGAATTCACACCGGGGAGAGGCCATTTCCATGTTCAGAATGTAGTAAATGTTTTATCCAGCATTCAGATCTTGTTAGGCATCAGAGAATTCACACAGGGGAGAAGCCATTTACATGTTCGGAGTGTGGCAAATGTTTTACAGATAAATCAAATCTTAGTAAACATGAGAGAGGTCACACAGGGGAGAAGCCATTTTTATGTTCAGAATGTGGGAAATGTTTTTACCAGAATGTAGATCTTGTCCGACATCAGAGAAGACATACAGGGGTGAAGCCTTTTTCATGTTCAGAGTGTGGAAAATGTTTTACTGATACATCGAGTCTCGGTAAACATAAGAGAAGTCACATAGAGGAGAAGCTATTTTCATGTTCAGAATGTGGGAAATGTTTTGGCCACAAATCAGATCTTGTTGCGCATCAGAGAATACACTCAGTTGAGAAGCCATTTTCATGTTCAGAATGTGGAAAATCGTTCAATTGCAAATCACATCTTGTCAGTCATCAAAAAACTCACACAAAGGAAAAGCAATTTTCATGTTCAGATTGTGGGAAATGTTTTAAACGGAAATCTTCCTTTGTTTCTCATCAGAGAATTCACATAATGGCAAAGTAATTTTAATCTTCTGAATGTGGGAAACAGTTTAGTGTAAATCCACTTCTCTTCTCTTACACATCCAAGAATTCACAGATTGAAGAATCATTTTCATGTTCAGATTGTGGTAAAAAAATGTTTTTATTCAGAAATCAAATCTTAGTTGGCAATTAAAAACCTCGCCCATGAGAGAAACCATCTTCCTACAAGAAATCAGGTCTTGTTGAAAACCAAAGGAGATACATAGGGAAAAAATCTATTTTAATGAACTGTATGCAGTAAATGGTTTAACCAAAAATATTTTTTTTTAACTCCTTTCCTTTATAAATACTACAAGAAAAAATACAACATTGCATTAAAGTCATAGGTCATCAAAAGATGTACTAATTGGTGAGGACAACTGTTTCGGCTGAGCTTGGTTTATCTGACATCTAACCAGTGGCTTTAAAAAATGTCCATTTCTAACTTAAAATTCCACTTCTTGTGGAAAACGGCCACTAACCTTTGGCCGTACAATGGTCAAATTTGGTCTGGCATCAGTGGCACCAAAACTTAACCTCTTTACAAGGAAGCAGACTCAAAATTACCCCAGCAGCTCCAGTATCCCTGGTGAAGCCTCGGAAACTTAGGAGAATGATTTGCTAAAACCGCTGTACAGCATCTAAACAGTGTCTCGTAGCCATCACTGCCTACCAGACTGCTCCGTCATCAAGCTGAGCTGATATACTTTTCCTTAATAAAAAAAGCTGTAACATTTCTTGCACTGTGATAAAGTCATTTTCATAATTATGTATGTTATCAGAAACATACTTGTTTTTTAGTGATTGGAATAAGAAGTGCCCAAAATGTATCTGTACTCTGCACACCCATGCATTAACTCTTGATCACAATGCAAGTCATATTGTTAAGTGGGGAAATGTGATTTGAATATTTGTGAAATGTTTTCTTTAGGCAGTTGCCTATTTTTGTTTTATTGGAATGGCACTAGATAAAAGTTCCAGAATCATCTGCTTTATCCACTGTATCCTCGTTTCCCTATTTTTTTTAACCAGGCCGGCTAATCAAAAGAGGAGCCGCAGATTCCGGCAAGTAAAAGACAGTTTTCAAGGCTCGATCCAAAGACCACAAAATACTGACCTGGCCACTGAACCAGGGCCCTGCCAATTTATTAGATCATCTCAACTCTTAGCCACAATAGCCGCAAATTGTTCTGCTGTACAATCATGGCCAAATGGTTTAAGACTGACCCAAATTTATTTTTCACAAAATTTCTGCTTCAGTGTTTTTATCGTTACTGAAGTACATTTATAGCAATTTCAGTTTTTTATCTTTTATTAACAAATACATCAAGTTTATGCAAAGACTCAATATTTACAGTGTTAACTGTTATTTTTCCACACAATTTGCTCTCACAAATTCTGGGCTAAATCCTGACTGATGGCAACCTATTCTTGTCTAATCACTGCTTGGAGTGATTTCTGTGTTTTTGTTTGTCCACCCTCTTTTTGAGGACTGACCACAGGTTCTCAATGGGATTGAGATCGGGAAAGGTTTTTGGCCATGGATCCAAATTGGCAATGTTTCTCTAGTGGCCAGTTAGGTCCACACGTGTTTTTCTGCTGCTGCCCAGCTTATTATTTTCTATTTATGACCACAGGCTGTGTTTAGACTACTCTTCTGCATGACGCTTCTGTTCCTGATGTCCTAGTATTGACGTGGCTTTCTGACCATCCTCAGGTTGCTCCATCATTCAGAAGCAACTCCGTGAACCCAACACCTGAAGGAGTCCCAGCTAAAGTACAGATCCTTGTACAGGGGTTAAATGGTGAAGGCCAGGAAACCCCCTAGGGGTCTGCTAGAACGAGTGGCTAATTTTTTCTTCTCTCATAGCCCCAATACAGTGGCATGTAAAAGTTTGGGCACGTCTGGTCAAAATTACTGTGATTGTGAACAGTTAAGTAAGTTGAAGATCAATGTGGCCCTGCAGCTGTTGCAAAACTACAACTCCCATTATGCTTGGACAGGTTGGTATGAGTTGGGAGCTCGCATCTTTCCTGGCACATGACAGCTGATTAGATCAGCTGTCATGTGCCTCCAACAGCCACGGGTGGAGTCATAATCCACCCGCAGCTGTTAACATGTTAAATGCGGCTGGCAATAACTGACAGCGGCATTTAACTCGCGCCCGGCGGAAGCGTGTCATAAGACATGGCCATTGACGTCCCTGTCACATGATCGAGGAGTGCCAATGGGTTCTCATGATAGCTGGGAGTCTGCAGAAGACCCCCGTGCTTGTCATAGGAGATGATGATTTCAGCTGAAGCCCTGCTACGTGTAGCAGAAGCGATCGGATGATCGCAGCTTCAAGTCTCCTAAGAGGACTATTGAAGCAAGTAAAAAATAGAGAAAAACCTGTTTTAAAAAATATAAAAGTTCAAATCACCCCCTTTTGCCCCATTCAAAATAAAACCATAAAAAAACACATATTTTGTATCACGTTCAGATCTATCAAAATATAAAAAGAATTAATCCGAATCGGTAAACGGCATATAGAGAAAAACAAAAATATAAAAACGCCAGAATTATTTTTATGGTTGCCACAACATTTCAATAACAGGAGATCATAAAATTGTATCTACTCCAAAATGGTATCAATAAAAAGGTCAGCTTTGGGTGTAAAAAATAAGCCCTCACCCAGTGCTAGATCCTGAAAAATGGAGACTCTACAGGTCTCGGAAAATGGCATCATTTTTCTTTCTTTTTTTTTTTTTTCACCACTTAAATAATCTTTACATATTTGGTATCTGCGTACGCGTTCTGACCTGAAGAATCATATTGCTAAGTCAATTTTATCATTTAGTAAACATGGAAAAAAAAATTGTGGAATTGCACTTTTTTGCAATTTCATCGCACGTGCAATTTTTTTCTCGATTCCCTGTATACTATATGGTACTATGGTACTATTTCCAGCAGTTTAAAAGTGCAACTCGTCCCCCAAATAACAAGCTCTCATACTGCCATATTGACGTAAAAAAAAGTTATGGCTCTGGGAAGAACAGGATCAAAAAACGAAAGCGCAAAAATGAAAAATGGCACAGTCGTGAAGGGGTTAAAATATGGACTTTGTAATAAAGAATACAGTTTATATACTGAACAATAAAGAATACAATTATGAACTGTACAATGTCTATAAGCTATAATTTATCCCAAAGGAGAAGCTGAAGACCAAATAACGTCAGATGATGAGGATTGGACCTGTGATTGCTTTGATTTAGAGAAGTATAATTATATATTTTATATGAATATTAGTCACAGCTTACCATAACATGAATTCACACCATTATGTTATTGAATATGTATAACAATAATCCGTTATCGATATTTATTGTTATTATGGGCATCAGAACTATTTCGGAGTCGTGGAGTAGGACTGGTGGTTTGGCTTACCGACTCCACAGCCCTGTCAACAACTATATCCTGGACTTTGACACTAATGGATAAGCAACTGACACGTGTTTCTTTGGCCTACTGTAACTTGGACAATCACTCATGGACAAACAGCCGATAAAACTTCTACACAGGATCCAGAGAAAGATGGATGAATAAACTGCAACTAACCTAATGAACTAGCCATGGGACTAATCCACAAATTTTATACTTTGCTGCAATTAATCTTTTTGGTGGACAATTCAATAAACCACTAGATTGTTTTATGAGAAAAATGGTGACATTTTCTTTGGAGTATCCAATCTGGTAAGAAGTCCTGAATAAATAAATATACCAAAATATGTATATTTCACATCATGACAACCTCCAGGTCAGCCATCTACAGTAAGCCTGTTAGACGTTGCTTCGAACATGGTCTAAGAGGCTTCTGTCAGTGCAGCACTGACATGTATTATGCATTGCAGTGCTGTTGCATTGCAATGCATTATACCAGCAATCAGAGTAAAAAAAGTTAAAGTCCCATAGAGGGACTAAGTAAAAAAAAAAAAAAAAAAAAGTGGTAAAAATATTTTTTAAAAATCACAATAAAGATGCGCCCCTCTCGGTGGAGGAGCTAGAAGTAGCATTGATCACTCTCCAAAACAATAAGGCCCCAGGTACGGACAGGATCCCATCTGAATTATACAAAGAAATGGGTTCAGTGTTACTGCCTAAGCTACTGGAGGTGTTTCAAGAGGCATTCAGAGTGGGGACATTACCAGATTCCATGTGTGAGGCTGCAACAGTTCTAATCCCTAAACCAGAGAAAGATCCAACATGTACAGACTCATATAGGCCCATTTCATTATTGTCAGTGGATATAAAAATTCTAGCCTAGGCACTGGTTTTGAGATTTCTTAAAGTCATCACACATTTGGTACACGGAGACCAGACAGGATTCATGCCCACGAAAATCGACCTTTAATAAACCTGAGACGTCTATACATTAACCTCCAGATTAGTGGATAAATGTGGGAGAGAGGGCTGTGCTCTCACTCGATGCAGCGAAGGCTTTTGACAGCGTCAAGCGGGAGTACCTTTGGTCGGTTATGAGGGCTATGGCCTTTGGAACATCCTTCCTCTCAAGGAATAAACTGTTATATTGTAATCCTAGAGCTAAAATCAGAGCTAATGGCTCCTACTCAAACTCCCTTAAATTGTGTAGGGGGACTAGACAGGGGTGTCCTCTCTCTCCCTTGCTATTTGCCTTTGCTATAGAGCAACTTGCTGTTAAATTACGAGCTAGTAGAGAGGTGAAAGGCTTTATCTACAATACAGTAGCGGAAAAAGTTGCATTGTATGCAGATGACCTTCTGATGTTCCTTGGGGATACTGATAGTTCCCTGGTAAACACTATTGCAACTGTAAATGAATTTGGAGATCATTCGGGACTTCGAATCACTGGGATAAGTCTATATTAATGCCGGTAGATGAATTATCTCAAAACTCTAAAGTACACCAAACACGCTTGACAGTGGGACAGGAATTTAAATATCTAGGAATTCATATATCTGTTAATATTAGAGCCTTTATATCTTTGAATCTGGTCCACTTATACGCCAAGTTTCAACAAAAAATCAATACCTGGTGCAAAATACCCTTATCGGTCATTGGATGAACGAACCTGGTTAAGATGATACTGATGCTTTATATGCTTTTATATTATCCATAATACCCTGGTATGGCTTCCCCTGAAACACTTTTACAAATTTCAGGCTATGTTTAGGGAACTGATATGGATGGAATGGAGTGCTCGCATTAAATATAACACGTTGCAGAGGGAAAAAGAGGAGGGAGGTCTAGCTGCACCAAATCCATGGCTGTATTTGTTAACGATGCAACTTCAACAGTTCAAACTACTGCAGGGTAATATTGTGACCGTGCTGCAAGATCATACATTAGGTATCCCGATTATCCCCTTTTTGGAGGTTGGCTACCAGAGGAGGCAGCAAAAGAAGCTTCCAACGGTGCTTCTTATGATAAAGACATGGGAAAAAGCTAAGCAGTTGTTAGATATAGATGGATATACACTGTTTACCCCTATATGGCAAAACCCTAGACTTCCAGAGATGTTTAGATTAGAGGGCTTTAGCCTCTGGAGAAAAGCTGGTCTGGCTACTATTGCCCAACTCCAGATAAGTGGGATATTTAAAAGTTTCCAACAGCTAAAAGAGGAATTTCTTCTCCCAAATAAGTATTTCTTCCAAAATCTCCAAATACGACATGCTTGGCTTCAACAAGACAAAATCAAAAAACTTAAAATAGATAATCATTTATTATTCTCTATGGTTACAAACCAGAGCCATATAAAAAGAGCAATCTCTAGATTCTACAGAATACTACTAGAACACTTTATTTCAAAACATTCATTAAGCCTTAAAGAAAAATGGGAGAAGGATATTGGTATAATTGATCCTGATCATTGGGACATAATAATGTCCTCAGTTCCACAGCTGTCCACTAGTGAAGCTCAGAGATTGTCACAGTTATACCTATTACACCGGGTGTATAGAACTCCTAAATTTCTCCATAAAATAGGAGTGAGAGCAGATGATGTATGTCCAAGGTGTGGGATGGGTCTCGCTGATATTTTACACATGTTTTGGGTATGTAGCTCTCTTGAAAATTTTTGGAAACGCACTGTTGGTTACGTAAATTGTGTATTTGATGTAAGTATCCCAATGCAACCTATAGTTTGTGTGCTGGGATATGTAGACAGAGTAATTGAAGATGAAAATGAAAGATTGGCGATTAAAAGGGCACTTTACCAAATAAGAAAAATGATAGCAGCACACTGGTTAAGTAATTCTCCCCCAAAATTTAGAGAATTTAGTGAGAAGATGCATTTATTGATTCGGCTAGAGGAAGGGGTATACAAAAAAGGAAAGCTTTGCACAAATATTATAAGATATGGGGAAGATGGAAAGCCTATCATGGTGCATCAATTTAGTCATTACTAGGTTCTATATCTGGGTAAATTTCTCACTTTTAAATATGCTATACATTGGAAAGTTTCATTAAAGGGGTTGTGTAGTACTTTATGTTACCCCCTCCCCCATGTATCCCCCCCCCAGGTCCCTAAGACTTTTTGTAAATACCTTCTGCTGTTGATAATGCCTGTGAGCGGCGCTATCGGTGGCCGCTCACAGGCATCACGTGACCCCGCACTGACGTCACGACAAGTGAGGCGGGCGTGACTCAGTGCTGGGATCCCCGCGGAGGCTGCTGGGTTGTGGGCGGGGTTACCCCCCGCGTCACACCCGTCATTCACCGCGCGGTTTCCCAATGAATGGGGAGAGGCAGAGCACGCTGTGGATGCTGGTTGTGATGCGGGGGGAGGGTAACCCCGCCCACAGCCTGGCATCCACCTGGAACCAGGATGATCATGCTGCCAGCAGTTGTCGTGACATCAGCGGATGTCAGAGCCGGCTGAAGCCGGGGGTCACGTGATGCCTGTGAGCGGCCACCGATAGCGCCGCTCACAGGCATTATCAACAGCAGAAGGTATTTACAAAAAGTCTTAGGGACCTCGGAGGGGGATACATGGGAGGGGGTGTAATATAAAGTACCGCACAACCCCTTTAAATATATAACAACCTAAGTTACACAGGATGAATATGGGTATATGGAAAATGGATGTGAGCACACCACGAATGCTAGAGTACAACAATCTGAGCCCACGTTTCTATGTACATGCTTATTGTCTTTTTATTGATAATGTGATAAATAGTATAGGTGTAATTAACTTTGTAAAATATTGCAGCATCTAATTTTTGTACCACTGATTATTAAATTATACCAACAAGGTCTAGAACGAACAAAGAGTGTGTGTGTGTGTGTGGAGGGGTTATATGGGAATTTGTGTTACTGTTTGTTTATGTTGTATTTGGAAAAATTCAATAAAAATCTTATCTGAAAAAAAAAATCACAATAAAAATAAAAATATATACCGATAAATAAACATATCTACATAAGATAAAAATGTAAACATATTTATTATTGCCACGTCCGGAACAACCCGACCTATAAAACTGTTACACTACTTATCCCTTTCAAAATTCCCTATAATGAGGCAGATGGAGGCACTGTGGACGCTGTCTGACCTGTGATCCAGTGGTGTCTGTCTTTTTAGATGTGCATAAAAGTTCTGTCCGCCTCAGTTTTGGGCAATTTTGAAAAGAAGAACAATGCTGAACAGAAGCAAGATGGAGTCCAGAGTAACTCTGTGCCTCATTATAGCGAATGGATCCCTCAGGGTTTCATCTGAATCACGTCATTCGGAGATTTAGATGGAAACCCCGATGTAAGTGCTAAGCGTACAGCGCAGGATAAATGTGATCCAAAATGTTCCCAATAAAAGCTTCAAATCAATCCACAAAAAAGCAAGTCCCCACTCAGGTCCATCATCTGTTAACGGAAATATAGAGGGTTTTCATGTTGCTGGTAGGACAAAGACTCTGGAAAAGCTCTATGGCTCCTCGCCCCCAAAAAGAAATCCAGAGAATTTTGAGCTCCCAAATCCCCCCACCGCCCTTGTGAGCTCCACAGTGTGCCTAAACCACATTTAGTGTCCACATGTTTGGCATGTTTCTGAAGCAATGAGAGCCCGTCTAATTTACAGGGTCCATGTCTCCTGAAGTATGAGCTGGGCACTACAACGTACTGGGCACTTACATGGCAGATTTGCAATTTTCACTGAGGTCAACATACACTACTGCTTGTTTCTGGAAGCTATACATGGAGTCAAAATCGTCATTACACCAGTAGATAAATTACCAGAGGGGTCTAATTTCCAAAATGGGGTCACTTAAGGGGGATTCTGCTCTTCGACACTTAGGGGCTCTGTATATGAAGCTTGCAAACTATTTTACAATTTGATCTCCATGGGAGTGGATTGTAGTGAATATTCATGCTCTTTAATAGCGGGCACGCAGACCGCAGAGCGGCAGCAGGAGCCGTGCTGCGGGTACAGTGTGCACGCTATTAAGGAGAGTGAAAAAAAATCAGCTGTGACCCCCTGCTGTCTTGTCTGTATACTATTTTACATTTTCCCCTGCCCAGGAGCTGTAGTATGATCAGACCATGTTCCTGTAAGGTTAGACACAGCCATTACACAGCACACAGCAGGGGCACATTTATAAGATTATCTCAGCACAGGAACTTTTATTTTTAAACACATCCAATTGTGGAAATTATTATTATTGCAAGATATGTTGATTAAAATATACTTTTGTTCGTGGCACAACCCCTTTAAGAGTGTGGTTGTTTAGATTTTACAATTCAGTTTGGAGCAGGCACCATATCTCAGAACGTCTCCCATTATGTGGCGACTACTCTAGCAGTCATCGGCATTCTAAAATAGGGCTGTGGTGAGGTCTATGGGCTAAAAGAGGAAGCCCCCTCATACATACACAGGGCTCCTTACACATAGTAAACATACAGTACAGACCAAAAGTTTGGACACATCTCATTTAAAGATTTTTTTGTATTTTCATGACTATGAAAATTGTACATTCACACTGAAGGCATCAAAACTATGAATTAACACATGTGGAATTATATACTTAACAAAAAAGTGTGAAACAATTGAAAATATGTCTTATATTCTAGGTTCTTCAAAGTAGCCACCTTTTGCTTTGATGACTGCTTTGCACACTCTTGGCATTCTCTTGATGAGCTTCAAGAGGTAGTCACTGGAAATGGTTTTCACTTCACAGGTGTGCCCTGTCAGGTTTAATAAGTTGGATTTCTTGCCTTATAAATGGGGTTGGGACCATCAGTTGTGTTGTGCAGAAGTCAGGTGGATACACAGCTAATAGTCCTACTGTATAGACTGTTAGCTGCTTTTTTCTTGCCATAATACAAATTCTAAGAAAAGAAAAATGAATGGCCATCATTACTTTAAGAAATGAAGGTCAGTCAGTCCGAAAAATTGGGCAAACTTTGAAAGTGTCCCCAAGTGCAGTTGCAAAAACCATCAAGCGCTACAAAGAAACTGGCTCACATGAGGACCGCCCCAGGAAAGGAAGACCAAGAGTCACCTCTGCTTCTGAGGATAAGTTTATCCGAGTCACCAGCCTCAGAAATCGCAGGTTAACAGCAGCTCAGATTAGAGACCAGGTCAATGCCACAGAGAGTTCTTGCAGCAGACACATCTCTTCAACAACTGTTAAGAGGAGACTTTGTGCAGCAGGCCTTCATGGTAAAATAGCTGCTAGGAAACCACTGCTAAGAACAGGCAACAAGTAGAAGAGACTTGTTTGGGCTAAAGAACACAAGGAATGGACATTAGACCAGTGGAAATCTGTGCTTTGGTCTGATGAGTCCAAATTTGAGATCTTTGGTTCCAACCACCGTGTCTTTGTGCGACGCAGAAAAGGTGAACGGATGGACTCTACATGTCTGGTTCCCACCGTGAAGCATGGAGGAGGAGTTGTGATGGTGTGGCGGGTGCTTTGCTGGTGACACTGTTGGGGATTTATTCAAAATTGAAGGCATACTGATCCAGCATGGCTACCACAGCATCTTGCAGCGGCATGCTGTTCCATCCGGTTTGCGTTTAGTTGGACCATCATTTATTTTTCAACAGGACAATGACCCCAAACACACCTCCAGGCTGTGTAAGGACTATTTGATCAAGGAGAGTGATGCAGTGCTACGCCAGATGACCTGGCCTCCACAGTCACCAGACCTGAACCCAATCGAGATGGTTTGGGGTGAGCTGGACCGCAGAGTGAAGGCAAAAGGGCCAACAAGTGCTAAGCATCTCTGGGAACTCCTTCAAGATTGTTGGAAGACCATTTCCGGTGACTACCTCTTGAAGCTCATCAAGAGAATGCCAAGAGTGTGCATGAAAATACAGAAAAATCTTTAAATGAGGTGTGTCCAAACTTTTGGTCTGTACTTTACATGACTCCGTTCCGCACACGCAGCTCTCCTCCGCTCACGTCACACACCTCGTACACACGCGGCTCCGCACACGTCACACACACACGACTCCGCTCAGCACACGTCACACACATGTCTCCGCACACGTCGTACACACGCGGCTCCGCTCCGTACACCTCATACGCGTGCGGCTCCGCTCCGTACACCTCATACACGACACGCGGCTCCGCTCCGTACACGCGCGGCTCCGCTCCGTACGCCTCGTACACGCGCGGCTCCGCTCCGTACGCCTCGAACACGCGCGGCTCCGCTCCGTACGCCTCGCACACGCGCGGCTCCGCTCCGTACACCTCGTACACGCGCGGCTCCGCTCCGTACACCTCGTTCACGCGCGGCTCCGCTCCGTACACCTCGTACACGCACGGCTCCGCTCCGTACACCTCGTACACGCGCGGATCCGCTCCGTACACCTCGTACGCGCGCGGCTCCGCACAGCTCGCACGCACGCGGCTCCGCTCCGTACGCCTTGTACGCGCATGGCTCCGCTCCGTACACCTCGTACGCGCGTGGCTCCGCTCCGTACACCTCGCACGCGCGCGGCTCCGCTCCGTACACCTCGTACACGCGCGGCTCCGCTCCGTACACATCGTACACGCGCGGCTCCGCTCCGTACACCTCGTACACGCGCGGCTCCGCTCCGTACACCTCGTACACGCGCGGCTCTGCTCCGTACACCTCGTACACGCGCGGCTCCGCTCCGTACACCTCGTAAAATAGCTGCTAGGAAACCACTGCTAAGGACAGGCAGCAAGCAGAAGAGACTTGTTTGGGCTAAAGAACACAAGGAATGGACATTAGACCAGTGGAAATCTGTGCTTTGGTCTGATGAGTCCAAATTTGAGATCTTTGGTTCCAACCACCGTGTCTTTGTGCGACGCAGAAAAGGTGAACGGATGGACTCTACATGTCTCCGTACGCCTCGTACACGCGCGGCTCCGCTCTGTAAGCCTCGAACACGCGCGGCTCCGCTCCGTACGCCTCGAACGCGCGCGGCTCCGCTCCGTACACCTCGCACGCACGCGGCTCCGCTCCGTACGCCTCGAACACGCGCAGCTCCGCTCCGCACACCTCGCACGCGCGCGGCTCCGCTCCGTACACCTCGTACGCGCGCGGCTCCGCTCCGTACACCTCGTACGCGCGCGGCTCCGCTCCGTACACCGCGTACGCGTGCGGCTCCGCTCCGTACACCTCGTACGCGCGCGGCTCCGCTCCGTACACCTCGTACGCGCGCGGCTCCGCTCCGTACAGCTCGCACGCACGCGGCTCCGCTCCGTACGCCTCGTACGCGCGTGGCTCCGCTCCGCACGCCTCGTATGCGTGCGGCTCCGCTCCGCACGCCTCCGCTCCGTACGCCTCGTACGCGCGCGGCTCCGCTCCGTACACCTCGCACGCGCGCGGCTCCGCTCCGTACACCTCGCACGCGCGCGGCTCCGCTCCGTACACCTCGTACTCGCGCGGCTCCGCTCCGTACACCTCGTACACGCGCGGGTCCGCTCCGTACACCTCGCACACGCGCGGCTCCGCTCCGTACACCTCGTACACGCGCGGGTCCGCTCCGTACACCTCGCACGCGCGCGGCTCCGCTCCGTACACCTCGAACGCGCGCGGCTCCGCTCCGTACACCTCGTACTCGCGCGGCTCCGCTCCGTACACCTCGTACACGCGCGGGTCCGCTCCGTACACCTCGTACTCGCGCGGCTCCGCTCCGTACACCTCGTACACGCGCGGCTCCGCTCCGTACACCTCGTACACGCGTGGCTCCGCTCCGTACACCTCGTACACGCGCGGCTCCGCTCCGTACACCTCGTACACGCGCGGCTCCGCTCCGTACACCTCGCACACGCGCGGCTCCGCTCCGTACACCTCGCACACGCGCGGCTCCGCTCCGTACACCTCGTACACGCGCGGCTCCGCTCCGTACACCTCGTACACGCGCGGCTCCGCTCCGTACACCTCGTACACGCGCGGCTCCGCTCCGTACACCTCGCACACGCGCGGCTCCGCTCCGTACACCTCGTACATGCGCGGCTCCGCTCCGTACACCTCGTACACGCGCGGTTCAGCTCCGTACACCTCGTACACGCGCAGCTCCGCTCCGTACACCTCGAACACACGCGGCTCCGCTCCGTACACCTCGAAAAATTGGGCAAACTTTGAAAGTGTCCCCAAGTGCAGTTGCAAAAACCATCAAGCGCTACAAAGAAACTGGCTCACATGAGGACCGCCCCAGGAAAGGAAGACCAAGAGTCACCTCTGCTTCTGAGGATAAGTTTATCCGAGTCACCAGCCTCAGAAATCGCAGGTTAACAGCAGCTCAGATTAGAGACCAGGTCAATGCCACAGAGAGTTCTTGCAGCAGACACATCTCTTCAACAACTGTTAAGAGGAGACTTTGTGCAGCAGGCCTTCATGGTAAAATAGCTGCTAGGAAACCACTGCTAAGGACAGGCAACAAGCAGAAGAGACTTGTTTGGGCTAAAGAACACAAGGAATGGACATTAGACCAGTGGAAATCTGTGCTTTGGTCTGATGAGTCCAAATTTGAGATCTTTGGTTCCAACCACCGTGTCTTTGTGCGACGCAGAAAAGGTGAACGGATGGACTCTACATGTCTGGTTCCCACCGTGAAGCATGGAGGAGGAGTTGTGATGGTGTGGCGGGTGCTTTGCTGGTGACACTGTTGGGGATTTATTCAAAATTGAAGGCATACTGATCCAGCATGGCTACCACAGCATCTTGCAGCGGCATGCTGTTCCATCCGGTTTGCGTTTAGTTGGACCATCATTTATTTTTCAACAGGACAATGACCCCAAACACACCTCCAGGCTGTGTAAGGACTATTTGATCAAGGAGAGTGATGCAGTGCTACGCCAGATGATCTGGCCTCCACAGTCACCAGACCTGAACCCAATCGAGATGGTTTGGGGTGAGCTGGACCGCAGAGTGAAGGCAAAAGGGCCAACAAGTGCTAAGCATCTCTGGGAACTCCTTCAAGATTGTTGGAAGACCATTTCCGGTGACTACCTCTTGAAGCTCATCAAGAGAATGCCAAGAGTGTGCAAAGCAGTTATCAAAGCAAAAGGTGGCTACTTTGAAGAACCTAGAATATAAGACATATTTTCAGTTGTTTCACACTTTTTTGTTAAGTATATAATTCCACGTGTTAATTCATAGTTTTGATGCCTTCAGTGTGAATGTACAATTTTCATAGTCATGAAAATACAGAAAAATCTTTAAATGAGGTGTGTCCAAACTTTTGGTCTGTACTGTACATGACTCCGTTCCGCACACGCAGCTCTCCTCCGCTCACGTCACACACCTCGTACACATGCGGCTCCGCACACGTCACACACACGCGACTCCGCTCAGCACACGTCACACACATGTCTCCGCACACGTCGTACACACGCGGCTCCGCTCCGTACACCTTATACGCGTGCGGCTCCGCTCCGTACACCTTATACGCGTGCGGCTCCGCTCCGTACACCTCATACACGCGGCTCCACTCCGTACACGCGCGGCTCCGCTCCGTACGCCTCGTACACGCGCGGCTCCGCTCCGTACGCCTCATACACGCGCGGCTCCGCTCCGTACGCCTCGAACACGCGCGGCTCCGCTCCGTACGCCTCGCACACGCGCGGCTCCGCTCCGTACGCCTCGTACACGCGCGGCTCCGCTCCGTACACCTCGTACACGCGCGGCTCCGCTCCGTACACCTCGTACACGCGCGGCTCCGCTCCGTACAGGTCGCACGCACGCGGCTCCGCTCCGTACGCCTCGTACGCACGCGGCTCCGCTCCGGACGCCTCGTACGCGCGCGGCTCCGCTCCGTACACCTCGTACGCGCGTGGCTCCGCTCCGTACACCTCATACGCGTGCGGCTCCGCTCCGTACACCTCATACACGCGGCTCCGCTCCGTACGCCTCGTACACGCGCGGCTCCGCTCCGTACGCATCGAACACGCGCAGCTCCGCTCCGTACGCCTCGTACACGCGCGGCTCCGTACACCTCGTACACGCGCGGCTCCGCTCCGTACACCTCGTACGCGCGCGGCTCCGCTCCGTACAGCTCGCACGCACGCGGCTCCGCTCCGTACGCCTCGTACGCACGCGGCTCCGCTCCGGACGCCTCGTACGCGCGCGGCTCCGCTCTGTACACCTCATACGTGCGTGGCTCCGCTCCGTACACCTCGCACGCGCGCGGCTCCGCTCCGTACACCTCGTACGCGCGCGGCTCCACTCCGTACACCTCGTACACGCGCGGCTCCGCTCCGTACACCTCGTACACGCGCGGCTCTGCTCCGTACACCTCGTACACGCGCGGCTCCGCTCCGTACACCTCGTAAAATAGCTGCTAGGAAACCACTGCTAAGGACAGGCAGCAAGCAGAAGAGACTTGTTTGGGCTAAAGAACACAAGGAATGGACATTAGACCAGTGGAAATCTGTGCTTTGGTCTGATGAGTCCAAATTTGAGATCTTTGGTTCCAACCACCGTGTCTTTGTGCGACGCAGAAAAGGTGAACGGATGGACTCTACATGTCTCCGTACGCCTCGTACACGCGCGGCTCCGCTCTGTACGCCTCGAACACGCGCGGCTCCGCTCCGTACACCTCGTACTCGCGCGGCTCCGCTCCGTACACCTCGCACACGCGCGGCTCCGCCCCGTACACCTCGTACACGCGCGGCTCCGCTCCGTACACCTCATACACGCGCAGCTCCGCTCCGTACACCTCGCACACGCGCGGCTCCGCTCCGTACACCTCATACACGCGCGGCTCCGCTCCGTACACCTCGCACACGCGCGGCTCCGCTCCGTACACCTCGCACACGCGCGGCTCCGCTCCGTACACCTCGTACACGCACGGCTCCGCTCCGTACACCTCGTACACGCGCGGCTCCGCTCCGTACACCTCGTACACGCGCGGCTCTGCTCCATACACCTCGTACACGCGCGGCTCCGCTCCGTACACCTCGTACACGCGCGGCTCCGCTCCGTACACCTCGAACACACGCGGCTCCGCTCCGTACACCTCGAAAAATTGGGCAAACTTTGAAAGTGTCCCCAAGTGCAGTTGCAAAAACCATCAAGCGCTACAAAGAAACTTGCTCACATGAGGACCGCCCCAGGAAAGGAAGACCAAGAGTCACCTCTGCTTCTGAGGATAAGTTTATCCGAGTCACCAGCCTCAGAAATCGCAGGTTAACAGCAGCTCAGATTAGAGACCAGGTCAATGCCACAGAGAGTTCTTGCAGCAGACACATCTCTTCAACAACTGTTAAGAGGAGACTTTGTGCAGCAGGCCTTCATGGTAAAATAGCTGCTAGGAAACCACTGCTGAGGACAGGCAACAAGCAGAAGAGACTTGTTTGGGCTAAAGAACACAAGGAATGGACATTAGACCAGTGGAAATCTGTGCTTTGGTCTGATGAGTCCAAATTTGAGATCTTTGGTTCCAACCACCGTGTCTTTGTGCGACGCAGAAAAGGTGAACGGATGGACTCTACATGTCTCCGTACGCCTCGTACACGCGCGGCTCCGCTCCGTACGCCTCGAACACGCGCGGCTCCGCTCCGTACACCTCGAACTCGCGCGGCTCCGCTCCGTACACCTCGCACATGCGCGGCTCCGCTCCGTACACCTCGCACATGCGCGGCTCCGCTCCGTACGCCTCTTACACGCGCGGCTCCGCACGCCCCGTACACGCGCGGCTCCGCTCCGTACGCCCCGTACACGCGCGGCTCCGCTCCGTACGCCCCGTACACGCGCGGCTCCGCTCCGTACGCCTCGAACTCGCGCGGCTCCGCTCCGTACACCTCGTACATGCGCGGCTCCGCTCCGTACGCCCCGTACACGCGCGGCTCCGCTCCGTACGCCCCGTACACGCGCGGCTCCGCTCCGTACACCTCGTACACGCGCGGCTCCGCTCCGTACGCCTCGAACTCGCGCGGCTCCGTTCCGTACGCCTCGCACATGCGCGGCTCCGCTCCGTACGCCTCGTACATGCGCGGCTCCGCTCCGTACGCCTCGTACACGCGCGGCTCCGCTCCGTACGCCCCGTACACGCGCGGCTCCGCTCCGTACGCCTCGTACACGCGCGGCTCCGCTCCGTACGCCTCGTACACGCGCGGCTCCGCTCCGTACGCCTCGTACACGCGCGGCTCCGCTCCGTACACCTCGTACACGCGCGGCTCCGCTCCGTACACCTCGTACACGCGCGGCTCCGCTCCGTACACCTCGTACACGCGCGGCTCCGCTCCGTACACCTCGTACACGCGCGGCTCCGCTCCGTACACCTCGTACACGCGCGGCTCCGCTCCGTACACCTCGTACACACGCGGCTCCTCTCCGTACACCTCGTACACGCGAGGCTCCGCTCCGTACACCTCGTACACACGCGGCTCCGCTCCGTACACCTCGTACACACGCGGCTCCTCTCCGTACACCTCGTACACACGCGGCTCCGCTCCGTACACCTCGTACACACGCGGCTCCGCTCCGTACACCTCGTACACACGCGGCTCTGCTACATCCACACTGTAAACCCCTCCTGACCCCACACATAACCTTCACCTCATCCAGCACCATGACAACCAGCACAGCAGAGTCCTGCATCCACTGAGGCCCCTGATCATGTGACCCCTGACTCCTCCCCTCCTGTGACCTCATCACAGGTCCTGTAAGGACAGAATAGCCATATGCAGGTGCATCTTACTAAATTTGATGATATTCTAACAGTTCATTTATTTCAGTTCTTCAATACAAAAAGTGAACCTCATATATTAGAGTCATTATAAACAGAGTGGTTTATTTCTGTTAATGTTGATGATTATGGCTTAGAGCCAATGAAAACACAAAGGTCATTATCTCAGTAAATTAGAATAATTAACAAAAAACACCTGCAAAGGCTTCATAAGCGATTACAAATGTCCCTTAGTCTGTTTCAGTAGGCTCCACAATCATGCGGAAGACTGCTGACTTGACAGATGTCCAGAAGGCAGTCATTGACACACTCCACAGGGTCCCAGAGTCTGGAGGAAGAGTGGAGAGGCCACAATCCAAGCTGCTTGAGGTCTAGTGTGAAGTTTCCACAATCAGTGATGGTTTGGGGAGCCATGTCATCTGCTGGTGTAGGTCCACTGTGTTTTATCAAGACCAAAGTTAGCGCAGCCATCTACCAGGAAATTTTAGAGCGCTTCATGCTTCCCTCTGCCGACAAGCTTTTTGGAGATGGAAATGTCATTCTCCAGCAGGACTTGGCACCTGTCCACACTGCCAAAAGTACCAATACCTGGTTTAAAAACAACAGTATCACTGTGCTTGATTGGCCAGCAAACTCTCCTAACTTTAACCCCATAGAGAATCTATGGGGTATTGTCAAGAGGAAGATGAAAGACAACAGACCCAGCAATGCAGACGACAGAGAGGGGGCAAGGTGAGGAGGTAGTGTGGGAGTGGGAGATGCTAAATGTGCGGTTAGAAAGGTATGAGGAGATCCAAGATAGGGCAAGGTCTTTGACGCCAACTGATGCAGTAATTGATGTAAAAGGAGCCCCGACCAAGTATTGAGTGCATTAACTGAACATACATTTCAGTAGGCCAACATTTTGGATTTTAAAATCATTTTTCAAGCTGTTATAAAGTATTCTAATTTACTGAGATAATGACTTTTGTGTTTTCATTGGCTGTAAGTCATAATCATCAACATTAACAGAAATAAACACTTGAAATAGATCACTCTGTTTGTAATGACTCTACAAGTTGTGCTCAAAAGTGTACATACCCCGGCAGAATTTTTGCTTTCTTGGCCAAGCTGTCATTGATGTTAAAGGAGCCAATACATGGTATTAAGAACTGGGGTATGTGAACTTTTGATCAGGGTCATTTGGATGTTTTTGGTTGTCATTAAGATTTAAAAAGAGAAAAACACAGTAGTTTGACAATAAATGGCTTCACCCAACCAATAACCATGAGTGGAGAAAAAGTTTTTTTTGTTATCATTCATATTCTCTGAAACAAGGCCAAAAAAGGAAAAATTCTGCCGGGGTATGTAAACTTTTGAGCACATCTGTATATAATATATGAGTTTCACTTTTTGTATTGAAGAACTGAAATAAATTAACTTTTTGATGATATTCTAATTTAGTGAAATGCACCTGTATGTCCCTCATTATGGTATATCTCCCTTACCTTAGAGCCCCATACTGGTATATGTCCCCCGTTCTTGTGCTGTTCTTTAACGTATAGAAAAAAAGTAAAGCATTATATTCCCCAGGGGTGAATATAGAAGTCATAGTGCCCCATAGTCCCCCCTTCAGTATAATGCTCCTACATATAGTATAAACCCCATAGTCCTCCATACAGTATTTTGCACAGCCCATAGTCCTCCCTATAGTATAATGCACTTCCCATACTTCTCCATATAGTATAATGCACCCTCAATAACCCTCCATACAGTATAATGCGCACCCTATTGTTATCCATGTAGTATAATGCACAGCCCATAGTCCTCTGTATAGTATAATGCACAGCCCATCCTGGTATATGGCTCTCGTGCTGTGCCCCATCTTGGTATATATCCCCCATCCTGGTATATGGCCCTCATCCTAGGCTCCATACTGGTATATTACCCTAATCCAGGGCCCTCATGCTGTGCCCAATCCTGCTATATGTCCCTCATCCTGGTATATGGCCCTCACCCTGGGCCCCCATTCTGATATATGGCCCCGCTGTTTGTCAATACACAGAAAAAAAAACAATAAATGCTGCTGCTCACCTTCCTAGCACTCACCATGCTGTGCAGCATCCACATCTGAAGCTGGCAGCTGATTTCGGCATGCAACGGGACTGCACAACGTCACTGCCATGCGCCCCCGGTCGCCTCTGATTGGCCGGCGGCATGTATTGCGGAGCACGGATCCGGCAAGTGTTTGTGCTGCAATACACTTCAACTGAATGTGTGCCCGCGGACGCACATTCAGCTGAAGTAGGGGGACGCTTCGCCCCTGATTCTGATGATCTATTGTATACCTGGCAGGAGCCCATATATTCTGTTGCCTTCACTAATATATACCACCAGGAAACCCATACACTCTAGTGTCTTTAACAGTGAAATGGCTAGAATGTATAGGCCGCAGTCAGGACCTGGAAGGCGACCATACATTGTAGGCTACATTCTGCTAGCTTCACTAACATATTTCTGGTAGGAGCCCATACATTCTACTGCCTCTAATAATATATACCTTACAGGAGCCCATAGATTCTGCTGCCTCCAACAATATATACCTGACAGGAGCCCATACATTCTCCTGCCTCCAATAATATATACCTGACAGGAGCCCATACATTCTGCTGTCTCCAATAATATATACCTGACAGGAGCCCATACATTCTGCTGCCTCCAATAATATATACCTGACAGGAGCCCATATATTCTCCTGCCTCCAATAGTATATACCTGACAGGAGCCCATAGATTCTGCTGCCTCCAATAATATATACCTGACAGGAGCCCATACATTCTCCTGTCATTTTGAAGCTTTTTTTTTAAGCTTTTTTCACTGTTTTCAGAACATTAACAATAAGAACATGGAAGAGCCCAGGAGCCATTTGGTGAGCTGCATATCCTGCTACATGTTCACAGACTTGCCAGTGGAAAAGCCAAACTTCACATGCCAGAAATGCAAGCTTGTGTCCCTGTTGGAGGAAAAGTTGCGAAATCTAGAAGAGAGGTTAACTACCTTGAAAATCATTAAGGAAGGTGAAGAGTTCTTAGACAGAGCAGAATTATCTCTTCATGATTCAGAAAGAGAAGAAATTCGAACTGCACCTGACGAAACAGAGGAATGGAAGCATGTGACCCACAGAAGCAGGAGGATCGAGAGGCAGTCAGCACCATACTGCTCAGGAACCAGTACCAGGCTCTCACGCAGGAGAACCATGAAGAAATACAGCAAAATAAGACTTTGCCAACAATGAATAACCTTGTAAGCCCTCAGAATCCTCCTGGATGGAGAAAGAAGAATGCTGTGAAGAAAAAACGGAGAGTGGTGGTCATGGGGGATTCCCTGTTAAGAGGAACAGAGGCCGCTATCTGCAGACCAGACATAACCTCAAGAGAAATGTGCTGTCTTCCAGGAGCAAAAATTAAAGATGTGTCTGACAGGATATCAAGACTCTTCAGACCTACAGATCACTACCCATTCCTGCTAATACATGTGGGGACAAATGACACCGCAAGAAAGGACCTGGAAACCATCTGCAGTGACTTTGAAGACTTAGGCAAGAAAGTGAAAGAATTGGGAGCGCAGGTGGTCTTCTCATCCATCCTCCCAGTGGATGGCCATGGAACAATGAGGTGGAATAAGATTCTACAGGTGAACAACTGGCTACGTCGATGGTGCCGTCAACAAGGATTTGGATTTCTGGATCACGGAATGAATTACCTATACGATGGACTACTTGCTAGAGATGGGGTGCACCTTACGAAGACTGGAAAACATGTATTTGGAAGTCGCCTTGCTACACTCATCAAAAGAGCTTTAAACTAGAACAATGTGGGAAGGGAAGCAAAAGGCCAGAAAAAGCCATACAGCTGACAAATACTATTGAGATCTCTGCTACTGGAAGTGGAAAGGAAGAACAAAGACAAAACAATTTAAATAATAAAAATATGGGAGGAAGAGAAACCAATCACAAACTAAAATGTTTTTATACAAATGCACAAAGCATGGGCAACAAACAAGGAGAATTGGAACTACTAATGCAGGAAAAGGAATATGATGTCATTGGAATCACTGAAACTTGGTGGGACGATACACATGATTGGAATAAAAGGCTAAAAGGATACAACTTATTTTCAAGAAACAGACTTGATAAACGAGGAGGAGGTGTTGCATTGTATGTTAGAAAAGCGTATATCTGCACAGAGATTGAAGCTTCAGAGACTGGGAGTTCTGTGGAAACTGTTTGGGTAAGAATACAAGGAGAGAACAACGGAAAGGACACCATTGTAGGCATTTACTACAGGCCACCTGGGCAAGCTGAAGATATGGATGAACTCTTTATGTATCAAATGACCAAGTTCTCCAAAAAATATGACGTAGTGGTCATGGGAGATTTCAACTATCCAGACATTTGTTGGGAATCTCTCTCAAGTAAAACTAACAGGTCAAGCAAATTCTTATCCTCTCTTGCTGACAACTTTATCTTCCAAAAGGTAGGGGAGAAAACAAGGGGATCTGCTACTTTGGATCAAATCCTTATAAACAGGGAGGAAATGGTTGAGGAGATAAAGGTGGCTGGGACCCTAGGAGGCAGCGATCATGCTATTATAGAATTTTGGATAACTAGAGGAGGAAGACATGTGAAGACTCAAACTTCAAGGTTAGATTTTAGAAAGGCAGATTTTAAAAGACTCAGAAAGAGAATAGGAGGGATCCAATGGCTGGATGTCCTTAAGGACAAAAATGTCCAGGAAGGATGGGAAATTTTTAAAAATGAGATTCTCAAAGCACAATCGTTAACAATCCCGAAAAGTAGGAAGAATGGGAAGCATTTAAGGAAACCAGGATGGATGAACACAGAACTTAAACACATGCTAAAAAGAAAGAAAGAAATGTTTATTAAATGGAAAGAGGGAGGCATATCTAAAGAAGATTATAATGCAGTCTGCAGATCCTGCAGGGCACGTATCAGGTTAGCTAAAGCTGACAATGAATTAAGGCTTGCAAGAGATGTCAAAAGCAATAAAAAAGGATTTTGGGGGTATGTCAAAAGTAAAAGAAAAGTCAAAGATGCTATAGGATTTTTACAGGATGAAAATGGAGAAATGGTAAGAGAG
The DNA here is from genome assembly GCF_046119375.1 of Phyllobates terribilis. NCBI lineage: Eukaryota > Metazoa > Chordata > Amphibia > Anura > Dendrobatidae > Phyllobates > Phyllobates terribilis. The sequence continues at coordinate 50,699,738 of NW_027362765.1, forward strand.
GATGTTGAGAAGGCCGAACTTTTTAATTCCTATTTTGCATCTGTTTTCTCTCAGAAAGAAAATGTAACATCAACTGATCTTCACTGTCCTTTTAAAGGAATAGAGGAATCCAAGTTATCTGTAAACAGAAAGATTGTGAGGGAATATTTAGCTAACATAAATGAGTTCAAATCTCCAGGTCCAGATGAATTACACCCCAGAGTACTGAAGGAGATCGTAGAAGAAATTTTAGAACCACTCTCCATAATCTTTGAAAATTCTTGGAGAACAGGAGAAGTCCCAGAAGACTGGAGAAGAGCAAATGTTGTTCCTATCTTCAAAAAGGGGAAGAAGGTGGACCCAGGGAACTATAGGCCGGTGAGTCTGACTTCTATACCAGGAAAGATCTTTGAACAAATTATTAAACAACATGTATGTAAGTACATGGATAAGAATGAAGTGATTAACCAAAGTCAGCATGGGTTTGTAACTAACAAGTCATGTCAGACTAACTTAATTTCCTTCTATGACAGAATCACTGACTGGGTGGATCAGGGAAATGCTGTAGATATAGTATATCTTGACTTCAGCAAAGCATTTGACAAAGTATCTCACACCATCCTTATTGAAAAAATGACCAAGTATGCAATGGACCAGGCAACTGTTAGGTGGATTCATAACTGGCTTAGTGATCGGACTCAAAGGGTGGTTGTAAATGGCTTCACATCCAGCTGGATGAATGTCTCAAGTGGGGTACCACAGGGCTCCGTCCTGGGACCTGTATTGTTCAACATCTTTATCAATGATTTAGATGAAGGAATTGAGGGTAAACTGATTAAATTTGCTGATGACACAAAGCTAGGAGGGATAGCTAATACTAGAGAAGAGAGAGAGAGGATTCAAAAAGACCTAAATAAACTGGAGCAGTGGGCAGCAACCAACAGAATGGTTTTTAACAGGGAAAAATGCAAAGTACTACATCTGGGCAATAAAAATGAAAAAAGCATATACAGAATGGGAGGAATAGAGCTAAGCAACAGTACATGTGAAAAAGACTTAGGTATACTAATAGATCATAGACTGAACATGAGTCAACAGTGTGATGCAGCAGCAAAAAAGGCAAATACAATTCTGGGATGTATTAACAGAAGCATACAGTCTAGATCACGTGAAGTCATTATCGGTCTTTACTCCTCTTTGGTCAGACCTCATCTGGAATACTGTGTACAGTTTTGGGCACCACATTTTAAAAAAGACATAGACAAACTGGAGCAAGTTCAGAGAAGAGCGACCAGAATGGTGACTGGTCTGCAAACCATGTCCTATGAGGAACGGTTGCAGGATTTGGGAATGTTTAGCTTGCAAAAAAGAAGACTGAGAGGAGACTTAATAGCTGTCTACAAATATGTCAAGGGCTGTCACATTGTAGAAGGATCATCCTTATTCTCATTTGCACAAGGAAAGACTAGAAGCAATGGGATGAAACTAAATGGGAGGAGACACAGATTAGATATTAGAAAAAACTTTTTGACAGTTAGGGTGATTAATGAGTGGAACAGGCTGCCGCGAGAGGTGGTGAGTTCCCCTTCAATGGACGTCTTCAAACAGAGGCTGGACAGACATCTGTCTGAGATGATCTAGTGAATCCTGCTTTGAGCAGGGGGTTGGACCAGATGACCCAGGAGGTCCCTTCCAACTCTACCATTCTATGATTCTATGATTCCTGCCTCCAATAATATATACCTGACAGGAGCCCATACATTCTGCAGTCTCCAATAATATATACCTGACAGGAGCCCATACATTCTCCTGCCTCCAATAATATATACCTGACAGGAGCCCATACATTCTCCTGCCTCCAATAATATATACCTGACAGGAGCCCATACATTCTCCTGCCTCCAATAATATATACCTGACAGGAGCCCATAGATTCTGCTGCCTCCAACAATATATACCTGACAGGAGCCCATAGATTCTGCTGCCTTCAATAATATATACCTGACAGAAGCCTATAGATTCTCCTGCCTCCAATAATATATACCTGACAGGAGCCCATACATTCTCCTGCCTCCAATAATATATACCAGACAGGAGGCCATACATTCTGCTGCCTCCAATAATATATACCTGACAGGAGCTCATACATTCTGCTGCCTCCAATAATATATACCTGACAGGAGCCCATACATTCTCCTGCCTCCAATAATATATACCTGACAGGAGCCCATACATTCTGCTGCCTCCAATAATATATACCTGACAGGAGCCCATACATTCTGCTGGCTACAATAATATATACCTGACAGGAGACCATAGATTCTCCTTCCTCCAATAGTATATACCTGACAGGAGCCCATAGATTCTGCTGCCTTCAATAATATATACCTGACAGGAGCCCATAGATTCTGCTGCTTCCAAGAATATATACCTGACAGGAGCCCATACATTCTCCTGCCTCCAATAATATATACCTGGTAGGAGCACATAGATTCTGCTGCCTCCAATAATATATACCTGGTAGGAGCCCATAGATTCTGCTGCCTCCAATAATATATACCTGACAGGAGCCCATAGATTCTGCTGCCTCCAAAAATATATACCTGACAGGAGCCCATAGATTCTGCTGCCTCCAATAATATATACCTGGTAGGAGCCCATAGATTCTGCTGCCTCCAATAATATATACCTGACAGGAGCCCATAGATTCTGCTGCCTCCAGTAATATATACCTGACAGGAGCCCATACATTCTGCTGCCTCCAATAATAAATACCTGACAGGAGCCCATACATTGTCCTTCTTCTAATAATATATACCTGACAGGAGCCCATACATTCTCCTGCCTCCAATAATATATACCTGACAGGAGCCCATACATTCTCCTGCCTCCAATAATATATACCTGGCTGGAGTCCATACATTCTGCCGCCTCCAATAATATATACCTGACAGGAGCCCATACATTCTTCTGCCTCCAATAATATATACCTGACAGGAGCCCATACATGCTGCTGCCTCCAATAATATATACCTGACAGGAGCCCATACATTCTGCTGTCTCCAATAATATATACCTGACAGGAGCCCATACATTCTGCTGCCTCCAATAATATATACCTGACAGGAGCCCATAGATTCTGCTGCCTCCAATAATATATACCTGACAGCAGCCCATAGATTCTCCTGCCTCCAATAATATATCCCTGACAGGAGCCCATACACGCTCCTGCCTCCAATAATATATACCTGACAGGAGCCATAGATTCTCCTGCCTCCAGTAATATATACCTGACAGGAGCCCATAGATTCTGCTGCCTCCAATAATATATACCTGACAGGAGCCCATAGATTCTGCTGCCTCCAATAATATATACCTGACAGGAGCCCATAGATTCTGCTGCCTCCAATAATATATACCTGACAGCAGCCCATAGATTCTCCTGCCTCCAAAAATATATCCCTGACAGAAGCCCATACATTCTCCTGCCTCCAATAATATATACCTGACAGGAGCCCATACATTCTCCTGCCTCCAATAATATATACCTGACAGGAGCCATAGATTCTTCTGCCTCCAGTAATATATACCTGACAGGAGCCCATAGATTCTGCTGCCTCCAATAATATATACCTGACAGGAGCCCATACATTCTGCTGCCTCCAATAATATATACTTGACAGCAGCCCATACATTCTGCTGCCTCCAATAATATATACCTGACAGGAGCCCATAGATTCTGCTGCCTCCAATAATATATACCTGACTGGAGCCCATACATTCTGCTGCCTGCAATAATATATACCTGACAGGAGCCCATACATTCTCCTGCCTCCAGTAATATATACCTGACAGGAGCCCATACATTCTCCTGCCTCCAATAATATATACCTGACAGGAGCCCATACATTCTCCTGCCTCCAATAATATATACCTGACAGGAGCCCATACATTCTCCTGCCTCCAATAATATATACCTGACAGGAGCCCATACATTCTGCTGCCTCCAATAATATATACCTGACAGGAGCCCATACATTCTCCTGCCTCCAATAATATATACCTGACAGGAGCCCATACATTCTGCTGCCTCCAATAATATATACCTGACAGCAGCCCATACATTCTGCTGCCTCAATAATATATACCTGACAGGAGCCCATACATTCTGCTGCCTCCAATAATATATACCTGACAGGAGCCCATAGATTCTGCTGCCTCCAATAATATGTACCTGACAGGAGCCCATAGATTCTCCTGACTCCAATAATATATACCTGACAGGAGCCCATACATTCTCCTGCCTCCAATAGTATTTACCTGACAGGAGCCCATACATTCTGCTGCCTCCAATAATATATACCTGACAGGAGCCCATACATGCTGCTGCCTCCAATAATATATACCTGACAGGAGCCCATAGATTCTGCTGCCTCCAATAATATATACCTGACAGGAGACCATACATTCTGCTGCCTCCAATAATATATACCTGACAGGAGTCCATACATTCTGCTGCCTCCAATAATATATACCTGACAGGAGCCCATACATTCTCCTGCATCCAATAACATATATCTGACAGGAGCCCATACATTCTGCTGCCTCCAATAATATATACCTGACAGGAGCCCATACATTCTCCTGCATCCAATAACATATATCTGACAGGAGCCCATACATTCTCCTGCCTCCAATAATATATACCTGACAGGGGCCCATACATTCTGCTGCCTCCAATAATATATACCTGACAGGAGCCCATACATTCTCCTGCCTCCAATAATATATACCTGACAGGAGCCCATACATTCTCCTGCCTCCAATAATATATACCTGACAGGAGCCCATACATTCTGCTGCCTCCAATAATATATACCTGACAGGAGCCCATACATTCTGCTGCCTCCACTAATATATACCTGACAGGAGCCCATACATTCTCCTGCCTCCAATAATATCTACCTGACAGGTGCCCATACATTCTGCTGCCTCCAATAATATATACCTGACAGGAGCCCATACATTAACCTGCCTCAAATAATATATACCTGACAGGAGCCGATACATTCTGCTGCCTCCAATAATATATACCTGACAGCAGCCAATACATTCTGCTGCCTCCAATAATATATACCTGACAGGAGCCCATACATTCTGCTGCCTCCAATAATATATACCTGACAGGAGACCATACATTCTGCTGCCTCCAATAATATATACCTGACAGGAGTCCATACATTCTGCTGCCTCCAATAATATATACCTGACAGGAGCCCATACATTCTCCTGCATCCAATAACATATATCTGACAGGAGCCCATACATTCTGCTGCCTCCAATAATATATACCTGACAGGAGCCCATACATTCTCCTGCATCCAATAACATATATCTGACAGGAGCCCATACATTCTCCTGCCTCCAATAATATATACCTGACAGGGGCCCATACATTCTGCTGCCTCCAATAATATATACCTGACAGGAGCCCATACATTCTCCTGCCTCCAATAATATATACCTGACAGGAGCCCATACATTCTCCTGCCTCCAATAATATATACCTGACAGGAGCCCATACATTCTGCTGCCTCCAATAATATATACCTGACAGGAGCCCATACATTCTGCTGCCTCCACTAATATATACCTGACAGGAGCCCATACATTCTCCTGCCTCCAATAATATCTACCTGACAGGTGCCCATACATTCTGCTGCCTCCAATAATATATACCTGACAGGAGCCCATACATTAACCTGCCTCAAATAATATATACCTGACAGGAGCCGATACATTCTGCTGCCTCCAATAATATATACCTGACAGCAGCCAATACATTCTGCTGCCTCCAATAATATATACCTGACAGGAGCCCATACATTCTGCTGCCTCCAATAATATATACCTGACAGGAGCCCATACATGCTGCTGCCTCCAATAATATATACCTGACAGGAGCCCATAGATTCTGCTGCCTCCAATAATATATACCTGACAGGAGCCCATACATTCTGCTGCCTCCAATAATATATACCTGACAGGAGCCCATACATTCTGCTGCCTCCAATAATATATACCTGACAGGAGCCCATACATTCTCCTGCATCCAATAACATATATCTGACAGGAGCCCATACATTCTGCTGCCTCCAATAATATATACCTGACAGGAGCCCATACATTCTCCTGCATCCAATAACATATATCTGACAGGAGCCCATACATTCTGCTGCCTCCAATAATATATACCTGACAGGAGCCCATACATTCTCATGCCTCCAATAATATATACCTGACAGGAGCCCATAGATTCTGCTGCCTCCAATAATACATACCTGACAGGAGCCCATAGATTCTCCTGACTCCAATAATATATACCTGACAGGAGCCCATACATTCTCCTGCCTCCAATAGTATATACCTGACAGAAGCCCATACATTCTGCTGCCTCCAATAATATATACCTGACAGGAGCCCATACATGCTGCTGCCTCCAATAATATATACCTGACAGGAGCCCATAGATTCTGCTGCCTCCAATAATATATACCTGGCAGGAGCCCATACATTCTGTTGCCTCCAATAATATATACCTGACAGGAGCCCATACATTCTGCTGCCTCCAATAATATATACCTGACAGGAGCCCATACATTCTCCTGCATCCAATAACATATATCTGACAGGAGCCCATACATTCTGCTGCCTCCAATAATATATACCTGACAGGAGCCCATACATTCTCCTGCATCCAATAACATATATCTGACAGGAGCCCATACATTCTCCTGCCTCCAATAATATATACCTGACAGGGGCCCATACATTCTGCTGCCTCCAATAATATATACCTGACAGAAGCCCATACATTATCCTGCCTCCAATAATATATACCTGACAGGAGCCCATACATTCTCCTGCCTCCAATAATATATACCTGACAGGAGCCCATACATTCTGCTGCCTCCAATAATATATACCTGACAGGAGCCCATACATTCTGCTGCCTCCAATAATATATACCTGACAGGAGCCCATACATTCTCCTGCCTCCAATAATATATACTTGACAGGAGCCCATACATACTGCTGCCTCCAATAATATATACCTGACAGGAGCCCATACATTCTGCTGCCTCCAATAATATACACCTGACAGGAGCCCATACATTCTCCTGCCTCCAATAATATATACCTGACAGGAGCCCATAGATTCTGCTGCCTCCAATAATATATACCTGACAGGAGCCCATACATTCTGCTGCCTCCAATAATATATACCTGACAGGAGCCCATACATTCTGCTGCCTCCAATAATATAAACCTGACAGGAGCCCATACATACTGCTGCCTCCAATAATATATACCTGACAGAAGCCCATACATTCTGCTGCCTCCAATAATATACACCTGACAGGAGCCCATACATTCTCCTGCCTCCAATAATATACACCTGACAGGAGCCCATACATTCTGCTGCCTCCAATAATATATACCTGACAGGAGCCCATACATTCTGCTGCCTCCAATAATATATACCTGACAGGAGCCCATACATGCTGCTGCCTCCAATAATATATACCTGACAGGAGCCCATACATTCTGCTGCCTCCAATAATATATACCTGACAGGAGCCCATACATTCTCCTGCATCCAATAACATATATCTGACAGGAGCCCATACATTCTGCTGCCTCCAATAATATATACCTGACAGGAGCCCATACATTCTCCTGCCTCCAATAATATATTCCTGACAGGAGCCCATACATTTTCCTGCCTCCAATAATATATACCTGAGAGGAGCCCATACATTCTCCTGCCTGCAATAATATATACCTGACAGGAGTCCATAGATTCTGCTGCCTCCAATAATATATACCTGACAGGAGCCCATAGATTCTCCTGCCTCCAATAATATACACCTGACAGGAGCCCATACATACTGCTGCCTCCAATAATATATACCTGACAGGAGCCCAGGGGCGGAACTACCGCCCGTGCAGCCGGTTCATTGAACGGGGGCCCCGAGGGAGAGGGGGCCCCTCCAGCCTCCAGCAGGGCCGCCATCAGGGCAGACAGACTCCAGTGTGGGGCCCAGCCGGTAGGGGCCCCTTTGGAGCCCCGTTGGGGGACCCCTCTTGTTAGTCTCTCTCCTCATGGGGCCCCCGGCCCCATGCTAAGCGCCGGGTCCGGGACATCTCAGCGCTGCGCTGCGCTCCTGCGGCAGCTCCTTCATGATTCCCCTGATTTCCGGTCATGTGACGGCGCCGTCACATGGCCGGAAGTCAGGAGAACCTGCTGTCAGCGATTTGGACGAGCGCCAGGATTCTGCAGGGATCGCATGGGGGTAAGTATAACAAGTTTTGTTTTTTTCAAAATACAATTTACTAGGAGTGGGGGGAATGGGAGGTGTGTGTGTGTGTGTGATAAGAGATGCACATGGGGGGGGGAGATGATAAAAGATGCACATGGGGTGGGGGGGATGAGAGAGGTGCACATGTGGGGGGAGGGGGATGAGAGAGGTGCATGTGGGGGGAGGGGGATGAGAGAGGTGCACGTGGGGGGAGGGGGATGAGAGAGGTGCACGTGGGGGGGAGATGATAAAAGATGCACATGGGGTGGGGGGGATGAGAGAGGTGCACATGTGGGGGGGGGGATAAGAGATGCACATGGGGGGAGATAAGAGATGCACATGGGGGGGATAAGAGATGCACATGGGGGGAGATAAGAGATGCACATGGGGGAGGGGGATAAGAGATGCACATGGGGGGATGAGAGAGGTGCACATGTGGGGGAGGGGGATGAGAGATGTGCACATGTGGGGGGATGAGAGATGCACATGGGGGGGATGAGAGATGCACATGGGGGGATGAGAGATGCACATGGGGGGGATGAGAGATGCACATGGGGGGATGAGAGATGCACATGGGGGGATGAGAGATGCACATGGGGGGGATGAGAGAGGGGCACATGGGGGGGAGGGGGATGAGAGAGGGGCACATGTGGGGGAGGGGGATGAGAGAGGGGCACATGGGGGGGTGGTGAGAGCTGCACATGGGGGGGATGAGAGAGGGGCACATGTGGGGGAGGGGGATGAGAGAGGGGCACATGTGGGGGAGGGGGATGAGAGAGGGGCACATGTGGGGGAGGGGGATGAGAGAGGGGCACATGGGGGGTGGTGAGAGCTGCTCATGGGGGGATGAGAGCTGCACATGGGGGAATTGGGAGAAAATGAGCTGCACATGGGGGAATTGGGAGTAGGGGGATAATGAGCTGCACATAATGAATGTGGGGTGGGGGAGAGTAAATGATAAATGACGATGGGGTGGGGAGAGCACGGACATGATATAATGAATTGGGGCAGGGGGTGCATGTAAATAATGAATGCAGGGAGCAGGAAGTATAGAGTAGAGGTTCTAATTAAATTATATATTAAGTGCCTATTTACAGTTAATGGGGGCACCGTGGTGGATTACAATTTATATTTGGAATGGTAGGTTGCATAATAACTAACCATATATTGATGGTGGATACACGTCTGTATTCAGCTGCGTAATGTAGAAGTTGAGGAATGTGCTCTAGATAACTGTGTTATTTTATGCAGAGACGAGTCCTGGCTGGAAGACGTGATGGCGGTCTGTGCTGGATGAAGGAGAAAAGCGTAACTGAAGGACTTCACCTAGAGACGTCACCAGTGAGTCAGTGCATTACATGTACACTTACACTATATACTATGTACCGGGCTCCTGTGTATAATGTCACTGGTGATCACTGTATTACCTGTACACTATATACAGAGCTCCTGTGTATAATGTCACTGGTGATCACTGTATTACCTGTACACTGACACTATATACAGAGCTCCTGTGTATAATGTCACTGATGATCACTGTATTACCTGTACACTGACAATATATACAGAGCTCCTGTGTATAATGTCACTGGTGATCCCTGTATTACCTGTACACTATATACAGAGCTCCTGTGTATAATGTCACTGGTGATCCCTGTATTACCTGTACACTATATACAGAGCTCCTGTGTATAATGTCACTGGTGATCCCTGTATTACCTGTACACTATATACAGAGCTCCTGTGTATAATGTCACTGGTGATCCCTGTATTACCTGTACACTATATACAGAGCTCCTGTGTATAATGTCACTGGTGATCACTGTATTACCTGTACACTGACAATATATACGGAGCTCCTGTGTATAATGTCACTGGTGATCCCTGTATTACCTGTACACTATATACAGAGCTCCTGTGTATAATGTCACTGGTGATCACTGTATTACCTGTACACTGACACTATATACAGAGCTCCTGTGTATAATGTCACTGGTGATCACTAGATTACCTGGACACTTACATTATACATACCATGTATAGAGCTCCCGTGTATAATGACACTTATGGTAATATTAGTAATGTGGTGGTAATATTAGTAATGTGGTGGTAATATGTGGTCTGGTCATGGTGTGGCAGTTTTTCTCCCTTCTGTGTGGTATTATTCGGTCACTATGTTGTGGTAATATGTGGTCTGGTGATGGTGTGGCGGTATTCCCTGTATGTGGTATTATTGGTCATTTTAAAAAAAAATGTATATGACACATTCCCTTAAAGAAAACTAAATAAAAATATATCTAAAAAGAGTATTGGATATTTTAAGAAAATTTTAATAGGTTAGAGTAGGGCCCAGCCAGAAGAGTCTACCTTATCGTGGTGGCGGCTTTAAAAATCTTTTGGCCAAAACAAAAGCTGTTGGCTATGTATGTGGCACCGTCACATGGCCGAACGTCAGGAGAGCCTGGTGGCAGCGACGTGGACGAGCGCCAGGATTCTGCAGGGATCGCATGGGGGTAAGTATAACAAGTTTTATTTTTCTTAAATACAATTAATTAACTAGGAGTGGGGGGGATGAGAGATGCACATGGGGGGGGTGAGAGATGCACATGGGGGGGGTGAGAGATGCACATGGGGGGGTGAGAGATGCACATGGGGGGGGTGAGAGATGCACATGGGGGGGATGAGAGATGCACATGGGGGGATGAGAGATGCACATGGGGGGGGTGAGAGATGCACATGGGGGGGGTGAGAGATGCACATGGGGGGGATGAGAGATGCACATGGGGGGGATGAGAGATGCACATGGGGGGGTGAGAGATGCACATGGGGGGGTGAGAGATGCACATGGGGGGGTGAGAGATGCACGGGGGGGGGGATGAGAGATGCACGGGGGGGGGATGAGAGATGCATCCGGGGGGTGAGCTGCACATGGGGGGGTGAGAGCTGCATATGGGGGGGTTATGTTTACATAACTTTGTTGCCTTATGAAGCGCAGGGGGGGGCCCCCAAAAATTTCTTGCACAGGGGCCCACTACAGTCTGTGTCCGCCCCTGCAGGAGCCCATACATTCTGCTGCGTTCAATAATACACTGCTCAAAAAAATAAAGGGAACACTTAAACAACAGAATATAACTCCAAGTAAATCAAACTTCTGTGAAATCAAACTGTCCACTTAGGAAGCAACACTGATTGACAATCAATTTCACATGCTGTTGTGCAAATGGAATAGACAATAGATGGAAATTATTGGCAATTATCAAGACACCCTAAATAAAGGAGTGGTTCTGCAGGTGGGTACCACAGACCACATCTCAGTACCAATGCTTTCTGGCTGATGTCTTGGTCACTTTTGAATGTTGGTTATGCTTTCACACTCGTGGTAGCATGAGACGGACTGATCATCCAGGATGGCATATCAATGCGAGCTGTGGCAAGAAGGTTTGCTGTGTTTGTCAGCGTAGTGTCCAGAGGCTGGAGGTGATACCAGGAGACAGGCCAGTACCCCAGGAGACGTGGAGGGGGCCGTAGGAGGGCAATAACCCAGTAGCAGGACCGCTACCTCCGCCTTTGTGCAAGGAGGAACAGGAGGAGCACTGCCAGAGCCCTGCAAAATGACCTCCAGCAGGCCACAAATGTGCATGTGTATGCACAAACGGTTAGAAACCGACTCTATGAGGGTGGTATGAGTGCCCGACGTCTACAGATGGGGGTTTTGCTCATAGCCCAACACCGTGCAGGATGCTTGGCATTTGCCACAGAACACCAGGATTGGCAAAGTTGCCACTGGCGCCCTGTGCTCTTCACAGATGAAAGTAGGTTCACACTGAGCACATGTGACAGACGTGACAGAGTCTGGAGACGCTGTGGAGAGCGACCTGCTGCCTGCAACATCCTTCAGCATGACCGGTTTGGCAGTTGGTCAGTAATGGTGTGGGGTTGCATTTCTTTGGAGGGCCGCACAGCCCTCCATGTGCTCGCCAGAGGTAGCCTGACTGCCATTAGGTACCGAGATGAGATCCTCAGACCCCTTGTGAGACCATATGCTGGTGCGGTTGGCCCTGGGTTCCTCCTAATGCAGGACAATGCCAGACCTCATGTGGCTGGAGTGTGTCAGCAGTTCCTGCAAGATGAAGGCATTGAAGCTATGGACTGGCCTGCCCGTTCCCCAGACCTGAATCTGATTAAGCACATCTGGGACATCATGTCTTGCTCCATCCACCAACATCACTTTGCACCACACACTGTCCAGGAGTTGGCGGATGCTTTAGTCCAGGTCTGGGAGGAGATCCCACAGGAGACCATCCGCAACCTCATCAGGAGCATGCCCAGGCATTGTAGGGAGGTCATACAGGCACGTGGAGGCCACACAAATACTGAGCCTCATTTTGACTTGTTTTAAGGACATTACATCAATGTTGGATCAGCCTGTAGTGTGTTTTTCCACTTTAATTTTTGGGTGACTCCAAATCCAGGCCTCCATTGGTTAATAAATTTGATTTCCATTGATGATTTTTGTGTGATTTTGTTGTCAGCACATTCAACTTTGTACAGAACAAAGTATTCAATGAGAATATTTCATTCATTCAGATCTAGGATGTGTTATTTCAGTGTTCCCTATATTTTTTGAGCAGTGTATATACCTGACATAAGCCCATACATTCTAAGCTCAACCTATCAGGTTTGCTAAGGAGAATGAGACACCGCCCCTTTCTGTGACATCATAAATTGCATGGTCACATGGGCATGACATCAGCATAGGTCCTTTAGTCGATTTGGATTTAGTCTCTACCTTCTATGTGGTGGCGGCTCTGCAGGTGGAGGTATGTGGAGATTCCCCATTACTGGGCGCAGGGGGCATTATCCCCTCCATTCCCGGAGATAGTGCCCCCTCCCCCAGTTCTGCCATGTGTATATGTACAGTAATATAACGCTGGATGTGATCATGTATACAGGGGGCATTAACCCCTCCATTCCCGGAGATAGTGGCCCCCTTCCCCCAGTTCTGCCATGTGTATATGTACAGTAATATAACGCTGGATGTGATCATGTATACAGGGGGCATTAACCCCTCCATTCCCGGAGATAGTGCCCCCTCCCCCCAGTTCTGCCATGTGTATATGTACAGTAATATAACACTGGATGTGCTCATGTATACAGGGGGCATTAACCCCTCCATTCCTGGAGATAGTGCCCCCTTCCCCCAGTTCTGCCATGTGTATATGTACAGTAATATAACGCTGGATGTGCTCATGTATACAGGGAACATTAACCCCTCCATTCCCGGAGATAGTGCCCCCTTCCCCCAGTTCTGCCATGTGTATATGTACAGTAATATAACGCTGGATGTGCTCATGTATACAGAGGACATTAACCCCTCCATTCCTGGAGATAGTGCCCCCCTCCCCCCAGTTCTGCCATGTGTATATGTACAGTAATATAACGCTGGATGTGCTCATGTATACAGGGGGCATTAACCCCTCCATTCCCGGAGATAGTGCCCCCTTCCCCCAGTTCTGCCATGTGTATATGTACAGTAATATAACGCTGGATGTGCTCATGTATACAGGGGGCATTAACCCCTCCATTCCCGGAGATAGTGCCCCCTTCCCCCAGTTCTGCCATGTGTATATGTACAGTAATATAACGCTGGATGTGCTCATGTATACAGGGGACATTAACCCCTCCATTCCCGGAGATAGTGCCCCCTTCCCCCAGTTCTGCCATGTGTATATGTACAGTAATATAACGCTGGATGTGCTCATGTATACAGGGGACATTAACCCCTCCATTCCCAGAGATAGTGCCCCCTTCCCCCAGTTCTGCCATGTGTATATGTACAGTAATATAACGCTGGATGTGCTCATGTATACAGGGGGCATTAACCCCTCCATTCCCTGAGATAGTGCCCCCTCCCCCAGTTCTGCCATGTGTATATGTACAGTAATATAACACTGGATGTGATCATGTATACAGGGGGCTGTAACCCCTCCATTCCCAGAGATAGTGCCCCCTTCCCCCAGTTCTGCCATGTGTATATGTACAGTAATGTAACGCTGGATGTGCTCATGTATACAGGGGACATTAACCCCTCCATTCCCGGAGATAGTGCCCCCTTCCCCTGTTCTGCCATGTGTATATGTACAGTAATATAACGCTGGATGTGCTCATGTATACACGGGGCATTAACCCCTCCATTCCCAGAGATAGTGCCCCCTCCCCCCAGTTCTGCCATGTGTATATGTACAGTAATATAACGCTGGATATGCTCATGTATACAGGGGGCATTAACCCCTCCATTCCAGGAGATAGTGCCCCCTTCCCCCAGTTCTGCCATGTGTATATGTACAGTAATATAACGCTGGATGTGCTCATGTATGCAGGGGACATTAACCCCTCCATTCCCGGAGATAGTGCCCCCTCCCCCAGTTCTGCCATGTGTATATGTACAGTAATATAACGCTGGATGTGCTCATGTATACAGGGGGCATTAACCCCTCCATTCCCGGAGATAGTGCCCCCTTCCCCCAGTTCTACCATGTGTATATGTACAGTAATATAACGCTGGATGTGCTCATGTATACAGGGGGCATTAACCCCTCCATTCCTGGAGATAGTGCCCCCTTCCCCCAGTTCTGCCATGTGTATATGTACAGTAATATAACACTGGATGTGCTCATGTATACAGGGGACATTAACCCCTCCATTCCCGGAGATAGTACCCCCTTCCCCCAGTTCTGCCATGTGTATATGTACAGTAATATAACGCTGGATGTGCTCATGTATACAGGGGGCATTAACCCCTCCATTCCCGGGGATAGTGCCCCCTTCCCCCAGTTCTGCCATGAGTATATGTACAGTAATATAACGCTGGATGTGCTCATGTATACAGGGGGCATTAACCCCTCCATTCCCGGAGATAGTGCCCCCTCCCCCAGTTCTGCCATGTGTATATGTACAGTAATATAACGCTGGATGTGCTCATGTATACAGGGGGCATTAACCCCTCCATTCCCAGAGATAGTGCCCCCTTCCCCCAGTTCTGCCATGTGTATATGTACAGTAATATAACGCTGCATGTGCTCATGTATACAGGGGGCATTAACCCCTCCATTCCTGGAGATAGTGCCCCCATCCCCCAGTTCTGTCATGTGTATATGTACAGTAATATAACGCTGGATGTGCTCATGTATACAGGGGACATTAACCCCTCCATTCCTGGAGATAGTGCCCCCCTCCCCCAGTTCTGTCATGTGTATATGTACAGTAATATAACGCTGGATGTGCTCATGTATACAGGGGACATTAACCCCTCCATTCCCGGAGATAGTGCCCCCTTCCCCCAGTTCTGCCATGTGTATATGTACAGTAATATAACGCTGGATGTGCTCATGTATACAGGGGGCATTAACCCCTCCATTCCTGGAGATAGTGCCCCCTCCCCCAGTTCTGCCATGTGTATATGTACAGTAATATAACGCTGGATGTGCTCATGTATACAGGGGACATTAACCCCTCCATTCCCGGAGATAGTGCCCCTCCCCCAGTTCTGCCATGTGTATATGTACAGTAATATAACGCTGGATGTGCTCATGTATACAGGGGGCATTAACCCCTCCATTCCCGGAGATAGTGCCCCCTTCCCCCAGTTCTACCATGTGTATATGTACAGTAATATAACGCTGGATGTGCTCATGTATACAGGGGGCATTAACCCCTCCATTCCTGGAGATAGTGCCCCCTTCCCCCAGTTCTGCCATGTGTATATGTACAGTAATATAACACTGGATGTGCTCATGTATACAGGGGACATTAACCCCTCCATTCCCGGAGATAGTACCCCCTTCCCCCAGTTCTGCCATGTGTATATGTACAGTAATATAACGCTGGATGTGCTCATGTATACAGGGGGCATTAACCCCTCCATTCCCGGGGATAGTGCCCCCTTCCCCCAGTTCTGCCATGAGTATATGTACAGTAATATAACGCTGGATGTGCTCATGTATACAGGGGGCATTAACCCCTCCATTCCCGGAGATAGTGCCCCCTCCCCCAGTTCTGCCATGTGTATATGTACAGTAATATAACGCTGGATGTGCTCATGTATACAGGGGGCATTAACCCCTCCATTCCCAGAGATAGTGCCCCCTTCCCCCAGTTCTGCCATGTGTATATGTACAGTAATATAACGCTGCATGTGCTCATGTATACAGGGGGCATTAACCCCTCCATTCCTGGAGATAGTGCCCCCATCCCCCAGTTCTGTCATGTGTATATGTACAGTAATATAACGCTGGATGTGCTCATGTATACAGGGGACATTAACCCCTCCATTCCTGGAGATAGTGCCCCCCTCCCCCAGTTCTGTCATGTGTATATGTACAGTAATATAACGCTGGATGTGCTCATGTATACAGGGGACATTAACCCCTCCATTCCCGGAGATAGTGCCCCCTTCCCCCAGTTCTGCCATGTGTATATGTACAGTAATATAACGCTGGATGTGCTCATGTATACAGGGGGCATTAACCCCTCCATTCCTGGAGATAGTGCCCCCTCCCCCAGTTCTGCCATGTGTATATGTACAGTAATATAACGCTGGATGTGCTCATGTATACAGGGGGCATTAACCCCTCCATTCCTGGAGATAGTGCCCCCATCCCCCAGTTCTGTCATGTGTATATGTACAGTAATATAACGCTGGATGTGCTCATGTATACAGGGGACATTAACCCCTCCATTCCTGGAGATAGTGCCCCCCTCCCCCAGTTCTGTCATGTGTATATGTACAGTAATATAACGCTGGATGTGCTCATGTATACAGGGGACATTAACCCCTCCATTCCCGGAGATAGTGCCCCCTTCCCCCAGTTCTGCCATGTGTATATGTACAGTAATATAACGCTGGATGTGCTCATGTATACAGAGGGCATTAACCCCTCCATTCCTGGAGATAGTGGCCCCTTCACCCAGTTCTGCCATGTGTATATGTACAGTAATATAACGCTGGATGTGCTCATGTATACAGGGGTCATTAACCCCTCCATTCCCGGAGATAGTGCCCCCTCCCCCAGTTCTGCCATGTGTATATGTACAGTAATATAACGCTGGATGTGCTCATGTATACAGGGGACATTAACCCCTCCATTCCCGGAGATAGTGCCCCCTTCCCCTGTTCTGCCATGTGTATATGTACAGTAATATAACGCTGGATGTGCTCATGTATGCAGGGGACATTAACCCCTCCATTCCCGGAGATAGTGCCCCCTCCCCCAGTTCTGCCATGTGTATATGTACAGTAATATAACGCTGGATGTGCTCATGTATACAGGGGGCATTAACCCCTCCATTCCAGGAGATAGTGCCCCCTTCCCCCAGTTCTGCCATGTGTATATGTACAGTAATATAACGCTGGATGTGCTCATGTATGCAGGGGACATTAACCCCTCCATTCCCGGAGATAGTGCCCCCTCCCCCAGTTCTGCCATGTGTATATGTACAGTAATATAACGCTGGATGTGCTCATGTATACAGGGGGCATTAACCCCTCCATTCCAGGAGATAGTGCCCCCTTCCCCCAGTTCTGCCATGTGTATATGTACAGTAATATAACGCTGGATGTGCTCATGTATGCAGGGGACATTAACCCCTCCATTCCCGGAGATAGTCCCCCTCCCCCAGTTCTGCCATGTGTATATGTACAGTAATATAACGCTGGATGTGCTCATGTATACAGGGGGCATTAACCCCTCCATTCCCGGAGATAGTGCCCTCTTCCCCCAGTTCTGCCATGTGTATATGTACAGTAATATAACGCTGGATGTGCTCATGTATACAGGGGGCATTAACCCCTCCATTCCCGGAGATAGTGCCCCCTCTCCCCAGTTCTACCATGTGTATATGTACAGTAATATAACGCTGGATGTGCTCATGTATACAGGGGGCATTAACCCCTCCATTCCCGGAGATAGTGCCCCCTCCCCCAGTTCTGCCATGTGTATATGTACAGTAATATAACGCTGGATGTGCTCATGTATACAGGGGGCATTAACCCCTCCATTCCCGGAGATAGTGCCCCTTCCCCCAGTTCTACCATGTGTATATGTACAGTAATATAACGCTGGATGTGCTCATGTATACAGGGGACATTAACCCCTCCATTCCCGGAGATAGTGCCCCCTTCCCCTGTTCTGCCATGTGTATATGTACAGTAATATAACGCTGGATGTGCTCATGTATGCAGGGGACATTAACCCCTCCATTCCCGGAGATAGTGCCCCCTCCCCCAGTTCTGCCATGTGTATATGTACAGTAATATAACGCTGGATGTGCTCATGTATACAGGGGACATTAACCCCTCCATTCCCGGAGATAGTGCCCCCTTCCCCTGTTCTGCCATGTGTATATGTACAGTAATATAACGCTGGATGTGCTCATGTATGCAGGGGACATTAACCCCTCCATTCCCGGAGATAGTGCCCCCTCCCCCAGTTCTGCCATGTGTATATGTACAGTAATATAACGCTGGATGTGCTCATGTATACAGGGGGCATTAACCCCTCCATTCCAGGAGATAGTGCCCCCTTCCCCCAGTTCTGCCATGTGTATATGTACAGTAATATAACGCTGGATGTGCTCATGTATGCAGGGGACATTAACCCCTCCATTCCCGGAGATAGTGCCCCCTCCCCCAGTTCTGCCATGTGTATATGTACAGTAATATAACGCTGGATGTGCTCATGTATACAGGGGGCATTAACCCCTCCATTCCAGGAGATAGTGCCCCCTTCCCCCAGTTCTGCCATGTGTATATGTACAGTAATATAACGCTGGATGTGCTCATGTATGCAGGGGACATTAACCCCTCCATTCCCGGAGATAGTCCCCCTCCCCCAGTTCTGCCATGTGTATATGTACAGTAATATAACGCTGGATGTGCTCATGTATACAGGGGGCATTAACCCCTCCATTCCCGGAGATAGTGCCCTCTTCCCCCAGTTCTGCCATGTGTATATGTACAGTAATATAACGCTGGATGTGCTCATGTATGCAGGGGACATTAACCCCTCCATTCCCGGAGATAGTGCCCCCTCCCCCAGTTCTGCCATGTGTATATGTACAGTAATATAACGCTGGATGTGCTCATGTATACAGGGGGCATTAACCCCTCCATTCCCGGAGATAGTGCCCCCTCTCCCCAGTTCTACCATGTGTATATGTACAGTAATATAACGCTGGATGTGCTCATGTATACAGGGGGCATTAACCCCTCCATTCCCGGAGATAGTGCCCCCTCCCCCAGTTCTGCCATGTGTATATGTACAGTAATATAACGCTGGATGTGCTCATGTATACAGGGGGCATTAACCCCTCCATTCCCGGAGATAGTGCCCCTTCCCCCAGTTCTACCATGTGTATATGTACAGTAATATAACACTGGATGTGCTCATGTATACAGGGGACATTAACCCCTCCATTCCCGGAGATAGTACCCCCTTCCCCCAGTTCTGCCATGTGTATATGTACAGTAATATAACGCTGGATGTGCTCAT
Source organism: Phyllobates terribilis (assembly GCF_046119375.1). NCBI lineage: Eukaryota > Metazoa > Chordata > Amphibia > Anura > Dendrobatidae > Phyllobates > Phyllobates terribilis. The sequence goes on from NW_027362765.1 coordinate 50,719,629, forward strand.
GTATACAGGGGGCATTAACCCCTCCATTCCCGGGGATAGTGCCCCCTTCCCCCAGTTCTGCCATGAGTATATGTACAGTAATATAACGCTGGATGTGCTCATGTATACAGGGGGCATTAACCCCTCCATTCCCGGAGATAGTGCCCCCTCCCCCAGTTCTGCCATGTGTATATGTACAGTAATATAACGCTGGATGTGCTCATGTATACAGGGGGCATTAACCCCTCCATTCCCGGAGATAGTGCCCCCCTCCCCCAGTTCTGTCATGTGTATATGTACAGTAATATAACGCTGGATGTGCTCATGTATACAGGGGACATTAACCCCTCCATTCCTGGAGATAGTGCCCCCCTCCCCCAGTTCTGTCATGTGTATATGTACAGTAATATAACGCTGAATGTGCTCATGTATACAGGGGACATTAACCCCTCCATTCCCGGAGATAGTGCCCCCTTCCCCCAGTTCTGCCATGTGTATATGTACAGTAATATAACGCTGGATGTGCTCATATATACAGGGGGCATTAACCCCTCCATTCCTGGAGATAGTGGCCCCTTCACCCAGTTCTGCCATGTGTATATGTACAGTAATATAACGCTGGATGTGCTCATGTATACAGGGGACATTAACCCCTCCATTCCTGGAGAAAGTGCCCCCTTCCCCCAGTTCTGCCATGTGTATATGTGCAGTAATATAACCCTGGATGTGCTCATGTATACAGGGGGCATTAACCCCTCCATTCCTGGAGATAGTGCCCCCTTCCTCCAGTTCTGCCATGTGTATATGTACAGTAATATAACACTGGATATGCTCATGTATACAGGGGACATTAACCCCTCCATTCCTGGAGATAGTGCCCCCTCCCCCTAGTTCTGCCATGTGTATATGTACAGTAATATAACGCTGGATGTGCTCATGTATACAGGGGACATTAACCCCTCCATTCCTGGAGATAGTGCCCCCCTCCCCCAGTTCTGTCATGTGTATATGTACAGTAATATAACGCTGGATGTGCTCATGTATACAGGGGTCATTAACCCCTCCATTCCCGGAGATAGTGGCCCCCTCCCCCTAGTTCTGCCATGTGTATATGTACAGTAATATAACGCTGGATGTGCTCATGTATACAGGGGTCATTAACCCCTCCATTCCCGGAGATAGTGCCCCCCTTCCCCCAGTTCTGCCATGTGTATATGTACAGTAATATAACGCTGGATGTGCTCATGTATACAGGGGGCATTAACCCCTCCATTCCCGGAGATAGTGCCCCCTTCCCCCAGTTCTGTCATGTGTATATGTACAGTAATATAACGCTGGATGTGCTCATGTATACAGGGGGCATTAACCCCTCCATTCCCGGAGATAGTGCCCCCTTCCCCCAGTTCTGACATGTGTATATGTACAGTAATATAACGCTGGATGTGCTCATGTATACAGGGGACATTAACCCCTCCATTCCCAGAGATAGTGCCCCCCTCCCCCCAGTTCTGCCATGTGTATATGTACAGTAATATAACGCTGGATGTGCTCATGTATACAGGGGACATTAACCCCTCCATTCCCGGAGATAGTGCCCCCTTCCCCCAGTTCTGCCTTGTGTATATGTACAGTAATATAATGCTGGATGTGCTCATGTATACAGGGGGCATTAACCCCTCCATTCCCGGAGATAGTGCCCCCTTCCCCCAGTTCTGCCATGTGTATATGTACAGTAATATAACGCTGGATGTGCTCATGTATACAGGGGATATTAACTCCTCCATTCCCGGAGATAGTGCCCCCTTCCCCCAGTTCTGCCATGTGTATATGTACAGTAATATAACGCTGGATGTGTTCATGTATACAGGGGACATTAACCCCTCCATTCCTGGAGATAGTGCCCCCTTCCTCCAGTTCTGCCATGTGTATATGTACAGTAATATAACGCTGGATGTGCTCATGTATGCAGGGGGCATTAACCCCTCCATTCCCGGAGATAGTGCCCCCCTTCCCCCAGTTCTGCCATGTGTATATGTACAGTAATATAACGCTGGATGTGCTCATGTATACAGGGGATATTAACCCCTCCATTCCTGGAGATAGTGCCCCCCTTCCCCCAGTTCTGCCATGTGTATATGTACAGTAATATAACGCTGGATGTGCTCATGTATGCAGGGGACATTAACCCCTCCATTCCCAGAGATAGTGCCCCCCTCCCCCAGTTCTGCCATGTGTATATGTACAGTAATATCAGGCTGGATGTGCTCATGTATGCAGGGGACATTAACCCCTCCATTCCCGGAGATAGTGCCCCCTTCCCCCAGTTCTGCCATGTGTATATGTACAGTAATATAACGCTGGATGTGCTCATGTATACAGGGGACATTAACCCCTCCATTCCTGGAGATAGTGCCCCCTCCCCCTAGTTCTGCCATGTGTATATGTACAGTAATATAACGCTGGATGTGCTCATGTATACAGGGGGCATTAACCCCTCCATTCCCGGAGCTAGTGCCCCCTTCCCCCAGTTCTGCCATGTGTATATGTACAGTAATATAACGCTGGATGTGCTCATGTATACAGGGGTCATTAAGCCCTCCATTCCCGGAGATAGTGCCCCCCTCCCCCCAGTTCTGCCATGTGTATATGTACAGTAATATAACGCTGGATGTGCTCATGTATACAGGGGGCATTAACCCCTCCATTCCCGGAGATAGTGCCCCCTTCCCCCAGTTCTGTCATGTGTATATGTACAGTAATATAACGCTGAATGTGCTCATGTATACAGGGGGCATTAACCCCTCCATTCCCGGAGATAGTGCCCCCTTCCCCCAGTTCTGCCATGTGTATATGTACAGTAATATAACGCTGGATGTGCTCATGTATACAGGGGACATTAACCCCTCCATTCCTGGAGATAGTGCCCCTCCCCCCAGTTCTGCCATGTGTATATGTACAGTAATATAACGCTGGATGTGCTCATGTATACAGGGTACATTAACCCCTCCATTCCCGGAGATAGTGCCCCCTTCCCCCAGTTCTGCCATGTGTATATGTACAGTAATATAATGCTGGATGTACTCATGTATACAGGGGGCATTAACCCCTCCATTCCCGGAGATAGTGCCCCCTTCCCCCAGTTCTGCCATGTGTATATGTACAGTAATATAACGCTGGATGTGCTCATGTATACAGGGGACATTAACCCCTCCATTCCCGGAGATAGTGCCCCCCTTCCCCCAGTTCTGCCATGTGTATATGTACAGTAATATAACGCTGGATGTGCTCATGTATACAGGGGGCATTAACCCCTCCATTCCCGGAGATAGTGCCCCCTTCCCCCAGTTCTGTCATGT